>NC_090371.1:135690111-136343236 GCF_036365525.1 Heterodontus francisci | reverse complement strand
TCCATATCCAGGCCCCTCCATAACCTGTACACAAGAACATACGAAATAGGAGCAGGAGTAGACCATTTGGCCCCTCGAGCGTGCTCCACCATTCAATACAATCATGGCTGATGCACCTCAATTCCACTTTCCTGCCTGCTCCCTGTATCCCTTGATTCCCTGAGATCAAAAATCGATCCATCTCAATCTTGAATGTACTCAGTGATGTAGCCATCCAGAGAGAGTGATGGAGGGTGAGGAGAGAAGAACAAAAGGTGGTCTGTGATTTTTAAAAAAGATATTTGTTCATGTGATGTGGGCGTCGCTGGCTGGGCCAGCATTTATTGCCCATCCCTAATTGCCCTTGAGATGGTGGTGGTGAGCTGCCTTCTTGAACCACTAGAGTCCATGTGGGGTAGGTACACCCATAGTGCTGTTCGGAAGGGAGTTCCAGGATTTTGACCCAGCGACAGTGAAGGAACGGCGATATAGTTCCAAGTCAGGATGGTGTGTGGCTTGGAGAGGAACTTGCAGGTGGTGATGTTCCTTTACATCTGCTGCTCTTGTCCTTCTAAGTGGTAGTGATCGTGGGTTTGGAAGGTGCTGTCAAAGGAGCCTTGGTGAGTTGCTGCAGTGCATCTTGTAGATGGTACACACTACTGCTGCTGTGCATCGGTGGTGAAGGAGTGAATGTTGAAGGTGATGGGTAGTGTGCCAGTCAAGTGGGCTGATTTATCCTGGATGGTGTCGAGCTTCATGAGTGTTGTTGGAGCTATACCCATCCAGGCAAGTGACTGGTGCCTTGTAGATGGTGGACAGGCTTTGGGGAGACGGGAAGTAAGTTACTCGCCACAGAATTCCCAGCCTCTAACCTGCTCTTGTAGCCACAGTATTTATGTGGCTGGCCCAGTTCAGGATGCTGATTGTGGGGGATTCAGCGATGGTAATGCCATTGAACATCAAGGGGTGATAGATAGATTCTCTCTTGTTGGAGATGGTCATTGCCTGGCACTTGTGTGGCACGAATGTTACTTGCCACTTATCAGCCCAAGCCTGGATGTTGTCCAGGTCTTGCTGCATATGGACATGGGCTGCTTCAGTATCTGAAGAGTCGCAAATGATGCTGAACATTGTGCAATCATCAGCGAACATCCCCACTTCTGACCTTTTGATGGAGGGAAGGTCATTGATGAAGCAGCTGAAGATTGTTGGACCTGGGGCACTACCCTGAGGAATGCCTGCAGTGATATCCTGTGACTGACCTCCAACAACTACAACCATCTTCCTTTGTGCTAGGTATGACTCCAGCCAGCAGAAAATTGGAATCGGGGAAAAACTGACTCCAGTTTTGCTAGGGCTGCTTGATGCCATACTCGGTCAAATGCTGCCTTGATGTCGAGGGCAGTCACTCTCTCCGCTGGAGTTCAGCTCTTTTGTCTATATTTGGACCAAGGCTGTGATGAGGTCAGGAGCTGAATGTCCCTGGCGGAACCCAAACTGAGCATCAGTGAGCAGGTTGTTGAGCAAGTGTTGCTTGATTGCACTGTTGACGACCCTTCCAACACTTTGCTGATGATCGAGAGTTGACTGATGAGGCAGCAATTGGCTGGGTTGGATTTATCTTGTTTTTTGTGTACAGGACATACCTGGGCAATTTTCCACATTGCCGGGTAGATGCCATAGGTGTAGCTGCAGTGGAACAGCTTGGCTAGGGGCACGGCTAGTTCTGGAGCACAAGTCTTCAGTGCTATTGCCAGAATGTTGTCAGGGCCCATCGCCTTTGCAATATCCAGTGCTTTCAGCCATTTCTTGATATCACGTGGAGTGAATTGGATGAATGAAGACTGGCATCTGTGATGCTGGGGATGTCAGGAGGAGGCCGAGATGGATCATCCATTTGGCACTTCTGGCTGAAGATTGTTGCAAATGCTTCAGCCTTATCTTTTGCACTGATGTACTGGGCTCTCCCATCATTGAGGATGGGGATATTTGTGGAGCCACCTCCTCCAGTTAATTGTTTAATTGTCCACCACCATTCATGGTTGGATGTGGCAGGACTGCAGAGCTTGGATCTGATCCGTTGGTTGTGGGATCACTTAGCTCTGTCTATCGCATGCTGCTTCTGCTGTTTGGCATACATGTATTTCTGTGCTGTAGCCTCACCAGGTTGACACCTCATTTTGAGGTATGCCTGGTGCTGCTCCTGGCATGCCCAACTGCACACTTCGTTGTGATAGGGTGAGCGAGAGCGGACATCTTTGTCACTTAATCTCTCTTGCCCTCTGCCCTATCCAGACCTTCTCTTTAGTTCTTCTTCTTCCTCCTTTCCCCCTCCCCCCCCTTTCACTTGCTCAAAACATATTATATTTCTCACCTTTGCCACTTCTGATGAAAGGTCAACGACCTGAAATGTTAACTCTGTTTCTTCCTCCACAGATGATGCCAGACCTGCTGAGTATTTCGAACACTTGCTGTTTTTATTCCCTTCAAAATCTTGTATGTTTCAATGGGATTACCTCATATTCTTCTATACTCCAGAGAGTATAGGCCCAAGTTACTCATCATTTCATTTTAGATAACTCTTCCCATCACAGGGACCAGTGTAGTGAACCTTCGCTGTACCACCTCTAAGGGAAGTATATCCTTCTTTAGATATGGAGACCAAAACTGTGCACAGTACTCCAGGTGTGGTCTCACCAAAGCCCTATACAAGTTGAGCAATACTTCCTTATTCATATGCTCCAATCCTCTTGCAACATGCCGTTTGCCTTTGCTCTTTGTGAGTACATCTTTCTGCACATCAACATTCGCAAGTTTCATGCCTTTTTTAAAAAAAAAATTCCTCTTTTCTATTCTCACTACCAAAGTGAATAATCTCACGCTTCCCCATATTATACTCCGTCTGCCAGCTACTCACTTAACCTGTCAATATCTCTTTTTGTGACACATTTGTGTCCTCCTCATAGCTTACATTCCCAGCGCACTTTGAATCCTCAGAAAAATACGATACATTACTCTTGGTCTCTTCGCCTAAGTCATTAAAATAGATTGTAAACAGCTGAAGCCCCAGGACTGTTCCTTGCGGCACACCACTAGTTACAGCCTTTCAACTTGAAAGTGCCCCTTTTATCCCTACTCTTTGTTACCTGTCTGTTAACCAGAACCAGTCCTTCATCCATGTTAATATATTACATAAGAACATAAGAACTAGGAGCAGGAGTAGGCAATTCAGCCCCTCGAGCCTGCTCCTCCATTCAGTGCGATCATGGTTGATCTCATCTCGGCCTCAACTCCACTTTCCTGCCCGTTCTCCATAACCCTTCAACCCTTTACTAATTTGAAATCTGTCACTCTCCTCCTTAAATTTACTCAATGTACCGGCATCCATCGCACTCTGGGATAGTGAATTCCACAGACTCACGACCCTTTGAAAGAAGTCATTTCTCCTCATCTCTGTTTTAAATCTGCTACCCCTTATCCTAAAACAATAACCTCTTGTTCTAGATTGCCCTACCAGAGGCAACATCCTCTTTACGTCTACTTACCCCCAACTCCATGACCCCTTATCTTGTGTGTTGGCCTTTTATGTGGCAACTTATCGAATGCCTTTTGGAAATCCAAGTACACAACATCTACTGGTTCCCCTTTATCTACACTATTAGTTACATCCTCAAAAAACGCTTAATAAATTTGTCAAACACTTTCCCTTTCCTAAAACCATGTCTGATCATACTATGATTGTCTAAGTGCATTGTTATGACTTCCTTAATAATAGATTGCAGCATTTTCCTGACAATTTGATTTTATAAGTTAAAGACTATTTTTAAAAAGTGGAAATGCATTGTAGCTACTTTATTCTTAAGGAAAATTTGTTGTTTTATACATTTTTATTAACTCAACTTTTGGAATATTTCTTTAAAGTATCGGTGCGGGAGGGGGTGTGTGGCGGGAAAGGCTGATATGAGCAAAAGTGACCATGAAGCTGTTGGATTGTTGTGCAAGATTATTGTGTGTTTAGGTGGGAGGTTCACTAGCTTTTGACCCACAAGGTACAAACTCTGGTTTCTTAATCAAGAAAGAGAGTTTATTAAGTACAGCAAGAATATACAAACAACACTGTAGTTATACAGCAGGATATAGGGTGTCCTCGATCCTTGCCTTCTGAGCTGCTGTGGCATCGTCTTCTTTCTTGAGGTTTTTTCCCCCAAAAATATACTTTATTCGTAAAAATCTGTTTTAAAAAAAAATGCATTACAAAACAGCTCCACGTTGACATTCCAGAAAGTGCAAAGGAAATCAATTTTCTTCAATACAGAAGTGAGTTGCCTCACACCCCTTCCATTCCATTTTACATGCAATGTACATTTTGCAGCAACCCCATATTTTGGTGCATACAGTCAGAGGGGTTTTCCATGGGTTCCTACCCCTCGGTTCACTATGGCGGGAGGACCTTATACAGTGATCTTTCCCCATTGAGCCTTTGCATTTTGCGTGGAGCACCACACACCTCTATCTGGGAGTCCACCTTAGCCCCGCTGAGGAAGCCTGGCCGGCAAACTGGCAGGAGTTGGGGGAGGCGAAAGTCACTGCTCAGCTGGGGCGCTGGACAGGACTGCTCAGAGTGCTTTCCTACAGGGGCTGAGCGCTGGTCATAAACCAACTGGTGGCCTCGATGCTGTGGTACTGGTTGGTCACTTTGGCCCCGCCACCTGCATTTGCCACCACGATCCAGAAGAAACTCGTCGATTTCTTCTGGGGCAAGAGGAAACACTGGGTCTCTGCCGCGGTCCTGAGTCTCCCGATCGAGGAGGGCGGCCAGTCGCTGGTGTGCGTCGGCACCCAGGCTGCGACTCTCTGCCTTCGGACCCTGCAGAGATACCTGTACGTCGAGCGTCCTCCCAGATGGTGTGCGCTGGCGATGTATATTTTCCGACAGTGTCACTGCCTTCAAGACGACACGCAGCTCCCTCTCTGAGGGAGTTGCCTGTCTTTTACTGGGATCTATTCCGAGTCTGGAACATGGTCGCCTCCAGTCAGGGCGGCCGACTCCAGGGATGGACCAGCGGGCGGAGGAGTAGCCGAAGCCCCTGGGATGCCCCTCACTGCGGGTGGTGAGGGGGCTCGGGAGAGCGGAGCGCTCCCGGCTGAGCTGACCCCCGCTCGGCCGGAACTGCTTATCGGACCCAGGCCCCGAACCCCTTCTCGGGAGCCGGTCCCGCACAACCCGAGCAGCCTCTCGGAAATGCCCTCCGTGCCATTCCAATCGGAGCGGAGGAGTTTCCTGTACGGGCTGCTTCTGCGCACACTCCACTTCCTCGCCCTCGTCAGCCGGCCGGACACGCCCTGGCGGCCCACGTTGCCATCTGACGGCGAGGGGAAACCCCGATGGAGGGCTCTCTACGCGGGAGTCCTCCCCCTTTACATCGGGGACCTGGGGTGGAGGATGTTGCACAGGGCAGTCCCGTGCAACAGGCTTTTAAGTAGGTACACGGACTCCCAGGCCGCTTGTACTTTCTGCGGCCTGGGCGAGTCTGTGTTTCACATATCTATGGAGTGTGCGAGGTTGCAGCCCCTCTTTGTGTATTTGAAGGGGTTGCTCCTCAAGTTCTGGCTGCACTTCAGTCCCACGCTCCTGATATTTGGACACCTGGTGCGGAGGGGCGTGGGCCGGGAGGAGGATCTCCTCGTCGGTCTGCTCCTGGGCCTGGCCAAGGTGGCAATTCACAGGTCCAGGCTGCGGGCCGTCAGGGTGTCCGTCCTCCCTGATTGCCTGCCCCTCTTCCGCGGTTACATTCACGCCCGGGTGTCCCTGGAGAGGGAGCATGCGGTGTCTGCCGGTACGCTTGAGGCCTTCCGCGACCGGTGGGCACCGCAGGGACTGGAGTGCATCATCGACGCAGAGAATGGCATTTTAATTTGAGTTTTTTGTTTATCTGTTTTTAATAAAGTTATTTTAAAAATATGTATATAAGGGGGGCCTGAGGAATAAAGGCCTCCTCAACATGAAATATATAAAAGGGACCTGGGGTATAAAGGCCACCTTCAAAAAAAAAAAGAAAAAAAAATGGGGTTAGATACAGAGTAAAGCTCCCTCTACACTGTCCCATCAGACACTCCCAGGACAGGTACAGCACGGGGTTAGATACAGAGTAAAGCTCCTTCTACACTGTCCCCATCAAACACTTGTAAATCCCCATTTGTTCTCTGTCTTTCTAAAAAAAAAATTGAGCCTTTGCAGCGGCTGCCCCAAGCTTTAGTGCGTCCCTCAGCACGTACTCTTGGACCTTGGAATGTGCCAGTCCGCAACACTCAGTTGTGGACAACTCTGCACTGGAAGACCAGCAAGTTTCGGGCAGACCAAAGAGTGTCTTTCACCGAATTGATGGTTCTCCAGCAGCTGTTAATGTTTATCTCGGTGTGTGTCCGTGGAAACGGCCCGTAGAGCACAGACTCCTGTGTTACGGAGCTGCTTGGGATGAACCTCGACAATAACCGCTGCATCTTTTTCCACACCTGCTTTGCAAAGGCACATTCCAGAAGGAGGTGGGCAACAGTCTCTTCCCCGCCACAGCCACCTCGAGGGCAGCGTGCGGAGGCGGTGAGTTTCCAGGCGTGCAGGAAGGATCTGACTGGGAGAGCCCTTCTCACCACCAGCCAAGCTACGTCTTGGTGCTTGTTTGAAAGTTCTGGTGTTGAGGCATTCTGCCAAATGACTTTGGCAGTCTGTTTGGGGAACCATCCAACAGGATCCACCATCTCCTTTTCCCATCGAGCCTTGAGGACATTCCGTGCAGACCACTTCCTGATGGATTGGTGGTCTAAGGTGTTTTTCTGCACAAACTTTTTCACTAAGGATAGGTGGTACTGCACGGTCCAACTGATGGAGCGTTCCGCGGCAATGCGACCAGACCCATCCTTCACAACACTGGGGACAGATAGAACCTCAGCACATAATGACACTTGGTGTTTGTGTACTGGGGCTCTACGCACAGCTTGAGGCAGCCACACACGAAGGTGGTCATCAGGATGAGGGCGATATTGGGATGTTTTTTCTGCCTTTTATCCAGAAGTTTGAACATCGTGTCCCTCTGGACCCGGTCCATTTTGGATCTCCAGATAAAGCGAAAAATGGCTCGGGTGACCGCCACGGCACAGGAGTGGGGTATGGGCCAGACCTGTGCTACATACAACAACAACGCAAGCATTTCTCATCTTATGACCATGTTCTTATCCACAATGGAAAGAGAATGCTGCTCCCACTTGCTCAGTTTATAGTTCACCATGACTGCTCGCTCCTTCCAGGTTTTGACACACGCCCTGGCCCTTCCGAACCATGTCCCAGGACCTTCAGATAGTCTGACCTGATGGTGAAGGGGACGAAGATCGGTCGGCCCAGTTCCCAAAGAACATGGCCTCACTGTTGCCGCGATTTACTTCGGCTCCCAAGGTCAGTTCGAACTGGTCGCAGATGCTCGTCAGTCTGCGAATGGACAGCGGATCCGAGCAGAAGACGGCGACGTCGTCCATGTACAGGGATGCTTTGACCTGAGTGCCTCCGTTGCCTGGGATTGTCACTCCTCTTATGCCCGCATCCTTCCTAATGGACTCAGCAAACAAACAAGACAGGGTAGAGAGGACAGCCCTGTCTGACTCCAGATTGGATCGGGAAACTTTCTGATTCCCACCCATTGATTGAGACTGCGCTAATGATGTTTGCGTAGAGCAGTTTGATCCAATTGAGGATTCCCTCCCCAAACCCCTTTTTGGAGAGCACTTCCATCATGTAGGTGTGCGATATCCTGTCAAAAGCCTTCTCCTGGTCCAGGCTGATGAGGCAGGTGTCCACCCTCCTATCCCGTCCATAGGCGATCATATCTCTCAGTAGCGCGAGACTATCAGAGATCTTCCTGCCGGGTACAGTACAGGTCTGGTCAGGGTGAATCACCAACTCCAGAGCAGATTTGACTCGACTGGCGATGACTTTGGACAGAATCTTGTAGTCTACATTAAGCAGTGAGATGGGCTGCCCATTCCTGATCTCCGCCCTCCCCCCACCCCCCTTCTGCTTTTAGATGAGGGTGATGATGCCTTGCCTCATGGATTCTAACATGCTGCTGGCCAGAAGCATACTGTCGTATACTTCCAACAGGTCTGGGCCGATCCAGTCCCACAGAACCGAATACAACTCAACTGGTAAGCTGTCGCTTCCAGGAGTTTTACTCGTCTCGAAAGACTTGACGGTCTTTGTCAGCTCGTCCAGAGTTAGTGGTTTGTCCAGACTCTCCTGCATGCTGTCATCTTAGACCTCCGTGATAGATGACAGGAAGGCCTGGGAGGCTTCACGTCGTACAGCCCAGCATAAAAGGATTTGCTAATCCTTAGTATGTCAAACTGCAAAAGTGTTACCAAGCCATCCTCTTCCTTCAGGCTGCTGATCACAGAGCTCTCTCTCTCTACCTTTTGGAAGAAACGTGAGCACATCTCATCCTGCTCAACGGAGCGGACTCTGGACCGGAAGATGATCTTGGAGGCCTCCGTGGCAAAGAGTGAGGCCTGCTGGCTCTTCACCTCTTGGAGATCCTCCTTGACCTCGACCCCCATCGACTGCAGCCGGAGCAGATTTTGCATTTTCTGGAGTCGGGACATTTCCCTCTGTTACTCTCTCGCCCTCTGAACACCTTTTGAGGATAAAGAACCTCTTGATCTTCGCCTTGATCGCTTCCTACCAGTGCACTGGAGACTCAAAGAGGGGATTCATGGTTCTCCAATCAGATTACAGCAGATATGGCCCTACCCTCTGTACATTGTCTCTGCAGACAGCTTGATTGCCCAGTCATTGTCACACAATGGGGAATGTTTGCTGTGAATTCAAGTCTTGAATGGTCTCTGAATATCTTTATTTGCATTATCATCCTTCGTGAGGCCTACCAAGTCTATCCATTATTGTGACTGTATCTGTCTTAGTTTGAAATGCAGAAGGGCATCTGGTCTCATAGCAACGCTACTTTTGATATGTTTGTGAAAATAAACACTGTCTTCCACCTTCTGCCCACTACAGTGTACCAATATACATTTCACATTTAACAACATGATTCTAAACACAAAGTCCAGAATGTATATATGTGTGTGTGTGTGTGTGTGTGTGTGTGTGGCATCTCATGTGAGTTTTATCAGACCATAACTTGTAGTCCCTTAAGTTTCTCCATACTTTTTCTCTGCTGATATTAATTACCTTAAGTTCCTCACTGCACAGACTTCTACTGTGAAGACAGACACAAAATATTTGTTCAATATCTCTGCCATTTCCTAATTTCCCCATGGTAATTTCTCCTGTCTCTACGTCTAAGGGCCCAACGTTTACATCAACTACTTTTCCTTTTTATATATTTGTAAAAGCTCTTACACTCTGTTTTTATGTTCCTGGTTAATTTACACTCGTATTCTGTGTTCTCCTTTTTATCAACTTTTTGGTTGCCTTGTGCTGGTTTCCAAAATAGTCCCAATTTTCAGGCTTGCTACTATTGTTTGCAACATTATAAGCCTCTTCTTTTAATCTAATACTATCCTTAACTTCCCTAGTAAGCCACAGGCTCTTACTTGCTCAGGTTTTGTTTTAAATGGAATGTATTTTGGGGTGATGTGCCTTTTGTGGTTGAATAGCTGGCAGTGTGTGGAAACTGAGAGATATGGATTGAGATTTGCAGTACTGTTAAGTGTGTGAGGGTAGGATGAAGCTATGAATGTGAGATAGTGAGTTATGATTGATAGAGATTGTTGCAAGGTGAGCGATGGGGGTGTATGGTGAATTAAGCAGTGTGAGAGGCTAGTGGTGAAGTTGGTGGGGTATGGCATTTGAATCCATATTCTCTGATGTTGAGCATTCATACAAGGTCATTGAACTTCTTGTGGCACAGTATCTATGTCCTCAGAGCTTGACTCTTGGCATTGACCGCCATGGCTATCTGCTCCAGCTCCCTTTGCACAGTTTGTCTAGAGGGTGTCCTGGCCCCCTGTGGATAGAGGATCTCTTTCCTCCTGTTCACCTCCTCCACCAGGATATCTAGTGTGGCGTCAGAGAATCTTGGAGCACACTGTCTGCCCTATTGTGTCATAGTTCACTCTGCTTCCTGCTCATTTTCTAGAAACAATTCCAGCCCCTACTTTGGCCAGAATGCACCTCCTCTTTAAGAGGTGGTTTTAAGTAGTGCAGGCTAGCTTTAAGTGGTGTTAACCTCACATAAACTTGGACCCCCTGCTTTGACGTGCAGCCACTCAACAATGTGTTTAACGTTGGCTGCTCACAGCAAACTAGCAAATATACAGATGACAGAAGTCAGCTTGTTGCCTGTATCGAAAGCAAATGGCGCGGGTTAATACCCTATTGCTATCCTCATGCCCGTTTTGGGGTGTGATCAAATTTAGCCCCCCTCTGGCTTTATTGTCCATACCATAATGGGGCACCCAAAACTGCACAATGTACTCTCTGACCTACTCTTTCTTTCTTTCTTTTGGGCCTCCTTATCTCGAGAGACAATGGATATGCGCCTGGAGGTGGTCAGTGGTTTGTGAAGCAGCGCCTGGAGTGGCTATAAAGGCCAATTCTGGAGTAACAGGCTCTTCCACAGGTGCTGCAGAGAAATTTGTTTGTTGGGGCTGTTGGACAGTTGGCTCTCCCCTTGCGCCTCTGTCTTTTTTCCTGCCAACTACTAAGTCTCTTCGACTCGCCACAATTTAGCCCTGTCTTTATGGCTGCCCGCCAGCTCTGGCGAATGCAGGCAACTGACTCCCACGACTTGTGATCAATGTCACACGATTTCATGTCGCGTTTGCAGACGTCTTTATAACGGAGACATGGACGGCCGGTGGGTCTGATACCAGTGGCGAGCTCGCTGTACAATGTGTCTTTGGGGATCCTGCCATCTTCCATGCGGCTCACATGGCCAAGCCATCTCAAGCGCCGCTGACTCAGTAGTGTGTATAAGCTGGGGATGTTGGCCGCTTCAAGGACTTCTGTGTTGGAGATATAGTCCTGCCACCTGATGCCAAGTATTCTCCGAAGGCAGCGAAGATGGAATGAATTGAGACGTCGCTCTTGGCTGGCATTTCTTTCCTCTTCTACTTTATCCCCTTATTTATACAACTCAGAATGCTATTGGCTTTTTTATGGCTCCATCTATCTCTACTCGCACTTTCAGGGAATTATGAAATCTTATATACCATTTAACTTAATTAAAGGTTTTTGTTCAGAACCTTCTCAGAAGTCCAAGTAAATAATGTTGGATGTAATTCCACTGGCAACGTTATCGGTAGTGCCCTCAAAGTTAGACTTTTGTCAAGCATGACCTACCTCTTCGAAAAGCTTGATTACTTAAGGTAATTACTATATAGCTAACGCTGCACTTTATTTTTCTAGGGAATGGTGTGCAGTGGGTTAGAAAAATCTATTTCAAGTTAGTTTTGAATCCAGCCTTAACAGATGGGATGAAAGTCTCTGTCTGGTTGTATTGGTCTTGTGCAGTAAGCATGAAGTTCCTACATCTGCTAGTGAAAGTGCGGTTCCAATTTACTGCTTCATTCAGTCCCCTTCATGATTGCTGTAGGCAGAAAAATGAAAAGCACCATTGTCTAATGCTGTAGTTATTGAGTGTTACAAGTTGAGGGTCTTGTCAGATATTTTCTCGAGTATGTTGTTACACACTCCTGTAAGTGGTCCGTGTGTCCTATTTCAGGGTGTACCTGTACAGCTCGATATTTAAGCGTACGATAGTATAACCCAGGGGTGTAATGATTTGTATTGCATGTTTGTGTCTTTTGGATGTGCCCCCATGTGGCATCTTTTTGAAAGTGAAATGAGAAAACACTTGAGGTTAGATATGAATTGTTGACCTGTTTTATTTCACTGTAGGTGGCCAATACAGAGCAACAGTTTGTTCAGTACAACTTGTCCTTAATGAGTGTGCTGCACTTCTGCATATCCGTGGGTTGACTTTCACCTTCTACCTGCTTGAATTCTAAGTCTGGTAAAAGCTTGGCCTCATAGCTTTCCATTCTTTCTTTTTATCCTCCTGTGTCCGTAACACGAGAGGAGGGCCCATGCCAAACGACCCCTACTAAGTGCTGAACGCAATGTGTTGCGGTGTTTATCGATACCAAGATAGCTGAATAAGTTGCTTAGTGTTTCAGAGTGAGGAAACAACTTCAAAGCCGGTTATGGCACAGAACTAGCAAGCAACAGGCAAGGACTTCAAATCCTCATAGCAAGATGTGAAATTGAATTAAATGTATTTGGTGCTTTGTGAGCTGGCATCAAACAAATGACCAAAACAGCTGGCAATTGCTTCACTAATGACCTTTAGGAAAGGAAATCTGCCACCAATGTCTGCTCTGGCTTGCATGTGATTCCAATCCATACCACATGGTCCCTTGGACAACTAGAGCTGGGCAGTAAATGTAGCCTTGTCAGTGTTGGACATGTCCAAAAAAAAGTCAAGTACCGTCCTGGTAAATCTGGATTGCACTTTAACTGGGGCCATTATGTTCCTCTTACTGTGAGGAATCAAACTGAAAATGATATTCCAGATGTGGCTTAATCATAGTTTTGTATGTCATGATCTCAATGCTATTCCCCCACCCCACCCCATCTCGAAACGAACCCCAGAATCACATTTGATTTTTCAGTGGCTTTTTTTCACCTAATTTTTTGGGGACTGATGCATCTGCTCATTTAAATTCTCAATGCTCCTTCACTATATTGAGAAATTTACCATTTTAGGTGTATTTACATTCTTTATTCTTTCCAAAATATATAAAATCTCATTTCATATTAAATTACATGTGTTTCTTGTGTCCTTAATGTTCTGCATTCTTAATGAAAGTTTGTTTCTATCCTAGTTTGGTATTATCACTAAATTCTAATATCAACCCTTCATGTCCAAAGGCAGATGATTTCAAAATGGAATGAACAAAAGTAATCCTAACAAGTGTTTACCTCCATTAGCCATTGTCTGTTAATCTGAAATTCATTTACGTAATTGGTATCAGTTGTGGCTTAGCGGTAGAATCTCACCTCTGAGTCAGTAGGTTGTGGTTCAAATCCCACTCCAGAGACTTGAGTACATTATCCAGGCGGACATCTAGGCAGTACTGAAGGAGTGCTGCACTGTCAGAAGGACTGACTTGTGGATGAGACATTAAACTGAGGCCCCTGCCCGCTCAGGTCGATGTAAAAGATCCCATGGCATTACTTCAAAGAAGAACAAGAGAGTTCTCCCCAGTGAGAGCAGCAGAAGCAGAGCGGGGCATAAAGAGCCTGGGAGGGGGTGGGGGGGGGAGAGAGAGAGTTCCCTGAGAGCAGCGAGAAACAGCAGGAGGGGAGTGGAGCTAGCTGCCTCTGCTGCTGATGCCAGTCTGTAGGTTCAGAGCCGGTGTTCAGAAAGAAAAATCGAGGTCTGACATCACAGGAAAATAGGTGATTGGCTGGTGAGTATTTTCTAGTTATCTTATCTAAATGAGGGAATAAACTAGTGTGTCTTATTTATCTTTTTTAAAAGTAAGATTTATTACTACTAGTAAAGTGTATTAAGTATTAATAGGGTTTATCAGTATTAAGGTTTACTAGCATTAGTAGGGTTTATTAATAGTAGTAAAGCTCATTAATAGTGGTAAAGGTTTATTAGCAGTAGTAAGGTTTAATTAGCAGTAGCAAGGTTATTAGCTAACAGATAAAGGAATGGCAGGGCTGTTCCAACCTCCAGAGTGCACATCCAGTGCTATGTGGGAACTCCAGGATACTTCTTGTATCCTGGATAGCCATATATGCAGGAAGTGCTGTCATTTGTAGCAGCTTGAGCTCTGGGTTTCGGAACTTGAGCAGCAGCTGGTGTCACTGCGGTGTATCCGTGAGATTGAGAGCTTCATGGATAACATGTTTATAGATGTGGTTACTCCGCAGCTTAAGAGTATGCAGGAAGAGAGGGAACGGGTGACCTCCAGACTGTTAAGAAGAAACAGGCAGGTAGTGCAGGAGACCCCTGAATGCGTCTCACACTCCGACTCAGTTCTAAATACTGAGGAAAGTGATGGCTCGTCTGGGGAATGCAGCCAGAGTAAAGACCCTGGTGCCATGGGTGGCTCAGCTGTACAAGGGGGTACAAGGAAGGCTGGAAGAGCGATAGTGATAGGGGATTCGATAGGGGAACAGTCAAGGGTTACTGTGGCTGCAGGTGTGAATCCGAGATGGTGTGTGGCCTCCCTGGAGCCAGGGTCAAGGAGCACCCTGAGGGGGAGGGAAGGTGAACAGCCAGTAGTCATGGTCCACATTGGTATCAACAACATAGATAGAAAGAGGGATGTCATCCTGCAGAAAGAGTTTAGTGAGCTAGGTAAAAAGTTAGCCAGCAGGACCTCAAAAGTAGTAATCTCCGGATTACTCCCAGTACCACGTGCAAGTGAGTATAGAAATAGGTGGATAGTGCAGATGAATGCGTGGCTGAAAACATGGTGCAGGGAGGGGGGCTTTAGATTCCTGGGACACTGGGACCAGTTCTGGAGAAGGTAGAACCTGTATAGGCCAGACGGGTTGTACCTGAGCAAAGCTGGGACAAATTTCCTTGCGGAGCAATTTGCTAGTGCTATTGAGGAGAGTTTAAACTAATGTGACAGGGGTGTGGGAACCAGGAGGAAATATCAGAGAGGAATATTAAGGTGCACAGAATACTGGGCGAGATAGATAGCACTAAAGTAAGGAATAGGAAGTTATTAGGTGGGGTCAGAGTAAGGGAGAAAGTAATAAAGTCTAAATCAGGGTTAATGTGCATGTATGTGAATGCACGGAGTGTTGCTAATATAATTGGTGAGTTACAGTCGCAGATTGACATGTGGAAGTATGATAGTGTATCATAATGGAGACCTGGTTCAAAGAAGGGCAGGACTTGGTGTTACATATTCCTGGATACAAGGTGTTCAGGAAATATAGGAAAGGGGAAAAAGAGATGGGGGAGGTGGCGGTATTAATTAAGGAGAGCATTGCAGTGCTGGAGAAAAAGGATGTCCCAGAGGGGTTGAGGACAGAATCTATATGGCTAGAGCTAAGGAACAAGAAGGGTGCAGTTTCATTGCTCAGTGTTGTCCATACGCTATCAACTAGTGGGAAGGATGTAGAGGAACAAATTTGCAAGGAAATTACAGAGAGGTGCAAAAATTATCGGGTAGTTATAATGGGGGACTTTGATTATCCAAGCATTGACTGGGATGGTAGTTTTTTTATTCGTTCATGGGATGTGGATGCCGCTGGCTCGGACAGCATTTATTTCCCATCCTTAATTGCCCTTGAGAAGGGCAGTGAGGGGCAAGAGTTCCTAGAGTGTGTTCAGGAAAATTTTCTGCAGTATGTTTCTAGTCCAATGAGAAAGGACGCACTGCTGGTTCTTGGGAATGAGGTGGGTCAAGTGGATCAAGTGTCAGCAGAAGAACATTTAAGGGATAGTGATCATTATATCATAAGGTTTACACTGACTATGGAAAAGGACAAAGAACAGTCCAGACTAAGATTAATTAACTGGGGGAAAGCCAACTTCAATGGGGTAAGAACAGATCTGGGATGAATAAACTGGAGTCAAAGGTTGACAGGAAAAACAGTAGCTGAACAATGGGCTACCTTCAAAGAAGAGAGAGTTTGGGAACAATCAAGGTATGCTGTCTCGAAGGGGAAAGGTAGGGTACACAAATCCAGAGTTCCCTGGATGACAGAAGAGATGGAGATTAAGATAAAGAAGAAAACGTATGCGTACGACAGATCCCAGATAGAAAATACTACTAAGAACCAGGCTGAATATAGAATGTTCAGAGGGGAAGTGAAAAAGCAAATAACAGAAGCAAAGAGAGAGTATGAAAAGAGACTGGCAGTTAACATAAAAGGTAATCCCAAAGTTTTCTGCAGACCTATAAACAGTAAAAAGGTGGTAAAAGGAGGAGTGGGCCTATTAGAGACTGAAAAGGGGATTTAGAACAAAACAGTACAGCACAGGAACAGGCCATTCGGCCCTCCAAGCCTGCGCCGATCTTGATGCCTGCCGAAACGAACACCCTCTGCACTTCCGGGACGCATATCCCTCTATTCCCTTCCTATTCATATATTTGTCAAGATGTCTCTTAAACGTCGCTATCGTATCTGCTTCCACCACCTCCCCTGGCAGCAAGTTCCAGGCACTCACCACCCTCTGTGTAAAAAAAAAATTGCCTCGCACATCCCCTCTAAACTTTGCCCCTTGCACCTTAAACCTATGTCCCCTAGTAACTGACTCTTCCACCCTGGGAAAAAGCTTCTGACTATCCACTCTGTCCATGCCGCTCATAACTTTGTAAACCTGTATCATGTCGCCCCTCCACCTCCGTCGTTCCAGTGAAAACAATCCGAGTTTTTCCAACCTCTCCTCATCGCTAATGTCCTCCAGACCAGGCAACATCCTGGTAAACCTCTTCTGTACCCTCTCCAAAGCCTCCATGTCCTTCTGGTATGTGGCGACCAGAATTGCACGCAATTCTAAGTGTGGCCCAACTAAGGTTCTGTACAGCTGCAACATGACTTGCCAATTTTTATACTCTATGCCCCGACCGACGAAGGCAAGCATGCCGTATGCCTTCCTGACTACCTTATCCACCTGCGGTGCCACTTTCAGTGACCTGTGGACCTGTACGCCCAGATCTCTCTGCCTGTCAATACTCCTAAGGGTTCTGCCATTTACTGTATACCTCCCCACCTGCATTAGACCTTCCAAAATGCATTACCTCACATTTGTCCGGATTAAACTCCATCTGCCATTTCTCCGCCCAAGTCTCCAACTGATCTATATCCTGCTGTATCCTCTGACAATCCTCATCATTATCCGCAACTCCACCAACCTTTGTGTCGTCCGCAACCTTACTAATCAGACCAGCTACATTTTCCTCCAAATCATTCATATATACTACAAACAGCAAAGGTCCCAGCACTGATCCCTGCGGAACATCCCTCCATTCAGAAAAACACCCATCCACTGTTACCCTCTGTCTTCTGTGACTGAGCCAGTTCTGTATCCATCTTGCCAGCTCACTTCTGATCCCGTGTGACTTCACCTTTTGCACCAGTCTGCCATGCGGAGCCTTGTCAAAGGCTTTACTGAAGTCCATATAGACAACATCCACCGCCCTTCCCTCATCAATCATCTTCGTCACTTCCTCAAAAAACTCAATCAAATTAGTAAGACATGACCTCCCCTTCACAAAACCATGCTGTCTCTCGCTAATATGTTCGTTTGTTTCCAAATGGGAGTAAATCCTGTCCCGAAGAATCCTCTCTAACAGTTTCCCTACCAGTGACGTAAGGCTCACCGGCCTATAATTTCCTGGATTATCCTTGCCACCCTTCTTAAACAAAGGAACAACATTGGCTTTTCTCCAGTCCTCTGGGACCTCACCTGTAGCCAATGAGGATGCAAAGATTTCTGTCAGGGCCCCAGCAATTTCTTCCCTTGCCTCCCTCAGTATTCTAGGGTGGATCCCATCAGGCCCTGGGGACTTATCTACCTTAATGCTTTGCAAGACACCCAACACCACCTCCTTTTTGATAATGAGATGACTGAGACTATCTGCACTCCCTTCCCTAGGCTCATCATCCACCAAGTCCTTCTCCTTGGTGAATACTGATGCAAAATACTCATTTAGCACCTCGCCCATTTCCTCTGGCTCCACGCATAGATTCCCATCTCTGTCCTTGAGTGGGCCAACCCTTTCCCTGGTTACCCTCTTGCTCTTTATATATGTATAAAAAGCCTTGGGATTTTCCTTAATCCTGTTTGCCAATGACTTTTCATGACCCATTTTAGCCCTCCTAACTCCTTGCTTAAGTTCCTTCCTACTGTCTTTATATTCCTCAAGTGCTTCATCTGTTCCTAGCCTTCCAGCCCTTTTTCTTTTTGACTAGGCTCACTATATCCCGTGTTATCCAAGGTTCCCGAAACTTGCCAGACTTGTCTGTCTTCCTCACAGGAACATGCTGGTTCTGGATTCTAATCAGCTGACGTTTGAAAGACTCCCACATGTCAGATGTTGATTTACCCTCAAAACAGCCGCCCCCAATCTGAATTCTTCAGTTCCTGCCCCCGCATGGAGGCATTTACGCATGGAGGCAGAGGGCATAGCTGAGATTTTAAATGAATACTTTTCATCTGTCTTTATTAAGGAAGAAGATGCAACCCAGGCAATGGTGATAGAGGAGGCAATTCAGACACTAGAAGGGTTTAAAGTTGATAAGGAAGACGTTTGGATAGGCTGACTGTACTTAATGTGGATAAGGCACCAGGACCGGATGAGTTGCATCCAAGGATACTGATGGAGCTGAGAGTGGAAATTGCAAAGGCACTGGCCATCGTTTTTTGGCTGCGTTTGCTGATAACGCAACCACTAGGTGGTGCAGTACTAGCACATGCGCAAATGCAGCCTCTTCCACTGAAACTTCACTGCGACGTTCAGGCAGCTGCCAGGATTAAAGATGGCGCTGCTCAATTTATCACAGAAAAACAACTTCAACCCGAAAATCTACTCAAAGGTAGCCATCGCCACCTCCATTCCACCCTCAACAGTCCCCTGCTCCCTCCTGCCATTGCTTCATTTGTATCATTTCTTGAATTTCTCCTGCTCAACTGTTTTGATTTTTTGTTTGACAAAGACAGAAGATCTCTGGTACGATACTGCCATTGAAATTTGGGATGTAAAGCAACTTTCTATGGGACGGTAAGGTCAACATTTACACTGTGATGTTTATGGAGGAAATAATTCTGTGAATTTCTGCCCCACCCCAGCCTCCATTCAGCAATCTGCTATTCTCCCAATCCACACACACACACTTGCTACAGCCTCGCTGTTACCCCCCTCCCTCAGCAGCTCGCTCCAGACCTCGCCACTGCTTCCCCTACCCCCCTCCCCTCGGCCGCTTGCTCTCCGCTTCTCACTTCCCCCCCACCACCCTGCTCTCCGCTGCTTGCTCCCCACTCTACCCCCCCCCCCCCCCAACCTCTCCGGACTCTAGCTCTAGGATGTACCACCTCCCTCCTCTCAGCCACTTGCTCCCATGTTCGATCGTTCTCCACCGCACAACCTGAAGAAGCAAGGTGGGCAGTGAGGGGTGACGGGGCAACGTAGGAGTGAGTGGTCGAGAGCTGTGGGATGGGGTAAGTGGGGAGCGAGTGGCTGTAGAGCGGCTGAGGGGGGGATGCGGCAGTGGGGAGGAGGGGGAGAAAGCATCGAGGCCTGGAGCTGGGGGGGTGGGGAGAAAGCGGCCAGTAGGGCGGGGGCGAGTAGCTGAGTGGGGGGAAGCGGGCAAGGGAAGCAAGTAGCTGATGACGCTTTCCCGCGCATGCGCCAGTTAGTCCTGCCAAGACGTAGGCTGCGCATGCTCAACATCTCACTGAGAGCAGGAGACCGTTTGCGCATGTGCGCAGCTTGGAGCACTCTGACGTCGGTGGGCCGCTGCGTTGTCATGAGTCACTTTGTAGTTTTTCAGTCTTCCTTAGACTTTGGGATGGTGCCAGAGGACTGGAGAATTGCAAATGTTACACCCTTGTTCAAAAAAGGGTGTAAGGATAAGCCCAGCCACTACAGGCCAATGTGTTTAACTTCAGAGGTGGGGAAAATTCTAGAAACAATAATTTGGGACAAAATTAATAGTCACATGGACAAACGTGGGTTAATTAAAGAAAACCAGCATGGATTTCTTCAGGGAAAATCATGTTTACCTAACTTGCTGAAATTTTTTCAAGAGGTAACAGAGAGGATTGATGAGGGCAGTGCAGTTGATCTGGTGTACGTGGACTTCCAAAAGATGTTTGATACAGTGCAGCACAACAGACCTGTGTGCAAAGTTATAGCTCATGCAATAAATGGGGCAGTAGGAACATGGGTATGGAATTGGCTGAATGACAGGAAACAAAGAGTAGTACTAGTTAATGGATGTTTTTCGGGCTGGAGAAGGGGTTGTAGTGGAGTTCACCAGGGGTCAGTGTTGGGACCTTTGCTTTTCCTGATATATATTAATGACCTCGACCTTTGGGTACAGAGCACACTTTCAAAGTTTGCAAATGATATGAAACTTGTAAGCATTATGAACTATGAGGAGCATAGTGTAGAATTTCAAAAGGACATAGACAAGTTTGTGGAATGTGCGGACAGGTGGCAGACGAAGTTCAATGTGGAGAAATGTGAAGTGATTCATTTTGGTAAGAAGAACATGGAGAGATAATATAAAGGGTACAATTCTACAGGGGGTGAAAGAGCAAAGGGACCTGGGTGTATCTGTGCATAAGTCATTGAAGGTGGCAGGAGAGAGCAGTTAATGAAACATACATTGTGTCAAGAAAACCCCATATGCCAAATGAGCAATATTAATTTCATCGGTTGGAAACACAATAGACTTTTAAAGGGAAAATATCCTACATTTAAAAAATCTAGCCAGCCAAAATGGCCACTGCAATTTGTAACTGTCAAGGAGCCTACCGGGTAAGATAAAGCAGAAAAGGAAAGCTTATGTCTAACACAGAGACCTCAATACTACAGAAAGCCAAGAGGAGTATAGAAAGTGCAGGGGTGAAATCAAAAAGGAAATTTGGAATGCAAGAGAGGGCATGAAAGAATATTGGCAAGCAAAATCAAGGTGAACCTAAAGATGTTTTATCAATACATTAAGAGTAAGAAGATAACTAAGGAGTGAGTAGGGCCCATAAAAGACCAAAAAGTTAACCAATGTGTAGGAGCGGAAGATATTGGTATGGTTCTTAATGAATACTTTGCATCTGTCTTCACAAAAGAGGGGGGCGAAGAGTGTGAAGTATTGGATGTGATAAACATAGGGAGAGAGGAAGTATTAATGGAATTAGCATCCTTGAAAGTTGATAAATCACCAGGTCCAGATGAAATGTATCCTAGGCTGTTAAAAGAAGCAAGAGAGGAAATAGCAGAGGGTCTGACCATCATTTTCCAGTCCTCACTGGATAGAGGTGTGGTGCCGGAGGATTGGAGGACTGCTAACGTTGTACCTCTGTTTAAAAAGGGAGCGAAGGATCGACCGAATAATTACAGGCCAGTCTGTCTAACGTCAGTAGTGGGCAAATTATTGGAATCTGTTCTGAGAGATAGGATTAACTGTCACTTAGAAAGGCACAGGTTAATCAAGGATAGTTAGCATGGATTTGTTAAGGGAAGATCTTGTTTGACCAAATTGATCGAACATTTTGAAGAAGTAACAAGGAGTATTGATGAGGGTAGTGCAGTTGATGTGGTCTACATGGATTTTAGCAAGGCTTTTGACAAGGTCCCACATGGCAGACTGGTTTAAAAAAAGAAAATCCCATGGGATCCACGGAAATGCAGCAAGGTGGATACACAATTGGCTCAGTGGCAGGAAACATAGGGCAATCGTTGATGGGTGTTTTAGTGGCTGGAGGGCTGTTTCCAGTGGTGTTCCGCAGGGCTCAGTATAGGGACCCTGCTTTTTGTGGTTTATATTAACGATTCGGACGTAAATGCAGGGGGCATGATCAAGAAGTTTGCGAACGACACAAAGATTAGCCGTGTGGTAGATAGCGAGGAGGATAGCTGTAGGCTGCAGGAAGATATTGATGGTCTGGTCAGATGGGCAGAAAAGTGGCAAATGGAGTTCAGCTTGGAGAAGTGTGAGGTGATGCATTTGGGGAGGTCAGACAAGGCAAAGGAATACACGATTAATGGAAAATACTGTGATGTGTGGAGGAAGTGAGGGACCTTGGAGTGAATGTCCACAGATCCCTGAAGGTAGCAGGACAGGTCGATAAGATGGTTAAGAAGGCATATGGGATCCTTCTGTTTATTAGCCGAGATATAGACTACAAGAGCAGGGAGGTTATGCTGGAACTGTATAACTCATTGGTTAGGCCACAAATTGAGTACTGTGTGCAGTTCTGATCATCATACTACAGAAAGGATGTAATTGCACTAGAGAGGGTACAGAGGAGATTTACGAAGATGTTGCCAGGACTGGAAAAATGAAGATATGAGGAAAGATTGGATAGGCTGGGGTTGTTCTCCTTGGAACAGAGAAGGCTGAGGGGAGATCTGATTGAAATGTACAAAATTTTGAGGGGCCTGGATAGAGTGGAGGTGAAGGGTCTATTCACCTTAGCAGAGAGGTCAGTGACGAGGGGGCATAGATTTAAAGCGATTGGTTGAAAAATTAGAGGGGAGATGAGGAAAAACATCTTCACCCAGAGGGTAATGGGGGTCTGGAATTCACTGCCTGAAAGGGTAGTTGAGGCAGGAATCCCCAACCCATTTAAAAGGCAGCTGGAGGTGCGCCTCAAGTGCCTAACCTGCAGGGCTACGGACCAAATGCTGGAAGGTGGGGTTAGAATAAGTGAATCGTTTTTTGGCCGGCATAAACACGATGGGCCAAGTGGCCTCTTTCTGTGCCTTAAACCTTCGATGATTCTATTGCTGGGATATAGTAGATTTTACAACGTACACAAAATAAGCCAAGGTAGAGAACTCCCTCTCCTATCACAAGACCTGCAAAAGCACCAAATGTAGAGGCACGTTGAGTTGTAATTGGTCACCTGATGACAGCATCAAAACTCAGGGCAAACTAGGTCACCAGCGCTATTGGGTAAATTTTGGCTTCAATATTGGATAAATATTGGCTTCAGTCTATGGGTAAAGTATGAAATGCTATCAATAGCATTCCATCCCCGTCAAAATAAACCATCCTAGTAACAGAAAGCCATATAATCAGATAGAAATAATATTGACATGACCGTGCTTCAGCATATCTTCTTCTTCTTTGGCCTCCTTGTCTCGAGAGACAATGGGTAAGCGCCTGGAGGTGTTCAGTGGTTTGTGAAGCAGCACCTGGAGTGGCTATAAAGGCCAATTCTAGAGTGACAGACTTCCACAGGCGCTGCAGATAAAATTGGTTGTTGGGGCTGTTACACAGTTGGCTCTCGCCTTGCGCTTCTGTCTTTTTTCCTGCCAACTGCTAAGTCTCTTCAACTCACCACATTTTAGCCCCGCCTTTATGGCTGTCCGCCAGCTCTGGCGATCACTGGCAACTGACTCCCACGACTTGTGATCAATGTCACAGGACTTCATGTCTAGTTTGCAGACGCCTTTAAAGCGGAGACATGGACGGCTGGTGGGTCTGATACCAGTAACGAGCTCGCTGTACAGTGTGTCCTTGGAGATCCTGCCATCTTCCATGCAGCTCACATGGCCAACCCATCTCGAGCGCCGCTGGCTCAGTAGGGTGTATATGCTGGGGATGTTGGCCGCCTCGAAGACTTCTGTGTTGGAGATACGGTCCTGCCACCTGATGCCAAGGATTCTCAGGAGGCAGCGAAGATGGAATGAATTGAGACTTCGCTCTTGGCTGCCATACGTTGTCCAGGCCTCGCTGCCTTAGAGCAAGGTACTGAGGACACAGGCTTGATGTACTCGGACATTTGTGTTCCTTGTCAGTGTCAGTGCACCATTTTCCCACACTCTGTTGGCCAGTCTGGACATAGCAGTGGAAGTCTTTACCATGCGCTTGTTGATTTTTGCACTGAGAGACAGGTTACTGGTGATAGTTGAGACTTGGTAGGTGAACTCCTGAACCACTTCCAGAGCGTGGTCGCCGATATTGATGGATGGAGCATTTCTGACGTCCTGTCCCATGATCGTTTTCTTGAGGCTGATGGTTAGGCCAAATTTGTTGCAGGCAGCTGCAATCCTGTCGATGAGTCTCTGCAGCCACTCTTCAGTGTGGGATGTTAATGCAACATCGTCAACAAAGAGGAATTCCCTGATGAGGACTTTCCGTACCTTGCCATCTGATCTTGTGTGAAGGAAAATTCCTTCATATATAGTCATCAGGATACTGAAATAATTATTTTCCTTGTGCTTAGATTAATATTTTGGTAGGAAAATCATATTTGGTAATTTACTGTTTTTAAATTATACAACTGCAGTCAAATTAAATGAACTTCAAAAATTGATCAATCTGTACCATAAATTTTACATTCACACTAAGTAAAAGCATATATGTTGTCATATGTTTATCTATGCAAAAATTGAAGGTTGGAAAATTTATAGACTGTTCAGTAATTGTAATGCTGCAATTGTTTATATGATTTGTTACGCTTACGAGAAGTGTGATGATGAAAAAATACAAACTCAAACTGAAGAGTTTTAAAAATTGACTACCTTTCTTTTTTAAAAAAAGGACAATGCTGCAAAAGATGGCACCTGCGTATTTGAATATTGCCGCACTTCTCTGTTGAGGACAAAGGATGCCTAACCAGGTTGAGGGGTGTCAATTACCCGCATCCTGACACATTCCTGAATTGAATGGGTTCTTCTGAAACAACAAAGGTGTGGAGTAACCACATCCTGGGCTATTGTTGGTTACTACAGGGAAGAAAATCCCTGTCTCCCACTAGAGGTGAGATATGAGAAACTTTTAGCTTTAAAGGTAGCTCCCTGAAGGGAGAGAGAGACACCAAGGAAAAAGTATTACCAGGAAGCTTGTCCAGAGAAGATCTGGGAGAAAATCCATCAAGCCAGAAGGGAGGCACCCTGCATTGAATTCTACATTTCCAACCTATGCAGCAGTGAATTGAACGTGATTCTCAGTCTTCAAACTGAACTTTCAAGCAAGAGAGAAACCTACAAACACTTCAGGCCTGCAACCAATGAGAACTTGACTTCTGAGAGAATTCAACAGGTTTATTGTGAACCCCGAAACCTTACCTCACTTCCTCACTTGAAAACCACTTACCCCTTTTCCTCTCTCTCTCTCTCTCTCTCTCTCTCTTCGGGCTGGATTTTGTTCTCCCCTAGGCGTCGGAGTCCATGGTGGGGGTGGGGGCCTCCGGGACAGGAAGGCCCGGCCTGATATTAACAGTGGCGGCATGGCCTCGTGGCGGCCCTCCCACCGCTCGGCAACGGGACCCCCATTTTAATATTTAAATAAAATAAAACGAATGAATAAATGATATTTACACCGTCACCTGATGTCCCGCTGTGATCTTTGGCCCGGTGACCGGCACTCCCGTGCCTTCGGATCCCCGTCCAGGGAAACAAGGTGCCACACTGGTGGGGAGGGAAGAGGTAAGTTTATCAGTGACGGACGAGATGGGGGGGCTGGGGCGTGGGGGAAATGGGGTCAAAGTAACATCATGGGTGTAGGGGATGGTGGGAAGGGTCGAAGGTTAAAGCTTATGCAGTTTGTTGAGGGGCAGGTAGGTCAGGTGGACAAGGTAAGTGTTTTTTTTTTGGTGGGGGGAGGGGAAGAGAGCCAATAATTAATTTAATTGTTATTGGTGGGTGTGGGAGAGGGGCAGAAGAAATGTCCTCATTTCTCTCGGAAATTTTGTCCTAGCCTGCGAAGTCCACGTTCCATGAATGAATAAAAACAAATTATTTTTATTTTTAACTATTTAAATTTCCCAGTAGGGCTGACATATCGACGACAGGCACAGAAGATTCAGCCCTGTGTCTGTGTGTGCGGTTGCAATAATTTCGGGATAAGACATACTGCTCAAGAAATAATTAATCTTCTGTTTTAAACCTACAAGAAAACCTGCTGCTGTCTGTGTTTATTTGACAAATAAAACACAAGGGGGTTAAACCCGAATAACAAAAAGCACTTGTGGTCAGGTGGGAATTGAACAGTGGGAAGCACCCACACTCCTCGCCATGTGGCTATAACAGATTAGTGTGTGCTGTGCCCTTAACAATATTTACCTCTTTAAAGATAATGAGTGTTGTTTTGTAAGAAAAGTCAGGGACTGAGCACAATATTAAAAAAAGCCAGTGGCAGCTTCAGGGCCTTGCTGTGCTACTCGTTATCTCCTGACCAGTGACTTGGTTGCAGAGATTCAGCAACCTAGCCCTGACCCGTCCCTGAGCAGCAATGGAAAGGAAAATGCTTTTCAATTTAAAGTGGTGCCTGCCGAGGTTAAATAATTTTCTAAGAAATTTCCTACCTGAAAGCAATTAGTCATATTTGTAAAAAAAAAACCGAACAGCCAGCACTGCCTTAGCATGACAGAAAAAGTGTACCTGGAACTAAGCTCCTAGCAAAAGAAGTCGTCTCATTGCCACTCACCATATGAGCTAAGGGCATGTTACTGTTGTCACATTCCGCACAGGATATTCATTGTTGTTGTTTGAATATGTTTGAGTGAGTAGAGATCATGAGAGAGGCTCAATTTTACTGAGAAACCACGTCACTTATAACAAAATATCAAGATTTGACATCTCTGATTCTCCGACCTGTACTCACTGTGGGTGCACCTCCCTGATTTTTTTAAATTCATTCTTGGGTCGTTGATGTGACTGACAGATGGAGTAAAGTCTTCAGATTTCCTTCTCTAAAGGACATTAGTGAACCAGTTGAGTTCTTATGACAACCCAATAGTTCTTTACTGCGAGCAGAGTTTAAAAAAAATTCAAATTCTCAAATTGCCATCGCAATATAGTACAGTAGTATAACCATTATGCTATCATACCCTCAGGAAGCAAAATTACCTTCCAACTGTTGTCACCTTTTGTTCTTATATTCGTTCGGGGGATGTAGGCATCGCTGGCTAGGCCAGCATTGATTGCCCTTTGAAGGTGGTGGTGATCTGTCTTCTTGAACCTCTGCAGTCCTTGGGGTATAGCTGCACCAACAGTGCTGTTCGGGAGTTCCAGGAGTTTGACCCAGCGCTTTTGAAGGAATGGCGATACAGTTCCAAGTCAGAACGGTGTGTGGCTGCCACTGTGTGTCATTAGTGAAGGGAGTGAATGTTGAAGGTGGTGGATGGGGTGCCAATCAAGTGGGCTGCTTTTGTCCTGGATGGTGTAGAGCTTCCTAAGTATTGTTGGAACTGCACCCATCCAGGCAAGTGGAGAGTATTCCATCGCACTCCTGACTTGTGCATTGTAGATAGTGGACAGGCATTGGGAAGACAGGAGGTGAGTTACTCACTGCAGAATTCCCAGCCTCTGATGTGCTGTTGTAGCCACAGCATTTGTATGGCTTGTCCAGTTTAGTTTCTGGTCAATGGGGTAACCCCCAGGATGTAGATAGTTGAGGTTTCAGTGATGGTAATGCCATTGACATCAAGGGGAGATGGTTAGAGTTTCTCTTGTTGGAGATGGTCATTGCCTGGCACTTAAGTTGCAAGTAACATTCATGCCACACATCAGCCCAAGCCTGGATGTTGTCCAGGTCTTGCTGCATCTGGACATGGGCTGCTTCAGTAGCTGAGGAGTTGCGAATGGTGCTGAATATTGTGCAATCATCAGCGAACATCCCCAGTTCTGACCTTTTGATGGAGGGAAGGTCATTGAAGCAGCTGAAGATGGTTGGGCCTAGGACATGCCCTTTGGAGCTCCTGCACTGAAATCCTGGTGCTGAGACAATTGACCTCCAACAACCACAACCACCATCTTTTGTGCTAGGTGTAGGCACATAGGAACATTTGGAGCAGCAGTAGGCCATTCAGCCCATCGAGCCTGCTCGGCCATTCAATACGATCATGGCTGATCATCCACTTCAATGCCTTTTTCCCACACTATCCTCATATTCCCTTATGTCGTTTCTATTTAGAAATCTGTCAATCTCTGCTTTAAACATACTTAATAACTGAGCTTCCACAGCCCTCTGGGGTAGAGAATTCCAAAGATTCACAACCCTCTGAGTGAAGAAATTTCTCCTGATCTGTGTCCTAAGTGGCTTCCCCCTTATTTTGAAATTGTGTCCCATGGTTCTAGACTCCCAAACCAGGGGAGACATCTTAGCTGCATCTACCCTGTTTATCCCTTTATGTATTTTGTAGGTTTCAATGAGAACATCTCTCATTCTTCGAAACTCTATAGCGTATACAGGCCCAGTTTCCCCAGTCTCTCTTCATAGGACAGTACTGCCATCCCAGGAACAAGCCTGGTGAACCTTCGTTGCACTCCCTCTATGGCAATAATATCCTTCCGACGGTAAGGGGACCAAAACTGCACACACAGTACTCCAAGTGCGGTCTAACCAAGGTTCTATACAGTTAAAGCAAGACTTCACTATTCCTGTACTCAAATCCTCTTGCGATAAAGGCTAACATGCCATCAGCCCTTTAATTGCTTGCTGCACCTTCATGTTAGCTTTCAGTGACGCCCACAGACATCCAAGTCCCTTTGTACATCTACACTTTCTAATGTCCTACCATTTAAAAGATATTCTGCATATCTATTCCTCCTAGCAAAGTGGATAACGTCACATTTTTCCACATTATATTCCATCTGCCACATTCTTGACCATTCACTAAGTCTTTCCAAATCCCCATGAAGCCGCTTTGCATCTTCCTCACAACACACTTTCCCACCTAATTTTGTGTCATCTGCGAACTTGGAAATACTACATTTGGTCCCCACATCCAAATCATCGATCTATATTGTGAACAGCTGGGGCCCAAGCACTGATCCCTGCGGTATCCCACTAGTCACAACCTGCCAATGTGAGAATGACCCGTTTATTCCTACTCTCTGCTTTCTGCCTGTTAACCAATCCTTAATCCATGCCAGTATATTACCTTCTATCCCATGTGATTTAATTTTGCTAACTAACCTCCTGTGGGGGACTTTATCAAAGGCCTTTTGAAAATCCAAGTATACTACATCCACCGACTGCCCTTTATCAATTCTGTTAGTAACGTCCTCAAAAAAAAAACTCCAGGTTCGTCAAACATGATTTCCCATTCATAAATCCATGTTGACTATGCGCAATCAGATCATTATCCAAGTGTCCGTTTATCGCATCCTTTAGAATAGCTTCTAGCATTTTGCCAATGACTGATGCAAGGCTAACAGATCTGTAATTCCCTGTTTTCTCTCTCCCTCCCTTTTTAAATAGTGGGGTGACATTTGCTACCTTCCAATCTGCAGGAACCACTCCAGAATCTGTAGAATTTTGGAAGATGATCCCCAATGCATCCAGCATCTCCATAGCTACCTCTTTCAACACTCTGGGATGTAGAATATCAGATCCTGGGGACTTGGCAACCTTCAGCCCCATTAATTTTTCCAATACAACCTTCTTACTAACACTAATTTCCTTCAATTCCTCATTCCCCCTAATCCCTTGGATCTTTAATTCTGGGAGATTTCTTGTATCTTCCTCAGTGAAGACTGATACAAAGTAATCATTTAGCTCTCTGCCATTTCTCTATTCCCCATTATAAGTTCTCCTGACTCTGCCTGTAAAGGACCCACATCTGTCTTGGCCAAATGTTTATTTTTTATGTACGTATAGAAGCTTTTACAGTCTATTTTTATATTTTTTGCTAGAATATTCTATTCTCCCTTTATCAGTTTCTTTGTTCTCCTTTCCTGTATTCTAAAATCCTCCCAATCCTCAGGTTTACTACTATTTCTGGCAACTTTATAGGCCTTTTCTTTTAATCTTATACAATCCTTAACTTCCTTTGTTAGCCACCTTTGACTGACTTTTCTTTTAGGATTTTTGTGCCTTGAAGGAATGTATGGTTGCTATAAACTATGTAACAATTCTTTAAAGACTATCCATTGCCTATGTACTGTGATTTAATGTATTTTTCCAATCCATCTCAGCCAATTTTCCCTTCATACATTCATAGTTTCCTTTGTTCAAATTTAGCACCCTGGCTTCAGATTGAACTGCCTCACTTTCAAACATAGAAGTTTACACTATCGCATTATGGTCAATCATCTCTAAAATTTCTTTTACAACAAGATTATTAATTAGCCCTTTCTCATTACATAATATTAGATCTAAAATAGCCTGTTCTCTAGTCGGTTCCTCGGCATACTGCTCTAGAAAACCATCCCTAACACACTCTAGAAATTCGTCCTCCACAGCATTAGTGCTAATTAGGTTTACCCAGTCTATGCGCAGATTGAATTCACCCATGATTACTGTATTACTCATGCTTCATACTTCTCTAATCTCCTGATTAAAGCCATGCCCCACACTACCACTACTGTTTTGGTGGCCTATAAACAACTACCAATGTTTGCTGCCCCTTGGTGTTTCTTAGCTCCACCCAAATAGATTCCACATTTTGTTCTTCCGATCTGAGATCCTCCCTTACTAATGTACTGATTCGATCCCTTATTATCAGCGCAACACCACCTCCTTTTCCTTTTTGCCTGTCCTTCCTAATTGTCGAATATCCTTGAATGTTCAGTTCTCAGTCTTGGTCACCCTGTAGTCACGTTTTTGTTATGGCAATTAGATCATGCCCATTTACCTCTATTTTGGCCTTTAAATCATCTACCTTGTTGTGAATGCTGCATGCATTCAGGTAGAGTGCCATTAACCTTGTTCTTGACATTCTGCATTCTAAGCCTAGTTGATGCTCACCTTTGTTTTGCCTGCCTTCTAATGCCACTTGCTACTTTTCTACCTCCTTTTTACCAGCCTTCCAATTTGAGCTACCCCTCATGTTCCCATCCTCCTGACAATCTAGTTTAAACCCTCCCCAACAGCACTAGTAAATCTCCCTGCGAGGATGTTCGTTCCGATCCATCTTGTACAGGTCCCACCTGGCCCAGAACCAGTCCCATTGCCTCAGAAATCTGATGCCCTCCCTCCTACACCAATTCTCCAGCCACATGTTCAATCAATCCTCCCATTCCTATGCTCACTAACATGTGGCACTGGGAGTAATCCTGAGATTACGGCTTTGGAGGTCCTGCTTTTTAATTTCCTTCCTAACTTCCTAAAATCTGCTTTCAGGACCTCATCCCTCTTCCTATCTATGTTATTGGTACCAATGTGGACCACAACCTCTAGCTGTTCACCCTCCCCCAGAAGGATGTCCTACAGCCACTCCGTGCCATCCTTGACCATGGCACCATGGAGGCAATACAACCTCCTGGAATCACGTTTACTGCCGCAGAAATGCCTTTCTGATCCCCTGACTATCGATTCCCCTGTCACTATTGCTCTTCCACACTTCTTCCTCCCCTCCTGTGCAGCTGAGCCACCCATGATGCCATGGACTTTGCTTTGGCTGCACTCCCCCGAGGAACCATCACTCTCACTAGTATCCAAAATGAAAACCTATTAGCAAGCACGATAGACTCAGGGAACTCCTGAGTTAGTTGCCTGCCTGGTTCTCTTAGACTGCCTAATGGTCACCCATTCCCTCTCTGCCTCCATGCTCCTAACCTGTGGTGTGACCACCTCCCTAATTGTGTTATCCATGTAGACCTCTGCCTCACGGATGCACAACAGTGGCTCCAGCCGCCGCTCTAGTTCCAAAACCCCGGAGCTCAGGCACCTGCAGCTAGTGACACTTGCTGCAGATGTGTTCGTCTCGGACACATGGTGCATCCATGACTTCCCACATACCACAGGACGTACATTCCACTTGCCCAAGCTGACCTGCCATAACGTAACTTTAAAAACCTTTACTGAAGCAGGAATTTCAATTAATTGCTAGATGTAAAAAAACCAAAACTAGTCTTGAGAGAGTAACCCTTAAAATTCGCTTACTTACCAAACTCCCTTCTTCACATTCTGTGCCCTCCAACAGCACTCAATGCAGAGTGCAGTATGATTTCAACCAATGGAGAGTTTCCCCCTTGATTCCCATTGACTCCAGTTTTGCTAGGGCTCCTTGATGACATACTCAGTCAAATGCTGCCTTGATATCAAGGGCAGTCACTCCCCTCACCCCTGGAGTTCAGCTCTTTTGTCCAAGTTGGACCAAGGCTGTAATGAGGTCAGGAGCTGAGTGGGCCTGGCATAACCCAGACTGAGCATCAGTGAGCAGGTTATTCTGAGCAAGTGCTGCTTGATAGCACTGTCGATGACCCCTTCCATCTCTTTGCTGCTGATCGAGAGTAGACTGATAGGGCAGTAATTCGTCGGGTTGGATTTGTCCTTTTTTTTTCTGCTCCGAGCATATGTGGGCAATTTTCCACATATCATCTTAGCATTTTGTCAAATGTTGTATTAATAGATGACATGTTCCATTATAGGAAAAGTCAGCTTTGCCTTGGTAAGACAGGAAAAAATGTGCCTGGGATTCAGTTCACAACAAAGATGGATATCTTGTCACCACTCACCATATGCTACTGTTATCACATTTGACACAGGATACTTGTTGTCATTGTTTTGGAATGTGATTGAGTGAAAGTTCTTTTTGCAGAAGCTTTTGGAATGAGATATATTCTACCTATCACTCACATGGCTTTGATTTCTGCTCAGTCTAATCAACAGCTAGGGTGTGTGTAATGGAATGGTGGTTCTCATCATCCATGTACAAACATCACATCAGGAACTATATGAAGCTGCTTCATTCTTACTGATTAAAGAGCTGTGTAAGAAATACATTAACTATCAGTTAAGGAATCAATTCTATCTGTACTCTTTTCTAAGGCTCCAATAATAACTCCAAGGTGCATTGTCGGGCAGGTGTACAATATTGTATGGGAAACCTGGAAATAAGTACAGTGTGTCTGTCAGTGCTATTTTAAGGCAGCGAGCTCATTATCATCTTACTTCTGGGTTTGGCATCGATTGCATGACAGCAGGCATAATAGATAACTTGCATGATGCGATCTCAATTCATTATTTAAAGGGCCAATCCAAAGATGGAATTTGGAGGAGCTTGTAGTTGGAAGCAAGCAATGACGAGGTATGACAATGGAGTCAGGACCCTTCAATAAAGTCAGTTCCCTCCCTTCAATGATGCCTCCCTTGATGTACTGCTGGGGGATTGTGAGGAGCTGGAGAGAGATACTTTTCCACAGCAATAGGAGGAAGAACCCTGCTGCTGCCACAGAGGAGTGGCTGGATGTGACCCAGGAGGTTAGCAGCAGGAGCATTGTGCCATGTTCCTGAATTCTATGCAGGGAGTGCTTTAATGTCCTAATTAGGTTAGGAAAGATGAGTACAGTTGTACTTTCACCTACATCCTGCTGTGTTTACTACCCTATCCCACTCTGCCTTGTCAAGATTATTAGATCACATCATTCCTCACACCCACTTACCTTACAAGTGCACCCATCCTTCCCTTTCTGTGCATTTTCTCAGACCCCCTTCTGTCTACCTGCCACTGCCACTCACCCTCAGCCTTATGCAGTTTGATGCCTCTCCCTCGTAGTCACCTTACACCAAATGCACTGCATCCATTGGGTGAACACATGCCATTACAGTCTGTCATGGGTCTGTTCCTTCCACACTGTACATTGGAGAGATGGAGAACGTCAGGGGTGGTCCTCCACAGATGTCCCAGCTAACAGCAGAGGAGGAAGCACTGGTGATCAGTGGCATTTTCACCTCCCTGGCCATCAGAGATGTGGACCTCTCAGCTACCTGGTGACTGAGTTAAATATCAGTGGCTCACATGTCATACAACAACTGTCACGCTGATTTGGTTTCAACAGGTGAGTATGAAGCTGATCATATTTCAATGATAAGTTGCAATGTTCTTACCTCTTACCTGTTTCCCCCACCCTGCCACATGATGGCCAAGACTGCACCTGCATAGGTGGAAGTGGAACATTCTTTCACTCCAAAACCCAGAGGTCATGTGCCAAGAACATCTCTGCTATCAAAGCAGGAATCTGACCAGGCTGTCTCCACCTCTGCTCAAGCCACAGGGTTTGTACCACATAGGAGCAGTAGGAAAAGGAAGAGTAAATCTTTGTAGTTACACAAGGATATGCACATGGATGTATGAGAAAATATTAGGTTGTGAAATTTCCATTCTTTAGTGAAATCACATAAAATTTTAGTTTGCACCACTCTCTTGTCCATTCTTGGTTGTTGGGTGACAAGTTGATTTTTCAACTTTTAACTTGCTTGATGATGAATGGGAAGACATGAGCCGATGGAGACCAATGGTACAGGGTGGGGAGGGGGATGTGCAGTGGGCTGTTGGATGTTTGTAGGATTGTTTTGTGTCAATAACATTTGGGAGTGGGGTGGTGGGGCAGGGGTGGGGGAGCAGGCGGGAAGAGTGGCTGTTGTATGTGGTTTTGATATCAGTCCACTAGTGGAACCTAAGTGAACCCTGCATTAATAAAGGCATCCCTGGTAGCAGTGTGAGCAGCTGGTGCTGCATTGCTCTCATCACCTTCCTTCTCCCCGTCCTCGTCTCCCTCTTCCTGCTCAGAATAGTCCATAGATAGACTGCACACTGGCTTGTTCCTCTTGGAGGGCAAAACCTTGCTGGTGCACAATGTTGTGCAGAACGCAGCACACCATGACCATTCTGGTATGTACTGAAGGGCACCTCCTGATCTGTCTAGGCATCTGAAGAGCATCTTTAGCACATCAATGGCTTCTTCAGTCATGCATTTGGTGGTTCTATGACGTTTGTTGCAGAGCTGTTGGTTTTCATTGGTCCTGTTTCTGATGGGTGTCATCACTGAAGTGGGTATTCCTTGACTCCTAGCAGCCACCCCTTGAGTCTGCCTCCTGGTCTAATCAGAGGAGCTTAGACTGCCACAGGGCGAAAGCAACATGGCAGTTGCCAGGAATTCACAACTGCAGAAATATCTTTTAAGAACATAAGAATTAGGAGCAGGAGTAGGCAATTCAGCCCCTCAAGCCTGCTCCACCATTCAATACGATCATGGCTGATCTCTTCTTGGCCTCAACTCCACTTTCCTGCCCGTTCTCCATAACCCTTCAACCCATTACTAATTAAAAATCTGTCTATCTCCTCAAATTTACTCAATGTCCCGGCATCCACCACACTCTGAGGTAGTGAATTCCACAGACTCACGACCCTTTGAGAGAAGTAATCTTTCCTCATCTCTGTTTTAAATCTGCTACCCCTTATCCTAAAACTATGACCTCTCGTTCTAGATTGCCCACCAGAGGAAACATCCTCTCTACGTCTACTTTGTCAATCCCCATAATCATCTTGTGTATCTCAATTAGATCTTCTCTCATTCTTCTAACCTCCAGAGAGTAAAGGCCTAAACTGCTCAATCTCTCTTCATAAGACAAACCCCTCATCTCTGGAATCAATCTAATGAACCTCCTCTGAACTGGCTCCAATGCAAAGCCATCCCTCAAGTAAGGGGACCAAAACTGTACGCAATACTCCAGGTGCAGCCTTGTACAGTTGCAGCAACACTTCCCTACTTTTATACTCTATTCCTTTAGCAATAAATGCCAAAATTCCATTTGCCTTCCTTATTACCTGCTGTGCCAGCATACTAGTTTTCAGTGAATCATGCACGAGGACACCCAGATCCCTCTGCACCGAAGCACTCTGAAGTTTCTGTCCATTTAGATAATTTGCCTTTCTATTCTTCTGACCAAAATGGATAACCTCACACTTATCCATGTTAAACTCCATCTGCCAAATTTTGGCCCATTCACCTAACCTATCCATATCCATTTGTAAATTTCTTATTTCTTTATTGCAACTTACTATCCAACCTATTTTAGTGTCATCTGCAAATTTGGCTACAGTACCTTCTATCCCTGCATCCAAGTCATTAATACAGATTGCAAATAGTTAGGGCCCGAGGACCGAACCCTGTGGCACCCCGCTAGTTACATCTTGCCAGCCAGAGAAAGATCCATTTGTCCCGACTCTCTGTTTTCTGTTGGTTAGCCAATCCTCTATCCAAGCAAATAAATTGCCCCTAACCCTATGTGATCTTACCTTGTGCATTAACTTTTTGTGCTGCATCTTATCAAATGCCTTCTGGAAGTTCAGATATACTACATCTACAGGATCCCCATTATCCACTTGTTACATCTTCAAAGAACTCTAGCAAATTAGTCAAACACGATTTACTCTTCATAAAACCATGCTGACTCTGATGGATTGTTTTGACTTTCTAATGTCCTGTTATTACTTCCTTAATAATGGATTCTAACAATTTCCCAACGACAGATATTAAACTAACTGGTCTATTGTTTCCTACTTTCTGCCTCCCTCCCTTTTTGAATAAGGGCATTATATTAGCATTTTTCCAATCCACTGGAACCTTTCCCGCATCCAGGGAATTTTAGAATATTATAACCAATAGATCCACTATCTCTGCTGCCACTTCCTTTAAGACCCAAGGATGTAGGCCATCAGGCCCTGGGGACTTGTCTGCCTTCAACCCCAATAGTTTGCTCAGTACTTTTTCCCTAGTGATGATTGTTCTAAGTTCCTCCCTTTCTATAATCTCTGCATTACCTGTTGTTATTGGGATGGTACTAGTGTCCTCCACTGTGAAAACTGAGGCAAAGTACTGATTTAGTGTCTCCTCCATTTCGGTGTTCCCCTCTACTAACTCCCCCTGTCTCTTCCTCCAAGGGACCAACATTCACTTTAGCTACTCTCTTCCCTTTTATAAAAGCAAAATACTGCGGATGCTGGAAATCTGAAACAAAAACAAGAAATGCTGGATTCACTCAGCAGGTCTGGCAGCATCTGTCGAAAGAGAAGCAGAGTTAACGTTTCGGGTCAGTGACCCTTCTTCGGAACTGACAAATATTAGAAAAGTCACAGATTATAAACAAGTGAGGTGGGGGTTGGGCAAGAGATAACAAAGGAGAAGGTGCAGATTGGACCAGGCCACATAGCTGACCAAAAGGTCACAGAGCAAAGGCAAACAATATGTTAATGGTGTTTTGAAAGACAAAGCATTAGTACAGATTAGGTGTGAATATACTGAATATAGAACATCAGCAAGTGCAAACCTGAAGAAAAACAACCTGAAAAAAACAGTGGGTAAGCAAACTGAACAAACTAAGATGAAATGAAATAAATGCCAAAAATGTAAAAAGGAATGCAAAAAAAAGGAAGAAAAAATAACTAAAAATGACTAAAAATGAAAGTAAAGTGGGGGGCTGTCATGCTCTGAAATTATTGAACTCAATGTTCAGTCCGGCAGGCTGTAGTGTGCCTAATCGGTAGATGAGATGCTGTTCCTCGAGCTTGCGTTGATGTTCACTGGAACACTGCAGCAATCCCAGGACAGAGATGTGAGCATGAGAGCAGGGGGGAGTGTTGAAATGGCAAGCAACCGGAAGTTCAGGGTCCTGCTTGCGGAATACTTATAGAAGCTTTTGCTATCCATTTTTATACTTTGCGCTAGTTTTATTTCATAATTTACCTTTCCTCTTTTTATTACTTTTTTAGTAACCCTTTGTTGATCTTTAAAAGTTTCCCAATCATCCAACCTGCTGCTGGCCTTTGCAATATGATATGCCTTAGTTTTTGTCTTTGTTATTCTTAACTTCCTTGCTTAGCCATGGATGTTTTTTCCCCCTCTTACAATCTTTCTTTCTCTCTGGAACATACTTTAGTTGGGAGGAATTGAATATCTCCTTAAACATCTGCCACTGCTCATCAACTGTCCTACCTTTTAGTCTTCCTGCCCAGTGCACTAGGGCCAAATCTGTCCTCATGCCTATGTAATTACCTTTGTTTTATTCCAGAACGCTAGTGTGGGACTCCAGTTTCTCGCCCTCAAGCTGAATTTGAAATTCTAGCATGCTATGATCACTCTTCCCTAGAGGATTCTTAACTATGAGATCATTAATTAAGCCCACATCATTACACAATACAAAATCTAGAATAGCCTGCTCCCTGGTTGGTTCCACAACATATTGCTCCAAAAGACGATCTCTAATACATTCATTAAACTCTCCCTCGAGACTACCCTTGCCAATTTGATTAATTAAATCTATATGCATATTAAAATCACCCATGGTTATTGCCGTACCTTTCTTACAAGCCCCCAGTATTTCCCTGGTTTATACTGTGCCCCACTTCGGAATTACTGTTTGGGGACCTATAGATTACTCCCATCAGGGACTTCTTTCTTTTTGCTATTTCTTATTTCTACCCAGACTGAATCTACGTCTTGATCTCCAGTGCCTATATAATTTCTCACTACAGCACTGATCTCTTCCTTTACTAACATGCCAAAGACTTTCTGGTTGATAGGTTAATTGGCCATTATAAATTGCCCCTAGTATAGGTAGGTGGTAGGGAAGTATAAGGACAGGTGGGGATGTGGTAAGCATATGGAATTAGTGTAGGATTAGTATAAATGGGTGGTTGATGGTCGGCACAGACTCGGTGGGCCGAAGGGCCTGTTTCAGTGCTGTATCTCTATACTAAACTAAACTAACAAAGCCACACCACTTCCTTTTCCTTCCTGCCTATCCTTCCGAAATACTGAGTACCCTTGGATATTCAATCCAAAACCTGGTTTCTCTGCAACCAGATCTCAGTAATCGCCACTAAATCATACCTATTTGTCTCTATTTGTGCTGTTTATTCATTTATTTTATTCCGAATGCTTCGTGCATTCAGATACAAAGCCTTTAAGTTTGTTCTATTATCAAATTTCCCTACTCTTGTATGATTCCTTGGTGCAATATGGCGTTCACACATTCTGTCCCTTCCTTTTCTGGTAACGATCAGCCTCATCACTAACCTGCACTCCTACCTTCTCCTTTGACTGCCTAATTTTCCATGCAACTGAACCCCCCCCACCCCCCCAACTCTTTAGTTTAAAGCCCTATCTACAGCCCTATTTATGCAATTCACCAGGACTCTGGTCCCAGCATGATTTAGGTGGAGCCCGTCCCATCGGGACAGCTTCCTACTTCCCCAGTACTGGTGCCAATGTCCCACGAATTCGAACCCATTTCTTTCACAACAATTTTTGAGCCACGCATTTATCTCTTTAATCTTATTGATTCTGTGCTAATTAGCTCATGGCTCATGTAGTAATCCGGAGATTATTACTTTTTGGTTCTGCTTTTTAATTTAGCCCCTTGCTGTTCATATTCCCTCAGCAGAGCCTCTATCCTACCTATATCGTTGGTACATACGTGGACCACAATAACTGGATCTTTCCCCTCCCACTCCAAGTTCCTCTGCAGCCCAGATGAGGTATCCTGAACCTTGGCACAGGTAGGCAACACAGCCTTCGTGTCTCGCGATGCTGGCCACAGTGTCAGTAACTATACTATCCCCGAATACGACTACATTTCTCTTTTCTTCCCCCACTTGAATGGCTCCCTGTACCATGGTGCTATGGTCAGTTTGCTCATCCTCCCTACAGTCCCTGCTCTCGTCCACACAGGGAGCAAGAATCTCGAACCTATTGGACGAGGGCTGAGGCTCCTGCAACACTACCTCCTGGACCCCTCTACCTGCCTCATTCATAGTCACACTCTCCTGTCCCTGACCACTGGCCGAATTCAAGGTAGTTAATCTAACGGGTGTGACTGTCTCCTGAAACACAGCATCCAGGTAACTCTCCCCCTCCCTTATGTGTCGCAGTGTCCGAAGCTCAGACTCCAGCTCATCAACTCTGAGCCGGAGTTCCTCGAGCAGCCAACACTTGCTACAGATGTGGTCACTAGGAACCACAATGGGGTCCACCAGCTCCCATATCATGTAGGTGCAACACATCGCCTGGCCCTGCATCTCTAGTTAATTAGATTTTAATTTGTTTTTTAAATTTCCGACTGGTCTTTAGTTTTTAGTTTATATACTGATAAATTGATCAAGTCGTACTATATATTTGATTTCAAATTCATTAAAAGCGTACCTGAATACTGACCCCATCTGCTTTCTGTTTCCCTGTCACTGTTGAATGTGACATCACTCTGTCAATTTTTGATTTTTCTTTTTCCCCTGGCTCTGCTCCTGCTGTGTTTTCTGTGATTGCACATCAGATGCACATTGAAGTGGAAGTCCTTTCTGTTCATGGATACTTGTGGTTGAGCTGGGTGCTTGGGTTGCCTTGTGCGCGCAGCCAATGATGTCCTGAACCTGTGGCAAGTCAGCCAGAGCTGCAAACCGGAGTGTCTGCTCATTCTGACTGCTGTTATCGCAGACTTTGGTCATATAATTGTCAGCTGTGGCAAATGTCAGCTGTCTTTTGCACTTGTGGGTTACCGACTGGCAAATCCTGACTATGTCTCTGGCAGAGCCCTGGAAGGATGCGAAGGCAAAAAAAAGTTGAGGACGATGGTCACTTTGGCAACCACTGTTAACCTGTGGCTGCCAGGTCCACCAGGGAGAAGGTCTTCTAGGAGGCTGCACCACCTGATGTGACAACCTGAGCCTTGTGAAACACAGCTGCTCCAACATGTCAAGGAAACCCAAACTATGCCTGGACACCCTGTATCATGGGTAGTGCCTGTTGCAAGCTTCACCCCTCTGCTGTTTCTTTTTCTGCTGTCCAGCTCCAGGAATCAACAGCAGGCTGATGTTGCTGCTGGCCATATTGCCTCTCATCTGAATTACAATCTAAGGCAGTCAAGACCTCACCCAACTTGATGTGATTTGCAAAATCTTAAAAGTGTAGAAAGTAAACTCTGAGCAGAAATACTATGAACAAACCCCTTCCCTCTAGTAGGTAAGAAAACAGTGTGAGTGCTGAATATTGCAGTATTTCCAGGGAAACCCATTGATGTGACATTAAATTTAAAACTGTGTTAAAATATCTCACCAATTAAGCTACTGCCTTTTGGAGTAGAGAGGAGAAAATGGTGGGCATTTCATATGGTATGTGGTGTAGGATACTGCAGTGTTTGCTGTCTGCTATGGGAACTGCCTTTCTGAAGCAAGGGCAAGACAAAAGCCCAAATTGTATCATGACTGTTGAACTAAATAATAATCTATGGCAGTCCTCTCGGAGAAAAATATTAGTTTGGCATAGTTTTGACCATGTCATGTGGGATTATGGGAAAAGCAGCAAAATGATAAGCTAAATAAAATGAATTTTTTGCACTTAAAGATAATTCTTTGGTCTTTGTTTTGAGTAATAATATCTTTTGAAGCCTTATGCAGACAGTTACCTTTTAGCTTCCTTGCTGGTGAGCATGTAACTGGAAAAGGTAGTCACTGAAGCTGCTTTGTGATAACATTCGTGACAAAGAAAGGGATACAGAAAATCACTCAGTTGTCTAAAAATGGCACTTTAATATATATGTATTATTAATGTGCTTTATTATCTTTGTAGCCTGTGAACATAGCAATAGCTGAGTAATATATTGAACATGCTGAACCACACAAGCTGGAAAATATTTAACCACCTAAAATATCAATATCGCTTTCTATTTGTTCTGATGTGTTATCATGTTTTGCATTTCTTTTCTTCTTCCAGTCTATTGATTCAACAAGTCTGGTGGTTATTATGTTGTATGATTACCAAAATCGTAAATTCCAGCCACGAAGCATCACTGAAGCAGAGGAGGATGTAATACCAGAAGTTAGAGAAGTAGAAAGCAGCCTTTTGAAGTATGTAAAGTGAAAATTGCTAAAATATTGAACAGAATTGATAATTGAGTTTATAAAAATCATATTTAACATTTTTAATAGAATGTAATTCTATGGTAAGTACTACTGATGGTGGGTACCTCCAGTCATTTTTTGTTGTGTAAAATAAGTGTTTTTAAAATAAAAGCAAAATACTGCAGATGCTAGAAATCTGAAATAAAAACAAAAAGTGCTGGAAATACTCAGAAGGTCTGGCAGCATCTGTGGAGAGAGAAGCAGAGTTCACGCTTCAGGTCACTGACCCTTCATCAGAACTGTCAAAGGTTAGAAATTTAATAGGTTTTAAGCAAATAATGCAGGGGTAGGGCAAAAGAGAACAAAAGGGAACAAAAAGGACAGAGGGTTACAGAATAACGGACAAGGAGGTCATGGGGCAAAGGCATAAACAAAGAGTGTATTAATGGGGTGGTGAAATACAAAGCGTTAATGCAGAGGGGGTTTTAAATGACTGAATAATGAAAGCCCTAGCCAAAAACACAAACCTGAAAAGAAGTGGGCAGGCACATGGTAAAAAAAAAAAATTGAATGATGAAACAATCTAAAATTAAATTTAAAAAAATAAAAATAAAAAATGGGGGCCAGTCATGCTCTGAAATTATTAAACTCAGTGTTCAGTCCGGTAGGCTGTAGTGTGCCTAATCGGTAAATGAGGTGCTGTTCCTCTAAGACACCCTGGTCCGCTCCTCTATTACCCCCGACACGTCGTCCCCTTCCCACGGCACCTTGCCATGCAATCGCAGGAGATGTAGTACCTGTCCTTTTACCTCCTCGCTCCTCACTATCCCAGGCCCCAAGCACTCCTTTTCAGGTGAAGCAGCAATTTACTTGTACTTCTTTCAATTGAGTATACTGTATTTGCTGCTCACAGTGCAGTCTCCTAACATTGGGGCGACCAAACGCAGATTGGATGACTGTTTTGCAGAACACCTCCGCTCAGTCTGAAAACATGACCCCGAGCTTCCTGTCATTTTCCATTTCAACACACCCCCTGCTCTCATGCCCACATCTCTGTCCTGGGCTTGCTGCAGTGTTCCAGTGAACATCAACATCAGCGCATACAGTATGCTAAGTTGAAAGAAGTATAGGTAAATCGCTACTTCACCTGAAATGAGTGTTTGGGGCCTTGGATAGTGAGGAGAGAGGAGGTAAATGGGCAGGTATTGCATCTCCTGCGATAGCAAAGAAAGGTGCTGTGGGAAGGGGATGAGGTGTCGGGGGTAATGGAGGAATGGACCAGGGTGTCGCAGAGGGAACGATCCCTTCGGAATGCTGACAGGGGAGGGGAGGGGAAAATGCATTTAGCAGTGGCATTACACTGGACGTGATGGAAATGGTGGAGGATGATCCTTTGGATGTGAAGGCTGGTGGGGTGGAAAGTAAGGACACGGGTAACTCTGTCGCGATTCTGGGAAGGGAAGGGGTGAGGGTAGAGGTGTGGGAAATGGGCCGGACGCGGTTGAGGGCCCTGTCAACCACAGTGGGGGGGCGATCCTCGGTTGAGGAAAAAGGAAGACATATCAGAAGCGCTGTCATGGAAGGTGGCATCATCAGAGCAGATGCGTCTGAGGCGGAGAAACTGGGAGAATGGAATGGAGTCCTTGCAGGAGGCAGGGTGTGAAGATGTGTAGTCGAGGTAGCTGTGGGAGTCGGTGGGCTTATAATGAATATTAGTAGACAGCCTATCCCCAGAGATGGAGACACAGAAGTCGAGGAATGGAAGTGTCGGAGATGGACCATGTAAAGATGAGAGAAGGATGGAAATTAGAAGCAAAGTTGATAACGTTTTCCAGTTCCGGGTGGAAAATATATGTTTATTTTATTTTAGTTAGTTTCTACTGTGCCTACCCACTGTTTTTTTCATGTTTGTGCTTCGGGCCAGGGTGCTCAGTTTTCTGTCCAATAACACCCTCTCTGTACTAATGCTTTGTCTTTCAGCACCCCATTAACATACCGTTTGCCTTTGTTCCATGACCTTCTGGTCAGTTATTCTCTGTGACCTTGTCCTATCAACACCTCTTTTGTTATTTCTTGCCCGACCCCCACTTTACTTGCTTAAAACCTTTTACATTTCTAATATCTGCCAGTTCTGATGAAGAGTCACTGACCTGAAATGTTAACTCTGCTTCTCTCTCCACAGATGCTGCCAGACCTGCAGAGTATTTCCAGCATTTCTTGTTTCTACTGCAAACTTTAAAGTCTCTTCAGCTGGTATGGATGCACTGTAGTGACATATCTGAAGAAAGTTTAGGCTAGTGGAAACTGTCTGGACATTCTTTCAACTCCATTAACTTTTGACTAAACTTGACAAAAAATGTCCCAAAGAAATGCACATAGCCTATCACCTTTCAGGCCATCCATTTTGGTGTTTACTCGGAGAAATGACCAGTGTACTGAGATCTGTCCTAGAGCCTTTATTTTAAAGACAAAACATACTATGGTGATCTACAGGTAAGAATTTACCATTCACAGGGTTACCTTCTCTGTTTAAAAACTTAATTTAGGAAGTTATTCGTCGTATACTAAAATGATTATGTTACCTTTTGCACTCAATATGCTTTTAGGGATATGGGGTCAGGCTACAGGGGGAGAATGTAGCATCAGACATCTGACACTTTTTGTATTTATGCAAAGACGTTGGTTTGTTGAAGGCCAAGAATATCCATCTCTTGAATTTGCTACATTTTTCTGAAGTGTATTATTTGAGTTTATTCCTCTTTGAGGTAAAAACCACAAGATAGTGGTATGAGTACATAAATGGTGCTCTTAACTTGAATGATTTTAAAATGGATGGCCCCAAAAGCAGATATCTTCCACTGTTTACTCAAAAAAAAAGTTCAATTCCGTAGCAACTGTGCTGCTTTGTGACTTTTTTAAAATTCTGTTGGTTAGTCTTGATTTTTATTTTACTGAAAAAAATTGCATCTTTAATCGGAAAAAAAAATCATTTATACGAAGTATAAATCCTTTTCTGAATGTTGCTGGGAGTGCATTAATGTGTGGAAAAATTCTGTATTCCTAGAATGAGCTCAATTACTCTAACTTAATAACTGTATCACAAGTCATTATTTTCCAGTGTTGTCTGTTAGAATAGGAATGCACAACAATTAACCCTCAGTCTGCTGCATAAGGTTTCCATTATGATTCCAAGAGATTGTCAACAAACTAAAGTTAACAATGTCTAATGCTTTGATTGGATATCTGTCCCATTGTTAATTTCAGGGTCCTTCCTTGGATATTCTGTGGGGTACACCAGTACTGGCCATTTTTATAAGCAATCTGAACATTTTACCTATAGCGGGTGTGCTCATACTGGCAATGTTTAGTTATATAATAGCATAACCCAGGGGCAAAACAATACTATCCCCTTTGTGACTTGAACTGAATACTTCTATTTTCCCATATCTCTCTTTAATCTCCTTGAAGGCAGAATAAGAAAACATTCAAGATGAGGCCAGCTATAGATTTGGTCTGCTTTATTTCACAATGAGGGAACATGCTGAGCAACAGTTATGTTTGGATTCAATTAATTCCAAGCAGTGCTGCTTGTCTTTGCATAATCACACAAGGTAATGAACATTTTATGCTTTGCCACATGAGTGGGTCATCCATGGGTACTTAAAACAGATCCACTCTCATCGTTCCTGCATTTCGCTGCCGAGCCAAGCCAAAGTTTTACTTTGTAACTTTGTTTCAGACCTGAGTATGACTTTGTTCACTTCATTCCTGCCTCAACATAAAATTGGGGTTTGCTTCCTGTCCCTTCCTGTTTAGGCTTGTCCAGATGAGCTGCTAATCCGGCTACTATGCCCCCTCCCCATCCTCTCTGGGAAGTTGGCATCATGCATATCTGTCAACAGGATGGGACATTTTGATTCCCTTTTCTGGTTTCATGGTTGTCGGATGCCCCTCAGATAGGAACATGAGAACAAAAATAAGTCATAAAGCCCTTCAAACATGTTCCACTATTCATTGAGATCATGACTGATCTGTATCCTAATGTCAACTGCCTGCCTTGGCTCCATATCCCATTATGCTCTTGGCTAGCAAAAGTCTATCTATCTCGGATTCAAAATTATTAATTGACCTAGCACAAACTTTTGGAGTTTTACGCTTCAGCACACTTTGCATGAAGAAGTGTTCCCTAACTTGGCTTCTGAATGGCCTGGCTCTGACTTTAAGGTTATGTATCCTTGCACTAGACTCCCCCACCAGTGGGGGAAAAAAGTCTCTCTGTACCCTCTACTGATCAGTTACCTTCAAAATCCAAAAGACTTCATTCAAATCACCCCTTAACTTTCTATATTCTAGGGAATATAAGCCTAGTTTATGTGATCTATCTTCATTATGTAATCCTTGGCTCCCTGCTAACATTCTGGTGAATTTATGCTGAATTCCTTCTAAGGCCAATATATCCTTTCTAAGGTGCAGTGCCCAGAATGGTACACAGTACTCCAGATGTAATCTAACCAGGGCTTTGTATAGCTGTAACAAAACATCCTTCCCTTTATATTCTAGCCCTCTAGTTAACGAGGCTAACATTTTATGAGCCTTTTTGATTCCGTTTGTACTTGCCAAAGACTTGCAGGGTGATAGGTAAATTGGCCATTAGCAATTGCCCCTAGTATAGGTAGGTGGTAGGGAAATATAGGGACAGGTGGGGATGTGGTAGGAATATGGAATTAGTAGGATTAGTATGAATGGGTGGTTGATGGTCGGGACAGACTCGGTGGGCCGAAGGGCCTGTTTCAGTGCTGTATCGCTAAACTAAAAACTAGACTACTACGATTTAGTGATTATATATGCATGGTCTTGTAAATCTCTCTTGACCTCCACTATTCCTAGCTTTTCAACATTTTAATATTACTTAGATATATTCTTTTTTTGGTCCAAAATGGATGTCCTCACACTTGCCTGCATGGAAATCCATCTGCCCACTTGCTTAGTCTATCAATATGTCTTAGTGAGTTAACAACTGACCCACTATTTCTCATCATGGGAATTAATGTCTGACTTACTACATTTTCTCCAGATGCTACAACTTGTGACATTTCTTTTTAAACCTATGCAAATTATTTTGTTTTGAAACATAACTAATCTTTTCCAAATCCTTTCTGTGGAAAAATGGTTAAAAAATCCCAGAATCTGACATCCATATTCCAACTTGTGACTTGCAAGAATTTTCAAATCAACAACTTGGGTTTATATAGTGTCTTCAGAGTTTAAAAGAAAATGTACCAAATGCTTGATAATTATTTAAAGAAACAGATGGTGAGCCAGGAATGAAGAGGTTAGTTTAGATAAAGTGATGAGATTTGAGATGATTATTAAAGGGAGAGAGGGGGATGAGGCAGAGAATTTTAGGGAGAGAATTCCAAAGAGTGGGTCTCAGATGGAGGAAAGGTTGTGTCACCAATGGTATGTGATGGATGGGAGTGCACATAAAGCTAGTTAAATGGAGAAAGGGAGAAAATGGTACTGGAAGAAATTACAGAGGTAAGCTGGGGAGAGGATGCAGAGGGATTTGAGGGCATGGATTTTAAATTTAATGTAGGATGGGGGTGATTGGCCCATAATGTGCACCTGGAGGAGCTGCATGGTAAATTAATACATGATACTGTTATTGAGAGGAAACCTCTTGCCTCTTCATTTAGTCTATTTGAAAATCAATTTGATGTATTCCCTTTCTTCACAGTTTTAAAACGAAACTTGCAGCTGCACTTGCTCGATGTCGAATTAAAAATGATGCAATCTCCATCGATTTAATTCTTCCTGAATCTGTAAGAAATCAGGAAAAACGAGCTTCTTCTTTGCCACTCTATGCCTGGATAAATGTGTTAAAGACCAGGTAATCAATTAAAATGCTCTCCTCTTCACACATTATACTGTGTAATGCAAATATATGTTTTATTGATGGAGAATTAATTAGGACACTGATCCAAACGGCGGCGCAGTGGTTAGCACCGCAGCCTCACAGCTGCAGCGACCCGGGTTCAATTCTGGGAACTGCCTGTGTGGAGTTTGCAAGTTCTCCCTGTGTCTGCGTGGGTTTTCTCCGGGTGCTCCGGTTTCCTCCCACAAGCCAAAAGACTTGCAGGTTGGTAGGTAAATTGGCCATTATAAATTGCCCCTAGTATAGGTAGGTGGTAGGGAAGTATAGGGATAGGTGGGGATGTGGTAGGAATATGGGATTAGTGTAGGATTAGTATAAATGGGTGGTTGATGGTCGGCACAGACTCGGTGGGCCGAAGGGCCTGTTTCAGTGCTGTATCTCTAAACTAAACTGCTGTCAGTACTGTCCATCCAAAAGTGCATATCAAAGTGCTATAAGTTGATGGCCACTAGAGAGCTACTGAGTGGAAAAAGATAACATTAGTTTTTTGTGGTGCCCTGAAAGGTTTACCTGACCAACAATATAATAATATAGTTATTTAAATTCAGAACTGATACTCCCCCAGATTATTTTTACTGATTGAGTTTACATTTAAATACATTTTTAAGCTAAGATATGATCTCTCTCATTCTGGTTACCATTACTATTGTACTATATAAACTTTTGATTTGATTAGAACTACTGACTAACATCATATTGTGACTGGACAGCCTTGAAGATGTTTCCAATTTATTGGAGAGGGAGGGCTTTACAAAGGTGAAATGTGCTGGTGAGCTTGAGGGACTGTCTTTCTGTGAGGATCGACACTGCCAGGATGTGCTACTTTTTCCAACTCATCTAACAGCTAAACTTTATGACATGGAACTTGTCACCAGTTACAAGATGGTAATCCAGGTAAGCAGAAGAATTGAAGGGACTTCAGAATAGAAAGTAATATACAATTCAATTTTTGCTTCAAAAAGAATTTCCCAACTATGTTCTAAATTATGTAAATCTTAAGTAGTTTTTATCTTGTTTTTCTATATAAGTAAATGATGGTAATTTCCAGTTTCTATCTTTTCCCTCTAGGATAAAGGTCGAAGCCTCGCACCACACTCAGTGAGGGTCTTAATGAACATGGACGATGATATTGTTGTTACTAATGCAGGATCACGGTTGACTGTTGCCCATATGTCTACTCTAATTAACCAGAGCACATCCAAACTCTATGTTTGTGGGGTGAAAGCAGAATCCGAACAACTTGAATTGAAGAGCCTGTTTGAAAAAATAGGCTGTAAAAGTGCGTGTTTAAATGCTTAACTGTTTGTTTACCATTGCATTAGTTCACACATTAGAGGTTATTAGATGTATATGGAAACATTTCATTGTAAAATACCAAAGCATATGTTTTAGTAATCTTTCAAAAGGTCAACCAGCTGATACATGTGTTTGCATGGATGAACAGCAAAAGACAATTACTCAAGTCAATAATGTTTCTCTGGCTTTATGAACTGAGGTTTAATGACCTTTCTAACTGACCGAGCTCACTTGTGGCTGAAATACAGGCTTCAGTTAGAAATTGAGTTTTCTTCATTGAGCCTTAAAAGTGTCTATTACTCTGTCTGTTATTGTTGGATAATTTGAGAAACAGTAGAGCAGCAATATTATTTGCAACAAAAACAGAAAATGCTGGAAATACTCAGTGGGCAGGCAGCATCTGTGGAGAGAAAATCAGAGTTAACATTTCAGGCCTGTGGGTCACAGACCTGAAATGTTAACTCTCCTTTTCTCTCCACAGATTCTGCCTGACCTGACTATTGCCAGTACTTTATTTTTTATTTTATTTGGAGATACAGCACTGAAACAGGCACTTCGGCCCACCGAGACTGTGCCGACCAACAACCACCCATTTATACTAATCCTACATTAACCCCATATTCCCTACCACATCCCCACCATTCTCCTACGACCTACCTACACTAGGGGCAATTTACAATGGCCAAATTACCTATCAACCTGCAAGTCTTTGGCTGAGGGAGGAAACCAGAACACCCAGCGGAAACCCACAGGTCACAGGGAGAACTTGCAAACTCCGCACAGGCAGTACCCAGAACTGAACCCGGGTCACTGGAGCTGTGAGGCTGCGGTGCTAACCACTGCGCCACTGTGCCGTTTTCTGTTTTTCTTTCATATTTCCAGCATCTGCAGTATTTTGCTTTCGTAATAATATTTGTAATTTCAGTAGACATGGAAGGACATTAAATAATGAGGAAGCATAACTATTAATTATCGCTTTTGTCTCTAACAATGCTTATTTGCTATTGAATTTTATAGTTTTTCTAATACAGAAGAAATACACGGAAGGTACACATAAGTTTGCAATATAACTAATATGGTTAAAAATATCATTTTGAGAAACTGCATAGTGTTGGACACTAGACTTTGACCTCTGCAACCAGGGTTCAGATCCAGCTCAGTCTGATGGCATGAAAATCTCTGCTTGCTATAAAGCTCCTATGCAAAATAATTGGGCTGTGTCAGTCCCATTCTCAGTGGACATGGACCCCCACAGTACAAAACTCACTAATTTGGCAATCCTACCCAGAGACCATAAGATGGCTGGTGGGGGCTTGAAAACGTATCATACTGCTATAATTGGGGTTGTGGCTAAGGCATTTTGGAGCAATGCAGAGAGAGCTTATTTCTCCAAGTGATTGTGCTATGGCCTAAGAGTCCAGAGTGACTAGTAGGAAGAGTTCCATTCCCCAGCATTAACTACTCCTGATGAGCATTAAAATTGTAAAAATAGAAAAAATTTGTTTCAAGGATAAGTAATATAAATTGTTGGTTGTAGGAAGGAGAAAATGTACAGTTTATCTGGTCAAGTAAAAGTATTCTCATAGATATGTTTTGTCTAATTGCTTTACAGACATAAAACTGATACCTCAGAAATTCACTGACATTGAGCCTATAGATCCACGTTTACAGAAGGTCAAAGTTATTCTGCTTGTGCCTCAGTGTTCAGCATCAGGCGTCAGCAATCCAGTGGAGTTTATCTTAAATGAACGTGGAGGTAAATTTAACCTGTAAGTTTTCTAAATGACTCACCGGGAAGGTATCATGTATTGGAACATCTACATTCCAATCAAAAGATTGGAAGAAAGCAGGTAAAAGCCCCCACTTTTTTGAGTTGCCAATTCCAGTCATGCTGGGCAGGTAGGCATAGCATGGAGGCTATGCACACAGAAAGGAAGCTGGATGGAGTACATCCTTTGTCATTCATGCATGCATATACAGCAAGCCGGCAAAAATGACATTGATAATGTGCAAATCAGAAGGATGGGGAAAAAAGGATGGGGGAAATGGCTGCATGCCTTCAATGGAAGATAATAGCCAGGAATTCCTCAAAATTGCTGCAAAAACCTCACTGGAAGTGTGGCAAAAAACCCATTTGCAGGCATAAATAGGGGTTTCAGCCACAGTCGTGACAAAGTTACAGAGGCAGCGCAATAGCAGCTCTGAGGAAATTCCTGACCAGCGTATTTTATCAGAAAAATGGACTATTATTCTAGTACTTAACTTATGTTCAAAACAGATTCTGAATTTCTTCAATAAAAACTGAAAATACTGGAAATACTCAGAATCAGGCAGTGTCTCTGAAGAGGGAAACAGAGTTAGAGGCTAAATCTTCCAGCGGGCATCGGAACGATATGGTAAACCCAAGCCTACACATGTTGTCAGGGCACCCGTCTATTAAGAATGGCAAGTGGATTCCTGAAGCAGGAGGCCCAATCCGAAGACTCACTCCACTGGCCAGCCGGGAGCCCCACCAGGAGATGTGGGCGCTGCAGAGGTGGAAAGGCGATCGTAAGGGCATCTCAGTTTGGAGGTGCTATTGGATACCTTCTGCATGTTTGAGAATGAAGAGGCCCACAGCTCACAGGGCCATTGGTGTGGAGGTTAAACCTCTCCACCGGATTGGTTTTGGCTGCGACTGCAGCCTTTCTTCCTTTGGGCCGGCTCTAGGGATCATCCAGGCTCTGCTCTCAGCGGAGGGGTGCTCTGACAGTGGGAAACTACCATTGCTGTAATGAGAAGCTTTTTATGTTGTCTGATGCAACATAAATGAGATGCGTGGTGCCCAAGTTGCTGAAGATCTCAAAACAGGTTTATTAAACAACTAACTGATATATCCATTAACAGAACTTGCCCCTGGGTGTTACAGTTACAGACAGAGACCAGCATGTAGTCGCGTGACCGCATCCTGATACTCAACTCATTAGCATACTGAGATCTTAAAGGGACATCACTCTCAAAGGCAAGCACACAACATCCCTCTTCTTTCCAAAGAGAGGTTTCGTATGCTAAAAGCAAAAACACACAAAATTAGATCGTATCAAAATTATTTACACATGGATAGAGATTGTAAAGTTTACAGATACAGAAGCTCAAAAGTCCATAAATCATCCCAGTGGTTTGACAACTCTTGCTCGGCGAATTTGTGTCTCATCTGTTGCTGTTCTTTCTGAAGTTTCTCCCTCTCTGCATTCCGTTTCTGTTGCTCTGCCTTAAGCTTGCTAATATACTCTGTTGCTTTTCTCAAGCGGACTACTTTTGGGGCCTGGTCATTCTTGGGAAGTTCAGGCACTTCATCTCGTAGAGCCAATAGCCAATGCTTCAACTCATTCCTCCCCTGCCTCTTCAGGGCAAAGCGTGTCATTCGCCCCTCCTCATCCTGAATCTGAAGGCTTGGAACTCTAGGTCAAGGACTTGTTGGGGGAAGCGTACTTTGTCTTATGGAGATACATGTCCGTTCTCGCTCGTTGTGGTGCTGGCATTTCTCTGTAGAGCAGAAGTGAAGGCGTGGCATAGTGATGCTGTTGCTGGGTTTCCAGACTACAGCATTTGATGCTGGTCAGAGCCTGCATGTGGGTTCCGGTCCTTGGAGATTTCCCCTTGGCAATGCTCTTGTGGATAGTTATGATGTTGAGGTCCTTACACGCTGGTAGTCCTGCCACTGCTGGTCCGTTCTTGTCTACTAGGTAGAACGTTTATGGTTTCCATGCCAACTTCCCATATCTGTATTGCATTATTAATTTGCCACTGCATGGGATGTGGGACCCATTATATGCAGATAACTTGGCAGTTATCAGTTGTATTATTGACTTGCAATGGCTCCGGTACGTATCTTTGAAGATTTGGACTGGTAAGATATTTGCACTAGCACCGGTGTCAGTCTTGACCTTGAGTGTATGCTTGCCAGCTTTCTGTGGGCACATGATAAAAATGGTAAAAGCTTCCAGTTGTTGGACTACATCAATGTGATGTGTCAGGTTCACAATGTGCAATGCCTGTTCATCATCTGTCTGAGAACTACTTCTTTCTGAGTCTTGTCTCAGGTCTGTTTTGCTGTGGATTTTGTTTATTGGTCAGTCTCTGGTGCTTTCCTTTCTGCAGTTGCCCTGTTGTTTGTTTGTTTGAGTCTGACCGTGACTTCTGGCTGTGTCTTTTTGGAGCCAGATTTCTTGCTTTGACCACAAGAGCTAGGAGCAGAAGTAGACTATGTGGCCCATTGAGACTGCTCTGCCATTCAATACAATCATGGCTGATCTTGGGCTTCAATTCCACTTTCCTGCCCACTCCCCATATCCCTTGATTCCCTGCGAGACCAAAGATCTATCTATCCCCTTAAATGTATTCAATGATAGCATCCACAACCCTCTGGGGTAGAGAATTCCCAAGATTGACAACCCTTTGAGTGAAGTAATTTCTCCACATCTCAGTCCTGAATGATTTGCCCCTTATCCTGAGACTGTATCCCCTTTTCTAGATTCCCTGACCAGTGGGAACAATCTCTCAACTTCTACCGTATCATGCCCTTTCAGAATCTTGTATGTTAGGTGGTCCCAGTGTCCTTTTACACTGCATGCCTTGCACAGGTCACGAAATGCAGGACAACTTCACCATGAGTGGGACCAACCACACTTACCACACAGCTTGCTTGTCTTTTTCGACCTGGTTATGGTGCTGATACTGTTGGTTGCTCCTCGTGCTTGCAGGTGCTGTTGTCCAGCTACAATGGCTTCATATTTTCTGCCATCTTCCAGTAGTGCATCAATGCTGTGACCTTTCTTTTTCTCCAAGAGTTCCTTCTGAAACGCTTCAATGGGTGTTGATACAATCACCAGTTCCATTATTTGGTCTGACAGCTCAACTTCTGAAAAATTACACTCGTTGCCCATACTACAGCATCTACTGACGAACTGGTCAGTTGATTCCTGTGGCTGTTGCCTGTAGGATATCAATTATAGGCGGTGAATTCAAAAATTCACTCCCAATCGGAGCTGATCTTCCAGCACTTTCCATATCTCTGTAGGATTTTTCTGGTCCTTTTCATTTTCATTTATGCCTGAGGTATTGATTATGTGTAATCCCTCATTTTCCAATTGCTATCATTATTTTTACAACTTGCTTTCCTGATTCTGTTATTACTTGGTCTGTGAAGCATAACTGCATGCTTTGTTTGAACAATTGGAACTCAGGTAGGATATCAATGACCACCTACTTATTCTACACCTCTCATGTCTCTTCACAGTGCCAGACTAGAGTCAAGCTCAACAGGGTCTTCTTTCTTCAGAAAATGATCTCCAAGTAGGGCTATAATTGGCTGCCCGCCTCCATGAAGCAGGCTGCTGACTTTGTTCCCAGCCTGCCCCTGGGAAATTCCCCCAGAGACAGAAAGACATCAAGGACGATGGTTCAAGGCAAAAGAAGATGGTAATGAATCAGGAGTTGAATCTAGAGGAGTTGCAAATAAAATCTGTTACATTTAAGTGATGCTCAGTTTGGGTTCTGCCTGGGCCACTCAGCTGCTGACCTCATTACAGCCTTGGTTCAATCATGGACAAAAAAGCTGAACTCAAGAGGTGAGGTAAGAGTGACTGGCCTTGACATCAAGGCAGCATTTGACCGAGTATGGCATCAAGGAGCCCTAGCAAAACTGGAGTCAATGTGAATCGCGGAAAACTCTCTACTGGTTGGAGTCATACCTAGCACAAAGGAAGGTGGTTGTGGTTGTTGGAGGTCAGTCATCTCAGCTCCAGGACATCACTGCACGAGTTCCTCAGGGTAGTGGCCGAGACCCAACCATCTTCAGCTGCTTCATCAATGACCTTCCTTCAATCATAAGGTCAGAAGTGGGGATGTTCGCTGATGATTGCACAATGTTCAACACCATTTGCGACTCCTCAGATACTGAAGCCGTCTAAGTAGAAATGCAGCAAGACCTGGACAATATCCAGGCTTGGGCTGATAAGTGTCAAGTAACATTCACGCCACACAAGTGCCAGGCAATGATCATCTCCAACAAGAGAGAAAATGTAACCATTTCCCCATGACATTCAATGGCAATACGATTGCTGAATCCCCCACTATAAACATCGTGGAGGTTATCATTGACCAGAAGCTGAACTGGAATAGCCACATAAATACTGTGGCTACAAGCTCAGGTCAGATGCTAGGAATCCAGTGGCGAGTAACTCCCCAAAGCCTGTCCACCATCTACAAGGCACAAGTCAGGAGTGTGATGGAATACTCTCCACTTGCCTGGACGGGTGCAACTCCAACAGCACTCAAGAAGCTCGACACCATCCAGGACAAAGCAGCCTGCTTGATTGGCACTCCCTCCACCACCGACGCACAATGGCAACAGTGTGTACCATCTACAAGATGCACTGTAGAAATGCACCAAGGCTCCTTTGACAGTACCTTCCAAACCCACGACCTCTACCAACTAGAAGGACAAGGGAAGCAGATGCATGGAAACACCACCAACTGCAAGATCCCCTCCAAGCCACACACTATCCTGACTTGGAACTATATCTCAGTTCCTTCACTGTCGCTCGGTCAAAATCCTGGAATTCCCTTCCTAACAGCACTGTGGGTGTACCTACCCCACATGGACTGCAGCGGTTCAAGAAGCAGCTCACCACCACCTTCTCAAAGGCAATTAGGGATGGGCAATAATTACTTGCCTAGCCAGTGAAGCCCGCATCCTATGAATGAATAAAAAAAATTACTTTTTCCAGCTCTGATGAAAAGTCATTGAGCTGAAACTTTAACTCTGTTTCTCTTTCCACAGCTGCTCTCTTACCTGCGAAGTATTTCCAGCATCTGCAGTTTTTTTTATCGTTTTGCTTCTTAATTATTTTGGCTGTTCTAGAGTAGAGTTTAGGTTCAGTAATTTAGTATAAATTCTGACAAGTAGAAGAAAGATCTGCCCAAATTTTGCAGTTATCCTTGATGGTGGTTCCTAATTATAACTTAGTTGATGCTGAGTAATTGTTCTTTAACAACTGACTTGTTAAATCCTGTGACAATAATGTGTTTACTTCTCTCAGCTATACACATTTGAGTTGTCCCGAAAGGTACCAATTTTGACATTTTGTTCAAAAAGTTACATTGCACAGTAATCAATAATTAACTTGGCTTTGCTTAGATTGAGTCTTGGGCTTATCTAGAGTGCCAGGATTTCAGTTAGAATGTTTAAATGGTTAGGTAAAGTATATTAATATAAGCACTTAATTGGGGTGGAACTGCAGTGACTGTTTTCTGGGGTGTGATAGAGATCAGGCAGTCAGCAGGAACTTTATATTCACTCAATTATACATAAATTCTTCACCTATTTTGTTTGTAATTTTTTATAGTACCTGCTATAACATTTTTTCTAGACACAAGTCTGCTGCAGGAACTTTCTCAAGGAAAAGTATCAGCACAGAAACTCAAAATTCTTGCCCAGAAACAAGCAGAGGAACTGATGCATGCCGTTAGATGTAAGTTTAAAGAATTTGGAAAGTGCAATCAGAGTTAATCCCTCTAGGGGTATTATTTATGTATCATCATTTTAATAAAAACAGGTAGTAATGAATGTGAGAGTTAATTTCTTGCTCGGGCATTGCACATCAGAATCTATGGTGAGACTAAATCCTTTCATATTAAACCCAGAGATGTGCACCCTTTCCAAATATTTGTGCTTTTGAAATTACTGCTGTTTGTTTTAAAATATTTCAAACTAGTAGATCTGCTGTGTCATATCTCATGGATAGTCCAGGATCTAAAGGGCGTTTTCTGATGCCTCGGATCGTGTACCTAAGTGCAACAGCAGTTTGTCTCCCTCAATAAAAATACGTTTACTGACCCAATATATTATGTCACTAAAATGAAATTTTACAATATTACTATACATTACTGATGGTTCGAGATGAGGGCTTCATCAAAGAATAGTAGGTATTCCTTTGCATTCATCACTTTGTGTCAGAAAATACAGTTTTATATTATTTACCAAAAAAGGTGATCTGAGTAGTCCATATGACAAGTATGGACTTGTGTGCTAAATGAAGGACTTCAGTATGTGCTAGACAGCATTCCCATAACTTTAGGCAACCTGTCTAATGCCCAATCAACTTTGTTCTTCCCTCTCAAGGCAAATTATTCTGATTTTACTCTGCCTCCCATGGTAGAATTGATGTATTTGCTTATAGTGTAAGCATTTGTTTGTTTATATTTCCTCCTCCTTTCCTGGATTTTTTTCATTACTTACATTACATAAGAAATAGGAGCAGGAGTAGGCCATTCAGCCCTTTGAGCCCACTCCACCGTTCAGTGCGATCCTGGCTGATCATTTACTTCAACACCATTTTCCTGCACTATCCCCATAACCCTTGATATTTTTAAAATGTAGAAATCTATCCTAGAAACATAGAAAAATAGGAGCAGGAGTAGGCCATTCGGCCCTTCGAACCTGCACTGCTATTCAATACGATCATGGCTGATCATCCAAACTCAGTAACCTGCTCCCACTTTCTCTCCATATCCCTTGATCCCATTAGCCCTAAGAACTATATCTAACTCTCTCTTGAACATATTTAATGATTTGGTCTCAAATGCTTTCCGTGGTGGGGAATTCCACAGGTTCACCACCCTCTGGGTGAAGAAATCTCTCCTCATCTCAGTCCTAAATGGCTTACCCCTTATCCTTAGACTGTGACCCCTGGTCCTGGACTCCCCCGCCATCGGGAATATCCTTCCTGCATCTAGTATGTCCAGTCCTGTTAGAATTTTGTAGGTTTCTATGAGATCACCTCTCATTCTTCTAAATTCCAGAGAATAAAGGCCCAGTCTATTTTATCTTTCCCCATAGGACAATCTCTCTATCCCAGGAACTAGTTTGGTGAGCCTTTGTTGCACTCCTTTTATGGCAAACACTAAAAAGATAGAGATTAGAGGATAGCATGCATTGAAATCTTATTGTTGCAAAAAGAGTTCACTTTGAAACCTTCCTAATTTTCCGGGAGGATATTTTAACAGCGTTGCAGGCCTGATGTTCCTTTTCTTGGTTCACTGAAGTATTGCAGATTCCTTTGCTTGAGACTCCGTCAAAGTCTGTGGACAATCTTGTTAAAATTTCGTAGATGGTGAGCTGTCAAGGTCCCCATTGCAGTCTCTGCCTCGGTGGTTTAAAGATGTTACAGGCAGGGTGGTCTTATTGGCTAGAATGGATCTCATCGTTTCCAATGGCTGGCTTTCTCTCTATTTTTATAGAAAAATCCCATTGTTTTTAAGGACAAAAACTTATCAGGTTTGGTTTAGGTTGGGTGACCATTAATGCTCTCCCCCGGTGTGTTTATACAATGTCTTTGAATGTTGGCCATTGTTACATAATGGTGTTTGAATGTGGTCGCAAGAAAACGTGCAATGTCAAATGATTGTTTAATCCACTGGCTGGAAACCTGATTATTAAACTGGTAGAGACGAACCACTCAAACCTTGCAAGCTTTGACCACTGAGACGTATCCCCTGCTGCAGACTATAGTGTTCAGTGGTTTAATTGATCAGTGTTTGATTGTGTTAGTTTGTTCACCGATCAATTTCACTGTGCTTAATGACTTAAGCCTAAGGGTGGCGCTATTGAGAGAGAAGGTTCCGAAAAGAACAGACAGAGATCCCCTTGAAGGAATTCAGCGTATTTCTGTCTCCCAGAGAACCACTGAATCGGCTGTCCACATCTTCAAATTGGAAGCCGAAGAATCACCGAATCATTCGTCCAAATCTTCAAACCGGAAGCCGCATGACCACCAAATTCAGCCTGAAGCCAGCTGATCATCAACCTCCACAGACTGTGTATACCCCTTTTATTTCTCTGGACTTTAATTTGACCAATCTATTCTTCCCCACTCTGTAACACACATGTGTTTGTGTGTGTGTGTGTGTGTGTGAAAGTTGGAGTGTAGTTTATTATTTTTCTCATCGGTTTAAGTACAATAAAGCTAACCCCTTTCTTTGTTAATCTCAAGAAAACCTGTCCGATTCTTTTTATGATCATGGCGCATAAACAGTTAAGCACCCACTCAATTAGCAAGTATATTCACTTCAAAAAGAAATAAACCTGTTGCGGTCAGACAAGGGGAGGGAAAAGGCCCCTTCTCACTTGATCGTAACAGTGGCTTAACTTGATAAAATGGTGTTATGACCCGCCTATTGTCTTGGCTTTGAATCCAGAGTCGCCCTGTCTGTGAAGGTCTTTGTCAACCCAATTCCTGAAGATAGGAGCCATTTAGCATTTTAATGTGCCTTCCCCAGAACTAGTCCAGGTGAGATGACTGGTTTAATCTCCAACAGTCACCAAGTATATTTGCAGTACAGGAGTGGTCATCTGACCTCTTACTCCATCTTGTCTGCAGCAAAGATATGTCCATTTTTTGGAGTTTAATTAACCAGCTCATTTTTACAGTTCATAGTGCATCCTCAGAGTGGAGCCATTGTCACATGACTCACAAGCATTCTTTTCCCCCAGTGCAGATAGGCACACCTCAGTGGGTACTGGAGTAAAGATAGTGAGGTTGTCTCATGGTGAAGCACATGAACAGGAGCAGGTGTTGGAGACAGGGACAGCATTGGCGGAATCACGTCAGAGAGCGGAGGCCATGCTAAGCTTTGCTCAGCTGGACATAGATGCTGAACCTTGGGAGCCTTTCACAAAAAGCAAACTTGTGGAGCAGTAACGGGAAAGGTGTGTGCTTCTGTCATCATTTCCAAAGACAGTGCACGCCTTTGGAGAGGGATAGGAGAAGTTCATCTCCAGCATGTGTGCCGTGAAGTCTCAGGCTTTTGTGCTGATGTCCACCTCTATGGAAAAAATGAGCCCCTGCATGGATAATCAGATGTGGCAAGCCACCGACTGCATGCTGGCCCAGACCAATAGCCTGCACAGTCTGACTGCCACTTTACACTGAATGGAGCAAAGCCTCGTCTTGGTGGCTCAACGCATCACTGACAAGCAGTCAAGTGCCCTCTAACTCTTGTCTAGCAGGGAAGTGTAGGTGAGCCACGAGAGGGAAGATGGAGCAAGGGAAACTCTTCTCAAGGCGCTCCCACTTCTCATCTCTTGCTGCCACCCCCACTCCAGACAGAACCACACCATGCTGCCCCCTGCCCTGATGCCAAGCCTGCTCTTGCACAGATGGCAGTTGGACAGTCTTTGGCGCCCTCGCAGGCTCTAAAATCCAGAGACGCCTGCCAAAGGAATCGCATCTGTCAGATCAGGGGAATGAGCAACCTTCCCCTTGCTCAGCTGATGCCACAGAAGTTGGACAAAATCACAGGATTATTACAGCACAGAAGCAGGTTATTTGGCCTCTCGTGTCTGTGCTGGCTCTCCGAAGGAGCAATTTTCTCCTAGTGCCATTCCCCCGCCTCCTTCCTATAGCCCTGCACATTTTTCCTTTTCAGATAACAAACCAATTCCCTCTTGAATGCCTCAATTAAACCTGCCTCCACCACACTCTCAGGCAGTGCATTCCAGATCCTAAGCACTCACTGCGTGAAAAAGTTTTTCCTCATGTTTCCATTGCTTCTTTTGCCAATTACCTTAAATATGTGCCGCCTTGTTCTCAATCCTTTCACCAATGGGAACAGTTTTTTTCCTATTCTACTCTGCCCTTATGACTTTGAATACCTCTATCAAATCTCCTCTCAACCTTTTCGCTCCAAGGAAACAGTCTCAACTTCTCCAATCTGTTCATGTAATTGAAGTTCCTCATTCCTGCAACCATTCTCGCGAATCTTTTCTGCACTCTCTTTAAAGCCTTCAAATCTTTCCTAATGTGTGACGCAGAAAGCTGGACACGGTATTCCAGTTGAGGCCGAACCAGTGTTCTATAAAAATTTAACATAGCTTCCTTTCTTTTGTACTCTATGCCCCTATTGATAAAGCCTAGGATTTATTATGCTTCATCATCCGCTCTCAACCTGTCCTGCCACCTTCAATGATTTATGCACCGTGTAGGAATAAGAGGAAACAGATGCGAAAGACTTAGTTGCACAAGGGAATTCATTTGGGTGTGCATAACAATATTTATGATATGTTAATGTTTATTTCAGTGAATGAAATACTTTGAACTCCTCATTCTTCTGTGTTGCATCCTCTATTCACCCTGGCCTTCAGGTGAATGGGATGATCAGGTTTTATGAGGACAGGATGTGACTGATGGTTGGATTCCTGACTGTTGGAATGAATTGTGTTTGACGGGGGAAGATTGCACTTGGCTTCTGATGGCATTGTCTGATGCTATATGCACAGGTGAGCAGCTGCAGGCACTGTGGCCACATCTGGTTCCAAGGAGGAGCTCCATTCCTCTCTGCTGCATGATGGTGAAGGGCATAGCAGACCACAACCATTCTGGAAGACCTTCAGATTTGTCAATACACCTGAAGCGCATCTTGAGCAACCAAATGGCTCATTCTGTTATTGCTCTTATGGTTATATGGCTCCTGTTGTATCTCCCTTCTAGTTCACTGGTAGGGTTTCCTGATAGGAGCCATTAGCCTTCTGAGAGTAGCCCTAGTCTCCCAGGAGCCAGCTGCTGACACTGAGTGGAGGAACGAAAACCTGCTGGAGATGTGAACTGCTGCAGAATGAATGAATCATGGCAGCTTTCTGGATATCTAGCGCATACATGCACGATAACCTTTTGGTGGTCACAAACTATCTGAACATTGAGGGAGTGAAATCCCTTGCAATTGAAGACTCCTGGCTGATCAGAGGATGCCTCGATTGACACATATTTACTCTGATCACTACCTTGGAACACTCTCCACCTCCTCCATGTCCTAACCCGACTTCCTTTTGTATTCTCCACTGGAAAAAACTATTCCCTAATTCACTTACAACTGTAATTTTAAAATACCAATAATCTAGCCTTTGACCCTTCGTTTAACTGCCACAATATTTCTGCAGCTACTGATTTGCTCAACTGCACCTTCACCTCCACCACTGATGCTCTTGTCTTCAATAAAACCATTACTACTCGCTCTCGCTTGCTCGCCCCGGTACACCCCTCATTTCTGCTTTGTTAAGTCCAAGGGTTGCAGGCTTGAAAGGGTGTGGTGGACAACTGGTTTAGCCATTCACTGTCATATCTGGCTGGACCACATAAAACACTGTTGGGTCATGCTCTCGTCTGCTAAAAGTGCTCACTATTGCAGAATCATCCTGGAATGCAAAGATAACCTCCAGCTTCTTTTCTCCATGGCAAACTGCTCTACCCGGTCTCCTCCACCCTTATCTCCCACAATGTGTGAGGAATTCATGGACTTCTTAACCATTAAAATTGAGACCATCCAATCAGCTGCCTCTGCTGCTTTCCTCTCTTCTACTAGCCCACTGGGCCAAAGTTTCCCCCTTGCCCTAGTCCTGAACTCGTACCTTTCTCTAGTTTCTCTCTTGTCTCCCCTCATGCCTTCCCTGAGCTCATCTTTTCCATGAGACCCACCTCCTACTCCGTTGATCCTAATCCCACCAAACTGCTGACCCCTCCTGGTCCCCATGTTCGTGGATATTGCTAACGGTTCTCTCTCTTCAGGTGTTGTCCCTCTCTCCTTTTAAATCGGCCATCATCACCCCTCTCAAGAAAAACAACCCTTGACCCCACCATGCTTTCAAACTACCACTCCATCTCCAACTTCCCTTTTCTCTCAAAAGTCCTTGAACATGATGTTGCCTCCCAAATCCATGCCCACCTTTCCAGAACTGCATGTTTGAATCCCTACAATCAGGTTTTCTCCTCTGCCATTGTACCAAAATGACACTTATTATAGTCACAAATTGCATTCTTTGTGACTGTGACAAAGGTAAACTGTCCTGCCTTGGCAGCCTTGACCTGTCTGGAGCCTTTGACATGGTTGACCACACCATCCTCCTCCAGTACCTCTCCACTGTCGTCCAGCTAGGTGGGCCTGCACTTGCCTGGTTCTATTCTTATGTAATTGCAACCTGAGAATCACTTGCAGTGGCTTCTCTTCCTACTCCAACACCGTTACCTCTGGTGCCCCACAAGGATCTATCCTTGGCCCCTTCCTTTTTCTCATCTATCTGCTACCCCCTTGGCAACATCATCCAAAAGCACAGCCTTAGTTTTCACATGTATGCTGATGGCAGTCAGCTGTACCTCGCCACCACCTCTCTTGACTCCTCAAGTGTTGTTAAATTATCAGACTGCTTATCCGACATACAGTACTGGATGACCAGAAATTTCCTCCAATTAAATATTGGGAAGACTGAAGCCATTGTATACAGTCCCTGCTCCAGACTCCGTAGCCTAGCTACTGACTCCATCCATCTCTTTGGTAATTGTCAGACTAAACAAGACTGTTTGCAATTTTGGTGTCATATTTGATCTCGATGAGCTTCCGACATATACCTACACCATCACTAAGACTGCCTGTTTTCACCTTTGCAACACCGCCTAACCTTGCCCCTGCCTCAGCTCATCTGCTGCTGAGACCCTTATGCCTTTGCAACCTCTAGATCTTTCTACTACAATGCACACCTGATGCTTCCATAAACTTGAGGTTATCCAAAACTTTGCTGTCTTTGTCCTTACTTGCACAGTTATACAGCACAGAAACAGTCCCTTCGGCCCATCGTGTCTGTGCCGGCCATCCAGCACCCAACTATTCTAATCCCATATTCCTGCACTTTGCCTGTAGCCTTGTATGCTATGGCGTTTCAAGTGTTCATCTAAATACTTCTTAAATGTTGTGAGGATTCCTGCCTCCACCACCTCTTCAGGCAGTGCGTTCCAGATTCCAACCACCCGCTGGGTGAAAAAAATTTTCCTCAAATCCCCTCTAAACCCCCTGCCCTTACCTTAAATCTATGCCCCCTGGTTATTGACCCCTCCGCTAAGAGACAAAGTTTCTTCCTATCTAACCTATCAATGCCCCTCATAATCTTGTACACCTCAATCATGTTCCCCCTCAGCCTTCTCTGCTCCAAAGAAAACAACCCTAGCCTTTTCAGGCTCTCTTCATAGCTGAAATGCTCCAGCCCAGGCAACATCCTGGTGAATCTCCTCTGCACCCTCTCCAGTGCAATCACATCCTTCCTATAGTGTGGTGACCAGAACTGTACCGTAGTCCAGCTGTGGCCTATCTAGCGTTTTATACAGCTCCATCGTAATCTCCCTGCTCTTATGTTCTATGCCTTGGCTAATAAAGGCAAGTATCCCATATGCCTTCCTGACCACCTTCTCTACCTGTGTTAGTTTAGTTTAGTTTAGTTTAGAGATACAGCACTGAAACAGGCCCTTCGGCCCACCGAGTCTGTGCCGACCATCAACCACCCATTTATACTAATCCTACACTAATCCCATATTCCTACCACATCCCCACCTGTCCCTATATTTCCCTACCACCTACCTATACTAGGGGCAATTTATAATGGCCAATTTACCGACCAACCTGCAAGTCTTTTGGCTTGTGGGAGGAAACCAGAGCACCCGGAGAAAACCCACGCAGACACAGGGAGAACTTGCAAACTCCACACAGGCATTACCCAGAATTGAACCCGGGTCGCTGGAGCTGTGAGGCTGCGGTGCTAACCACTGCGCCACTGTGCCGTCCTACTCTCCATTTGCCTGGAACAGTGCAGCTCCATCAGCACAAGAAATTTGACACCATCCAGGACAAAGCAGCCCGCTTGCCTTCAGTGATCTATGAACAAGTACACCAAGTCCCATTCACCTATTACCCCTGTGCTCAGTGACCTACATTGGCTCCTAGTCAAGCAATGCCTTGATTTCAAAATTCTAATCCTTGTTTTCAAATCCCTCCATGGCCTCACCCCTCCCTATCTCTAATCTCCTCCAGCTCTACAAGCCTCCGATATATCCGTGCTCATCTAATTTTGGCCTCTTGAGCATCCCTGATTTTAATTGTTTCACCATTGGTGGTGATGCGTTCAGCTGCCTAGGCCTGAATTTTCTGGAATTTCCTCACTAAACCTCTCTGACTCTCTACCTCTCTTTCTGCTGCTTAAAAATTACCTCCAAGTTTTTAGCCATCTGCCCTAATACCATCTTATGCGATCCAGTGTCTAAATTTGCATTATAGGCTCCTCTGAAGTGTCTTGGGACCCTATATAAATTGTTGTTGTGTGCAATCAATGATTCCCTGCGCCTGTGGGAATCCAGCCAGTGCAATGGAACCGACAGCCCTCTGTTGACTGTCCTCATCTGTAGCAAAGTGCGTATAAGTAGTGTCCTTGGAAAACAAGGCATTGGTGACCTGGGAGATGCACTTATGGGTAGCAGATTGAGAGATCCTTGAGATATCACCAGCAGACCCTTGGAAGGAGCCAGAGATGAAGAAATTCAGGTCTGTGGTAACCTTGATGGCCATTGGCAATGCATGAGCACATCATCCTCTTGAAAGAGGTCTTCTTCCAGAAGGCTACAGATGTCAGCAGTGACCTGATGCGAAAGCCTGAGCCTCCTGAGGCACTGTTGCACTGTCCTGTGGAGTGGCATGTGGTTGTGGAGAAGGCAGTTGCTGTTGGTGTTGTTGCTGCTCCTGTGGTCCTCATCAAAGGTTCAGGCTACTTCCGCATAGGTTGCCCCTTGCTGTCGGCCTTCACTGCAGCAGGGGAAGTTGAGAAGAAGGTGAGTAAACTCCAAGGTTAATTGAAAGTACTTCCAAAAAGTTAGAAATGACCCTCAAAGCAGTGAAATCAGGCTCTCAGAACAAATCCTGAAAGCACCAGTCTTCCACGAGGCTGGCCACAAGCTTTGTAATTTCACTTTTTAACCAATTTGATTGTTCAATTGCTGTGCTCATGCCTTGTTGTTTCTGGCACATATTCTCACAGCTCAGGAAATCTGTGCACTGGCTGTTAAAGCCAGAATGCTGGGTTACTCCTCAGTTAATTGCCTCTTTGGATATTTGATTACTTATCTGACAGCACCATGGGGGTTTCCGACTCACCTGCAAACCTGTTAAACCTGGAAGTGGATAGGATCATGTTGAATTTCTGACCCGACGCCACTTTTCAGGGCTTTAACCTTCACGCCCACACACTTGGCAGTTACAATTCTGCCCGTGGTTCTCCTGCCTGAAGGGCATTAGTGAGCCAGTTATGTTTTGCAACAATCCAGCATGGTGACAGCCCACACATTACCAAATATATTGAATTCAATTTCATAACTTCAGGATTTGAAGTTAAAGGTTAAAGTTAAAGGTCGCCAGTTCACTACCATAATCATTAGGCTACCATGCCTTAACAGTGGATCTGAAGATTTTCCATTTGTTTGGTAACAGTTCAAAAACAGTTATTTTATATTTGTTTTAAATATTGTACTCAAACCAAGTTAGCAATAAATAATGCAATTAAAACTGCTTTACTGCAAATTTGTTTTAGAAAGTAATGCTTGAAATACTAGTTTTGACATTACAATGGAGAGCAACTTTATTTTCTAATTTTTTTCTGTGTATAATTTGTTTCCTCTTTTGCTAAGCAAGAATTAAAATGTTTTGCTCGCTACACTGTTTGCCAGTGCAATAATCCCAATATTTTCATTCAAAACTCCATTTATCCAAATAGCTAATATATTTATTTACTGAACATAAAATGACCAAAGTTAGTTTCTTTTAGCTGTTATATTTAATGTCTTTAAGGCATTGTGGCATTTTTATTGTATATCACTTTGAATGTGTTTACGTTCTGTAGCTGGAACTTTTGATAAGACATAAAAAGCCAATATAAATGACAGACTGCAGACATCTGGTCATTAATCAGGGTGCTTGGAATCAGATTCCTTGTTTGGATCTTGTGTGTATAAGCTGTTCCATTTTATCCTGTGTCAGCTCTTGACGGATGATGGTTGTTGCTGTTGGTATAGTATGGGCGAAACAGAAATTAGTTTTCCATTTTGAGAGAAAAAAATTATGTTACAGATTTAACAACCAATAACTGAGAAACCTTCAAGGAAGAGAAGAAAAATTATTTAGGAGCTTGTTTGATGATTATTTTCAGTACTGGGTTTTGCCACTGGTTGGGCATTGACAAATCAATCACTTCCAGGATCACATTATGATATAACATCACAAATATACGGTTTGAGAGAGAGAGAGAGAGAGAGGACGTTGAACATCTTCTAATGTATTGAGTAACACCAAGTCAACTTACTCAAAAAAAATCTAAAATAATTAGACTTTAAGGTTCTGCCAATTTGCTGAAAGTGCAGGTCACTGTCACCTTAGAACATCCTGCCATTAGGTAATTAGAAAAACTGGTTAGGAGCTGATGATTTCCTTATAGTTGCTTAAGAACGTTAGTATCTATTATCATGGAAATCTTATGAACAATTTATTTCGATCATCAACATCACTTTTACATTCGGGCAACTGGTGCATTTCACTGTTTCATCCATTATAGTGAATTTAGGATATCTCACTTGTGTTAAATTATCACTTGCTGGTCTCAGTTGCTTGTGAGTTTTGGATCTTTCACTGATGTCTTCATATTAGCTGGACTTAACAGATACAAAAGATTGAGAATCCAGCAGCAATATGCTGTTCCACTGCATTCAAGAAGCAGGCTGGCAACACTCTGGCAAGCTTGTTAAGCAAGTTCTGCTTGAGTCAAAACAATTGAAAATTATAGAAGAAGCGTTTCATGCAAATTGTAGGCAAGTTAAAAGTTCAGTTAATTGTTTTTGTTCTTAGAAAATAAATATTATGTTAGAATTTGCATGCATTGCAAAAGCACTTCACACAAATTACTTTTGAAGTACAATCACTGTTAGTAAACAGGGTTTATTTAGAATTACAGCACTGAAACAGGCCCTTTGGCCCACTGAGTCTGTGCCGACCATCAGCCACCCATTTATACTAATCCTACATTAATCCCATATTCCTACCACATCCCCACCTGTCCCTATATTTCCCTACCACCTACCTATACTAGGGACAATTTATAATGGCCAATTTACCTACCAACCTGCAAGTCTTTTTTGGCTGTGGGAGGAAACCGGAGCACCCGGAGAAAACCCACGCAGACACAGGGAGAACTTGCAAACTCCACACAGGCAGTACCCAGAATTGAACCCGGGTCGCTGGAGCTGTGAGGCTGCGGTGCTAACCACTGCGCCACTGTGCCGCCCCTAACAGTGAATAAAAAGAATGTATTGTAGAGAAGAAAGTTGAAGAGAGAACATGAAATAAATAACATGTACCTAATCAAACCCTGCTTTCACTAATATAGAAATCAATAAAGTGAAAGATGCCAGAGGATCTGGTGAGGCTAAGTTTAAAATCAATAGGAGGGTTCTTTTTTTTTACTTATTGTGGTAATCATTCTGTCACTACTGTAATTGGATTACTTGGTAAGTGAGGAGTCAGTGGTTGGGTCAATGACACTTCCATCTTCAACTGTTTATCAATGACCTCTGCCTGTTATAGGGTCAGGAATGAGGCTGTTTGTGGATTATTCCATTATGTTCAGCTCCATTAACAACACCTCTTATAATAAAGTCTACAGCAGGACCTGGACAACATTCAAGCTTGGGTTGGCAATTAGCAGGTGACATTTGTGTCATGTAAGCGACAGGAAGTGACTATCTTGACCAAGACTGTTAGCGATCCTTAGAATTATGAAGGGGTTCGATAGTGCTGATGTAGGAAACATGGAGGAGCCCAAAACTAGGGGTTGTCACTATAACATGGTCGCTAAGGAATTCAAGAGAAATTTCTTTACTGAGAGTGGTGCGAATGTGGAACGCGCCACACCTGGAGGTGAATCTTTTGATGTATGTAAGGGGAGGCTAGAGAAGTGCATGAGGGAGAAAGGAATTGTTGATGAGCAGAGATGAAGTAAGGTGGGAGGAAGAGGTAGCTCTTGTGAAGTATAGACCTGTTGGGCTGAATGGTCTGTTTCTCTATGTAATTCTAAAAGGCTGAGCACTACCCCGACCTGCTATGACCTGGTATCAGCCAACCCTGACCTGCATCTTGGATGTTACTGCAGGAGGATTTGCACTCAAATATAATGTTTCATACTGGTGACTTGATGGTGTATGCTCCCTATGACTTCAGTGTCTTTTCTGTAATGGGAATAGTCTAGATGTAACTTACCAATGGCTGTATACAAATTTATCATTTCTTTACCCTATTTATAAAATCTAAAATTCTGTTATGAACACACGAATTAGGAGCAGGAGTAGGCCACCCGGCCCCTTGAGCCTGCTCCGCCATTCAGTAAGTTCATGGCTGAACTGATTTCTCCACATTACCAGCTACACCCAATAACCTTTCATTCCCTTGCCTATCAAGCATCTATCTACCTCTGCTGTAAACATAATCAAGGACTCTGTTTCCACCGTCTTTTGAGGAAGAGAATTCCAAAGACTCACGACCCTCCAAGAGAAAACATTTCTCCTCATCTCTGTCTTAAATGGGCGACCCCTTATTTTTAAACAGTGACTCCTGGTTCTAGATTCTCCCACAAGGGGAAACATCCTTTCCACATCCACTCTGTCAAGACCCCTCAGGATCTTATATGTTTCAATCAAGTCGCCTCTTACTCTTCTAAGTTTCAGCGGATACAAGCCTAGCCTGTCCAATCTTTCCTCATAAGATAGTCTGTGCATTTCAGGTATCAGTCTAGTAAACCTCTTTGAACTGCTTCTATTGCATTTACATCCTTCCTTAAATAAGGAAGCAAATACTGTACACAGTACTCCAGATGTGGTCTCACCAATGCCCTGTATAGCTGAAGCATAACCTTCCTACTTTTGTATTCAATTCCCCTTGCAATAAATGATATTCTATTAACTTTCCTAATTTTGTGCTGTATACCTGCATACTAACCTTTTGTGATTCATGCAAGAGGACACCCAGATCCCTCTGCATCTCAGAGCTCCACAATCTCTCACATTTAGATAATTTTTTTTAAATTCTTCCTGCCAAAATGGACAACTTCGCATTTTTCCACATTATACTCCATCGCCAGATTTTTGCCCACTCACTTAACCTATCTACCTTTGTAGCCTCCTTATGTCCTCTTCACAACCTACTTTCCTACCTACTGTTGCGTCATCAGCAAATTTAGCAAGCATACATTCAGTCCCTTCATCCATTTATATAAATTGTCAAAAGTTGAGGTCCCAGCACTGATCCCTGCGGCACACCACTCATTACATCTTGCCAACAGAAAATGACCCATTTATGCCTACTGTTTGTTTCCTGTTAACTAGCCGATCTTCTGTCCATGCCAATATGCTATCCCCTGCACCATGAACTTTTATTTTTTGCAATAACCTTTGATGTGACACCTTATCAAATGCCTTCTGGATGTACAATACATCCACTGGTTCCCCCTTCATCCACAGCACATGTAACTCCCTCAAAGAACTCCAATAAATTGGTTAAATATGATTTCCCTTTCACAAAGCCATGTTGACTCTGCCTGATTACCTTGAATTTTTCTAAGTGCCCTGCTATAACGTCTTTAATAAATGCTTCCAACATTTTCCCTATGACAGATGTTCAGCTAACTGGCCTGCAGTTTGCTACTTTCTGTTTCCCTCCCTTTTTGAATAAAGGAGTTACAATTGCTATTTTCCAGTCTAGCGGAACCTTCCCTGAATCTAGGGAATTTTGGAAAATTAAAACTAATGCATCAACTGTCTCACTAGCCATTTCTTTTAAGATCCTAGGATGAAGTCCATCAGGACCCGGGACTTGTCAGCCCGCAGCTCCAACAATTTGTTCAATACCACTTCCCTGGTGATTGTAATTTTCTTGAGTTCCTCCCTCCCTTCCATTTCCTGACTTACAGCTAATTCTGGGATGTTACTTGTATCCTCTATAATGAAGGCCGATGCAAAATACCTGTCAATTCATCTGTCATCTCCTTATTATCCATTAATTCCCCAGACTCACTTTCTATAGGACCAACGTTCACTTTGTTAACTTTTTTTATGGCTTTATCTACTTGTAGCTGCATTGCTAAGGTTTGAACTTGTAGGTCTCTTGTTCTTCCACACCTTTCATTGGTTCTATGCTTCCATTCCTTGCTTTTCCTTGTAAAATACATCATCTCATACTTCCCAGCGTTAAATTGCATCTGCCAATTGTCTGCTTGTTCCACTGATAAGTCTATATGCTTCAGAATTTTTTAAACAACCCTTCTTGATGTTTTCCAAGCTTCCTCCTTTTCTATTGTTTAGGAAATTTCAGTATTCTAAACCCAAAGTCTGTAATGAGAAACTGTTTATGTTGCCTGATGCAACATAAATGAGATGCGTAGAGTTCAGTTGATTGACGATCTCAAACAATTTTGTTTAATAGCTATAAGTATATACAGAACAAAGCTATCTATTTACAGGGCTTGCCTCTTGGTGTTCCAGTTACAGAGCGAGTCTGGCAAGTAGTCATGTGACTGCATCCTGGCACATAACTCATTAGCATACTAAGATCTTAAAGACACATCACTTTTAAAGGCAATCACACAACATCCCCCTTCTTTCCAAAGATAAGTCTCATATGCTTAAAGCAAAACACATAAAATTAGATAGCATCAAAATTATTTACACAGGTATAGCGATTATGAACTTTACAGGTATAGAGGCTCAAACATCCATATATCGTCTTGGTGGTTTGACAACTCTTGCTCGAGGACTTTGCGTCTCCTATGTTGCTGTTTTTTCTGAAGTTTCTCCTGCTGTGTATTCAGTTTCTGTTGCTCTGCCTTCAGCCTGCTAACATATTCTGTTGCTTTTCTCAAGATTTTCAACCTTAGAGGCCATGTCATTCTTGGAAAGTTCAGGCACCTCATCTTGAAAATCCAACAGACAATGCTTCAACTAATTCCTCCTCTGCCGCCTCAGGACATTGTGTGTCCTTCACCTCTCCTCATCCTCCGAGTCTGAAGGCTTGGGGCTCCAGGTTCAGGACTTGTTGGGGGAAGAGTACTTGGTCTCATGGAGATACTTGTCCGTCCTGTCTTGTTGTGGTGCTGGCATTTCTCTGGAGAGCACAAGTGAAGGCGGGCATAGCTGTGTTGTTGCTGGGTTTCCAGACTGCACCATTTAATGCTAGTCAGAGTCTGCGAGCGGGTTCCGGACCTTGGAGATTTCCCTTGGCAATGTTCTTATGGATGGTTACAATGTTGAAATTCCTACACGCCGATAGTCTTGCCACTGCTGGTCCGCTTGTGTCTACTAGGTAGAATGTTTGTGGTTTCCAAGCAGACTTGCCATATCTGCATTGTTAATGTGCCACTGCATGAGATGGGTGACCCATTGTAGCAGATAGCTTGGCAGTTGTCAGTTGTATCATTGATCTCCAGCAGCTCCAGTACATATTGTTGAGGATTCAGACTGGTAGGATATTTGCACTAGCGCCAGTGTCAATCTTGACCTTGAGTGCTTGCTTGCCGGCTTTGGGCACATGATGTTAATAGTGGCGAAAGCTTCCAGTTGTTTGACTGCATCAATGTGATGTGTCAGGTTCACAATGTCGAATGCCTGTTCGTCTTCTGTCTGAGAACTGCTTCTCTCCGAGTCTTGTCTTGGGTCTTCTTCGCTGGTGATTTTGTGTATCAGCTTGCGTTTACACAGGTCTCTGGAGCTCTCCTTGCTGCTGTTGTCCTGTTGCTGTGGCTGTCTTCTGTTGGCTCATGTCCTACTGTGGCTTCTGACTGTCTTTGGAGCCAGAATTTCTGCATAGGCAGGCCCAGTGACCTTTTTGCACTGCATGCCTTGTACAGGTCACAGAATGCAGGGCAATTTCGCCAAGAGTGGGACAGACGGCATTTAACACACAGCTTTCTTGCTCTTTTTGACCTGGTTATGGTGCCGATACTGTTGGCTGCACCTAGTACTTGCAGATGTTGTTGTCCAGTTACAATGGCTTCGTATTTCCTGCCATCTTCCAGTAGTTCATCAATGCTGTGACTTTTTTCCCACCAAGAGGTCCTTCTGAAGCATTTCAATGGGTGTTGATACAATCAACAGCTCCATTATTCGGTCTGACAGCTCAGTTTCTGAGAAGTCGCATTTGTTGCCCTTACTTTGGCATCTGCTGACGAACTGGTCTATTAATTCCTGTGGCTGTTGCCTGTAGGACATCAATTCTAGGCGGTGAATTCTAAAATTCACTCTTAATCTGTGTTGGTCTTCCAGCACTTTTCATATCTTTCTGGATCCTCTTCAGATATGTCTGAGGTATTGATTCTGTGTAATCCCTCATTTCCAATTGCTATCAGTTTTACAGCCTGTTTTTCTGGTTCTATAATTATTTGGTCTGTGAAGCATAACTACATTCTCTGTTTGAACAATTGGAACTCAGATAGGATATCCAAGGCTTTCCAGTTCATGCTAGGAAATTTGGTAGCCATCTTTCTGCTGTTCTTTTGCTTTAAGAACTTGCTTCTGTGACTATACTTTCCTTTAAAAAGAAATTCTCTTCTTTCAACTCACTTATGGCTGCAGGTGTTCAGCAGTGATTTCTGTTTATCTACCTTCCAGCGCGCTAGTCTGTCTTTATACAGCTGTGTAATAGGCATTTTGAGTGCTTTTTTTTTTTAAAAGAGTTTGTTTATACAACAGATCAATAGGTAATTCATCACGGTTGAGTGGTATGAGTATTTTTTCAAACTCGGGCTGAGTGAATGAAAGCTCTTCACGCTGGAATGATTTAATGGTTTCTATTTATAGCTCAAGCTGCATAAATAGAGGTTTCCCACGCTTTTTGCTGTCAGGCACCTTCTGTAATGGCACCAACCTGATCAGCCTGGGGAATCTTTGAAAACAATTGATCAGCCTGAGATAGGGATTGGGTTTTCCCGTTTGTCTTTAAAGGCTTAGTAAAAGAAAAAAAAAAATCATATTTGCAAGCACCTCATAGCTTTTTTTGTTCAATGGGGATTCTGACTCACCTGATCACAATGATTGATTTGCAGTCTGTCATTCAGCGCTCTGCTGTCAATAGCTTGAGGTGAGTTTTTTTTTCCTTTACACTGTTTGGGCCAGTGTTTTTTTTAAACTTTTTCTCTTCGAGCTGTAGGTAGTCTTTAAAGCTGTTTAAATCTTGAATTTTGTCTTCTCACCACAGCTGTCACCATGTAATGAGAACCTTTTTATGTTGGCTGATGCAATGTAAATGAGATGCGTGGAGTTATGTTGATTGAAGATTTCAAACAAGTTTATTAAACGGCTAACAAGGATATACAGTGCAGAGCTATCTATTTACAAGGCTGGTCTCTTGGTGTTCCAGTTACAGAGTAAGTCTGGCAAGTAGTCATGTGACTGCATCCTGGCCCATAGCTAATAGCATACTAGGATCTTAAAGGAACATCATGACTAGCAAAAGTGGACTCACCACTGACTCCTGTGGTACAACACTTGCAATCCTTCTCTAATCTGAGCAACAGCCATGAATCATAAATAATCCTTTGTTTGACAATCAGTCGGGTGCAGTGGAGGGAGGAATATTAAGATTTAAATGGGTTGAATAGGGTAGATGTGGAGAGAATGAGTGGGAATCAATTTGATGTGTAGCTTGTAATTGCGGTATGCAGACCTGCCTTGACTCTTCGTGGGCAGGCAGTGCCATGGGTTGCTACCTGCATGGCTCGCACAGTGTTCTTCATTGATTTGGATGCACACAGGTGCCTCCCTTGCATGTGTCTGAATACTGATGTCACAGAGCCCAACTGGCCAGGATACCAAAATTGGACAACGCTGGTCCTGGCAATGCTTGCCTTGTCCTCTACTGAAAAAAGAAGCTTAGAAGCAGCACGTTGGGCCCTGCAGTAGCATTATTTAAAGGGCCAGGCAGCCTGGTGGCAGACAAGTAAAATTTATGGAACTTTTTCTATTGGGAAGTGTCGGAAAATACTAGAGTGTTTTTGGAGGGCTTTTGGCACCTTTGCTGGAGAATGTAGCCACATCCTCACAGGATGGCAAAGAAATAGGTGACCTGTCCACAAAGCAGGTATGGGGACAGCAGTGGCAGTGCCTCTGGGTCTGCAGCACTGAGATAGAGCAGAGGCTGCGGAGATGGCAAGCTGTAAGCCTTGCCCTCTGCCAAGTTGGAGCCAAACTCCTCCATGCTCCTTGACAAGTGACAGGAGGCTACCTGGCAGGTCAGCCAATGCACCCAGAATCTTGGTGTCCATGCCCATTCAGTGCTCTCCTGCATGCCGCCCCATGGAGGCTCTCATCTGAGTCCTCTGCACCCATCTGCCAGCTCACCATTTTCTCTCTGTGATCGTGGGAAAAAGTATACAATTTTGTGATAAAAAGATCCTGCAGAAATGTCAGGAATAGATGTAGTGGGGAGCAATTGGGCTGATGCAAAATATTAGTGTCAGCATTGTTCTGTGAAGAACGATGCAAAATAATAAATATTTAAATTTTATCCATATGCCTCAATAGTTCTAATTCTGGTTAGCATATGGTAAAATTTTCCTATCTCTGGTGTTGCAGTATGTCTTCAGTAAATCAGAACTTGATGGATTATTATAAACTATAAAATCTGCTATAGAATGTGTGTGTATATTATGTGATCAAAACAATCATATTGTTCAAGAATACCCCAACTTAACTGTACTGCAGTTCTGGTGCTTGTAAATATATCGATAGAGAGTTTCTGTATGCAGAGGAGGCAAAGTTTGTTTTTATAGATTTCACATCCACTTGAAAATCTGCTTCCTTAAAGAAAATAAAATGCACGTTATTACATAGCCCGTGTCACTAGATAATGGGGTATGCAAAAATCAGCTTGGATTAGTCAACAGTGCAAACAGCAGCTCCTATTGCAGGAACTTTGAGATAATTGACTGATGAAAATTTGGTGAGGAAATGCACTAATCTAGCAAAAGGTGATGAAATAGATTCTTTTGGGCCTCCTTATCTCGAGAGACAGTGGATACGCGCCTGGAGGTGGTCAGTGGTTTGTGAAGCAGCGCCTGGAGTGGCTATAAAGGCCAATTCTGGAGTGACAGGCTCTTCCACAGGTGCTGCAGAGAAATTTGTTTGTTGGGGCTGTTGCACAGTTGGCTCTCCCCTTGCGCCTCTGTCTTTTTTCCTGCCAACTACTAAGTCTCTTCGACTCGCCACAATTTAGCCCTGTCTTTATGGCTGCCCGCCAGCTCTGGCGAATGCTGGCAACTGACTCCCACGACTTGTGATCAATGTCACACGATTTCATGTCGCGTTTGCAGACGTCTTTATAACGGAGACATGGACGGCCGGTGGGTCTGATACCAGTGGCGAGCTCGCTGTACAATGTGTCTTTGGGGATCCTGCCATCTTCCATGCGGCTCACATGGCCAAGCCATCTCAAGCGCCGCTGACTCAGTAGTGTGTATAAGCTGGGGGTGTTGGCCGCTTCAAGGACTTCTGTGTTGGAGATATAGTCCTGCCACCTGATGCCAAGTATTCTCCGAAGGCAGCGAAGATGGAATGAATTGAGACGTCGCTCTTGGCTGGCATACGTTGTCCAGGCCTCGCTGCCGTAGAGCAAGGTACTGAGGACACAGGCCTGGTACACTCGGACTTTTGTGTTCCGTGTCAGTGCGCCATTTTCCCACACTCTCTTGGCCAGTCTGGACATAGCAGTGGAAGCCTTACCCATGCGCTTGTTGATTTCTGCATCTAGAGACAGGTTACTGGTGATAGTTGAGCCTAGGTAGGTGAACTCTTGAACCACTTCCAGAGCGTGGTCGCCAATATTGATGGATGGAGCATTTCTGACATCCTGCCCCATGATGTTCGTTTTCTTGAGGCTGATGGTTAGGCCAAATTCATTGCAGGCAGACGCAAACCTGTCGATGAGACTCTGCAGGCATTCTTCAGTGTGAGATGTTAAAGCAGCATCGTCAGCAAAGAGGAGTTCTCTGATGAGGACTTTCCGTACTTTGGACTTCGCTCTTAGACGGGCAAGGTTGAACAACCTGCCCCCTGATCTTGTGTGGAGGAAAATTCCTTCTTCAGAGGATTTGAACGCATGTGAAAGCAGCAGGGAGAAGAAAATCCCAAAAAGTGTGGGTGCGAGAACACAGCCCTGTTTCACACCACTCAGGATAGGAAAGGGCTCTGATGAGGAGCCACCATGTTGAATTGTGCCTTTCATATTGTCATGGAATGAGGTGATGATACTTAGTAGCTTTGGTGGACATCCGATCTTTTCTAGTAGTCTGAAGAGACCACGTCTGCTGACGAGGTCAAAGGCTTTGGTGAGATCAATGAAGGCAATGTAGAGGGGCATCTGTTGTTCACGGCATTTCTCCTGTATCTGACGAAGGGAGAACAGCATGTCAATAGTCGATCTCTCTGCACGAAAGCCACACTGTGCCTCAGGGTAGACGCGCTCGGCCAGCTTCTGGAGCCTGTTCAGAGCGACTCGAGCAAAGACTTTCCCCACTATGCTGAGCAGGGAGATTCCACGGTAGTTGTTGCAGTCACCGCGGTCACCTTTGTTTTTATAGAGGGTGATGATGTTGGCATCGCGCATGTCCTGGGGTACTGCTCCCTCGTCCCAGCACAGGCATAGCAGTTCATGTAGTGCTGAGAGTATAGCAGGCTTGGCACTCTTGATTATTTCAGGGGTAATGCTGTCCTTCCCAGGGGCTTTTCCGCTGGCTAGGGAATCAATGGCATCACTGAGTTCCGATTTGGTTGGCTGTATGTCCAGCTCATCCATGACTGGTAGAGGCTGGGCTGCATTGAGGGCAGTCTCAGTGACAGCATTCTCCCTGGAGTACAGTTCTAGGTAGTGCTCAACCCAGCGGTCCATCTGTTTGCGTTGGTCAGTGATTATGTCCCCCGATTTAGATTTGAGGGGGGTGATCTTCTTGATGGTTGGCCCAAGAGCTCTCTTCATGCCATCATACATTCCTCTGATGTTTCCGGTGTCTGAGGCCAGCTGAATATGACTGCATAGGTGTTGCCAGTAGTCGTTTGCGCAACGCCTAGCTGTTCTTTGTGCAGTACTTCTGGCTGCTTTAAGTGCTGCGGATGTTAAATCGCTGGGGGCTTTCTTGTAGTTCAAAAGTGCAATGCGCTTAGCGGCTATGACAGGTTCCAGCTCTTCATTATGAGATTGAAACCAGTCTGCATTTCTCTTCGCACTTTTGCCGTAGGTGGTCAAAGCTGACTCATAGATGGCGTCTCTGATGTGGGCCCACTTGGTCTCAGCATCCCCTGTGGGAGTGTTTTGAAGGGCTGTTACAAGTGAATTTAGAAATTTTTGTAACAGCTGTGGGTGAGAAATTCTGCTCGTGTTGATGCGCGGATGGCCCTTCTGCTTGGAATGATGCAACTTCTTTGGTCTGAGTCTAACCTTGCTGCACACCAGGGAGTGGTCGGTGTCGCAGTCCGCACTGTGGAAGCTGCGTGTGATTTGAACACTGTTTAAGGCGGCTCGCCTTGTGACAATGAGGTCTAGCTGGTGCCAACGACGTGATCTTGGGTGCCTCCATGAAACCTGGTGACAGGGTTTAGTGTGAAAGAACGAGTTGGTGATGCAGAGGTTATGATAGGTACTAGATTAAGCAGTTTGTATTCATTGGGTTTTGGTAATAGTCACTGGGGAAAGGTTTAATGAAATGCATAAGTAATTATCACTGATGTGATTGATGTTGTTGAATTGCTGTTCTGAGATGTAGACGAACCATCTTCCAAACAAAATAAATTTAGGTCAGTAGACAAACAAAGCTCCAGTGACGAGAGTATTAAACCTAAAATTCAACCATCTTGCATAATCATCTTTAAGCTTGAAATGAACCTTGGTTTTTATTTAATTAAAGGTGGCATAAACATTGACCAGTTCAATCCTGTGAAAATTGTTGCAGCTGAAGAGGTTTCTGTAGTGTAAGGGAGAAAAAAATGGACAAGAGGATCCAAAATTTAGATCATCAAAATCCAAAATTCACTATTAAATAACTGGTGCCATTGCTCACAGTGAGCCACAACTTAGACTTTTATATTTAGAAACATTAGTCCTTCACTGTCGTTGGATCAAAATCCTGGAACTCCCTTCCTAACAGCACTGTGGGTGTACCTACCCCACATGGACTGCAGTGGTTCAAGAAGGCAGCTCACCACCATCTTCTCAAGGTAAATTAGGGATGGGCAATAAATGCTGGCCTACTCGGCGACGCCCACATCCCATGAATGAATAAAAAATAAATAGTCCATTTTGAAATTTGGCTTTGGGATATGCATTGAACAGCTGATCTGTTATTGTCTGTCTTTACACCCCCACGAATTGAAAGTTTTGTCCAATTGCTTCCTAATAATATAATTCAAAAAAAGGAAAGAACTTGCATTTATATATTGCCTTTCATGACCTCAGGATTTCTTAAAATGCTTTATAATCAATGAAGTACTTCTGAAGTGTAGGCATGGTTGTAGGGGATAGAAGAGCCAATTTGCACACAGCAATATCCCGGAAACTAAAATTAATTAAATGACAAGATAATCTGTTTGTAGCTTGAGGGATAAATGTCCATGATACCAAGCAAATTCCCATGCTTTTCTTCGAAAATGTAGTCTTCGGCATCCAACAGTCAGGTTCTCAGTTTAATGTCAGATCTGAAAGTCAGTGCTTCTGACAATGCAGCTCTCCCTCAGTACAGCACTGGAGTGCCAAACAATATAAACATTATGAAAATATTCTTTGTCAGTTAGACAGTTGCTCCCAAAGCAGTGTAACCTTTAGTTTATTAACATTTCTCTTGGAACATGCCTTTGCCTTATGATGGGGTAGAAAGTCACACATCCAAATTTGCTGATGACAAAGATAGATGGTATTGTAAGTGTAAAAATACAAAAATATTAACAGATTAAGTGAAGGAACAAAACTGATGGATTTCAAATTAGGCAAATGTGAAGTCATCCTCTTTGGATCTAAAAAGGATAGAACAGGGTATTTTCTAAGTGGTGAAAAGCTAGCAACAGTGGAGATCCAAAGAGACTTGAGGGTTCAACAACAACTTACATTTATGTAGCACCATTAACATAAAAACGTCCCAAGACTCTTCATAGGAGCATTATAAAACAAAGTCTGACACCGTGTCACAAAAGGAGCGATATTAGGTCAGATGACCAAAAGCTTGGTTGAAGAGGTAGACTTTAAGGAGTGTCTTAATGGAGGAATGCGAGGTGGAGAGACAGTGAGATGCAGGGAGAGTATTCCAGAGCTTGGGGCCTAAGCAACTGAAGGTGTGGCCACCAATGGTGGAGGGAGATGCATGGTGGTTCAGGTACATAGATCATAATGTTGTGAACAGGTACAGAAAGTAATCAAAAAGACTTACGGAATGCTGGCCTTTATATCTGGAGGACAAGTCTACAAGGGCGTAGAAGTCCTGCTTCGGTTATACTAAGCCCTGGCTAGACATCTTTAACAAGGATATACTGTCCATGGAGGGAGTGCATGGTAGATTTACTAGAATGATACCTGGACTCCAAGAGTTAAGATACAAGGAGAGATTACACAAACTAGGATTGTATTCCCTGGAATTTAGGAGGTTAAGAGGTGATTTCATTGTTTTCAAGATATTAAGGGGAATAAATTGGGTAGGTAGAAAGTAAGTGTTTCTGTTAGAGAGTCTAGGAGTGGGGGCATAGCTTAAAAATTAGAGCCAGACCTTTCAGGAGTGAAATTAGAAAACACTATGTGCAAAGGGTGGTAGAAGTTTGCAAATCTCTTCTGCAGATGGCAATTGATACAAGATCAATTGTTAATTTTAAAACAGATTGATAGATTTTCATTAGCCAAAGGTATGAAGGGATTTGGGACAAAGGTGGGTATATGAAGTTGGGCCACAGATACGTGGAATTGTGGAACAGACTTGAGGGGCTAAATGGCCTACTCGTGTTCCTGTGTTCTGAAGGCGACTAATAAATGTACGGTATTGAGGAAACAAAATTAAGTATTTCTTTAGCCCTTGCTCACTTATCCTATTTCCAATACATTCCCACTTATCTCCATGTTGACTTGAAACTGCTCTTATCTTGAATTTCTATATCATGAGGTGGATACAAATGATGAAAAACAAACATGTAGCTGTGGACTTGAGAATGTTTAATCTTGATGGGTATGGAATCTGAGGCAAAATATATGTGACAACATTGAAATAAGTAATGATTTTAGCCAATTAAATTTGTGGTATCTTTTCTGAAACTAAGCTTATGTTTCTTTCAATAGTTCCAAAGGTCCAGGCCATTGTGTATTCTACATGTTCAGTTTACCCTGAGGAAAATGAGGAAGTCGTGAAGCCAGTATTGGGAAAGAAAATAGAAGGAGCCAGAGTACAACCTTACAGGTATATTTACATACAAAACATCACTTGCATTTGCACAAACAAAATTGTCACAAATCAAATAATGCCAGAACAAAAATAAAAATCCTTATTTCTAAATGCTTCAAGATCAGAAGACTCGTTATGGCATTTATAATTCCCCAAGATAATTTGCACTTACTAATGCAAAAATATTATAGAACAAAGGGGATTGAGCGGAGATTTAACTGTTTCCATTAACAAATCATACAAGGACCATGAAAGGAACTAAGCTTGCAGAGTATACATTGTACAAGTTTCTTTCAGCACATCACTTTCATTCGCTTTTTATTCAGACTTGTTGGAGGCTGTTTCTTAGTAAATGGCTTATGAAACATAAAGCCATGTTTGCAAGCAGTGCCTCCTCCTGAAGCCCCCAGCATCACAGATGCCAGTTTTCAGCCAAATCGATTCAGTCCACGCGATATCAAGAAACAATTGAAGGCACTAGATATTGCAAAGGCTATGGGCCCTGACAACATTCCAGCAGTAGTACTGAAGAACACCTGTGCTCCAGAACTTGCCGCACCCCTAGCCAAGCTGTTCCAGTACAGCAACAAGACTGGCATCTGCCTGGCAATGTGGAAAATTGCCCAAGTATGTCCTGCACACAAAAAGCAGCACAAGTCCAAGCTGGCCAATTACCGCCCCATCAGTCTTCTCTCAATCATCAGAAAAATGATGGAAGGTGTTGTCAACAGTGCTATCAAGCGGTACTTGCTCAGCAATAACCTGCTCATTGATGCTCAGCTTGGGGTCTGCCATGGCCACTCAGCTCCTGACCTCGTTACAGCCTTGGTTCAAACATGGACGAAAGAGCTCAACTCAAGAGATGAGGTTTTTTTATTCAGTCATGGGATGTGGGTGATGCTGGCTAGGCCACTATTTATTGCCCATTGCTAATTGGCCTTGAGAAGATGGTGGTGAGCTGCCTTCTTGAATGCTGCAGTCTATGTGGGGTAGGGACACCCACTGAGCTGTTAGGAAGGGAGTTCCAGGATCTTGACCTAGCAACAGTGAAGGAACGGTGATATAGTTCCAGGTCAACATGGTGTGTGGCTTGGAGAGGAGCTTGTAGGTGGTGGTGTTCCCAAGCATTTGCTGCCTTTGTCTTTCTAGTTGGTAGAGGTTGCGGGTTCGGAAGGTGCTGTCTAAGGAGCCGTGGTGCGTTGCAGCAGTGCATATTGTAGATGGTACACACTGCTGCCACTGCATGTCGGTGGTGGAGGGAGTGAATGTCTGTGCATTGGGTGACAATCAAGTGGGCTGCTTTGTCCTGGAAGGTGTCGAACTTCTTGAGTGTTGTTGGAGCTGCGTCCATCCAGGCAAGTAGAGAGTATTCCATCACACTCCTCACTTGTGCCTTGTATATGGTGGACAGGCTTTGGGGAGTCAGGAGGTGAGTTACTCACCACAGGATTCCTAGCCTCTGACCTGCTGTTGTAGCCACGGTATTTTTATGGCTACTCCAGTTCAATTTCTGTTCAATGTTAACCCATAGTATGTTGATAGCGGGGGAATCAGCAATGGTAATGCCATTGAACGTCAACGGGAAATGGTTAGAATCTCTCTTGTTGGAGATGGTCATTGCCCACCACTCGTGTGGTGCGAATGTTACTTGCCACTTATCAGCACAAGCCTGGATATTTTGCAGGTCTTGCTGCATTTCTACACGGAGTGCTTCAGTATCTGAGGAGTTGCGAATGGTGTTGAACATTGTGCAATCATCAGCGAACATCCCCACTTCTGACCTTGTGATTGAAGGAAGCTCATTGATGAAGCAGCTGAGTATGGTTGGGCCTAGGACACTACCTTGAGGAATTCCTGCAGTGATGTTCTGGAGCTGAGATGATTGACCTCCAACAACCACAACCATCTTCTTTTGCGCTAGGTATGACTCCAACCAGCGGAGAGTTTTCCCCTGATTCCCATTGACTTCAGTTTTGCTAGGGCTCCTTGATGTCATACTCAGTCAAAAAACAGGACAAATCTAACCTTGCCCATTATCTCCTTTATTAGCTTACTTCCAATCATCAGCAAAGTGATGGAAGTCAATTATAGTAAAAACTGATAACCTGCTCACTAATATTCAGTTTGGGGTTCTGCTAGAACAATTTTCTGTAATTACAGACCTTGCCACAGCCTTGATCCAAGATTGGACATGAGCTGAATGCCAGAGGTGAGAGTAACTACTCTTGACGGGCAGCATAAGGCCTAGTATGGCAGAAAAGAGCTGTAGTAAAATTGAGTTTATTGAGGTCAAAAACAAAATATTGCAGTGGTTGTAACCCTATCTGACATTTAAGGAAGATGTTTGTGGTTGTTAGAGGCCAGCCTTTGTAGTCCCACAAAATGGCTGACAGAGTTCCTGAGGGCAGCATTCTTAGCTCAACCATTTTCAAGCAACTTCATGAATGAACTTTCATCTGTTGTAAGATCTGGAGTTGGGGTCCTTTGATACAGTGTTTGATTCCATTTGCAACTCCTCTGATTAATGGTCCAGCTCATTTCAGTCGATAGTGGGACCTGGGTCAACATCAAGGCTTGTGCAGGTGATGCATCCATATTTTCTCCAAAAATGATATTTCTCATTGTGGGAAAAACAAGGTGAAGACCTGGTAGAACTGGGGCCAGCTCTAAATTCCTGCTTCCTCACTTCCACCCTGCCTGGCTTTCACTCCGGTAGCATCCTCCCAAAGCCCCTTTTTTGTGCTTTTGGTTGCATTATCCTAGATTTTGCTCCATATCGTAGTTGACTGGATCTTCTGCTGATATTGTGTCTTTAGGATTTTTTTCTAAAGATACTGGCACTTAATCACACTGCAGAAAATGGTGAAAATGAGCATTTCTTCTAAACTGGATAATTTGAATGCGGAAGAGGATTTAATGAAGATCAACAGAAGGAGATGCAACAGGATCTATGATCTTTGGCTGTAGCTGGAGACTTACACATGTACCTGATGATTTTTGAAGAAACCTTCCTTTGCAACATCTGCTTTATGAAACAGAGCTGTACCTTCTGCTGGAGGAGGCAACATCTGTAACGTATTAGTCTTGTAGGAGTAAAGATTACCACAGAACGAAGCTTTCATTCTACTGGATTTTTTTCATGGCATTGCAGGAGAAATATGCCACATCAGAAAGTATGCAGTCCACACATGTACCAAGTAAGTGAAAATACTAATAATTGCAAGGGGCAACACCTTCATCAATTTTCCAAAAGCAAAGAAAAAAATGGATATTACATACAGCTTTCAAACATGTAGCATGATTCCTTTAAATGCAAGGTGTCACCCTTGCCACCTGTGGACATCAGGGCTCCTCATCTAAATGTCTAGTGGCCTGCATGACCAGGAAGGTGGGACCTGTACAAGCGGGGCAGGTTACACCCAGGCAGGACCGGAACTGATGTCCTTGCAGGGGCGTTTGCTAGTGCTATTGGAGAGGATTTGAACTAGAATGGCAGGGGGAATGGGAACCTGAGCGGGGAGACTGAGGAGGAGGAAACAAGGATAAGAACATAAGAACTAGGAGCAGGAGTAGGCAATTCAGCCCCTCGAGCCTGCTCCGCCATTCAATACGATCATGGTTGATCTCATCTCGGCCTCAACTCCACTTTCCTGCCTGTTCTCCATAACCCTTCAACACATTACTAATTAAAAATCTGTCTATCTCCTCAAATTTACACAATGTCCCGGCATCCACCACACTCTGGGGTAGTGAATTCCACAGACTCACGACCCTTTGAGAGAAGTAATTTCTCCTCCTCTCTGTTTTAAATCTGCTACCCCTTATCCTAAAACTATGACCTCTCGTTCTAGGTTGCCCCACGAGAGGAAACATCCTGTCGACGTCTATTTTGTCGGTCCCCATAATCATCATCTATACCTCAATTAGATCTCCTCTCATTCTTCTAAACTCCAGAGAGTAAAGGCCTAAACGGCTCAATCTCTCTTCATAAGACAAACCCCTCTTCTCTGGAATCAATCTAGTGAACCTTCTCTGAACTGCCTCCAGTGCAACTACATCCCTCCTCAAGTAAGTCAACCAAAACTGTATGCAATACTCCAGGTGCAGTCTCATTAATGCCTTGTACAGTTGCAGCAACACTTCCCTACTTTTATACTCTATTCCTTTAGCAATAAGTGCCAAAATTCCATTTGCTTTCCTTATTACTTGCTGTACCTGCATACTAGTTTTTAGCGAATCATGCACGAAGGCACCCAGATCCCTCTGCACCGAAGCACTCTGAAGTTTCTGTCCATTTAGATAATTTGCTTTTCTATTCTTCCAACCAAAATGGATAACCTCACACTTGTCCACGTTAAACTCCATCTGCCAGATTAAGGCCCATTCACCTAACCTATCCATATCCATTTGTAAATTTCTTATTTCTTTATTGCAACTTATTATCCCACCTATTTTAGTGTCATCTGCAAATTTGGCTATAGGGGCAGCACAGTTGCGCAGTGGTTAGCACCACAGCCTCACAGCTCCAGGGACCCGGGTTCGATTCTAGGTACTGCCTGTGCGGAGTTTGCAAGTTCTCCCTGTGTCTGCGTGGGTTTTCGCCGGGTGCTCCGGTTCCTCCCACATCCAAAGACTTGCAGGTGATAGGTAAATTGGCCGTTGTAAATTGCCCCTAGTGTGGGGAGGTGATGGGGAATATGGGATTACTGTAGGGTTAGTATAAATGGGTGGTTGTTGGTCGGCACAGACTCGGTGGGCCGAAGGGCCTGTTTCAGTGCTGTATCTCTAAATAAAAAATAAAAATAAAGTACCTTCTATCCCCGCATCCAAGTCATTAATGTAGATTATAAATAGTTGGGGCCTGAGGACCGAACCCTGTGGCACCCCACTAGTTACATCTTGCCAGCCAGAAAAAGACCCATTTATCCCGACTCTCTGTTTTCTGTTGGTTAGCCAATCCTCTATCCAAGCTAATAAATTGCCGCTAATCCCAGGTGATCTTACCTTGTGCATTAACCTTTTGTGCAGCCCCTTATCAAAAGCCTCCTTGAAGTCCAGATATACTACATCTACAGGATCCCCATTATCCACTTTACTTGTTACAGTTTTGAAGACCTCTAGCTAATTAGTCAAACACTATTTCCTCTTCATAAAACCATGCTGACTCTGATGGATTGTGTTTTGACTTTCTAATGTCCTGTTATTACTTCATTAATAATAGATTCTAACAATTTCCTCTAACAATTTGCTCCACACACCACTGACCACTTCCAGGCGCTTACCCATTGTCTCTCGAGATAAGGAGGCCAATGAAGAATAATGGATTCTAACAATTTCCCAATGACAGATATTAAACTAACTGGTCTATAGTTTCCTACTTTCTGCCTCCCTCCCTTTTTGAATAAGGGCGTTATATTAGCATTTTTCCAATCCACTGGAACCTTTCCCGCATCCAGGGAATTTTGGAATATTATAACCAACGGATCCACTATCTCCGCTGCCACTTCCTTTCAGGCCCTGGCATCTTGTCTGCCTTCAATCCCAATAGTTTGCTCAGTACTTTTTCCCTAGTGATGATGATTGTTCTAAGTTCCTCCCTTTCTATAATCTCTGCAATTCCCTGTTATTATTGGGATGGTACTAGTGTCCTCCACCGTGAAAACTGAGGCAAAATACTGATTTAGTGTCTCCGCCATTTCTGTGTTCACCTCTCTTAACTCCCCTGTCTCATCCTCCAAAGGACCAACATTCACTTTAGCTACTCTCTTCCCTTTTATATACCTATAGAAGCTTTTGCTATCTGTTTTTATACTTTGCACTAGTTTTCTTTCATAATTTACCTTTCCTCCTTTTATTACTTTTTTAGTAACCCTTTGTTCCAGCCTGCTACTGGTCTTTGCAATATGGTATGCCTTAGACTTTGTATTTATGTTATCCTTAACTTCCTTGCTTAGCCATGGATGTTTTTTCCCCCTCTTACAATCTATCTTCCTCTCTGGAATATATTTTCGTTGGGAGGAATTGAATATCTCAAACATCTGCCATTGCTCATCAACTGTCCTACCTTTCAGTCTTCCTGCCCAGTCCACTAGAGCCAAATCTGTCCTTGTAATGTGTCTATGTAATTACCTTTGTTTAACTCGAGAATGCTAGTGTGGGACTCCAGTTTCTCGCCCAGAAACTGATTTTGGAAATTCTATCATATTATGATCACTCTTCCCTAGAGGAGCCTTAACTATGAGATTATTAATCAATCCCACCTCATTACGCAATACCAAATCTAGAATAGCCTGCTCCCTAGTTGGTTCCACAACATATTGCTCCAAAAAACGATCTCTAATACATTCAATGAACTCTCCCTCGAGGCTACCCTTGCCAATTTGATTAATCCAGTCTATATGCATATTAAAATCACTCATGATTATTTCTTACAAGCCCCCAGTATTTCCTGGTTTATACCGTCCCCACTTCGGAATTACTGTTTGAGGACCTATAGATTACTCCCATCAGGGACTTCTTTCCCTTGCTATTTCTTATTTCTACCCAGACTGATTCTACGTCTTGATCTCCAGTGCCTATATCATTTCTCACTATAGCACTGATCTCTTCCTTTACTAACAAAGCTACACCACCTCCTTTTCCTTCCTACCTATCCTTCCGAAATACTGAGTACCCTTTTATTCAATTCCCAAACCTGGTTTCCCTGCAACCACTTCTCAGTAATCGCCACTAAATCATACCCATTTGTCTCCATTTGCGCTGTTAACTCATTTATTTTATTCCAAATGCTTCGTGCATTCAGATACAAAGCCTTTAAATTTGTTCTATTTTCAAATTTCCCTACTCTTGTACAATTTCTTGGTGCAATATGACGTTCACACGTTCTGTCCCTTCCTTTTATTTTCTGGTAACGATCAGCCTCATCACTATCCTGCACTCCTACCTTCTCCTTTAACTTTGTCTTCCTAATTTTCCATGTAACTGAACCCTCCCCACAACTATTTAGTTTAAAGCCCTATCTACAGCCCTAGTTATGCGATTCGCCTTGACTGATTTAGGTGGAGCCTGTCCCATCGGAACAGCTCCCTCGTTCCCCAGTACTGGTGCCAATGTCCCACGAATTCGAACCCATTTCTCCCACATCAATCTTTGAGCCACGCCTTTACCTCTTTAATCTTATTGATCCTGTGCCAATTTGCTCATGGCTCAGGTAGTAATCCAGAGATTATTACCTTTCTGGTTCTGCTTTTTAATTTAGCCCCTAGCTGCTCATATTCCCTCAGCAGAACCTCTCACCTCGTTCTACCTATATCATTGGTACCTATGTGGACCACGACAACCGGATCTTTCCCCTCCCACTCCAAGTTCCTCTTTAGCCCAGATGAGATATCCTGTACCCTGGCACCAGGTAGGCAACGCAGCCTTTGGGACTCTCAATCCTGGCCACAGAGAACAGTGTCCATTACCCTAACTATGCAATCTCCGATTATGACTATATTTCTCTTTTCTCCCCCCTCCCCCCCCCCCCCTCCCACTTGAATGGCTCCCTGTACCATGGTGCTATGGTCAGTTTGCTCATCCTCCCTACAGTCCCTGCACTCGTCCACACAGGGAGCAAGAATCTCAAATCTGTTGGACAAGGTCAAGGACTGAGGCTCCTGCAACACTACCTCCTGGATCCCTCTACCTGCCTCATAGTCACACCCTCTTGTCCCTGACCACTGGCCGAAATCAAGGTAGTTAATCCAAGGGGTGTGACTGTCTCCTAAAACAGTGTCCAGGTAACTCTCCCCCTCCTTGATGTGTCACAGTGTCCGAAGCTCAGACTCCAACTCATCAACTCTGAGCCAGAGTTCCTCGAGCAGCCAACACATGCTACAGATGTGGTCACTAGGAACCTCAATGGGGTCCACCAGCTCCGACATCATGCAGGTGCAACACATCGCCTGGCCCTGCATCTCTAGTTAATTAGATTTTAATTTGTTTTTTAAATTTCCGACTGGTATTTAGTTTTTTAATCCACTTTAGTTCTTTAATCTGCTTTAGTTTTTAGTTTATATACTGATAAATCGATCAAGTCTTACTCTATATTTGTTTAAATTTAAATTAAAAGCTTACCTGAATACTCACCCCAGATGCTTTCTGTTTCCCTGCTCTCTCTGTTGAATGTGACGTCACTCTGTCACTTTTCAATTTTTTTTTTACCCAGCTCCGTTCCTGCGCTCCTCTCTCTGTCTCTGACTGTGGTTTGGCATGCTTTTTGAACCCTTCGCTCCTCTGGCTGAGCTCCTTTCTCTCTGTCTCTTCGACTGTGGTTTGGCACGCTTTTTGAATCCTCCGCTCTTCGGGCTGCGCTCCTTTCTCTGTAGATAGAAACGAAAATCAGGAAACAAAAACGCAAAAGTGGAAGGCATAGAAATCAAGGGCAAGAAACAAATAGGGCCATAGTGCGAAATAATGCTAAGATGACTAAGAATGTTAAAAAGACAAGCCTAAAGGCATTGTGTCTCAATGCACAGAGTATTCGCAGGAAGGTAGGCTAATTAACCGTGCAAATAGATGTAAATGGATACGATATAGTGGCAATTATGGAGACATGGCTGCAGGGTGACCAAAGGATGGGAACTGAACATCCAAGGGTATTCAATATTTAGGAAAGACAGGCAAAAAGGGAAAGGAGATGGAGTAGCGTTGTTAGTAAAAGAGGAAATCTATACATTAGTGAAGAAGGCTATTAGCTCAGACCATCCACAAATAAGCCCTAATTTTGACAGAATGGCAAAAATGGGTTTGAGATAGCATGCAGTGCAGGCAACATCATTTTTGTGATTGCAATCACCTCATTACAGAAAGGATGTAATTGCACTAGAGAGGGTACAGAGGAGAATTACGAGGATGTTGCTGGGACTGGAAAAATGCAGCTATGAGGAAAGATTGGATAGTCTGGGGTTGTTCTCCTTTGAACTTACACCACCACCTGTAAGTTCCCCTCCAGGCCACACACTTGGAACAATATCGTCGTTCCTTCACTGTCGCTGGGTCAAAATCCTGGAACTCCCTTCCTAACAGCACTGTGGGTCCACCTACACCCCGAGGACTGCAGCGGTTCAAGAAGGCAGCTCACCACCACCTTCTCGTGGGCAATTAGGGATGGGCAATAAATGCTGGCCTAGCCAGTGATGCCCAAATCCCATGAACGAAGGAAAAAAAACTGGAGAGATGGTGGCGTAGTAATAATGTCAGTGAACTGGTAATCCAGAGGCCCCGGCTAATCTGAGGACACTGGTTCAAATCCCACCACGGCAACTGGTGGAATTTAATTTCAATTAATCAAAAATCTGCAATCGAAAGCTGGTCTCAGTAATGGTGCCATGAAACTATCAATTGTCGTAAAAGCCCATCTGGTTCAATAATGTTCCTTTAGGGAAGGAAATCTGCCATCCTTACCTGGTCTGACCTACATGTGACTCCAGACCCACAACAATGTGGTTGACTAAGAAGACATATGGAATCCTTTCCTTTCTTCGCTGAGGTATGGAATGTAAGTGCAGGGAGGTTATGCTGGAATGGTATAAATCATTGGTTAGGCCACAACTTGAGTACTGTGTGCAGTTCTGGTCACCTCATTACAGAAAGGATGTAATTGCAGCAGATAGGGTACAGAGGAGAATTACGAGGATGTTGCTGGGACTGAAAAAATACAGCTATGAGGAAAGATTGGATAGTCTGGGGTTGTTCTCATTTGAACAGAGAAGGCTGAGGGGAGCTCTGATTGAAGTGCAGAAAATTTTGAGGGGCCTAGATAGGGTGAATGTGAAGGGCCTATTTACATTAGCAGAGAGGTCAGTGAGTAGGGGGCATAGATTTAAAGTGATTGGTAGAAAGATTAGAGGGGAGATGAGGAAAACATTTTCAGCCAGAGGGTGGTGGGGGTCTGGAACTCACTGCCTGAAAGGATAGTATAGGCAGAAACCCTCAACTCATTCAAAAGGAGTCTGGATATGCACCTCAAGTGCAGGGCTACGGACCAAATGCTGGAAGGTGGGATTAGACTGGGCGGCTTGTTTTATTGGCAGGCACAGACATGATCGGCCAAGTGACCTCTTTCTGTGCTTTAATCTTTCGATGATTTCTGTGACTCTTAACTGGTCTCTGAAATGGCCTAGCAAGCCACTTACTTGTCAAAGGTAATTACGGATGGGCAACAAATGCTGACCTTGCCAGCGATGCCCACATCCCATGCAAGAATCAAAAAAGACTCTTTTCCAGGAAAGTAGCCTTCATTCCGTGGTAGTCCACTGTAACTTGCCTTTTTACTTGAAAAACAAACATTGGGTGGATGACTGTCAGAAGGCCAGGGCTATGACTGCTGATCCCATTGGGAAAATCCCCTCACTTCAGATGACTACCTCAGCCAGGAGGTCTGAACATCTGTTTGTTACTTCCTGCTTGCCGTTTCCAATGCAGGAAATTAGTGTTTGCAGCAGCTGTATATGGAGCTGACATGGTTGGGTAGTGTCAGGTAGCATCTACGTCACAGGAGTGGGGATCAGTGCTTACTGCTCTCATGACAGGTCAGTCTCCTCAGTTAATTTTCCTGCCTTTTCCTTTATTTTCAATCAAAGATTTGCTGTGAATGTGTTTGAGAACCTGAGCTACTACCCAAATGTTATAATTTTTAAAACAAGGTTCAAGCTGTCCTGTTGTTGTTGTTTTCCACAGGCTAAGTGCTCCTGTTATTCCTTTATGTTGTCCATCAGAAATAACCTGCGCAGCTGATAAGTTCTTCAAGATTGAACCTTCGGAGCAAGTCAATGGGTGTTTTATTGCTGTATTAACTCGAGAGGTGGGTTTCATAGTTTTTATTTTACAGATTTTTGCCTATTGATCTGAACAGCAGTTCCAAATCAAATACAGTGCACCAGTTAAACTTTGATAACAATGTAAACTGTTGGAGTATTTGAATTGTAATGAAACATGTGTTTTCATCAAAGACATTGAAATAATAATTATTACATAGCACAGAATTTAGAAATTGAGGATTTAGGAAAATATTTCTATCTTCTGGATGAAATTGCATAATATTAAACAGCAGCAATATATCTTACAGCAATTATTTTTTAACATGGCTATCATATGATTGGAACCCACTTTTGTTCGGTGTAATCAGGAGATTTCTCACTGGCTATTGGTTAAATACTCCGTCAGGTATGATAATGACTCACACATGAATCCTGTTCAAAAAGAGAAGGTTAAAGCTGGTAACTACAGGCCAAATAGTCTAATGCCAGTGGTGGAAAAACTAATAGGGACCATCGTCGAGAACAAATTAATTCTCACTGGGAGAAACTTGAGTTAATAAGGGACAACCAGCATGGATTTGTTAAAGGCAAATTGTGTCTGACTAACCTGACTGAGTTCTTTGATGGAGCAACAAAGGGATTGATGACGGTTGTACAGTAAAGTACCACATAAGACTTATTCGGCAAATAGAAGCACGTGGTATTAATTGGACTGTGGTAACTTGGGTACATAATTGGCTAAGAGATAGGAGGCAGAGGGTAGTAGTTGACATTTTTCTGAGCAGAGGGAATGTGTGCAGTCGGGTTCCCAGGGATCAGTATTAGGAGCATTGCTTTTCTTGTTATATATAAATAACCTGAACTTTGGTAGAGCGACTACAATTTTGAAGTTTGCAGATGATACAAAACTTGGCAAAGTAGTAAATGTTGAGCAGGATAGCAGCAGGCCTCAGGAGGACAAAGACAAATTGGTGAAATGGGCAGACACATGGCAGATGCAAACAAATGCGAGTAAGTTTTTTTTGTTAATTAATGGGATGTGGCCATTGTTGGCAAGGCAAAAATTTATTGCACATGAGAAGGTGGTGGTGAGCTGCCCTCTTGAACTGCAGCAGTCCTTATGGCATAGGTACACCCACAGTGCTGTAGGGAGTTCCAGAATTTTGATGAAGGAACAGCAATATAATTCCAAGTTGGGATTGTGAGAGACTTGGAGGGGAACATGCAGGTGTTGGTGTTCCATGCATCTGCTTCCTTTGTTCTTTTAGGTGATAGTGGTCGCAGATTTGGAAGGTGCTGTCAAAAGAGCCGTGGCGAATTGCTGCAGCGCACCTTGTAAATGGTGTACACTGCTGCCACAATGTTGCGGGGTGGACGGAGTGAATTTTTAAGGTGGTTGATAGAATGCCAATCAACCGGGCTGCTTTGTCCTGGATAATATCAAGCATCTTGAGTGTTTTTGGAGCTGCACTTATCCAGGCAAGTGGAGAATATTCCGTTGCATTCCTGATTTACGCCTATGGGGAGGCTTTGGACAGGCTTTGGGGAGTCAGGAGGTAAGTTACTCTCCACAAAGTACCTAGCTTCTGACCTGCTCTGTAGCCACAATATTTAGGTGGCTAGTCCAGTTAAATTTCTGGTCAACAGCTAGTTAATTCTGATCAAGTGCAAAGTGATGCACTTTGGGAGAAGCAACATGGAGAGGTAGTATAATTTAAATGGCACTATTTTAAGGGTGTGCAGCTGCAGTTACCTGGAGGTTGTTACGACCAAGGCGGGAGGAGTGCACTGCCTTTTCTAGTTCTACTTCTCCACAGGTCATAACATCTACTTAAATGTTTACCCGGTTACCGATACAGCCAATCATATGCTCTATTAAATTTTTATTATCCCAGAATAAAATACACCAACCAGGTTTCTTTAATAAAACAACAAAATTATCAGTTCATTATAAAACCAGACTTAACCAGTAACGAAGCAAAGCATTAACACACTGATTAAAATATGAAAGTTCCCTTTTAAAAAATTTCCCAACTAGACTCATGCACACACTGGGAAGAATATAGAAATTCATTCTGCAAAGGTCTGCTACAAAAGAAGACAAAAAAAAACTACCTTGGTTAATACTCGCTAAATCTTGCTGAAAAAAGATATGAAAGGAAGTCAGTTGTCTCTTTTCTGGCATCCGGGTATACAAAGATGGGTCACTGGGTTCGTTTCAGAAGCCGTCTGTTCTGGAGATGTCGAGAATTATTCTGGTAAGCTTTCTAGGAGAAATGTGGCATTAAGGTTTTTTTCACCAGCACACACTTGAATCACAGGATTTTTTCCAGCTCCGGAGGAGCTTTACGGCATCAGGGATTTTTCCCCACTCTGGCTCCTGGCAGTATTTCTTTAGAAAAGTAGAGAAGGAGGTGAGCCGGGTGATTTCTTTTCTCCTTGGCAGGAAAACACCAACTGTCTTCAAACAGTTCACACCACAATTAAAATTGCAAAACAATGTTCAAATCCCAAACAGTGCGTCGACTTCCTGACCTCCATAAACTTTGATATGTGGTTTCTCTGTAACCATTTTTTATCCAGATCACCAAGCATTCTGCTGTTTTCTGAGCCAAAATCACAGGTGGCCTCCAGAACAGGTGGCTTTCAAACAACATCTTATCCTGTTGTTGAACTTGGTTTTAAAAAAAAGCACATCCAAGGAATCTTTTCAGTTTTAACACAAGTCCTCAAATAAAACAATTAAAAGAAATGGAAGCATTCAAAGTGCATTGTCTCAAATCCTTAAAGGCCGGGAGGGCAAGTTGATAAGGCAGTTAAGAAAGTGTATGGGATACTTGGCTTTATACATAGGGGCATTGAATATAAAAATAAGAAAGTCATGCTAAACCTTTACGAATAGCTGGTTAGGCCTAAACTGGAGTATTGTGTACAATTCTGTGCATCATACTTTAAGAAGGATGCCAAGTCTCTGGAGAGAATACTGAGAAGCTTTACGAGCATGATATCGGGGATGAGGGACTTGAGTTATTGGTATATATTTATATGTCTGGGAATACAGTTATGGTGATGTTGGCAATCAACCAGGAGGTGCACCATCGAGAGGTGGCGCTGTCGTCTGTTTGTAGGGTGTGAAGTGCGTTCTAGTAGGGGCTACAATATTTCAGATGAGAGCATGGTTTTTTTTGAGGTCCTTTATCAATGGGAGTGCTTCGTTAGTTCTCTGGGAAGATTGGAGGATCTGGGATCACTCTCCTTGGAGCAGAAAGATTAAGGGAGACCTAATAGAGGTATTTAAAATTGAGAGGTTTTGATAGAGCAAGTGGGTACCTGATAACTAGAAGTCATAGGTTTTAAATAATTGGCAAAAGAACTCGAGGGAAAATGAGGAAAAATTATTCCACACAGTTGTTGTTATGATCTGAAACACTACCTGAAAGGGTGGTGAAAGCAAATTCCATAGAAACTTTCAACAGGCAATTGGACATGTTCTTTAATCATAAATTCATAGTAAGTTTATGGCACAGAAAGAGGGCACTTGGCCTATCGTGTCTGCAGCGGCCGAAAAATGAGCCACCCAGCCTAATCCCACTTTCCAGCATCTGGTCCATAGCCCTGCAGGTTACGACGCTTAAGGTGCATATCCAGACAACTTTTAAATGGGTTGAGGGTTTCTGCCTCTACTACCCTAACAGGCAGTGAGTTCCAGATCCCTACCACCCTCTGGGTGAAAAAACTTTGAGAAGAATTAATTTGCCGGGTTATGGGGGAAACGCTGGGGTGTGGGACTAAATTGAATAATTCTTTCAAAGAGCTGGCACAGGCAAGATGGGCTGAATGGCCATCTTCTGTGATGTAAGATTCTATGCTTCTATACAAATCAGGAAGAACCAAAGTCTTCATTTTTGCTTATCTGATTTTGATCAAAGCAGCTTTAGGTTGCTGCAATCAGCCTTAGCATCTCTGGGGTAGAAAAGGGAGAAACAACCAGGCTTCCATAGGGAAAGGAAAAGGCCTTTCAGCCCCTTGAGCCTGTTCTGACATGCTGTTAGGCCCTGACTGATAAGTACCTCAACCCCAGTTACCTGCCCTTACCCCATTACCCTTGATGCCCTTCCCTAACAAAAATCTATTGATCTCTGTCTTGACAATATCAATTGACCCAGCATTCACAGCCTATTTGGGGAGAAAGTTCCAGATTTCCACTACCCTTTTTGTGCAAATGTCCTTGCTGATTTCACTGCTAAATGGTCCAACTCCAATTTTAAGATTATACCCCCTCCAGAAGAGTTTCTTTTTATCTGCTATTTGAATCCCTTTTATCATTTCAGACCATTAGATCACCTTTCAACTTGCTAAATTCAAGGTGATACAAATGAAGTTTAGACAACGTGTCATTCTGGTGAGTCTGTGCCACACCCCTTCCAAGGTCACTATTTCATTTCTGAAGTTTGGTGCCCAAAACTGCATGTTGTACTCTAGATGGAGTCTGTACAACTGAAGTATAACCCCCTTCTTATTTTATTCCAAGCTGCTAATGGGTTTTTATTCCTGGTTATTCCTAGTTACTATTCAGTGATCGCTGTTGTAAAATGTGTGTGGAAATCAACTGAGGACAGAATAGTGTTCAACTATGATGCCGCCAAGTTGCATAGGCTTCCAGTATGTCAAGGCTCGTACATGAAGTATAATCACTTGGCTGTAATGCTGGAGGGTAGCTGGCTGCTGTGGGACTTTAATGCAGCACGAATTATCAACTTCAAGAGAGGAGAACACAGAGGAAATTTTTTCTGCTTAATAATTAAGCAGGACTATTTTCCCCCTCTTGAATCAGATACTGAGGGTGTAAATATCTTTACTTTTTGCCTTCCACCAAAACAGTGAACTTAAGTTAATTCTTCCCAAGCAAGATTCACTTTCAGTAATTCTTTGATGTTGTCATTCTGTTCATGAGGAAAGCCAATTAGGCAATCTTGAGTAAAATAAAGTGGATGTATAATATGCTACAAAATTATAATATGGACTGGTGATTCAGATATTATACACAAAGCAATTTATATGATTCATCAGACTAATGCATTGCAGGTAATGCACTCCAATATAACAAATTAAATTGCATTTTGGACTTGGTTATTTTCATATTTGACAGTGGTTGGAGTACTGTAAAGTCCACCATTACCTGAAACTTTGCTATGGCAGCCTTATAACTTTTATAGTCCTATAACTAGTGCTACGATCGAGGCGGGAGGAGTACACTGTTTATTCTAGTCCCACTTCTCCACAGGTCACAACATAGTTAAATTTTTCCCGTGTACTGATACGGTCAAGTATATACTCTAATTTTCCCAGAATAAAACGCACCAGTCAGGTTTCTTTAATAAACAATAAAATTATTGGTTTATTATAAAACAAGTCTAAACTAGTAATGAAGTAAAGCATAAGCACACAGATTGAAATATCACAGTTCCCTTTTTACCTTATCCCCTCACGCACACACACACACACGCACACACACACACGCGCACACACACACACGCACACACACACACGCGCGCACACACACACACACACACACACACACACACACACATACACATATATATACCGGTTAACCAGAAAAATAAAGGGATTTTTGTTTTTAGAGCACTATTACAGACATAAAGAACACTTGGGCTGAATACGTGCTTGTTCTTGAAGAAACAGCAGATGAGATGTGTTGTGTTCCAAAAACTGGCGTACAGTCTGGCCTCTGAGTACATGTAGACGGGTCACTGTGATCTTTTAGAACAGTTCTTGTCAGTCGGCGTTGAGAATTAATTTAGCAGGCTTTTCTTCAAAGAAGGAGGCTAGATGAGTTGACACAGTGGACTTTTCAGGGTCTTTTAGCGAGGTGCTGGAAAACTGAGCTGGGTTGTGGTCTTCTCTCCTTCCTTGGGAATTCTCTTCTCTCCTTGGACGTTCTTTTCTCTCCTTGAATTGATCCATTCGTCTACTGTGAGCAATTACTTATATTTATATCTGAGTGTTATGACCGGGTGAGGAAGGGGTCTCAGGCTCCCCTCTGGCCCCTTTCCTGGTTTGGCTGCAACAGGGTTTAACTTTTAAAAACAGTGTTTTTAGCTTCACCTCAAAGAACAAAGAACAGTACAGCACAGGAACAGGCCATTCGGCCCTCCAAACCTGCGCCAATCTTGATGCCTGTCTAAACTAAAACCTTCTGCACTTCCGGGGACTGTATCCCTCCATTCCCATCCTATTCATGTATTTGTCAAGATGCCTCTTAAACGTCGCTATCGTACCTGCCTCCACCACCTCCCCCGGCAGCAAGTTCCAGGCACTTACCACCCTCTGTGTAAAGAACTTGCCTCGCACATCCCCTCTAAACTTTGCCCCTTGCACCTTAAACCTATGTCCCCTAGTAACTGACTCTTCCACCCTGGGAAAAAGCTTCTGACTATCCACTCTGTCCATGCCACTCATAACTTTGCAAACCTCTATCATGTCGTCCCTCCATCTCCGTCGTTCCAGTGAAAACAATCCGAGTTTATCCAACCTCTCCTCATAGCTAATGCCCTCCAGACCAGGCAACATCCTGGTAAACCTCTTCTGTACCCTCTCCAAAGCCTCCACGTCCTTCTGGTAGTGTGGCGACCAGAATTGCACGCAATATTCTAAGTGTGGCCTAACTAAGATGCTGTACAGCTGCAGCATGACTTGCCAATTTTTATACTGTATGCCCCAGGGTTCTGCCATTTACTGTATACTTCCCACCTGTATTAGATCTTCCAAAATGCATGATCTCACATTTGTCCAGATTAAACTCCATCTGCCATTTCTCTGCCCAAGTCTCCAACCGATCTATATCCTGCTGTATCCTCTGGCAATCCTCATCACTATCCGCAACTCCACCGACCTTTGTGTCGTCCGCAAACTTACTAATCAGACCAGCTACATTTTCCTCCAAATCATTTATATATAATACAAACAGCAAAGGTCCCAGCACAGAACCCTGCGGAACACCAAATGTCACAGCCCTCCATTCAGAAAAGCACCCTTCCACTGCTACCCTCTGTCTTCTATGACCGAGCCAGTTCTGTATCCATCTTGCCAGCTCACCTCTGATCCCGTGTGACTTCACCTTTTCTACCAGTCTGCCATGAGGGACCTTGTCAAAGACTTTACTGAAGTCCATATAGACAACATCCACTGCCCTTCCTTCATCAATCATCTTCGTCACTTCCTCAAAAAACTCGATCAAGTTAGTGAGACACGACCTCCCCTTCACAAAACCATGCTGCCTCTTGCTAATAAGTTCGTTTGTTTCCAAATGGGAGTAAATCCTGTCCCGAAGAATCCTCTCTAATAATTTCCCTACCACTGATGTAAGGCTCACTGGCCTATAATTTCCTGGATTATCCTTGCTACCCTTCTTAAACAAAGGAACAACATTGGCTATTCTCCAGTCCTCTGGGACCTCACCTATAGCCAATGAGGATACAAAGATTTCTGTCAAGGCCCCAGCAATTTCTTCCCTTGCCTCCCTCAGTATTCTGGGGTAGTTCCCTGGGGACGTAACTACCTTAATGCTTTGCAAGACGCCCAGCACCTCCTTTTTGATAACGACATGACCCAGACTATCTACACTCCCTTCCCTAGACTCATCTTCCACCAAGTCCTTCTCTTTGGTGAATACTGATGCAAAGTACTCATTTAGTACCTCGCCCATTTCCTCTGGCTCCACACATAGATTCCCTCCTCTGTCCTTGAGTTGGCCAACCCTTTCCCTGGTTACCCTCTTGCTCTTTATATATGTATAAAAAGCTTTTGGATTCTCTTTAATCCTGTTTGCCAGTGACTTTTCATGACCCCTTTTAGCCCTCCTGACTCCTTGCTTAAGTTCCTTCCTACTTTCTTTATATTCCTCAAGGGTTCGTCTGTTCCCAGCCTTCTAGCCCTTACGAATGCTTTTTCCTTTTTGACGAGGCTCACAATATCCCTCGTTATCCAAGGTTCCCGAAACTTGCCAAACTTATCCTTCTTCCTCACAGGAACATGCTGGTCCTGGATTCTAATTAACTGACGTTTGAAAGACTCCCACATGTCAGATGTTGATTTACCTTCAAACAGCCGCCCCCAATCTAAATTCTTCAGTTCCTACCTAATATTGTTATAATTAGCCTTCTCCCAATTTAGCACCTTCACCCGAGGACTACTCTTATCCTTATCCACAAGTACCTTAAAACTTAGGGAACTATGGTCACTGTTCCTGAAATGCTCCCCTACTGAGACTTCAACCACTTGGCCGGGCTCATTCCCCAATACCAGGTCCAGTACGGCCCCTTCCCTAGTTGGACTATCTACATCTTGTTTCAAGAAGCTCTCCTGGATGCTCCTTACAAATTCTGCCCCATCCGTTCTCTCCCTTTTTATATAGTTCAGCCTTCACTCAAAACAATTCAAAAGCAAAACCGACAGCAGGCGGTCAACCTTTTGACCTCCATCAATCTTAACCCCTCACCTCTTTGGAAACAATTTCTCCAGGTATCCAAAGTTCTCTGTTATTTATTGAGCTGGAACAAGGAACAAAGAACAGTACAGCACAGGAACAGGCCATTCGGCCCTCCAAGCCGGCGCCGATCATGATGCCTGTCTAAACTAAAACCTTCTGCACTTCCGGGGTCTGTATCTCTCTCTTCCCATCCTATTCATGTATTTGTCAAGATGCCTCTTAAACGTCGCTATGTTGGGTGCTTTCCCGGAAAGGCTTCCTGTTGTTGCTGGAAGTCAAGTGGTTTCCTGGAAAGGCTTGTTTTCCTCAAGATCTCTCAGTTCCCCTTTTAAAAAAGTATTTCCAGGGACTGTTTTACAAAGTCAAGTGGCCTTTACATGACCCCCTTGGAAAACCCCAAAGTTTAACATTTCTTCAATCTTTCAAAAATGAATCTTCAAAGAATATATTTAACAGGAGCCAGATTTCCTGACCAGTTTTTGCTACAATGATGCTAAACCAAACAAGACCATTTCATATGACTTTGACACTGTAAAAGTAGCCTTGGGATCTATCTTAGAAGTTATAGTGCAAGACATTCAGCCTAATCAGCCCATGTTGGTGTTTACCCTCCATGGGAACAAATAGTCCTAAACACGTTTACCCACCCTATTCCCATAATCCATTTGTGCCTTTTTCTTCATCCACCTATTCATTTTAATCTAGAATGTTGGCCTAATTCTGCCTTTAGCACTAAACCTGCATCTGCATTTTTGTGGCTTCAATAAAATTGGTCAGGATAGTAGATGGTAAATATACTTTTATGGCCTAGAAATAAGGTGGGCAGTGAATAATCCCTGCACCTGAATGATGAAGCCTGATGCTTCCCCTGATGTTAGGTCTTGTTTCTTGCTTCCATCGAGCCGGTGAGCTGTGGAGAGCAACAAGCCGCTCACTGTCAATTGTGATGGTAAGTTGCGGCCACTGCTGGCATCTCAACAGCTCTCGAGTATGAAAATAAGCGGTGAGAATGGGAGGAAGGGTGTTCAGGTCGGGAGACAGTGGTGACAATTGGTGTCCAGTTGATGGGTGAGACTGGAATGAGGTGGCGATTAGGGAGGACTTTGGTATCCATCAGTCATTGGGCAGTGTTGGGGTGGGGGGAGCTGCGGTAATCAGTGGGGAGGGATGTATCAGTGTATGATTGTGGCATTCTGTGATTTTGGGGTCTGGAGGATCACATTTGCTCCACCTGGCTTAAAATTCAGGTCAGTATATTTAAGGTAGTTATGTGTTAGAGTTACCTTGTTTGTGGCCGAACAGACTACTTCTTTAAGCACCATCTTATTAGGCTGCATGTATGGGTGGTTTTCTTGAGTATAGAGGTGCCAGCTTCCTCACGGCAAACCTGTCTTGCATTGGGAGCCTCAAACAGACATCGTTGCATTAGCAAATAAGGGGCTCGATACCTATTCCAGCCGCGGACTCTGCATGCTGACGTTTTGGTCTTTACCAGTATGCTGTGTGATACACTTTGAGCTTGTGATGCGTGTTCACTTAGTACCCGCCATATTGGAGGCCTAGGAAGCCATTTAGTTCCTGAGAAGTGCACCTGCTACAGCTGAACAGAACAACAAAGACTCCAGTTCAGGACTAGAATCACAGTAATGGGAACTGGGTGTGGTGCTTATCCAGTGCATATCTTATTTGATGACTAGAATGTAAGCATTCCTTCTCAGTTGAGATGCACCGGAGCTATATCCTTGGTTCAGCATGGATGTTTAATTGAGCTGGTAGATATTTCTTATAGTCTTATTTTTCCAGGGTCCTAATTACTACCATATTGCAACATTTTCTGATAACCAAGATTGATAGGATATATCATGTTTTGCCAGCTTCTGCAAAGTTCTCTTCGCACATTCACTTACTGTGTCTACTGGTATCTTCCAACTACAGATGAAATATAGTAAATCCCCAGTTCAGGAGAAAGCTTCAGCCCATTATGAGAAGCAGTCAAAGTTAATGAATGAATGGAGGAAGTTCACTGCTTCAAATGTTTATGGTCTGTTAACAGGGATTCACTGAAGTTCACACGCAGGCAGTACCTAGCTTTATTTGATAATTAACATTGATACTGTAGCTTGGAGCTTTTACTATATTGTGTATAATATTCGTCCAGATAGCAAAGCAGTTGGATGCAGGGGACAAGGGGTTGTCTTCCTGCAAAGCTTGTAGAAAAAATCTGATGGAAGTGTTCTTTTCAAGCCATGTCTTACTTGTGTACCAGATGAAAGTGCCTTTATATAGCTTCATAAAGCTATATAAAAAAAATATTGCAAGCTGTTTCAGGTATCTTCCTTAGAGGACTGACTCGTCAGGTACAGCATCTGACCATGGCTTCCTCAATTGAGAAACAATCCCTTTTGGAATAGGAGAGGATTAATCCCAGTGAAGAAGCAATACCACTATCTTAACCAAAGAACAAAAGATTGCTGTTCCTGCCTCCTTTTTTCACTGTCCGCAAACCCCCAGTTACTACAGAAGGACACTCAGTGGGGAATCACATTGTGCAAAATATTTGAATGAGGGAAACTGTGAAAGAGGGTCACACAATAAATTTCATGGATTCCACTCCAGAATTGAGAGGAGTTACTTTCTCACTTCCTCTATTGATAATTGAACAGCTGAACCTGGGGAGGTGCAGTCATGGCATTATTCAAACAACATAGGAGCATAAGAACAGGAGTAGGCCATTTCGCACCTCAAGTGTGTTTTGCTGTTCAGTGAGATCATAGCTGATCTTTGACCTAATTCCATATACCCGCCTTTGCCCCATATCTCTTAATACCTTTGGCTAACAAAAATCTATCGATCTGAATTTTAAAATTAACAATTGATCTAGCATCAGTTGCTGTTTTCAGTAGAGTTCCAAACTTCTACCACCCTTTGTGTGAAGAAATGTTTCCTAATTTCACTCCTGAAAGATGTAGCTATAACTTTTTGTCTATTCTCCCTAGTCCTAGACTCCCCAACTAGTGCAAATTGTTTCTCCCCATCTACCTTCTATATTCCTATGCATATCTTGAAAAATTCGATCTAAGCCTTCTAAATTCCAAGGAATAAAACCCTAGTTTGTTTAATCTCGGCTTCTGTTTTTTTCCATGCGTTTGTGAGATGTGTGTGTCGCTGGCAAGGCCAGCATTTATTGCCCATTCCAAAATTGCCTTTGAGAAGGTGATGGTGAGCCTCCTTCTTGAACTGCTGCAGTCCATGTGGTGTAGGTACAACCACAGTGCTGTTAGGAAGGGAGTTCCAGGATTTTGACCCAGTGACAGTGAAGGAGCGGCGACATAGTTCTAAGTCAGGATGGTGTATGACCTGGAGGTGAACTAGCAGGTGTATTCTGTCACACTCCTGACTTGTGCCTTGTACATACGAACATACAAAGCTGGTGGGGAGTCAGGAGGTAAGTTACTTGCCACAAAATTCCCAGCTTCTGACTTGCTCTTGTAGCCATAGTATTTATATGGCTGGTCCAGTTCACTTTCTGATCAATGGTAACTGCCAAGATGTTGTTGATGGGAGATTCAGTGATGGTAATGCCATTGACTGTCATGGGCAGATGGTTAGAATCTCTCTTGTTGGAGATGGTCATTGCCTGGCACTTGTGTGGCATGAATGTTACTCGCCACGTATAGCCCAAGCCTGAATGTTGTCTAGGTCTTACTGCGTACGGACACGGACCGTTTCAGTATTGGATGAGTTGTGAATGGTACTGAACATGCAGTGAACATCCCCACTTCTGACCTTACGTTGGAGGGAAGTCAGCTGAAGATGCTGCCCCGATGAACTCCTGCAGTGATGCATAACCCTTGGAGAGCTGGTATCACTCTAGTAAATCAAACCAAGGTCAGTATATCTTTCCTAAGGTGTGATGCCCAGAACTTCTCTCAGTACTCCAGGTGTGTTCTAATCAGAGCTTTGTACAGCTGAAGCAGGACATCTACCCTCTTGTATTCTATTCCTCTGGATGTAAAGCCAGCATTCCATTAGCCTTTTTGATTATTTTCTGGACCTGTTCATGACATTTTAATGATCTCTGTACCTGGATCCCCAAGTCTCTTTGTATCTCTACTGTATCTAGCTGTTCACCATTTGGAATGTATCCTGTTCTTTTTAGGTCCAAAGTGGATGGCCTCCCATTTGCCTAGATTGAAATCCATTTGACACAGTTTTGCCCATTAACGTTATCAATCTCTCTCTTTAATGTTCTGCTTCTGTCTACACTTGCAAGTTTAAAATGCCACCTATCTTTGTGTCATCGCAAGTTTGGATATGTGGCTTTCTATCACATCAGTTAAATCATCAATGAATGCGGTGAATAATTGAGGCTCCAACACAGATCCTTGCAGAACACCACTAGTCACATCCTGCCCATTTAGAGTACCTGCCTATTCTTACTCTGTCTCCTTCTGCTCAGCCAATTTCCTAACCAAGTTAATACTTTGCTTTCAATACCATGAGCTACAACTTTAGCTAACTGTTTCTTATGAGAGAGTTTATCAAATGTCTTCTGGAAATCCATTTAAATAATATCCATAAATAATCCTCATCCATTACTCTAGTCACCTCTTTAAAAAATGCATTCAGATTCTTAAGACATGACCTATCCTACAAATCCATGCTGACAGTCTCTGATCATTTGAAAATTTTCAGTGTTCAGTTAGTCTATCCTTAATTATAGACTCTAGCAATTTCCCGAAAACAGATGGTAGGCTATTTTTTAAAATTTGTTTATGGGATGTGGGCATCCCATAATTGCCCATCCCTAATTGCCCTTGAACTGAGTGGCTTGCTAGGCCATTTCAGAGGACATTTCTGTGGGTCAGGAGTCACATGTAGGCCAGACCAGGTAAGGGTGGCGGATTTCCTTCCCTAAAGAGCATTAGTGAACCAGATGGGTTTTTACAACAATCGACAATAGTTTCATGGTCACTATTAGACTAGCTTTTTTTAAATTCCAGATTTATTAATTGAGTTCAGATTTCATCATCTGCCATGATTTGAACCCATGCCCCTCCCAGAGAGTATTAGCCTGGGCTCAGGATAACTATTCCAGTGACATTACCACTACGCCACCACCTCCCCTATCTAGTCTTCCTTGAACTTTCATGAGTTAAAGAAGTGGATAGGAGTTAGGTTTATTTATAGGGTATTTTATGATGCCTAAATGGTTCAGGAGCCGTACTTGCATAATAATGACACAAAAAATTGTTACAACCAGGTGTTATGAACATAATGGGGCACTGTAAAGTTACTATAGTCACTCCAAAATATTGGTGGCACGCTACTAGTGTTGAACATCACCTGTTAGGATTCATTTACTCAGCATTTTCTCTACATGGCTATTTTCTACAGTCAAACAACACAAAAGCCACAACCTTTCCCTTGGCCTTCAGCATTAATTCCACATCTTAAATGGCGTTATAATTTCAGTGTATACAACCTATTTAATCAAATGACAGGTTACTAAACTCAAGTTTGTGAATAGGTTGAAAATGGGAAGCTGGGCAGGACAGCATTGGAGTAGTTGAGTCTGGTGGTAACAAAAGCATAGATGAGAGTTTCAGCAGCAGATGGGCTGAGTGGAGACAAGTAATATTATGGAGGTGGTCATATTAATAATGGAGAGGAAAGCGTTAAAGAGGACATTGTTGCGAACAATTTGGTTCAGTGCAAGCAGTGGTTTAGCAGAGGAATGGAGGCTGTGACTTGGGAACAGGTTTTTTGCCAGGAACCAAAGACAATGGCTTTGGTCGTCCCATTATTTAATTGGAGAAAATTTCTCTTCATCCAATACGAGATGATAAATTAGAGGCAGTGGAGGGGGTCAAGAGAAGTGGAGGTGAGGTAGAGCTGGGTGTCGTTTTCTGACAATCTGTCATAGTTAAAATACTCTTCATAAATTAAAAAATCCAAGAAGACTACATCATCATGTCCTAAAAATGCAACAAATTTAATTAGGTATAAATCATGTAATACTTAATGAGTGGGTTGCTTTCAAAATTCCTATGCTTTGCTAATGGGAAGATTATTGTTAGAAATGCTAATGTTTTGATTTAGTACCTGTTACACCTATAGATGGTGTTGTAATCGATTTCCAATATAATTATGTCTTGCTTTTGAATTAACATTACATAATAGCTTAATTCTTCATAATTCACTTACATAACTTCTTTCTCCCTTTACTCTCCCCTCCTTTCTACCCATCAGCCCTCATGTCTCTGCCCCCTTCCCTTCCTCTCCTGTTCCCTTTCTCCTCCCCTTCACTTCCTTTTTCCTCCCTATTTTATTTTCCATTCCCTAGTTCCTCCTTGCCCTTCTCTTATACTCTTCCTCTTCTGTCTTCCTTCCTCTCTTCTCTCTTCCTGTCTCCCCCTCTATCCCTTCCCTCCCTCTCTTTCTCCCTTTCTCTTCCTCGCCTCTTCTCTTTCCCCTTCCCTCTTCTCTTTCTCCGCAACCCATCCCTTTTCCACCCTCCTTCTCTCTCTTTCTTCCCTTACTTCTCTCATCATCCTTTCCCCCCTCTTCCAGTCCCCTTCTCCACTTCCAACCCCCTTTTCACAGAATACAGTGCAGAAGAGGCCCTTCGGCCCATCGAGTCTGCACCGATGCATTAAAACACCTAACCTGTTTATCTAATCCCATTTGCCAGCACTTGGCCCATAGCCTTGAATGTTATGACGTGCCAAGTGCTCATCCAGGTACTTTTTAAAGGATGTGAGGCAACCTGCCTCTACCACCCTCCCAGGCAGGGCATTCCAGACCATCACCACCCTCTGGGTAAAAAAAGTTCTTCCTCATATCCCCCTTAAACCTCCCACCCCTCACCTTAAACTTGTGACCCCTCGTAACTGACCCTTCAACTAAGGGGAACAGCTGCTCCCTAGCCACCCTGTCCATGCCCCTCATAATCTTGTACACCTCGATCAGGTCACCCCTCAGTCTTCTCTGCTCCAGCGAAAACAACCCAAGCCTATCCAACCTCTCTTCATAGCTTAAATGTTCCATCCCAGGCAACATCCTGGTGAATCGCCTCTGCACCCCCTCCAATGCAATCACATCCTTCCTATAATGTGGCGACCAGAATTGCACACAGTACTCCAGCTGTGGCCTTACCAAAATTCTGTACAACTCCAACATGACCTCCCTGCTTTTGTAATCTATGCCTCGATTGATAAAGGCAAGTGTCCCATATGCCTTTTTCACCACCCTATTAACCTGCCCTTCTGCCTTCAGAGATCTATGGACAAACACGCCAAGGTCCCTTTGTTCCTCGGAACTTCCCAGTGTCAGGCCATTCATTGAATATTTCCGTGTCACATTACTCCTTCCAAAGTGTATCACCTCACACTTTTCAGCGTTAAATTCCATCTGCCACTCTTCTGCCCATTTGACCATCCCGTCTATATCTTCCTGTAACCTAAGTCACTCCACCTCACTGTTAACCACTCGGCCAATCTTTGTGTCATCCGCGAACTTACTGATCCTACCCTCCACATAGTCATCTATGTCGTTTATATAAATGACTTCTTCCCTGCCTTGTTTTTTGATGTGCCCCCCTCCCACCCTCTAACATTGTTGGACATCCCCACAGAAGAGTAACTAATGTATACTGGGCTAAATTTTGCAGTACCAGGGCATCTAACAGTGTCTGCCATTAGTTAGACTTGCCCTTGCATATTTAGGTTTTTAATTTTTTTTTGTGTAACAAGTTGCTGAAAGTGTAAGCTGATCACTGCACAGTGAGGAACTGGGCACCTAGGACCTTGTTGGCTAAGGAGATATTATTCACCAAGATTTAAGGACTGAGAAGGAGGGTGAATTAGAATGAGTGAATTCAATGACATCAGGTACAGAAAGAGATAATGAGAGGGAAAGATAGATTGGACTGAGAAAGAAAAAAAGAAACAAAAGTTTTTTAAAAATCTAAACTTTTCATTTTTTAAATCTCCAACAAGACCTGAAGGACTGAGATACCACAATTGTAATAGGTCATTTTCAGTGTCAGAGAGGTTAAATGGCCATAATTAACACTTTACATGTCTCTACAGGATACTTTGACTTGAAATTATTTGACTTCACTTCTGTTAAGTTTAGTTTGTATCACATACAGCAACCTCGCTCCATTAAATGCATTTCAAAGGTGAGGCAGTTAGTGAGATGCCGATTTCGTGAAGTTTGGACAGCAACTTTTGGATATCAAGATATAACTGCACATTTGCCCCTTGCCTGAAATTGCTGTCCTACTTGGTACAAAAATAGCAACAAATGCCATTATTCTCACGGTTACTTTGCCATCAAAATCTGACCCAATATGGTTTTGAGACCATCTGTAAAACTTCAGTGTCAAAATATTTAGAAATAAAAGAGAAAGGAAGGTAGACATTTACATATACTCTTCACTCTGCAAAAATCACTCACCCAACAACAGTTAATCTGTAATTGACCTCAGGATGTTTACAGAAAGGAGACTTTGTGGCTTTAAACAAGCCAGCTAAACAGAGAACCAATTGAGCAACAGAATAATTGTGCCATTGCCCATTAAATAGTAGAACACTAATTGTAAAAGTATATTTATTATTCAATGCTGGATGAGTAATGCCACAGGAAATCAGCAAGTATAGCTATAAATTCCTCAGTCATGCATCTTTTATATGTGAACTAGGTATTAATACTAATTATCCGTAGGCTCAGCATCCATGAGCAAGTGCCTGAGGTATGGTGGAAATGTGCTGGAAGAGTTGCAGAATGAGACCCTCATATCACAAGGATTTCAGTGCACACTGTTCACTGAGGTTTTAATTTTGCCACCTCCTGTGCCCTTTTAGTATTAGAGCTTTATGTCTTGGGCAATGGCACAATATCATTTGTAGAAACTCCCTATAATTTCTGCATTGAGACTGGGAAACCACAGGAAAGTCTTCAGGTTTAATGATGGTGGACTCCAGAAAAAGGTCAAAGTTTTGCCATTTATCTTATTTTGGGCTACAGCATTTGTTGATGGGCACTCTTTCTAAAGTAGCAGAGACTATCTGCCATACATGTGTATCTAAATGGCTGGCCAGCAGAGGCATGCTCTAGCAAGCCAGTGGGTCCTAGCATTGGTGAAATATCAAAATTGCGGGACTGTCTGCTCTTCATTCCCACCCCCACCACACATTGAAAATTCAGCCCATTAACTCTGTTTCTCTGTCCATAGATGCTACCAGACATACTGAGAATTTCCAGCATTTTCTGTTTTTATTTCACAAATATCATTTCAGTAATTTTAAATTTTTTTAAAATTAAGGATTTAGAATTGCCACCCTCACATTTTCCTGAAATAAATATGAAAGATGTCAAATATACAGTAAATCTTTACTAATAGCAACAGAGCCCTAAAAATATAAATGTTCAAAAAATACAAAAAAAAGTAATTTTAATCTAACCTTCCTGATGGAGAAATGGCCTTCCATCGAAGTCGAGCAAAACAGACAGGCTTATGGAATTGGTGGACACATGGTCGATGAAATTCAATGCAGGAAATGATACATTTTAGTAGGAAGTATGAGGAGAGATGATGCATGCTAAATGGTACAATTCTAAAGGATGTGCAAGAAGTGAGAGATCTGGGGGTGTTTTGCCACATTCAAAGATTTGTGCACAGTCGGGTTAGTAAAGCATAAAAGACCCCAGGCTTTAGAAATAAAGGCACAGAGTACAAAAGTCAGGAAGTAATGCCAGACTTGTATGAAACACTAGTTTGGCTTGAGTCGGAGTATTGGGCTGAATTTTATCCAGCCAGCAAAAGCCGGTTTGGAGGTGTGGGGGACCGAATAATTGGGAGGAGATGCATTTGCCCAGAAACCCGACGTCGTGATATCAATTCCAGATTTTGCCAGCAGCGGGAAAGATCCAAGGCAGCGTTGCCACTATGATGCGGCGGGACTGTAATTACAATTGCTGAACAGGTATTTAGCATGTATTTGTAGCAACCTGACTCAAATTCTGTGGTGGGGGTGGGGTTCCTATTTTAGCGGACGGCGCAAGGGGATCACCTGCCTTCAGATCCCCGGTTGTTTAAAGGTGGTGGCATCGAGGCGAGATCTCAGTGCCACCATGGGAAGACAGCCATGGAGAGTGTTGGATGAATGCAGGAAGGGGAAGAGGGGGATGTGGCAGCCATTGTCCAACAGTGGTGCAGCCCTGCCAGGAAGATTGGGGGGCAAAGGGGTTGCAGCTCTTGGTGAGTGAGCTTTGTCTCGGGTGGTGGGCTGTCTGCAAGGGTCAGCAGCACAGAGCCTCCAACCAGAGGGATCAGCAGTGCCCCAGCACAAGGTCAGCAGTACCCCAGTACAGGGTCTCCAGCCAGAGGGATTCAACAGTGCACCAGTACAGGGTCAGCAGCACAAAGGCAAACCAGCATCAAACTCAACAACTGAAGTAGCAGTTCAAGCAAGACTGACAGGGCTTCAAATATGTCACCACCACCTGCATTCATCTCAGCTGACTATGCCAACTGGACGGGCCTCGCACCTCCTACATTCAAATGAGCCAACCGCTGTATGATCGCAGTCAACCGGCCGGACATGCGTATAGCAACGCCACCCTTATCCGGTGCCGCTGATGGGACCCTCGACGGGTTGATAAAATTCAGCCTATTATTTGCAATTTAGGAAGGATGAGAAGACTTTGGGAAAACTACAGAAGAGATTCGCAAGAATGTTTCCAGGAATGAGGGATTGCTGTTACATGGATAGATTGGAGAATCAGCAGGGAAGGCTAAATGAAAAATTGATAGACGTGTTTAAAAGCATCAAGGATTTATATAAAGAAAGAGAAACTGGAGTGGCTATAAAGGCCAATTCCAAATTGACAGACTCTTCCACAGGTGCTGCAGATAAAATTGGTTGTCGGGGCTGTTACACAGTTGGCTCTCACCTTGCGCTTCTGTCTTTTTTCCTGCCAACTGCTAAGTCTCTTCGACTTGCCACACTTTAGCCCCGCCTTTATGGTTGCCCGCCAGCTCTGGCGATCGCTAGCGACTGACTCCCATGACTTGTGATCAATGTCACAGGACTTCATGTCGCGTTTGTAGACGTCTTTAAAGCAGAGACATGGACGGCCGGTGGGTCTGATACCAATGACGAGCTTGCTGTACAATGTGTCCTTGGGGATCCTGCCATCTTCCATGCGGCTCACATGGCCAAGCCATCTCAAGCGCAGCTGGCTCAGTCGGGTGTATATGCTGGGGATGTTGGCCGCCTCGAGGACTTCTGTGTTGGAGATACGGTCCTGCCACCTGATGCCAAGGATTCTCCGGAGGCAGCGAAGATGGAATGAATTGAGACGTTGCTCTTGGCTGACATACGTTGTCCAGGCCTCGCTGCCGTAGAGTAAGGTACTGAGGACACAGGCTTGATACACTTTTGTGTTCCATGTCAGTACGCCATTTTCCCACACTCTCTTGGCCAGTCTGGACATAGCAGTGGAAGCCTTTCCCATGCGCTTGTTGATTTCTGCATCGAGAGACAGGTTACTGGTGATAGTTGAGCCTAGGTAGGTGAACTCTTGAACCACTTCCAGAGCGTGGTTACCGATATTGATGAATGGAGCATTTCTGACATCCTGTCCCATGATGTTCGTTTTCTTGAGGCTGATGGTTAGGCCAAATTTGTTGCAGGCAGCGGCAATCCTGTCGATGAGTCTCTGCAGACACTGTTCAGTGTGAGATGTTAATGCAGCATCGTCAGCAAAGAGGAGTTCCCTGATGAGGACTTTCCGTACTTTGGTCTTCGCTCTTAGACGGGCAAGGTTGAACAAACTGCCCCCTGATCTTGTGTGGTTCAATATATTCTATGATTTTTCCAGCATCCAATAATCTAGCACCCTGCATAATGCCAGCATTGTATTGGCACAGAATTAATTTAAATTAGTTAACCTTGGTGCATTCTACAATGAAGTCAGCTGATTGTTCTGCAGGCACGACCAGCACCTGATGCTGCAGTCAGAATGGCATTATCAGCCTCTGTCTCTCAGTACCATACGGAAATGGCAGGGTGCTAGTCTTGTCAGCACATTACCTTGCCATGCCCTAGAATGAGACAGAGAAAAGCTGTTTCGGGGCAGGCTTGCATGTGTGGACCTCCACCAGAGTCAATTAACATGATTTTCAACAAATTGACTTAGGCAGATGTCATAGGTCACATTTCAGAACAAGAGACTCCTGGCATTCTCCAGATTCAGAAATCAGGACTCTGGTACTTAAAAAGCCACTGATCCTCTGCCATTGAAGCATTCAGCACAATTTTTCCACTCCAAATAAAGGGAGACATGTTTTTTGTTCTTGAGACATCTTTTTAGCCAAGCAAAACATAGATCTTTAGTCTTAATATACTCACTACACAGGACAAATATATAGGTCTTAAATAGTCAGTTTAGACAGTAAGTATCAGTTTCCCCACTGTCTTCATACTCTTGAAATAGTCTGCTTAAAGGAAGAAGAAATTCAGTGGTGGGATTTGGAACTTGCATTTTGCAAAGCCACTATATTTAAGGCTGATAAAGGTAAATGCGAATGTTTGCTGACAGCATAGAGGTGGCAACATGGCAGACACCCAGTCATGGGCGCACCATCAACTTAAATGGGCCCATAAAAGGGAGCACGGATGAGAGGGTCACATAGTCATTGGTACACAGGTGCCATTGGGGAGCGCAGTCTGTATGCGCTCGGGCAATTTTAAAAAATATTTATTTGTTCGGGGGATGTGGGCGTTGCTGGCTAGGCCAGCATTTATTGCCCATCCGTAATTGCCCTTGAGAAGGTGGTGGTGAGCTGCCTTCATGAACCGCTGCAGTCCTTGGGGTGAAGATACACCAACAGTGCTGTTAGGAAGGGAGTTCCAGGATTTTGACCCAACGACAGTGAACGAACAACAATATTGTTCGAAGTCAGGATGCTGTCTGGTTTGGAGGGGAACTTGTGTTCCCATGCATCTGCTGCCCTTGTCCTTCTAGGTGGTAGCGTTCGAGGGATTGGAAGGTACTGTCTCAGGAGCCTTAGTGCGTTGCTGCAGTGCAACACCTCCATCAGTGGTGGAGGACGTGAATGTTGAAGGTGGTGGATGCGGTGCCAATCAAGCAGGCTACTTTGCCTGGTTGATGTCGAACTTCTTGAGTGTTGTTGGAGCTGCACCCATCCAGGCAAGTGGAGAGTATTCCATCAAACTCCTGAATTGTGCCTTGTAGATGGTGGACAGGCTTTGGGGAGTGAGGTGGTGAGTTACTCACTGCAGAATTCCCAGCCTCTGATCCGCTCTTGTAGCCACAGCATTTATGTGGCTGGTTCAGTTCAGTTTCTGGTCAATGGTGACCCCAGGATGGAGGCAGTGATAGTAATGCCATTGAATGTCAAGGGGAGATGGTTAGATTCTCTCTTGTTTGAGATGGTCATTGCCTGGCACTTGTGTGGTGCGAATGTTACTTGCCACTTATCAGCCCAAGCCTGATTGTTGTCCAGGTCTTGCTACATCTGGACACGGACTGCTTCAGTATCTGAGGAGTCGCAAATGGTGCTGAACATTGGACAAACATCAGCGAACATCCCCACTTCTGACTTTATGATGGAGGGATGGTCATTGATGAAGCAGCTTAAGATGGTTGGGCCTAGGACACTATCCTGAGGAACTCCTGGAGTGATGTTCTGGGACTGAGATCATTGACCTCCAGCAACCGCAACCATCTTCCTGTGTGCTAGGTATGACTCCAACCAGCGTAGTTTTCTCCCCAATTCCCATTGACTCCAGTTTTGCTAGGACTCCTTGATGCCATACTCGGTCAAATGCTGCCTTGATGTCAAAGGCAGTTACTTTCACCTCACCTCTTGAGTTCAGCTCTTTTGTCTATGTTTAGATCAAGGCTGTAATGAGGTCAGGAGCTGAATGGCCCTGGCAGAACCTAAACTGAGCAGCAGTAAGCAGGTTATTGCTGAGAAAGTGCCTCTCGATAGCACTGTCGACAACACCTTCCATCCCTGTGCAGCGGTTCGTCACCCTCCTGGCATCACAGGGGCATAAGAGAAGTGGGTATGGCTTCTAGATATAATAGGGAGACCAGCTGAGTGCAAGGAAGGCAATAGCTGGCAATGGGTGCACGACTGCAGACTTTGGGTCTAGTAGCATGGAGGAAAAACATTCTCAACAGCAGAGGCAAAGGAGAGGGACGAGGGGCAAGTAGGCAACAGAGGACATATTCTCGGCATAGGATATACTGCCAATGATAGAGCCACCTGGACATGTCAGAGAACCACTGCCGCAGGAGACTGCGCCTATCCAGGCAGATGGTCACAGAGATTTGTGGCCTTGTTACAGAAGACCTCGCACCTTACAGCTCTGCTCGCCGTGCCCGGCCAGTAGCGGTCAAAGTCATTATGGCCTTGAACTTCTCTGGCTCTTTCCAAGGATCAGCAGCGGATCTTGGTGACGTCCCACAAAAGGCAGCACACCACTGCATCTCTCACGTCACCGATGTCCTATTTGTGAGAGCTGGACAGTACATTTAATTCTAGTTAGATGGGGCCTTGCAGTCACAAAGGGCAGTGGGTTTTGCTTCCATTGCTGGATTTCCCCAGGTGCAGGACATCATTGATTGCACCCATGAGGCTATCAAGGCACCCAGTGACTGCCCCCTGGGACTCATCAACAGGAAGGACTTCCACTCCCTCAACATTCAAGTGGTCTGCAACCACAACAAGAGTTTCTGGCGCATGTGTGCTTGCTTTCTTGCCATAACTCCTTCATCCTCTGATAGTCCAGGGTACAGCAGCTCTTCACTCCACCCCCCCCCCCCCCCCCCCCCCAAACTCCTTGGATGGATTCTAGGGAACAAGGGTTATCCCTTGGAGATGGCTACTCACTCCTTTACGAGACCCCAAGACAGAGCCACAGATGCACTACAGCCGAAGCCACCTGCTCACAAGGAGTTCCATCAAGCAGGCCATTGAGCTCCTGAAGATGCAGTTCCGGTGCCTGGACCAGTTGGATGGTGCCAGTTCTGCAAGGGTGTCGTGCATTGTGGTGGTCTGCTGCATTGTCCATACATGGCTCTCCAAAGAAGTGTGGACCTTGAAGAAAGTGAGGTCCTGGAATGACGCCGCTCATCAAAGGAAAAGGAGGAGGAAGAGGAAGGATGCCGAACACAGAGGTACCCTGACTGCATTGGGAGGTGTCTGGGGATGGCACAGGTCTCGAGGGTCTCATCAGGATGCCATCAACGTTAAGGATCATCTGATCCAGCATGTTTCAACTGAGCCCTTCTAACCCAGGAAAACGGCATGATCTGGAACTTACTTTAAGCTGCCTGTGAGAGCTTCTCCATTGACGACACAGCCTGGAATAGATCAACACTTACTGCCGATGAATGATCCGCATCTGTCCATAGGTTTCACTGTCCCCTTTGAAAGACCTTTGCTTCCCTTCATCACCTCTTCCCTCTTTTCCAGTGTCACCATTAAAGAATGGAAACTCTCATGTCTGGTGTCATGTGTCAATATTTACATTTTGCTGATAAAAGAGAGAGTGCACATTTACAGGTGAGGCAAGTCCCAGCGAACCTCTCCGTGTTCTGCCCAAAGCAGTGACTTCCACTCTCGGTACTCCCCTTGTGGCCTCAGATGAGGTGGAGGCAGTCTACTCGCATGTCTCTGCTTGCTGCTGAGCTGCCTGCGGCGGTTGTCCTCCTCATGCAGTTGCCAGCAGGGGCACATCCAGAGGCTGCTACACTGGTGTCAGCGATGGGACAGCATTCGTCACTGGGCCCTGATGCATAGATGGTCCCTCAGTCGGAGGGGCCAAGGAGATGGATGATGATGGTGCTCCATGAGAGGGGCACCCTGATCGTCTTCGGTGACTGTCTCAGCTGTTGACTGGCTGGAGGGAATAGTCAGTTGTAACTGGCATCCATTCTGAAATTCTATGTGCCATCAGCGCCACTGATTAGATTAGATTAGATTAGAGATACAGCACTGAAACAGGCCCTTCGGCCCACCGAGTCTGTGCCGAACATCAACCACCCATTTATACTAATCCTACACTAATCCCATATTCCTACCAAACATCCCCACCTGTCCCTATATTTCCCTACCACCTACCTATACTAGTGACAGTTTATCATGGCCAATTAACCTATCAACCTGCAAGTCTTTTGGCTTGTGGGAGGAAACCGGAGCACCCGGAGAAAACCCACGCAGACACAGGGAGAAATTGCAAACTCCACACAGGCACTAGCCGGAATCGAACCCGGGTCCCTGGAGCTGTGAGGCTGCGGTGCTAACCACTGCGCCACTGTGCCCGCCAAATGCTACAGTGAGTGTTATGCTTTCTGTGTATGTCAGTGTGCTGCTCCTGCATCCACTCAGAGTGCTGCACATATGGCTCTGCATGAGGTTGGCCACTCTGTCAGTGGAGCAGCTCATGCACTTAATTCTAAGCCCGTGACCGCGCAGTGCCACAGGGAACTCTGACATGTGGGAACACATTTGTTGCTGCTGATCTAAGTAGTCACACCTTTATTATGACTCCTGAAGCCCTGCATCTGTGCCAAGGTGAGCCGGGCTGTAGCTGTCCCCTATCCTCCGAGGAGGACTGCCCACAGCTGCCTCACTCACTCCCTCCTGCACACGAGTGTCACGCTCTTCACCCAAGCCATCATTGTGAGTGTACCTGCACTGGCGGAGGGTGTGCTTGTAAGACGTAATGGTGTTTGCTGTGAGGTTTCTGTTTCCAGTGCCTGCCCCAATGCCGTCACAGGGCTTTGTCTTCCCCCGTGACGTCAGAATCTGTGGGAGACACGAGAAAAGATCACGAGAATTAGCCTTGGAGAGCAGAGGTCTATGCAATGTGGAGGCTTCCCATTTCAGCTGAGTCTTTGGCATGCTGTTGGACAGGGAGGAGTGTCTCCATAGTTTTATCTACAGATAGCACTCTCCATCAGGAATGTCCATTGCGCCTTCCCAGACTTGCTCCTGGGGGCCACCCTGGCGATCTCCATGGCTCCCTCTCCCACTGCAGTTACAATGTGCAGGTGGGGCACTCCTCCTGCTGTCAGCTGTCTTTCTTGGGCGTTATGAGCTCCTGTCTCCTGCAAGGACAAAAGAGAAAGAGCTACGGCACTGCTGGCCTTTATGGCCTATGCTAGCAGCTCATTGACATAGGAGCTGCATGTCTCAGTTCCAGCAACAGTGCTAGGGCTCTGAGCCATGCTGATGGGTCAGTAAGTACCCTGGGCACACTCCTCCCATGTTCAGGAGCAGCATGCGCCTTATAACTGACCCTCTCTGCATCTGCTCCAGAATGTCCATTCACTTGTGAACAAGGCCGTTACCATCCATGAACTTATCGTGGATGATTCCATCAACATCCTAACCTTGACAGAAGCCTGGTTGAGGGGTGATGACATCTTCCCCCTAAATGAAGGCTCCCCGCCTGGCTATACCTTCCACCATTTGCCCTGCCTGGACTGTTGGGTGACGGTGTGGCTCTAATCACCAAATCACACCTTGGTCTGTTCCCTACTCCTCTGGCAATTTTTCTTCCTTTGAACATCTCACCTTCTATCCCCTCACTTCTCATTTTAAATCCTCAATTGCTACTGCCCACCCAAGTACCATAAACATTTTCTCACCGAGATAGCTTCACTGCTTTCCTCCCTCAACGTCCACCTCAATTCGTCATGTTCTATCTTCTCTGAGTTGATTGCCCTCCTAACCTCCCTAAATCTGTCCCTCCATATAAACTCTCCAACCCATATTCACACCTCCTCCCCCCTCATCCGACCTTGCCATCTCACATGGTCTTGACACCTCTGCCCCTGGGAAAAAAACTCTCTCCTAATTCACTTACAACTGCACTTTCAATATCCCAACTTTGTACCCCCACGTCACCATGACGTTTCTGCAGCTACCTATCTGCTCAACCACACCATCACCACCTACGTTTGCCCTAGTTCCCATTAAAAGCATTACTGTTTCTCACTGCAGAGTTGAATAGATATAGTGGACAATTGGTTCAGTCATCCATTGCCAGATCTGGCTGGACCACGTAAAGCACTGTTGGGTCCTGCTGTCGTCTGCCAAAACTGCTTATGATTCCAGGCTCAGGACTAAGTCCCGATGATGCCGTTGTTTCTCTACTCTCAATGCTCAGCAATTCCTCCTCCACCTGACCATGGAGAAAATTATCAACCTGCCTGGTAACAGCTGGTGTTCTAATTAAACACGTGTTACTCACCAGTCCTTTAAATTAGAATTTTAAAAGTGTGGTTAATGCAGTGAGCATTGACTATAACACCTAGCTTGCAAATACTTGGTAGTCAAGCAGGCACGCAGAGGCAGCACCAACCTAAAGGTTCAGGCTAGAGGAAGAAAGAGAAGACAGTAAATTCCGGATAACACACTGGTAACATGTCATTCTGCAGCTCTGGTTCTATTTTTTTGTTTTAAATTAATTTGGAGGAACTGGTAGTTTTATTCTCAGTATTGCTTTCTCACTGGTAAATAACTTTTGTTAATTTCTTGATTTGTTCATGGGATGTGAGCATTGCTGGCTAAGCCAGCATTTATTGCCCATCCCTAATTGCCCTTGAGAAGATGGTGGTGAGCTGCCTTCTTAAGCTGTTTCAGTCCATGTGGTGTAGGTGCACCTACAGTGCCAGATTTTTGATCCAGAGATCGTGAAGGAACAGCGATATAGTTCCAAGCCAGGATGATGTATGACTTGGAGGGGAACTTGCAGGCGGTGGTGTTCCCATGCGTCTGCTGCCCTTGTCCTTCGATGTGGTAGAGGTTGCGGGTTTGGAAAATGCTGTCGACGGAGGTTTGGTAAGTTGCTGCAGTGCATCTTGTAGATGGTACACACTGCTGCCACTGTGTGTGAGTGGTGAAGCGAGTGAATGTTGAATTGGGGTGCCACTCGAATAGGCTGCTTTGTTCTGGATGGTGTCAAACTTCTTGTGTTGTTGGAGCCGCAGCCATCCAGGCAAGTGGAGAGTATTCCATCACACTCCTGGCTTGTGCCTTGTAGATGGTGGACAGGCATTAGAGAGACAGGAAGTGAGTTACTCACTGCAGAATTCCCAGCCTCTGGCCTTCTCTTGTAACCACAGTATTTTTATGGCTGGTCCAGTTAAGTTTCGGATCATGGTAACATCCAGGATGTTAATAATGGGGGATTCAGCGATGGTGGTGCCGTTGAATGTCAAGGGGAGATAGTTAGATTCTCTCTTGTTTGAGATGGCCATTGCTTGGCACTTGCGTGGCGCGAATGTTACTTGCTACTTATCAGCCCAAACCTGAATGTTGTCCAGGTCTTGCTGCATATGGACATAGACAGCTTTGGTATCTGAGGAGTTGCGAATGGTACTGAATCATCAGCGAACATCCCAACTTTTGACCTTATTCTGGAGGGAAGGTCTGATGCAGCAGCTGAAGATGGTTGGGCCTAGGATACTACCCTGAGGAACTCCTGCAGTGATATCCTGGGGCTGAAATGATTGGCTTCCAACAACCATAACCATCTTCCTTTGTGTTAGGTATGACTGCAACCAATGGAGTGTTTGTTCTTGGGATTTAATTGACTGTGGTAGGCCACATTTATTGTTCATCTCTAGTCGCTGTAAGAAGATGAGCATGGACCTTCTACTTAAAGCACTGCAGTGTTTGTCCTAATGGTGCTCCTACCATGTTGGTATGTTTTTGACCCAGTGACAATGAAAGAACAGTGATTATATATCCATATAATTTCGAAGGGAACTTGCAAGCGATGGTGTTTTCCATATCCTAAATTCCTATTTGCTACACTTTTAGGAAAACATCCAGGCCATTGTGTTTGTGTATGAAAATTGCCAGCAGCTAATTTTATCAATAGGATTCTGACCTGTGTAATTTTCTTAATTTAAAGCGAGACCCATCAGGAGCAGTGTCTGTAAAGGATGTTTTGGCTCGAGCTGCAGCAAAGGGACTACTGGAAGGAGTTGAGACACCCAGAATTCGAAAAAAGGAAGAAAAGAGAAAGAAAAGCAAAGTCTTTACACCGAAACTTGGGTCTTTCAGTGGAGCCCAGTCAAGGATCACTGAATATTTAAATGAACAGAAACCAGTTACAGTTAATGGAAACTCCCCAGCATCCCAGTCATTATCCAGAAGTGAGGCCAGTACAACTGGGTCAAATATCAAATTACCTCAACGAGGATCTATTCCTGCCTTACCTAATAGAGTAAAGAGAAATATTAACAATGTTTCTTCAACGGGAAGGTTTGCTAGTAGGAAAGGAAGCTCATCTGGATCAAAACAAGAATTGAAGTTGGTGTTAAAGCCAGTAGAGATGTTGCTTCCTCCAGTTACAATACGATACCTCAGTTCAACTGGGGTTCAAAACCATGGTTATAGCCAACCCTACCTCTTCCAGTATCATGGATTAACTAGTCAACCAGCATTTCCTTATTCACGCAATGCATTTGTGACTTCACTTGGTGTGAAAAAACAAAGAGAGACAGGTATGTCTTTTTCGCGCAGGCAGTCACGTCCTTGGCTCTAAGGTAAAAGATGAACTGTAAAAAGATACTTTAAAATTTGAATTGCTTCTTTAATGCATACTACTTTGGATGTTTTCTATAATTGTTTTAAAAATGCTATTTCGGTATATATGTTTGAAATCTCTGTTGTACTGCATATGAACTCTGCTGGACAACATAATCTGTGGGTTTTCTGATGGCAAAAATCAGAAAATAATGTATACAATCAGTAAACTTATAAGATTTAAGCATGCGGAGTTAATCATTTACTGGATATGCATTGTAACTGCAAAAATTTCCCAAGAAAAGGAACCCCAGAACAATTATGAGTACTGTCACCAGCTAAAATATATTTAAATCAAAACCCAGCAAGACTCTTGAAAAGGTAGTTCCGTCAGCACTAGTTCTCATTCTAGTTGTTTTTATTCTTGAAGTGAAGCTATGTTCTATATATTATGGGTAGGTCAGTTATCGAACTAATTCAAGACAAAACCACACAACCTTTCCTTTCGAGATCATTCCAGGCCACTTTGTCGTTTTAACAACTGAAGAACTAAACATGGTGAGAATATGTAACCCTAATGATCCTCGACCTCTAATGAGAAGGGGAAAAGAACTAGTTCATAACTATGTAAAAAAACAAAAATAAATTGTTGTTTAAAAAAGAAAAACTTTTTGTTTAGCAGCTCCCAATCTGGATGAGGCATTCATTCCCCCCCTCCCCCGAAAATAAAACACAGTATTACTCATTCTTAAGAGGAGACATAACCCAGAAGAGAGGGTATATGGAATATGCATGAATTCAGTAAATTTAATCACGATACCAAAAGTGGGATGATCGAACTACCTTTATTTGTTTTACACCGCATACTATTAGTAATCTACACAGTAGAGCCTCAAAGAATAAAACATCCCATGACAATCTGTAGATGACTGCTCCACACAGATTTAGGAGAATAAAGAGATATGTAATGTTCTTGGTTTTCCAAGCAAGGGAGGCCCTTGTTGTATAATTTATATAATCTCTGATAATGAGTAGTTTTAGCTTGTATTTTGCGGCCTGACTATAGTAAGAATGGAGCCACTGGGTGCAGTAAAGCTTGAGTTCCATAGCAGCAGCACAATGTTTTCAACAAATCAGTTCAGTTGTTTCTGCCCCTCCTATCTTAATCCCTTTTTGACTTTAAAGTCTGGGAAAGGGTTGTAGGGGGAAAAGTAGACATTGTTGTAACATCAGTTGTTCAAATGGGAAAGTGTCTTAATGGACGCTGTTGATGTGATCAGAGTTTGTAGTGATTTGAGAGTTTCCTCCCACCTGGCAAACTTCGGTTGGAAGACATGTATTTCCATAATATATTGGATAATGTAATACATGGGAATATGTTAGATGTATTATATTTATATCAAAAATAGTTTATACTGTGATTGATATAAAATGTATCCTTTCAACAAGTACTGTCATTTGATCACATTCGATCAAGTAATATCCTTTTCCTTTTGTATTCTTTATATGACAGCCATTTAAGGACTGTCTTTCCCTACCAGATCTTTAATACCTATCACCCTCCCCACCATATTTGCTGAAAAATATCCTTTACCATCCCATCTTGTGAGTCGACTAACTCTTGTACCAGTCTTAAAGCATGGCTGGAATCCTGTATCGAATGGCAATGCACGCCTGTAGCTGGAATATCTTGGAATGATTCTGTGAAGGTCAAATAAAATAATAGTTGCTGTCTGGCACTTCAAGGATCCTGCCTTCTTTCTGAGCCTTAATAACTACCTTTTTTTGCAGTGGCTGGTGGACAGTCGCTGAATCCTCCATAACCATACAAACCTCAAGTAGCTGTTTGGCCTTCTCTATCTCCATTTTCAGTTTTTAAATTTGCTGGGTTAATCGTTTTATTTATTTAGTGGACAAAATCAAAGGTTGATGGGTCCAAGATTTAGAACATCTGCATGAACCATCCCTGAAGTATGTTTTGCTTAACCTCTTTCCCAGTTGATAGATCAATAATCTCCCTGTTTGGTTCCCCAGTCAACTTTCCAATGTCTACCTCCAGAAACCTTTTGCATCTATTCAGAAAGTCATCAGACTACATTAACCAGGGGTTCCATCATTCTTTTGACCTAAAAGCAAGCTTCCCAAGTCCTTGTGTTTAACCACCTCTTCGGTTTTGCCCAGTTCCAGGACTTCTGTTATGTTATCCAAAGGTAACCATTATTGTTTGTCTCAGAAACTTTGAACTTTCTTTTCTTTCGGTTTTGCATTGGACTTTAGTTGATGATCATCCATTTCATTTGGGATTTAATTAATCTCCCTTTTCCCTACAAGTACTCATTTCTTCTCCCCCATTGAATGCTGGTTTAATGAAATTTCCTTATTATTGTTTCCCTTACTACTACTACAATTCCATTAGCTTCTTATTGAATTCATAATCCTCTCTTCCAAGAAAAAATAAAGTTAATCTATGTATTACTAGTAATGAAACTGAATGAAGTATCAATTGCAGTGGTATTTAATCTTATTAGCCTAAGGTTAATAACCAACAATACCGTATCATTTTTGAAAGAAATTATGACATCAAGACTTTAACTAAATGGTTAAGACACAATGTGATTGTAGGAGGAAATAACTTAAATGGTGTCCTACAGATGATATCTTTATTTTGTGTGGTTCTGGTCTGAATTTTATTTAAGAGGACTGACGAATGCACTTTTGTTTGTTGGGCTGGTTGACCTACAATGCTATGTGGAGTATAGCTGATCAAGAATATTGCAGGTTTGTTGTTTAAATTCTTAAAGTTATATGCAAATATCTTCAAATTACTGGAGTTTAACACACATACCAGTTATTGCATATACATATATAACTGCTGCTAAAAGGCTTAATAATGGTAAATCTTACATTTAACTGGAACAGCTACCAATCAGCTCACTGTATAAATAAAATGGGCCAACAATAGTTTAAGCAGTATGAGTTCTTTCCTAAACTAATGTATTGTGAATCAACATGGAACTTATGGTGCGTACATGAAAATAGACATAGAAAGGAGACATTGCCGGTATTGTCCATAATAACAAAAATATTCAAAAATTGCAGAAAACAAAAATACCACTATTTGCTTTAAGAATATCACTGGCTGATATAAATAGCATTTGAAATGTCATTAAAATTAAAATGATCTGTTAACACAAATTTCAGTCTTCAAATTACATTCAGTAAATATGAATCACTGGAGGAGAATATTTTATATCAAAACTTAATGAGCACATTTCACTTATGTTATTATACTGTAGTGGGGAGCAATCTTAGGGAACTCTAAAATCAGTCTGAGTGGTTAAATATCTTTTATTGAAATGTTCTAATTTATTAAAACTTGTGAAGCTTTCTGTACACTTTGATAGTATGCACCATGACAGCTATTTTATCATAAGTGTAAGGCAGAATTCTATTTTTTTTCTATAGTTGCATATTTAGCACTTAGGTCAATTTTGCTTGGTATAAAATAATTATTTTGTCAGTTGCTCTAGTTTGAAAGCACTGTGTGCATTTGCATGCACTTCTGGCACGATCACATGTCCTCACTTTATTACATAAAGGAGTACACAAAGAGCCTGGCAAGCCATTCCATTCCCAAAACATCTGTACTTCTAAATGTTTAATGTTTGAATTTTATTAATATTTAGATATGGCCTTGTCCCATTAAGAACAAATATACTTTCATGGTAAATTCTTTTTATAAATGAGGAACTTTAAGTCAGAGTCATATAAAGCACAGAAGGAGGATATTCGGCCCAGTGAGTCCATGCCAGCTCTCCTAGGAGCTATTCAGTCAGTCCCACATCTCTGCTCGATCCTTGTAGCCCTGCAAGTCTATTTCCTTCAAGTGGCCACCCAATTTCCTTTTGAAGTCATTTATTACCTCCGCTTGCACTACCCATGTGGGCAGAGAGTTCCAGGTCATTACCACCCGCTGTGTAAAAAAAAAAAGTTCTTCCTCATATTCCCCCTGAATTTCTTGCTCAAAACCTTCAATCTGTGTCCCCTAGTCTTTGTACCATTAGTTAATGGGAACAGTTTTTCCTTGTCTAACTTATCTAAGCCAGTCAGAGTGTTGTACATTTCCATTTCTCTCCTCAATCTCCTTTGTTCTAAGGAGAACAAACCCAGCTTTTCCAGCCTAACCTTGTAACTACAGTCCCCCATCCCTGGAACCATTCTGGTAAATCTTCTGCACCCTCTCAAGGACCCTCACATTCTTCCTGAAGTCTGATGACCAGACCTGGACGCAATACTCCAGTTGGGCCTAACCAGAGCTTTTATAAAGGTTCAGCATAGCTTCCCTGCTTTTGTACTCTATGCCTCTATTTATGAAACCCAAGATCCCATCTGCTTTACTGACCGCTCTCTCAATATGTCCTGGCACCTTCACTTGTTAAGAGAGGGTGGTAGATCCCGTCATGTCAGTGTCTCCAAGCCATACTCTGTGTAATCTCAGTTGTATTTTTTCAATCATTTAGATGCTGTATATAGTGTTATAATAGTGACCTAATGAATAAACTTAGTCTTTTCAATGTAAGGAAAAGTATGAGCCAGACATTGTGCCATTATGTAGTGCACACAATGAATAGAATTCTGCCCATAATCTGTTCAATACTTTAGTGTTATTGCACATTCTTTTAGTTTTGTAGTTTGAATAGATTTGCATTTATATATGTATTCTTTGTAAATGGAACATTGTATACAATTAAATTGAACAAATTTACCTTCCCGTTGTAGTTTTTATTTCTATAAAAGTTTTAACAAAACAAGCTTCTGCAGTAAAATGCGATGCCCCAAATGCCTCAATACAACACATTATTCAGTGTTTGACAGTACATTTCAACTTGGAATTGAATAAATGAAATTTATAACTTATAGGTATCAAAGGTGTTCCTGGAAGCATGAAAAGGCAAGACTTGAAGCCAGAATGTACTGTTTGCTCATCAAAGAGGACTTGAAGACAGGATGTTCTCTGTGCTCATTAAAAGATTTGAAGCCAGGACTTTGTGTACTTATCAAATATTTTCAATCACTAAGCATAGAGATTTGGCAAGAGAAAATGAAAATAGATGTGGTAGAATATTACTTGCATTTCCATAGTGAAATTAATGGACATTTCAAGAGATCTATGAGGTTTCTATAAAGCACCAAATGGGTGCATTGGAGATAGAAAGAGCTGAGCAGCTTTAAGATAGGAATAGGAGAATTGAGAGGAGAAGGGGACACCACTTGAAACCACTAATTCAGAATCAGTATCAGAATGTTCTTCACACACAAAGTTCAATTCCATGCTCTTATATCTCCAATAGGGAGTGGCATTTACAGAGAATATGGTAATTTACATCCCATGATTTATGTCCATTAGTTTGACTGAAGAAATTCATGATTGCCTACAATGAGCTCCTTGCAAGTGCTGATGGTTTTCAACACAGTGAATGGATTTTATTGGAGCCAAAAAAAACCTCAGTAAACATTTCCTTTAAAAGTCACTAGATGCCCTAATTGGGAACACTAAAGGTTTGTCTGGTTGGATGAGTGAGGATGGGGCCACTGACTTTCCTCATCCATATCTATCTTATGAAATGTACTAGCTCCAGTTCACAACTCCAAAAGGCCATATTTACTGTCTGGTGCTTGCATATCCTATATTTAAATTTACTGACAGTTAATTCTCCATTGCTATGGCAGCTGGCATTGTGAATATTTAAACAGTTTAAAAATCAGAAATTTCTAACTTTTAACTGGTTTATTTTGCATCATCAGTGCAAAAATCAAACCCACTGAAAATGAAAATTATAAGCTTATATAAAAACAAATGTTTATCCCCTGCTTTGATCTGTCAGTGGCCCCATCTCAAGATCTGGGTCTTTTAAATAATAGTGGCGCCGATAGCGGCACAACATAAAAGCCCGCCTCTCAGGCACGGAACTCAGAGCTGCATTGTGAGACTTGGAGACGGTGAGCCAAGGGCTAAAGAAAACAGATTAACTTCTTTAAGCTTTCTCCCACAAACGGTAGGGCCAAATTGGAATTGATTACCATTGGATTGCTCATGGTTGGGGTTCCACTAGGCCCAGGATATTGTGGGAAATGCTTCTGGTGGATTGCCTGAGGACCTCAGCAAAATCTCCAGACCTCATCTCAGACTGCTGCAAAGATGCACATGACAGCAGTTTCTGCTCCATAAGGTTACAACAATGGCTTTTTTTTGTGCCACTGCAGTTATAGCTCTGGAACTCCCCCAATTATCTTTCCTTGACCCTCTCCTCTTCCTCATGCTGCCACTTGACAACATCACCAGAGGAATAGTATCAGGTTTCATATGGACACTGATAGCGCACAACTACACCTATCCACCACCTCGCTTGGCCTGTTCACTGCATCTGTGGTGTCAGACTGCTTTCTGACATCCAGTCCTATATGAGCTGTAAATGCCTCTAGTTAAATATTGGGAAGACAAGCCATAGTCTTCAGCCACCTTCACAAACTCTGTGTCCTTGCCACAGGTTCAATTCCCCTTCCCAGTCACTATCGCATGTTGAACCAAGCTGTTTGCAACCTCAGCGTTAAGCTTCCAACCCCATCTCCTTTTCATCACAAAACACCTGCTTCCACTGCCATATCATCGATCTCTGTCCCTATCTCAGCCCATCTGCTGTCGAAACCCTCATCCGTGCTTTTGTTAACTGGAGACTTGACTATTCCAATGCTCTCCTGGCTGGCCTCATATCTTCTACCCTCCATAACCTTGAGCATATCCAAAGCTCTGCTGGCATTGGCTTATCCTGTACCAAGCCCCAGTCTCCCAATGCCTCAAATTTAAAATTGGCATCTTTGTGTTCATAATCCTTTCAAGGCCCCTCCCTATCCCTAACATTCTCCTATCCCTAACATTCTTCACACATACAAACCTCCTAGAACTCTGGCCTCGTGCATTCTGAAATCTCGTTGCCCCACAATTGCTGGCCATGCCTTCAATCATCTAGGCCCTAAGCTTTGGAATTTCTTCCTTACACCACTCTACCTTTCAACTCCTTCTTTAAATCTTTGTTCAAACTTTTTGGTTGCACATCCTAATCTTTTCTTGCTTTTGGTGTTGATTTTTGTTTGAATATGCTTCTGTGAAGTGCATTGGACATTTTCCTATGTTAAAACCACTATCCAGGTGCTAATTGCTGGTCTAGTGTAAAAGAGCACACATTAATCTAAACATATCTCGGTTCTACCTCCAGTTACAGGAAAGTGGAGGTAAGAATCATCACAGAATTGTGCTTCCAGGATTGCACACATCCTGGTCTTTGTTTTTTGCTTTAACATACAAGTCACCTTGCAAAAACATCAATTACATAAAATCCAGGTTTCAGCTGCTAGCAATACTTTAAGATTATAAACACATTGGCTGAAATTTTGTTCTCATGGTGGGGATCCTGCTGATGGGCTGAAAGCGGAGGGTGGATGATCCTGCTTCGACGTTCTGCAGGACCCAGAGCCGCATTGTACAGGGGACAGGCAACTAATTGATTGTTGTTGGGATAGCTGCCCTTATTAAGACCGGCCGCTCATGGGGAGTGATGGCCACTGCTGGGACTGTACTTGGAAGAAGAGGATGCGTGGAAGGACAGTGCACTCCCAACCACGCAAGTGGGGCCTGGGCGCCGGGGCTGGTCAGGCAGGCCCCGGCGAGGTGGGGTGGTGAGGGCAGGTGGCGCTGTTGCCTTGAAGTGGCCATTGGGCGTGTCCTTCGTGTGCCAAATGGTAACTGCATGGGACGCCTCCAAGGTTTAGCTGGCAGTTTCTCCACGTGGTGGAGGGCCCACCAGCTGCTGGTAAAATGCCAGCAGCAGTGGGAAGAGGCCCTTAATTGGCCACTTAAGTGGTTCAATTGACCTCTGAGCAGGAGGGACTGTCCACTGCCTCCCAGCCTGTCCCCAGAGGGCTGGTAAAATTCTGCCCATTATTACTGCCTTTTGTTGACCATTTTTTTCTCCTAGTTTACTTCTCTCCTGAAAGTGTTTGGCCCAGATTGATGAATACCTCTGCTCCCAGCAGCAAACACCAGTAAATTCTACTCCTAAGTGGAATACCCCAGAGTATGTGAGGTCAAGGGGATGTTCCCCAATTTAAATATATTTCTATGGGTGCAGTTCATGGAGCTGCATTGCTGACAGGTATTGCAGCAAAAGAAAGCTGCTCTGAGATGACCCAACAACCCCAGGATCAGCGTTTTGATTAGGGCCTATTATTTCTCTTGTAAAGGGGCCAATTACTGACAGAATCCACCTTTTGTGAGGCAAGGATCCAAGCCTGAACCCCCATGTGGGCCTTGCTTCTGATTTATAGGCCTCTTCTCACCCAGTGTAACATACGTCAGGTATATTGCAGGCCAGGGAGGAGGAAGTAATTGGCCTTGGAATCCCCTCCCATGGCCATACCCCTGTCTGATATGGGTGACCATGTTTAGGGCAGATAGAGGTTCCATCCCAAAAAAAGACCTCACAGAAATTGGCAGTGAAGGCATACTTAGGCCCTTTAGGCATTTTGCTGCACTCCTGCCTAACAGAGCTTTAGTGCTCGATTTACTTGTGCCTGCGTGGCTCCCGGCGTAGGCTGAAAAGGTAAGGGGAACCCCACTTTAGCCTTTCAGAGGATGCACCACACATCTCCCCCCCCCCCCCCCAGCAGAATTCAGTGGTGCTCAGGCACTTTAAGGATGGGGATCTTGCCTCCAAGAGCTGTCGGCCAATCAGAGGACCAGCAGTGCCACTGGGAGCAGTGGCCACTGCTGGTACGACAGGAGATCCAGGACCATGCCCAGCACTGAAGCCCAGGACAAGAGGTTAAGTGAGGTGGGCTTGTTGGGGCCAGTCCAGCAGGCCCTTGCAATGGAGAGGGGGGGGGGGGAGGTGAAGGTGATACTGGAGGAGCGGCCAGGGACCCTCCATGGGCCACAGATTACCCATGGAGCAGGCCCATCCCCAAGCCCACAGGGTGGCCGCCTTGTTTTACTGGACGACCTCCTCGCATGGTGGAGACACTTCCCCGCCGCAGGTTTAATGCCAGAGGCAGTGGGAAGAGGTCCTTAAGTGGCTATTGATTGGACACAATTGGCCTCTAGGCAAGAAGGCTGTCTTTGGCCATTCCCACCCCCAACATAATCACGAAGCGACAGGAAGGTGACGGGCTGTCAGGCCCCACCTTCCATCACAATGCTATGGGCCCTCCTGCCTCATAGCCCGTCTCCAGGATCGGGGGGGGGTGGGGTCCATTAAATTCCACAATCAGTGTGCCACCATACCTGAGAAAATTCAGTGGCATGGTGGGGGGGGGGGGGGGGGGGGGGGGTGGCCTAATTGCATCCATTATATAATTCAAATTGCTTTTTGTCGGCAAGGCTAAGTGACTGTGGATCCTCACCCTGACCTAGCATCTGTGGGTGTACTTTTTAAAAAAAAAATTCACGTGATGTGGGCATCACTGGCTTGGCCAGCATTTATTGCCCATCCCTAATTGCCCTAAATGAACTTCCAGCTGGTTCACTGTATAATAATCAGGAATAGGCACATTAACTAAATTTACCCTTTCAAGAGTTGCAGCACTCTCAACATCCACCAACCTAAGATCATCTAACTCAGAAAACCTTCATGGTCAGTATGACTCAAAGAGGCACTGAAAATCCACAATCTTGGTGGATTTGGTGCACAAATTGGGTTTGATGGGCAGAACAGGGCAGATCCTGCATCCATCCTCCTTTGAACCTTATGTCGCAGAAGGCAGCAGGATGGCATGACCCTGTGGAATTCCTGTCAGTCTTTTCCCTAGTAACTCCAATATACAGTATACAAACATTAAAGTCCATGGGATTAAAGAGACAGTGGCTGCGTGGATAAGAAATTAGCTAAGGGACAGAAAGCAGCGAGTAGATGAACAATTGTTTTTCAGGCTGGAGGGAAGTTTGTAGTGGTCTTTGCCAGGGGTCAATATTGGGACTACTATTTTTGACATAGTAACGATCTGGACTTGGATATACAAGGAATAATTTCAAAGTTTGTGGATGTCACAAAACTGGGAAATGCAGTAAACAATGAGGAGAATAGTATAGACTTCAGGAGAACATAAACTGGTGAAATAGGCAGGCACATGCAAGACAAAATTTAATACAGAGAAGTATGAAGTGATCCATTTTGGTAGGAAGAATGAGGAGAGGCAATATAAACTAAATGATAATTTTTTTAAGGGGGTGCAGGAACAGAGCGATTCAGGGTATACATACACAAGTCTTTGAAGGTGGTATGACAAGTTTAAAGGGCTGTTAATAAAGCATACAGGGTCGTTGGCTTAATAGATACTGGCTTAGAGTACAAAAGCAAGTTATGCTAAACCTTTATAAAATACTAGTTACCTGGCAGGAGAGAAACCATGATCAATGGCCTTTGATCCTGTTCCAGGTAGGTTTTGAGTAAAATGGCTGTAACTAATTCTAGAGCTTCAGGCCAGGGAGTGCAGAACACTGTTCGGGTGGTGGTAAAGGATAAGGAAGGAGGTGCACCAGTTGACCGTACCTTCTTCATTAAGAAAATCCTGATTGATTGCTGTGGATTCCAAGCTGCGAACATCTTCTGCCTGCAGGATTTCCCCAGCAGTGGATATTTCGACGTGATGTTTAAGAACGTGGCGGGATGCATCAAGTTCCTGAAGGTGTTCAAAGAGAAGGGAAACCAGACACAGCTGTCGATTCTCACAGTGGAGCCACTCTTCGCGCTGCCGTCACAATGTGACCGGGTGTGACAATTCACCTAAATAACCCCCATGTTTCCTGTCATGGATGTACTCACCTACCTCGCCAGGTACGTGGAAATGGCCGGCAGCAACACTGATGTCAAGAACCCATTTGGGATTTGGACCAGCAAGCGGCAGGTCAAGGTGACCTTGAAGGTCGATGCCAACGGAGCCATCAACCATCCTCCCTCCAGCTTCGCTATTGGGTGAAGTCGAGGCTTCTTGGTCTATGCGGGGGAAGCCCAGAGTTTGTCACGTGGCAGCCAACTGCAGCACAAGATCTGCAAGAACTGCAAGAAGGAAGGCCATCAGACCAAGGACTGTAAACAGAATAGGTGCTGCAACCTGTGTGGTGGGGCAGGCCACCTCTACAAAACCTGCCCCAAATGCTGCCTCAGTTATGCTCAGGTGGCAAGGTCCAAGGAAAGGCCGGGAGAAGGAACAGTAAATGCGTCTGGTGCTGGGAAGGAGGCAAGCAACCCTCTCCACAGCAAAGAAAGTCTACCCGAGAAGGAGAAGAAAGAGGAGGCAGCTGCAACCAGCGACCCAACACCTACCCCGTGCCCAGAAACCCCTCCTCTACAGATAGAATCAATGGAGGAGGAGGCAGCAGATGGACAAACTGGTCAGTGGCAAGTGGTACAAAGAAAAACCACAAAGAAAAAGCCTCCAAAAAAGGAACAGGTCACCACCCAAACCAGTGGCAAGAGCAGGCTACAGACTGAGACAGACTACGGCAGCTCCTCCTCATTGGACAAGGAAGGGCCAGAACGATGGCACCTGCAAAAGAAGTGGCAGAACTCAAAGGAGCTGGAAGAGAAAGCCCCCAGCTCCGGAGCACTGGAAGCTGTGATGGGTCCAGCGCACCCCAAACCCAAAGCGCCGGACCCAGTGACACGCCCAGCGCACCCCATCTCTGAGACACCGAGAGCAAAGAAGCGTCTGGTGCACTCCAGCTCTGGGAAGCCGGGAGCAGTGATGTCTTCGAGGAGGAACAGAGAGGGAAGACATCAACGGCAGAGGACAGCCCAAGTCTTGCTGCCTACAAGACACCCCCCCACCCCCCTCACCGATGTCACGCCAGCGGAACAAACCCCCCATGAGTAACCAGGAGGGGTTTCTGAGCCCAATGAATGTGAAACTGCTTGCATATACTATGGGTATGCAGGAACATACTCAAGGACTGGGACTAGCAAGGACAACTGGTGTGGGAAGCAACACCCAACTTTAAAATGGATATAAAGATTGCTTTGAATAACGTGCATAGCATTAAATCCACTAGGCGGAGTGTTTCATCTGTTGACTTTGTTTTTATTGAAATAAAACCACCCAGTTTGTAATTTTTCAACCTTGGACTACCTCGTTTCAACCTTGGACTACCTCGCCAAGGTCAAAGTCAACCTGCTGTTTCTGCAGGAGTGTGGAATACCACACCTCAGCACCTACAGACAATGGTCGCAATGGTGGTCACACAATCTGGTCAGGGGGAAATGATTCTCGTTCCTCCGGCCTGGGTATTCTGCTGCGGGGAGGCAACCTCATCATCTCTTAAGTTAATAAGGTGGTAAGCGGTCGCATCCTCGTTCCAGATGTAATGTACAACAATGCTCCGCTCCAGTTGATCAATGTATACACCCCGGCTCAATGCAGCGAGCAACTGACTGTCTTCCGGCAGCTCCCACTGCTGCTGGCGACATCCAGGCTGGTCATTCTAGGAGGTGACTTCAACTGCATCATTAACGCAGCTGGACAATCTGGCAGTGATGACAGCAAACTGGACGCTATGTCCAGATTCCTAATGGAAACTGTAAAAGATGCCAAGCTGCACGTCTTCAACAACCCTGCAGACAGAGCACAGCGTAGATACATCTGGTCAAGACCGGATGGGGGTCTGCCCGTTCTAGGATTGACTTCCTGTTTGTGTCCCGTGCTTTCATGGTCAGATCCACCGACGTCAAGCCGGTGTTCTTCTCTGACCATTGCCTCTTACTGGCCGACTGTCACTTCCAGGACGACCAGCGGGTTGGCAGGGGGACATGGAAGCTCAACGCTACACTGCTAACCCCAGAGAACGTTGAGGAACTCAAAAGAGATTACAAAGGTTGGAGAACCATGAAACCCCTCTTTGAGTCTCCGGTGCACTGGTGGGAGGCGATCAAGGAGAACATCAAGAGGTTCTTTATCTTCAAAGGTGTTCAGAGGGTGAGAGAGAGACAGAGGGAAATGTCCCTACTCCAGAAAAGAACGCAAAATCTGCTCCGGCTGCAGTCGATGGGGGTTGAGGTCAAGGAGGATCTCCAAGAGGTGAAGAGCCAGCAAGCCTCGTTCTTTGCCACGGAGGCCTCCACGATCATCTTCCCGTCCAGAGTCTGCTCCATTGAGCAGGATGAGATGTGCTCGTGTTACTTCTTCCAAAAGGTACAGAGAGAGAGCTCTGTTATCAGCAGCCTGAAGGAAGAGGATGCCTCGGTAATGTCTTCGCAGTCCAACATACTAAGGATCAGCAAAATCCTTTTATGCTGGGCTGTACGATGTGAAGCCCATGAACAGTAAGGCCTCCCAGTCCTTCCTGTCATCTATCACAGAGGTCTTAGATGATAGCATGAGGGAGAAACTGGACAAACCACTAACTCTGGATGAGCTGACAAATGTAGTCAGGTCTTTCGAGACAAGCAAAACTCCCGGAAGCGACGGCTTACCGGTTGAGTTGTATTTGCTTTGCGGGACTGGGTCGGCCCAGACCTACTGGAAGTGTACGAGAGTATGCTTCTGGCGGGCAGCATTTCAGAATCCATGAGGAAAGGCATCATCACCCTCATCTACAAGCGGAAGGGGGAGAGGGCAGAAATCAGAAATTGGCGGCCCATCTCACTGCTTAATGTTGATACAAGATTCTGTCCAAAGTCATAGCCACTTGAGTCAAGTCTGCTCTGGAGTTGGTGATTCACCCCGATCAGACCTGTACTGTACCCGGCAGGAAGATCTCTGATAGTCTCGCGCTACTCAGGGATACGATCACCTATGGACGGCACAGGAGGGTGGACACCTGCCTCATCAGCTTGGACCAGGAGAAGGCTTTTGACAAGATATCGCACACCGACATGATGGACGTGCTTTCCAAAATGGGGTTTGGGAGGGAACCTACAATTGGATCCAACTGCTCTACACAAACATCAGTAGCGCAGTCTCAATCAATAGGTGGGAATCAGAAAGTTTCCCGATCCAATCTGAGGTCAGACAGGGCTGTCCTCTCTCTACGGTCTCGTTTGTTTGCTGTATCGAACCTTTTGCTGAGTCCATTAGGAAGGATGCGGGCATAAGAGTGACAATCACAGGCAACGGAGGCACTCAGGTTAAAACCTCCCTGTACATGGACGACGTCACCGTCTTCTGCTCGGATCCGCTGTCCAGTTGCAGACTGATGAGCATCTGCGACCAGTTCGAACTGGCCTCGGGAGCCAAAGTTAACCACGGCAAGGGTGAGGCCATGTTCTTTGGGAACTGGGCCGACCAATCCTTTGTCCCCATCACCGTCAGGTCAGACTACCTGAAGGTGCTGGGATATGGTTTGGAAGGGCCGGGGCATGCTCCAAAACCTAGAAGGAACGAGTAGCCAGGGTACATAATAAACTGAGCATGTGGGAGCAGCGATTTCTCTCCATTGTGGGTAATAATCTGATCATCAGGTGTGAGGTGCTCATGTTGTTGCTATATGTGGCACAGGTCTGGCCCATACCCCACTCCTGCACTGTGGCAGTCACCCAAGCCATTTTCCGCTTTATCTGGAGATGCAAAATGGACCGGGTCTGGAAGGACACAAGGGTCAAACCTCAGGATAAGGGCGGGAAAAATGTACCCAACGTCGCCCTCATCCTGTTGACCACCTTTGTGTGTGGCTGCATCAAGCTGTCCGTAGAGCCCCAGTATGCAAACACCAAGTGTCACTCCGTGCTAAGGTTCTCTGTCCCCGGTGTTGCGAAGGATGGGTCTGGTCAAATTGTCACAAAACGCTCCATCCAAAGAAGAACAAAGAACAAAGAAAATTACAGCACAGGAACAGGCCCTTCGGCCCTCCAAGCCTGCGCCGATCCAGATCCTCTATCTAAACATGACGCCTATTTTCTAAGGGTCTGTATCTCTTTGCTTCCTGCCCATTCATGTATCTGTCTAGATACATCTTAAAAGACGCTATCGTGCCCGCGTCTACCACCTCCGCTGGCAACGTGTTCCACGCACCCACCACCCTCTGCGTAAAGAACTTTCCACGCATAATCCCCCTAAACTTTTGACCTCTCACTTTGAACTCGTGACCCCTAGTAATTGAATCCCACACTCTGGGGAAAAAGCTTCTTGCTATCCACCCTGTCTATACCTCTCATGATTTTGTATACCTCAATCAGGTCCCCCCTCAACCTCCGTCTTTCTAATGAAAATAATCCTAATCGACTCAACCCCTCTTCATAGCTAGCGCCCTCCATACCAGGCAACATCCTGGTGAACCTCCTCTGCACCCTCTCCAAAGCACCTACATCCTTTTGGGAATGTAGCGACCAGAACTGCACGCAGTATTCCAAATGTGGCCGAACCAAAGTCTTATACAACTGTAACATGACCTCAAACCCTTGTACTCAATACCCCGTCCGATGAAGGAAAGCATGCCGTATGCCTTCTTGACCACTCTATTTACCTGCGTTGCCACCTTCAGGGAACAATGGACCTGAACATCCAAATCTCTCTGGACATCAATTTTCCCCAGGACTTTTCCATTTACTGTATAGTTCACTCTTGAATTGGATCTTCCAAAATGCATCACCTCGCATTTGCCCTGATTGAACTCCATCTGCCATTTCTCTGCCCAACTCTCCAATCTATCTATATTCTGCTGTATTCTCTGACAGTCCCCTTCACTATCTGCTACTCCACCAATCTTAGTGTTGTCTGCAAACTTGCTAATCAGACCACCTATACTTTCCTCCAAATCATTTATGTATATCACAAACAACAGTGGTCCCAGCATGGATCCCTGTGGAACACCACTGGTCACACGTCTCCATTTTGAGAAACTCCCTTCCACTGCTACTCTCTGTCTCCTGTTGCCCAGCCAGTTCTTTATCCATCTAGCTAGTACACCCTGGACCCCATGCGACTTCACTTTCTCCATCAGCCTACCATGGGGAACCTTATCAAACGCCTTACTGAAGTCCATGTACATGACATCTACAGCCCTTCCCTCATCAATCAACTTTGTCACTTCCTCAAAGAATTCTATTAAGTTGGTAAGACATGACCTTCCCTGCACAAAACCATGTTGCCTATCACTGATCAGCCCATTTTCTTCCAAATGGGAATAGATCCTATCCCTCAATATCTTCTCCAGCAGCTTCCCTATCACTGACGTCAGGCTCACCGGTCTATAATTACCTGGATTATCCCTGCTACCCTTCTTAAACAAGGGGACAACATTAGCAATTCTCCAGTCCTCCGGGACCTCACCCGTGTTTAAGGATGCTGCAAAGATATCTGTTAAGGCCCCAGCTATTTCTTCTCTCGCTTCCCTCAGTAACCTGGGATAGATCCCATCCGGACCTGGGGACTTGTCCACCTTAATGCCTTTTAGAATACCTAACACTTCCTCCCTCCTTATGCCGACTTGACCTAGAGTAATCAAACATCTGTTCCTAACCTCAACATCCTTCATGTCCCTCTCCTCGGTGAATACCGATGCAAAGTACTCGTTTAGAATCTCACCCATTTTCTCTGACTCCACGCATAACTTTCCTCCTTTGTCCTTGAGTGGGCCAATCCTTTCTCTAGTTACCCTCTTGCTCCTTATATATGAATAAAAGGCTTTGGGATTTTCCTTAACCCTGTTTGCTAACGATATTTCATGACCCCTTTTAGCCCTCTTAATTCCTCGTTTCAGATTGGTCCTACATTCCCGATATTCTTTCAAAGCTTCATCTTTCTTCAGCCTCCTAGACCTTACGTATGCTTCCTTTTTCCTCTTAGCTAGTCTCACAATTTCACCTGTCATCCATGGTTCCCTAATCTTGCCATTTCTATCCCTCATTTTCACAGGAACATGTCTCTCCTGCACGCTAATCAACCTCTCTTTAAAAGCCTCCCACATATCAAATGTGGATTTACCTTCAAATAGCTGCTCCCAATCTACATTCCCCAGCTCCTGCCGAATTTTGGTATAGTTGGCCTTCCCCCAATTTAGCACTCTTCCTTTAGGACCACTCTCGTCTTTGTCCATGAGTATTCTAAAACTTACGGAATTGTGATCACTATTCCCAAAGTAGTCCCCTACTGAAACTTCAACAACCTGGCCGGGCTCATTCCCCAACACCAGGTCCAGTATGGCCCCTTCCCGAGTTGGACTATTTACATACTGCTCTGGAAAACCCTCCTGGATGCTCCTTACAAATTCTGCTCCATCTAGACCTCTAACACTAAGTGAATCCCAGTCAATGTTGGGAAAATTAAAATCTCCTATCACCACCACCCTGTTGCTCCTACATCTTTCCATAATCTGTTTATATATTTGTACCTCTATCTCACGCTCACTGTTGGGAGGCCTGTAGTACAGCCCCAACATTGTTACCGCACCCTTCCTATTTCTGAGTTCTGCCCATATTGCCTCACTGCTCGAGTCCTCCATAGTGCCCTCCTTCAGCACAGCTGTGATATCCTCTTTGACCAGTAATGCAATTTCTCCACCCCTTTTACCTCCCTCTCTATCCCGCCTGAAGCATCGATATCCTGGGATATTTAGTTGCCAATCATGCCCTTCCCTCAACCAAGTCTCAGTAATAGCAATAACATCATACTCCCAGGTACTAATCCAAGCCCTAAGTTCATCTGCCTTACCTACTACACTTCGTTCATTAAAACAAATGCACCTCAGACCACCAGTCCCTTTGCGTTCATCATCTGCTCCCTGCCTACTCTTTCCCTTAGTCACGCTGACTTCATTATCTAGTTCCTTACGGGCTTTAGTTACTACCTCCTTACTGTCCACTGACCTCCTCATTTGGTTCCCATCCCCCTGCCACATTAGTTTAAACCCTCCCCAACAGCGTTAGCAAAAGCACCCCCAGGGAGGGGAAACTATTTTCAGTGGTAGAAGGGTCGGTAACCAGAAGACACAGATGTGTCTGTGGCACATGGCAAAAGTATCAGAGGCGACATAAGGAAAACAAATTTTACACAGCGAGTCGTTATGATCTGAAATGAATTGCCTAAAACGGTGATGGAAGATGATACAATAATATCTTTCAAAAGGGAATGGATAAATACTTGACGGGAAGAGCTTTGCACTACAAGGGGGAAGAGCAGGGAGTGTGACTAATTGTATCGATCTTTCACAGACACCATAGGCTGAATGGCCTTTTCACGTGCTGTATAATTCTATGAACATGAAGCAGGTATACTGTAATTTAAAGGTTGCAGAAATGGGATCTACTAAAGTCAGTTGCAAAGCAATTGGTTGCTGCAAGAAAAATGGCCTAATTTTCAAAGATTTTAAATTTTTCAGCAGAATCCACAGGCACTACTCCTCGGTAGCTGTCCAACACAATTTACACCACCTCCAACTTCATGGATGCCCCAGCTACACTCACCAGTTTTATTTAAAGTGCTTTTCCCCAGCAGTTCCTACAGCACAGGCACGTAAGTGGCCAGCACAAGGGTAGTCCCACTCAACCATTGTTATACAGTGGCCAAGTGGCATTACAGATTACTGGGACAGAATTCTACCTCGGAGCCACCAAGGCTGTCTTGAAAGTATTTTATACACATTGCATTAACTTCTGCAACTATACTTCAATATCTTACGTAGTAGGAATTATTTCCTTGAGGGCACATTTCCTGTTTTTAAAAAAATGTACAAAGTATTTTCTCCCCACTCACCACAATATGTACCATCCTGTCAAGTGGGTGATCTGCTCATAGCCCTCTACAAATTGCTGTTCTGAACCATCTAATAAAGGCATTCAAGGACAAGCTGAAATAACAGTGAAAATTCTGCCTCCTTGCATATCATTTTGTGGCTACTTATGGGTAATTGAAGGTGTGCCATTCACTTCATGGTGTTGTTGCACTAGGAATAATTCGCCAGCAAGATAGCCCTTTACAAAGTTAGTGGATATGGTTTGACTGATCAGTCATTAGTCAATTATATTGTGTGAACAGTGAGCTTAATGCAACGTCCAGGTTCCAAATTTGATTTCAGTGGAACTGAAAATAGCAGGCAGTTAATCCAGAAGATTGTTTTACACCCAGCTGAAGATGTACACATGGTATACAAGTCCACAAAATACAAGCTTTCCTTTTCAGTGAATCACCACCCAGACTCTCGCTCACATTAATCCAAAAATTACCAAAACACCTCTACATTGTTGTTGATTTTGAAATGTACAAAAGCCTTTAAGAGGTGTCAGCTTTGGAATAAGCTATATTTTAGATTTTTGATGTGAAAATGCAGAAACTTTCAAAGAACTAAATACAATAGCATAAATGAATAATGTCTTAAGGATGATTTTATTTTTCCATGAACTATTTTTGGCGCCAGGTGCAAGTTGCAGTTTGTGTTGCAGACTACAAGCAGAAATACACGACTCCTGAAAGTCGCACTAATAACAAAAAGTGCCATTGGCTGTCAATATGTGGCATGTTTCTTTGTTGTATGATCAGTTGCAAAATCAGAGGCAGAGTTAAACATACTGTTTATGCAGTTTATTCTCACAATGGATTACATTTATAGGTGTAAAATCAGTGGGTAGCAGAAGAGAACAGCTGCTGAACTGTAAATCAGCTGCTTAATGGCCCACTATACAGCTCTAACATAGATCGTTTTCCATAGCAATAAGTGTACATAGTTATGAGGATTAAAATAAAAAATCAAATATCAGAGGCCTCAGTGGCTGCTGAGCTGCACAGCTCAGGCTTTTAGCAATGTAACATACTCAATTTAAATTGATGATACAGGTTGGAGGGCTGTTGGTATTAAAGCTAACTCTGCAGTTTCAACGGAGTTCATATCAACCAAGTAACAACTGTTGGAATGTAGAACGCCAGTCACTTAAATAAGGAGTTCCAAATGGAGAGAAAGAAAAACATATGCTGCACTTGCTCTGTCCACTGTACTGTGCACCAACACTGTACTATACACAGAGCCTGGGGACTAAGTCAATTCAATGGATTCTCACTGCACTTTGAATTTGTAAGACCAGGCCATCTAATGATCTGAAGATAGGACATCCCGTCCTGCCAATGGAATGCGCTTTACTTATACATTAAGGCAGTACAGTCAGTGCTCCTTTTAGGTGCAACAGAAAATGAGAACTCCAAGCAGCAATAGTTTAGAATCTATCTCTGCCTGCATGTACAGCGAATGTCTGCTCTAAGAATACTGGACTCGGCTAGGGTAGCAACCTCTATAATTAAGTCTGTTGTTGCTACTGACTACGTTGCCACTGCAAGGAGGATACATTGAACTCTGTGGTCCACGACTGATCACCACCAGTGCACCCTGATAAGTGTCATATTACAACGATAAATGACATAAATATATAAAACAAAGTATCAAACATCTATTACAAAATCCATTGATGTAATTTAAAATAATGCTTTGATATTTGCCAATCATATTGGGGGAGATGGTGGTGTTGTGATAATGTCACTGGACTAATAATCCAGAGACCCCAATCCCTGGGTTCAAATCCCACCATGGCAGCTAGTGAAATTTAATGTTGTTTATATGGATCTTAAGAAAACATTTGATAAGGTATAAAAGGTTGGCTAAGAAAGTTAAAGTCCATGGAATAGGAGGGTCAGTGTCCAACTGAATAATTTTATTATTGGCTTAAGGACAGAAAATAGCGAGTTGTATTCAATGGTTGCTTTTCAGACTTGAGGATGGTAGATTGTGGTATTCCCCAAGGGTCAGTGCTGGGACCACTGCTTTTTTGAAGTAAATATAAGTGACTTGGATCTTGGAATACAGAGTAGAATCTCAAAATTTGCTGATGACACCAAACTTGGAGGTGCAGCAAACAGTGAGGATGATATGAACTGCCTGCAACAGGACAGAGAGAGGCCAGCAGAATGCGCAGAGATGGCAGATGGAATAGGGGAGACTGTGGCATAGTGGTGATGTCACTTGGTTAGCAATCCAGAGGTCCAGGCTAATTCCCTGAGGACATGGGTTCAAATCCCACCATGGCAGCTGGTGGAGTTTAAATTCAATTAAGTAATAAATTCAATTGGTTAATAAAAGTCTGGAATTGAATGCTAGGCTCAGTGTTGGTGCCATGAAACTAGCATCGATTGTCGTAATAACCCATCTGGTTCACTCATGTCCTTTAGGGAAGGAAATATGCTGTCCTTACCTGGTCTGGCCTACATCTGACTCCAGACCCACAGCAATGTGGTTGACTCCTAACTGCCCTCTGAAATGGCTTAGCAAGCCAGTCAGTTGTCAAGGGCAATTAGGGATGGGCCACAAATGCTGGCCTCGCTAGTGACGCCCATGTCCATGACAGAATATTAAAAAAATTAATACTGACAAGTGTGAGGTGATGCATTTTGCCAGCAGGAACAGAAGGACCTGGGGTGCATGTGCATAGATCTTTGAAAGTGGCAGGACATATTGAGAGAGTGGTTAGGAAAGCATATGGGATCTTGGGGCTTCATAAATAGAGGCATCGAGTACAAGAGCAGGGAAGTTATGCTGAACCTCTATAAAGCTCTGGTTAGGCCCCAACTGGAACATTGCGTCCAGTTCTGGTCACCACACTTCAGAAAGGATGTGAGGGTCCTTGAGAGGGTGCAGAGGAGATTTGCCAGAATGGTTCCAGGGATGGAGGTTTTTAGTTACAAGATTAGGTTGGAAAATCTGGGTGTGTTCTCCTTAGAACAAAGGAGATTGGGGGGAGATTTAATAGAAGTGTACAAGTTTATGACAGGCTTAGATAAGTTAGACAAGGAAAAGCTATTGTCAGTAGCAAATGGTACAGACTAGGGGACACAGATTGAAGGCTTTGGGCAAAAGATGCAGGGGGACTATGAAGAAACACGTTTTTTACGCAGCAGGTGGTAATAACCTGGAACTCGCTGCCCACAAGGGTGGTGGATGCAGAGACAATAAATGACTTCAAGAGGAGATTGGATGGCCACTTGAGAGCAATAGACTTGCAGGACTACGGTGATCGAGCCAGGGATTGGGACTGATAGCATAGCTCCATGGAGAGCCGGCATGGACACTATGGTCTGAATGGCCTCCTTCTGTGCCGTAAATGACGCTATATCTTTGGAATATAAGGACTGAATATGCCATCCTGCACTCAACAATGGCAAGACATGTTTCCAGGGAGAGAAGGCTGGAAACAAGAATAAAACAGTGTGGTCTTGATTCTCTGCCCCATGCTCACTGGAAATGCAGTGCTCCTGGTTAGAAGTGAGACAGTGGAATCACCCTTATTTTGTTCATATTAATTTGCACAGTTGTCCTCTTGTGAGCAAGATGTTAAAAGGCAAAGGGCAAGTTAGATGAGTAGAAGCTGTTAGGCAGACCACCTGCACAAGTTCTTAAAAAGGGACATCCACAGAATCCATGACTACATTCCACATTATTTACCTGGTTTCAATGAGAAAGGTTACATGTGGTGTAACAGGCACAAATACCAGCATAGTGATCAGTTACAGTACACACTGATAGCTGAAATTATTTCTGAAGTCACGAGGCTACTGCATAATAACACCCACCAAAGCAACAGACTTTAGTCAGTTGATAATTTCTACAGATAATTAAACCAACAGGTAAAAAGGGGTATTGCTGGGAAGCACAAAGGGACATATCAATGACAGCCTGTCTGGTAGGCTCCTAATACTAACTTCAACATCTACAATTATCATAAACAAAATCAGCTTTAAACTGGTTTTCTTCCTGTATCACAACAGTACTTTGGCTCACTTTAATGAGAGAATAAGAAAAACTAATGTTTAATTATCTTCATGTCAGTCTACAGTATTTGGAGATTAATTAGTACTAGCTACAATGTGAGAATCTACAGTAGAACATAATACAACATAATTACCAGAGATATTTCAATATAAAATACAATAAATAAAATAAAAAATATTTTCATTAATATGCTTTCTTTTTTAAAAGTTCACTTGCTGTCTTGCTTAAAATAGGTATATGGCAGGCAAAGCAGTGACGCAGCAATTTGTCTAGAAAGCCACTGCTTGTAATGGATGCATAGATAACGTTTGTAATCTAGTTACAACCAGCTTGTCTACTCGTTAAAATAATAAAAAATAAGTACTGATATTCTTCTACAAGTCTTGCATTTTATAACAACAAAGAAAGAAAAAAAACTGGTTAATGGGTGTTTTACCAAATTGACAAAAAAAAATCCTCCAAAGACACAACTTTTGGTCAAATCCAACCTGTATTCTTTTAAACACAGATCTGGCATTGCTGCAATGTGTTTTAGTTTTAAATATTTTGTAAAAGCACTACACAAATTTTTGTGACCTCTGAGATAAAACACAACTTTCCTCTACTTGTAAATAATCTGCAGCTTCCATTTGTATCGCTGTAACTTGCAAACATTTTTTTAATTAAAGCAATTACAGACGTACCTGTGACACCTCCATCCTCCCAGCAATAAAATGCAAACAGAATTTTAAATGGAAGTTCACAATTTGATTTTGCTTTTCTGCACTACTCCTGGAGACCAGTGAAATATTTACATTGTGTCCAAACGCATTATGAAATTAGAGAAAGCAAACATTAGCATTAACTGATTTTGAAGCCAGGCAAAACCTATTGGTGCACAGTTAAAACAGGAAGTGAGACTGGCATTTCTTGAAAACTGGTAGTACAGACAATGCATATACCTGCTGCCATTTTGGGAGGTAAATAATTGTAAAGTGAAATCTGTCTATCAGCTTTGTGGGTTTATTCCCTGGTCACTTACTAATTTTGTACGTGTTCACAGTCCCACTTATAAGATATCTTCATCCCAACTGTTGCTGCCGCCACTAATTTTCACATTAGCAATACTCTCCTTAAACTGGATGCCATATTGTTAGACGTTTGCAGCTCAGCTGAGATCTATCTGCTCTGATCCCTCTCACGTACTATCAGTTCAGTTGGTGAATTATGGTAGAAATTTATAATTTTCCTCTTCCTTGGTTTTTACTTTTAATTCTGTTACTCATTTACCTTCAGTCTTCAACTCAAATCTATCTTACTTCTGAAGTAAAATTGGAGAGATGTGAACTACCAAATTGGTGACAACAATTGCATTACGATTGACAGTTGCATAAAGAATCAAAAAAATTATTTCTGCAAACAAAAAAAAAGCCCTCAAATGTATATGTTGAATTTTTTTTTTTTAATCTAGCTGTTTTGACAGGTTTCTCAATAGGGCAATTGAAATGTGGGCAGTACAACTTTCTTTGTTCTGGGAGCTCAATGCTTTAAAAAGGCATGGATTAATTCATAAGTTTATTAATGTATCCTGTATGTGGTCTCTTCTCATATTCCATCCCTCACCCCCACCCCCACCACCATCCCGATCACATTCCTTCCGTCTCAAAGCAGGAGGAAACGACTGGCATCTTGATTATATAGCACAGCTAGGCAAAATAAAACATTGTATTTAATACAAGTCGCCCAAACTCCACTGCATGTTGGGATGAAATACTCCCAGGTATTCTTGGCATATTTCCAAGTGACATCGCTTAAAGCAATAATGCAGATTTCATCAATGAATGGCCCAACCAGCAAATTATATATACCACATACGGCTTCTGATTATTAAAAATGTCAAGATTTAAATGATTAAAAGCTGACAGAGTAACTAAAAATTAGTAAACCTTTTGTTTTGTTTTATAAAAAAAAATTCATAGGACCTAAGAATAAATTTATGGCTTTATGGCTAATTATTGTTCTAAGTTTACAGGGAAGATGTACATCTTGTGGCTAGGACAATGATTATGAAATGATCTTATGAAACTGGTGAGCTGCAGGTCTCTATGTTTCAACATTAGTTTAAGTTGTTTTAATTAGTACTTCTTTCACAGACAGCAAACAGCAGAGCAACAGGGGATCACTCTTGATCACCTTATAAGTCAGGTACACATGATTACACAACTGCAATGGCCAGAAGGAAAAACTGACTGAAAGGAAACAGTTCTATTATAGTCTAAACATCACTCACTATGTTACACCAGTGTTAGTGACAGAAAAAGTGCACTAGTAAATACTTCTGGTGTAAGGTTGGTTGTGAGAATTCCAGCCTGAATGGACAGCGAGACAAACTGCTTGGGCACCATTTAGTCCAGGGCTTATAGAAATTCCAGACACCTTCCATCGGTTAGTGAATTCAAACGTTGATAGCAGAAAGTTATTCATGCGCCTCCCAACATGTCATGATGAGGAATGAGACAACATGCTCGTCTTACATTAAATCTGACAATAAACAATATATGTTGAAGACAAGAGGATCAGCATATATAACTTGAAGGCTCAACATCTGCATGGATCATGTGTTATCTCAGTTATTCATGGACTCTAGTATCTAAAGGGATCTTTCCAGATCCTCTTCATGGCGATTCAGATATTGGTCGCTTTTGTTTCAAAGTGTCAATGAGAGACAAAACTCCACGTTTTACACTGGTTGTGACACGCCGTGTCACAGAGTCTGTTGGAGGACCAGAGGGGCACATCCTTGGAGGAGGAGGTCTGGCTACTAAACACTTCTGGTATCGAAGCTGCAAAAAAAGGTATTAAATGTAATTAGCTGTCATTTTCTTCTCAAGATAAACAACCAGAAAAATGGAGGTTATATTGTAAACATTTTTAACCATTAAATCATTTCTTTGAAAAAGTTATATCTGCATTGCTAATCTTTTCAATTTAAACAGAAACTAAAAGATGATATAAAAATTTTAAAAGCACAAAATAATGAACATGTAGTACATTTGTAGTTAACTCTGATGCATGAAGCAGCCCAAACAGCAATAAAGCTGCAAGGTTAAATAAAAAAACATTTAAAAGATGAAGATAAATAACCAACTTAACAAAAATCATACTGTGATAATTACAAAACGGTTGGAAATATCAAAGCAAGATAAGAAGCCATGTGTAAAGGTTATGCTGGCATCTATCAAAGATGCCAGTTTGCATCAGTCAGGAAGTTAGGAAACGGCATTTCTAAATTTACTCCAACAGTCTCAACAAGTCATGAAATAAGAGTTCTTGGTCTCGCATGAAAATATTTCAGTAAGACCAGCAAATTGTGTCACAAACACATGGTTTAATTAGTCACTTCTTATTTTTCAATTTTTGCAATCTTGTTAGCTGATTTAAGGGACATGTAGCTTTTAGATATAATTTAACAATGTGACCAGTTATAAAGGTAAGAACTCTGTTCAGAGGGAACTCACCATACATGCAGCCTGTACAGCCTCAGATACATTTCCTGCATTTGGTTCACACCAGAAGACATGACACTCAAAACGTTGATTTCCTGTGTCCATAATAAAGGCAAAGGTATGGATGTCTTTCCCCACTCCTATAAATGATAGGAAACGAACACGGCACTCTAACAAAACCTCGTCTTCATCCTGCTTCAGATGGGTGAAGAAAAATAATAGAAACAGCTGTCATATAGAGGACTATAATGGGTTCTTTTCCTTTATTAATTTTAGTCAAATGGAAACCTTTTAGCAATGCAGGAAGTTAAAATTTGGACAATACAAATTTCAATTCCACAGACTTTAAGTCACTAACTAAAAGGTATAAGAGTTAAATTGATCATTATTAAGCCACTCCAATAGCCAGCATCGACAGAACCATCTTAAAAATGTTTGGTGGTATCTTTGATTAATGCATGGTGACTTGGTCCTCATTGATCTGTTCTTTTTAAATGAATTATTATACATAATGCAATTTAACAAGTACTTCAACGGTAAAAACTACTGAACAAATATCCCAAGGATATTGTCTGACAGAAATGGAGGATTTAACACCCTTACACAGAAATTTCCATTACTCACCTTCTGCCTTATCACTGTAACAGTGGCATCAGCAACATTCATAATAACTGAGATCCAGTCTTCCTTGTTAGTCGTGGTCAGTAAGCTCTCGATTGCTCCATTCAATATTTCTATACCTACCAATCACAGCAGGAAAGTGCAAGATTTATGAGTCAACATTCTTCCAATACAATGGGCTGATATTTACTTGGAGCTGGGAAGAAAGCGGGAGTGGGGGGTGGATTTTCAGACAGGACACCTGGAAATGTGGATTTCTTGCATGCCCTGCCGAATACAACAGCAGGGCGTCTTTTAAATTTTTTCAACAGGTTTCCTGCCTGTCGGTCAGCCAGACTGACAGACCAGATGGCTGTCAGGCTAGAAAGCCATGACGCAGGGGTGCCAGATATGTCTGACATTGAGGGGGACGGATTTGGGGCAATATGGATATTGTGGGGAATCTTGGTTTGCGTGTGTTAAAAATATTAAATTAAAATGGAGGCATGCAAGCCTTTTTGGAAAAAGTTTTCACAAGGGCGGATTGGTCACCTGCCCCCTGTCCCGCCTCCTCATAAGCATGAATTGAGTGATTTAAGGTTGGGTTTGAGAATGTTAAATTTGTTGCCACTTCTTTAACTTTCACCATTTTAGTTTCATTTTTTAAAATAACATTATTTCAGTTATTTTATATTTATTTGGAAATACCAGGCTGAATTTTGTTCTTGAGGCAGAAGTCCTACAGATGGGGCTAAAGGGTGGGGCAGGGGGGTGCCGGGGAGGGACCCTGCTTTGGCAGTCTGCAGGATCCGGGGTCATATCTTGTCAGCGGCAGCTGCCTGGCCCCAGGAGCTGTCGACCAATTGGAGGGCCGCTAAGAGAAGTGGCCACTACTGGGACTGCACCTGGAGGAAGAGGACACCATGGATAGACAGTGCCCTCACAACCAGCTAAGTGGGTAAGTGAGGTCTGGGGGCGGTGAGGCCAATCAGGCAGGCCCCAGCGAGGGTTATGGTGAAGGTGGTGGTTGGTGAGGGCAGGCAGCACTGAGGGCAGCCATTGCCACCAAGGGGCTCCTCCGTGAGACAAAGAGTGCCCAATAGGAGGCACCCCCCCACCACTGCTGGGAATCCACCAGGGTTTACCTCAGGGGCTTCCCCACATGGCAGAGGGGCAGGAAGAGCCCCTCAATTGACCACTTCAGAGGCTCAACTGTCCTCTGAGTGGGAGGGCCACCCTCTACCATCTCTAGTGCTGGCAAGATGGCATGGCGGCAGAAGACGACTGCTCTCCACACCCTACCTTTCTGTGCCATTTTATGGGCCACTCCGCCTCCCAACCCATTCTGAGGGCTGGTAAAATTCAGCCCACTGTGTTTATAAAGAAATTAGAATGAATAAAAACTCTCTTAAAATAGCAAAGCATATGAATGGAATATTGTATAAAAGTGATGCCTATACTATTTTGGCCTGTTTTATTCAGAACAAAAGCAATAACAATGTATACTAACATTTTTAATTCACCATAATTTACCTAATGGTTTTGCCACGGGTAACGCACCCAGGTACTGAACGTGAAACTTCTGTACCAATTCCGTCTTTGGTGTTGGGAAATCTACTACAGAGCACAAACAAATTTAGGCACGTTAAATTACAGTTCACCACCCCCAGACCTCACTTACCTGGTTGTGAGGGAATTAGTAATACCCATTTTTTTTACACTTATACGACTTATAGGCACCAACTAGAGTTCTGTGTTTTCTGCTCGCTAACCTGAGATTCCATCCCATTAATTTTAATGGATGGGAAATTCACAGGCAGGTGAGTGCACAAGCAGAAAACTCTGACTACAAACTCAAATAAATACATGAAAAGCTGAATTCTTAAAGGCATCATATTGTTGGTCCAATGTAATCCCAGATTTTTTTTATGGGATTATAAAACTTGCAATAACATATTATAAAGCCCTTACATCACTGATTTACCTCCACTTCTGCAGGAGGTAAATTAATTTACACAATATATCAGTAACACTAATACTCCAATACTGTAAATGGAATTGCAAACATGATTCAATGCATCATAAATTTATGATGATAGATTTGGTTATATTATTGTATATTATTGGTTATATTATTCCCCCTTTGCACCCCCTTCCCAGCTCACACCCTACACCCCCTTCCCCCTGCACCGCCTTCCTCCCACCTCATCCCCCTTCCCCCTCACACCCTCTTCCCAGCTCACCCCATCCCCTCCCCCTGCACCCTCTTCCCAGCTCACCCCCCGCACCCCCTTCCTCCACCCCCCCTTCCAGTTCACCCCCTCGCACCCCCTTCCCAGCTCCCGCCTCGCACCCCCTCCCCCTTGCACCCCCTCCCCTGGAGCCCCTCCCCCTCGCATCCCCTTCCCCTGCATCCCTCCCCCTCACACCCCCTTCCCCCTCGCACCCCCTTCCCTACCCCCCTGCACCCCCTTCCCCCACCCCTCCCCCCCCACTTACCCCACACCCCTCCCCCTCGCACCCCCTTCTCCCATACCTCCTCACCCTGGCATCCACCGCACCCCTTCCCCCTTCCCTCTCCCTCCATGAAATCACATAGCTTACTTGTTAACTCCTATCCCTGAGCACGGGCCCTAACAACCCCACTGCCTTGTGGGCGTCTCAGGAGAGACCAAGGCTAAGGGAGTAAACCCTAACAGAAAATCTGGAACGGAACCCCGAAGGCGGTTATGTGTCACCTTTGGCATGTTTCCGGTAGTTCCTGCAGCCATACCGGTGCCGAACGTTGTGCTCTACACTCCTCTGGATCCCATCAGGAAGGTCAAGAGGCGGGTTTTGACGCTTGGGCAATTCACAACCTCCGTACATCCGCCCAGGCATGCGCCATGGAGAGGTCACTCCATAGTCGCCTCACAGTGACCAAAACAACACAGAAGGCAGCAGTTACGGGTTATAAGTCCAGCTCAATTGGCGTAGAGATTGGGCGCCACGGGTTGCCTTTGTCGGTGGGAAAGGTCATCGCACCTCACTTGACAGCTATCGCCTGCCTCAAACCGGGCAGTCCCTGGTCAGTAAGGCTCTGTCACGCCACAGTCCACCTGCTTCAATGGGTGCTTGGAGCTCAGGGTCATTGCCCGACAAGTGGACTGTAACACCGCACCAAACAGCACGACAAAAAAAGGGAAGGAGGTACCAGCCCTTCGTTTTGCAAGCTGGAACGTCAGAACTATGTGTCCTGGCCTGTTGGAAGACCTTATACAAATCAACGACTCTCGGAAGACCGCCATCATTAACACCGAGCTCAGTAGACTCAATGTGGACAGTGCAGCACTTCAGGAGACACGCCTCCCTGCGAGCGGATCTCCAAGAGAGCAAGACTACCCTTCTTCTGGCACGGTAGGGATCCTGAAGAACCAAAGCAGCATGCAGTGGGCTTCGCCATCAGAAACTCTTTGCTCAGCATGATAGAGCCACCTTCAAATGGCTCGGAACGCATGCTGTCCATCCGACTACTCACCCCCTCTGGTCCAGTACACCTACTCAGCAACTATGCTCCAACACTGCTCCCCACATGAAGTTAAAGACCAGTTCTACGAGGAACTCCACAATATCATTAGTAGCATTCCCAAAACCGAACATTTCTTCCTGCTGGGGGACTTTAAAGCCAGGGTTGGGGCCGACCATGACTCATGGCCCTCCTGCCTTGGACACTATGGCATTGGAAGGATGAATGAGAATGGACAGAGACTGCTGGAGTTGTGTACCAATCACAACCTCTGCATCACCAACTCGTTCTTTCATACTAAACCCTATCACCAGGTTTCATGGAGGCACCCAAGATCACATTGTTGGCACCAGCTGGACCTCATCGTCACAAGGCGAGCCTCTTTAAACAGCGTTCAAATCACACGGCTTCCATAGTGCGGACTGCGACACCGACCACTCCCTGGTGTGCAGCAAGGTTAGACTCAAACCAAAGAACATGTATCACTCCAAGCAGAAGGGCCGCCCGCGCATCAACAGAATTTCTTATCCACAGCTGTTACATAAGTTTATAAATTCACTTGAAAAAGCCCTTCAAAACACTCCTACAGGGGATGCAGAGACCAAGTGGGCCCACATCAGAGACGCCATATATGACACAGCAATGACCAAATATGGCAAATGTGTGAAGCAAAATGCAGACTGGTTTCAATCTCACTTTGAAGAGCTGGAACCTGTCACAGCCGCGAAGCGCATTGCACTGCTGAAAAACAAGAAAGCCCCCCAGCGAGTTAACATCCATACCTCATTCCATGACAATATGAAAGGCACAATTCAGCATAGCGGCACCTCATCAGACCCCTTTCCTATCCTGAGTGGTGTGAAACAGGGCTGTGTTCTCGTACCTACACTGTTTGGGATCTTCTTCTCCCTGCTGCTCTCACATGCGTTCAAGTCTTCAGAAGAAGGAATTTTCCTCCACACAAGATCAGATGGCAGGTTATTCAACCTTGCCCGTCTAAGAGCGAAGACCAAAGTACAGAAGGTCCTCATCAGGGAACTCCTCTTTGCTGACGATGCTGCATTAACACCCCACACAGAAGAGTGTCTGCAGAGACTCATCATTGCAGCTGCCTGCAACAAATTTGGCCTAACCATCAGCCTCAAGAAAACGAACATCATGGGACAGGACGTCAGAAATGCTCCATCCATCAATATTAGCGACCACGCTCTGGAAGTGGTTCAAGAGTTCACCTACCTAGGCTCAACTATCACCAGTAACCTGTCACTCGATGCAGAAATCAACAAGCGCATGGGAAAGGCATCCAATGTTATGTTGAGACTGGCCAAGAGAGTGTGGGGAAATGGCGCACTGACACAACACAAAAGTCCGAGTGTATCAAGCCTGTGTCCTCAGTACCTTACTCTAAAGCAGCCAGGCCTGGACAATGTATGTCAGCCAAGAGCGACTTCTCAATTCATTCCATCTTCGCTGCCTCCGGAGAATCCTTGGCATCAGGTGGCAGGACCGTATCTCCAACACAGAAGTCCTCGAGGCGGCCAACATCCCCAGCATATACACCCTACTGAGCCAGCAGCGCTTGAGATGCCTTGGCCATGTGAGCCGCATGGAAGATGGCAGGATCACCAAGGACACATTGTACAGCGAGCTCGACACTGGTATCAGAAGCAGCCGGCCGTCCATGTCTCCGCTTTAAAGATGTCAGCAAACGCGACATGAAGTCCTGTGACATTGATCACGAGTCGTGGGAGTCAGTTGTAAGTGATCGCCAGAGCTGGTGGACAGCCATAAAGGCGGGGCTAAAGCTTGGCGACTCGAAGAGACTTCACATTTGGCAGGAAAAAAGACAGAGGCGCAAGGGGAGAGCCAACTGTGTAACAGCCCCGACAACCAATTTTATCTGCAGCATCTGTGGAAGAGTCTGTCACTCTAGAATTGTCCTTTATAGCCACTCCAGGCGCTGCTTCACAAACCACTGACCACCTCCAGGCGCTTACCCATTGTCTCTCGAGAAAAGGAGGCCAAAGAAGAAGATTGTATGGCCACAGATGAATTATTTTCTTAAATCCATGAATGGTCTAACTATATTTTCTGCAACTCAGAACTACAGTTGATATTGCAATGTTTTGAATTTCATTTGTTTTACTCATTTTCAGGTCATCTCTTGGTATTTTTCTAGCTGATACCCACCAACACAATTAAGGTGCACAAATGGGTTTATCGAAAGAATGAAAAAAAGAGCCCTGTATTTATATAACACCTCTCATGACCTCAGTACATTCCAAAGTGCTTTGCAGCCAATGAAGTACCTTTGAAGTGCAATCACTGTTGTAATGTAGGAAATGTGGCAGCCAATTTACACACATCAAGATCTTGTAAACAGCGATAAGATAAATGAGCAGATAATCTGTTTTAGTGATGTTGATTGAGGGATATATATTTGCCTTCTTTGAAATAGTGCCATGGTACCTTTTACAACCACCTAAAAAGGGCAGATTGGGCATTTGCTTAACGTCATTTATGGCACCTCAGACAGTGCAGCACTCCCTCAGTACTGCACTGAACAGTCAGTCTAGATTACGTGTTCAAGTCTCTGGAGTGAACCCACAAACTTCTGACTCAGATGATAGTACCACAAATACTGAACTATGGCTAAACAACTTTAAAAAAAAAAGACACATTCCACTGAAATGAATTAGACCTGTTTGTTCAGAAAAATGTTACCTTGTAGAGGAACATCAAGGTTCACATTGACTCGCTCCTGAGAGATGCTGCAAGCCACAGCTTTGGCGTTCCTCCGTTCCGCCATAATCTGTAGAAATGATCAATAGGTTATCACTCTAAACTAAAGAAACTCAGCTCAAGCATTGCATCATGTTCGCTGATGGTTACACAATGTTCAGCACTATTCGCGACTCGTCAGATACTGAGATCAGGGAGGGTTGTGATATACTTGGAGCATAGTAGGGGGCATTGAAAGGGAGGAAATATTAGCTGTGTTAGGGGGCTTACAAGTGAATAAATCCCCAGGCCCAGATGGGATGTATCCCAGGCTGTTATGTTACGCAAGGAAGGAGATAGCAGGGGCTCTGACACAAATTTTCAAATCCTCTCTGGCCACAGGAGAGGTACCAGAGGATTGGAGGAAAGCGAATGTGGTACCATTATTCAAGAAGGGTAGTGGGGATAAACCAGGTAATTACAGGCCGGTGAGTCTAACATCAGTGGTAGGGAAACTATTGGAAAAAATTCTGAGGGACAGGATTAATCTCCACTTGGAGAGGCAGGGATAGTCAGCATGGCTTTGTCAGGGGGAGATCGTGTCTAACTAACTTGACTGAATTTTTCGAGGTGGTGACTAGATGTGTAGATGAGGTTAAAGCAGTTGATGTAGTGTACATGGACTTCACTAAGGCTTTTGATAAGGTCCCACATGGGAGATTGGTTAAGAAGGTAGCAGCCCATGGGATCCAGGGCAATTTGGCAAATTGGATCCACAATTGGCATAGTGGCAGGAGGCAGAGGGCGATTGTCGAGAGTTGTTTTTGCGAGTGGAAGCCTGTGACCAGTGGTGTACCACAGGGAACGGTGCTGGGTCCCTTGCTTTTTGTAGTGTACATTAATGATTTAGATGTGAATAAAGGAGGTATGATCAGTAAGTTCGCAGATGACACAAAAATTGGTGGTGTCATAAATAGTGAGGAGGAAAGCCTTAGATTACAGGAGGATATAGATGGGCTGGTAAGATGGGCGGAGCAGTGGCAAATGGCATTTAATCCTGAGGTGTGAGGTGATGCATTTTGGGAGGACTAACAAGGCAAGGGAATATACAATGGATGGTAAGACCCTAGGAAGTACAGAGGAGCAGAGGGACCTTGGTGTACTTGTCCATAGATCACTGAAGGCAGCAGCACAGGTAGATAAGGTGATTAGGAAGGCATATGGGATACTTACCTTTATTAGCCGAGGCATAGAAAATAAGAGCAGGGAGGTTATGATGGAGCTGTATAAAATGCTAGTTAGGCCACAGCTGGAGTACTGTGTACAGTTCTGGGCAGCACACTATAGGAAGGATGTGATTGCCCTGGAGAGGGTGCAGAGGAGATTCACCAGGATGTTGTCTGGGCTGGAGCATTTCAGCTATGAAGAGAGACTGGATAGGCTAGGGTTGTTTTCCTTAGAGCAGAGAAGGCTGAGGGGGGCATGATTGAGGTATACAATATTATGAGGGGCGTTGATAGGTTAGATAAGAAGAAACTTTTTCCTTTAGCGGAAGGGTCAATAACCAGGGGGCATAGATTTAAGGGCCGAAGGGCCTGTTTCTGTGCTGTATGATTCTATGAAGCAGCCCTTGTCCAGATGCAGGAAGACCTAGACAACATCCAGGCTTGGGTTGATGTGGCAAGTAACATTCACGCCACACAAGTACCAGACAATTACCATCTCAAACAAGAGAGAAATAACCATCTCCCCTTGATATTCAATGGCATTGCCATCACTGAATCTCTCACTACCTGCATCTTGCGGGTTACCATTGACCAGAAACTGAACATAAATGCTGTGGCTACAAGAGCAGGTCAGAGGCAAGGAATTCTGTGGCAAGTAACTCATCTCCTGTCTCCCCAATGCCTGTCCACCATCTACAAGGCACAGGTCAGGAGTGTGATGGAATACTCTCCACTTGCCTGGATGGGTGCAGCTTCAACCACACTCAAAAAGCTCGACACCATCCAGGACAAAGCAGCCCGCTTGATTGGCACCCCATCCACCACCTTCAACATTCACTGCCTTCGCCACTGATGCACAGTGGCAGCAGCGTGTACCATCTACAAGATGCACTGCAGCAACGCACCAAGGCTCCTTAGACAGCACCTTCCAAACCTGCAACCTCTACCACCTAAAAGGACAAGGGCAGCAGATGCATGGGAACACCACCAACTGCATGATGCCCTCCAAGTCACACACCATCCTTACTTGGAACTATATCGCCATTCCTTCACTGTCACAGTGTCAAAAAGCTGGAAGTCCCTTCCTAACAGCACTGTGGGTGTACCCGCACCAGATGGACTGCAGCCGTTGAAGAAGGTGGCTCACCATGACCTTCTCAAGGGCAATTAGGGATGGCCTTGCCAGCGATGAAAGAATTTTTAAAAAATCCAGTAGTTTCTACCTTTTTATTCTATATTTATTTAATTAATTGAATTCAAATTCCCCAGCTGCCGTGTTGGGATTTGAACTCACGTCTGGATCATTTGTCCAGGCGCTATTCTACCCTACATTGTCCAGAGGTGGAAGTAGATGCTTATGGTGATGGAGAGGATATGGGATTGGAAATTCAGCTCAGGTTTAAATAGGACACCTGGTTGTGAATCGTCTGGTTCAGCCTCTTACAATGGCCAGGAAGAGGGATGGAGTCAATGGCTAGGGCAGTGGTTCTCAAACTGGGATCCGCAGACCACTGCAGGCCCTTAGAGACTTCCCAGGGTGCCCGCAAAATAATGTGAAATTGCTTACTGAGCTGGCCTTATGGATGCGCAACATGGGAAACCGTCCAGGGTGCTAATGGTCGGGAAGCTCTGTCGTCAAGAGTATGTAAATCCGGAGGCTGACTTGGTGCGAGTCAGGAGGCGGGAACAGAGTGCAGCCACCACATGTGCAGCGCAGTATGGGCTGGCTGCCTCAGCTAGGAAGAAAGCATGCATGGAGGAGCGATGACAGCAACATGAAGATCTCCAGGTAGACCTGCAGTTACCGAAGGCGCTAGGTGAATTCAGCCTTGTTCAACACAGGGAAGTTTTAAAAATATTTAAGTACTATACACTTAAACTGAAAGAAAGGATGCCAAAATACAAGTCCGTCTAGGACACCTCTTTTTACATGCAGCACCATTATGAATATTATATAGTATTATAATTTCATTGGGAGTCCGTAATTGCTAATCCAGTTGAAAACAGATCCTTTAACCAAGAAAGTTTGAGAACTACTGTGCTAGTGAACAGAGTTTGTGGTGGGAACCGAAGACAATGGCTTAAGTCTTCCCAAAATTTAACTGGAGGAAATTTCTGCTCAGCCAGTAGTGGACGTTTGACAAGCAGCGTGACAAATCAGAGGCTGTCAAGAGGTGATGGCAATGGTTGTCATCAGTGTACATGTGGAACCTGACATGTTTCCAGATGATGTCACCAAAGGGGCAGCATGTAGATGAGAAATAAGAGTGGGGGGCAAGGATAAATCCTTGGGGACTCCAGAGCTAACAGTGCAGGAGTGGGAAGAGAAGGAGAGGGTTATGACGGCAGATTTGAAGGAGAGGAGGAAAGGAGACAGAACCGTTAACAGTATCAGCTAACATGGGGGTCGGGCAAGGAATTTGAATGCTCAATAGTTTGGTGGGAATAGGGTTGAACAAGCAGGAGGTGGGTCACATGGACAAGATGAGCTTGAAGAAGGCACGAGGGGAGACAGAAGAGAACCTAGAGAAAGATGCAAATTCAGGGTTTGAGCTGGGGGAGCCTTAGAGTAGGTTTGGCCCAGTGGGCTAGGAAAATGGAGAGAAGCTGTAATGTTCATAATAATCTTTCTAATTAATTACAAAGTCAACCAAATGTCAAAAGATCTAGTGCCACAATTTTTAGACTCTGATTTAACAGGTAGTGGGGTCTTAAGACATGTTAGAGAGCATTTTATTACTAAAGCCCTTGGTGCAAAGGAACATCAATAAGAGTTATTAAGAGTGGGGAAACGTTACTAACTCATATGTATGGTTTCCTTGCACAAAACCTTTCGAATGGCACAGATCAGGGTCAGTAAACTGCAGAATCTGGGATGAAGAATGTTTTAGAAGATTTAAGCACACAGTCAAATATCAAAGCATAACAGTGCTACGTACTGTGTACATGTCCATTCATGCATAAATCTGATTACATACAGAATGCAAAATTTCTTACATTTCACAATCATAAGAACATAAGAAACAGGAGCTGGAGTAGACCATATGGCCCATCGAGCCTGCTCCACCATTCAATATGATCTTGGCTGATCTTGGGCTTTAACTCCACTTTCCCGCCCACTCCCCATATCCCTCGATTCCCTGAGACAACAGAAATCTGTTTATCCCAGCCTTAAATACCTCAACCCCACTGGGTAGAGAATTTCAAAGATTCACAACCCTTTGAGTGAAGAAATTTCTCCTCATCTCAGTCCTAAATGATTGCCCCATTATCCTGAGACCGTGCCCCCGTGTTTTAGATTCCCCAGCCATCAGAAACAACCTCTCAGTGTCAAGCCCCTTTAAAATCTTGTAAGTTTCAATGAGATCACCTCTCATTCTTATAAACTCCAGAGAATATAAGCCCAATTTACTCAGCCTCTCATCATAGGACAACCCTCTCATCCCAGAGGCCAATCTAGTGAACCTTCACAGTACTGCCTCCAATGCAAGCATATCCTTCCTGAAACATGGAGACCAAAACTGCGCACAGTATTCCAGGTGTGGTCTCACCAAATCCCTGTACAATTGTAGCAGGACTTCTTTATTCTTGTACTCCAATTCCCTTGCAATAAAGGCCAACATGCCACTTGCCTTCCTAATTGCTTGCTGTACCTGTATGCTAACTTTCTGTGATCCTTGTACGAGCACACCCAAGTCTCTCTGAACATCAACATTTACAAGTCTCATGCATATAAAAAACAAAAATCTGCTTTTCTATTCTTACCACCAAAATGAATAACCTTACACTTCCCCACATTATACTCTGTCTGCCACCTTGTTAACCACTCATTTAACCTGTCTATATCTCTTTGCAGCCTGTCTGTGTCCTCCCCACAGCTTACCTTTCCATCTACCTTTGTGGCATCAGCAACCTCAGATACATTACTCTCTGTCTCTTCATCTAAGTCATTAATATAGATTTGGCATAAAGCCATCACAGACGTTGTTAGTATTCACTCACATTAAGAATATTCACAAAGTTGAGACAGTGACCTCTAGATAAAATTATATAAAGGCTCTTCCATATCCATTGATCCTGAGCTTTGAATGGTTGTCAGCTGGATAAAGTTTGGTCACAGAATCACAGAATAATAGTGCAGAAGAGGCTCTTCGGCCCATCGAGTCTGCATCGATGCATTAAAACACCTGACCTGTCTACCTAATCCCATTTGCCAGCACTTGGTCCATAGCCTTGAATGTTATGACGTGCCAAGTGCTCATCCAGGTACTTTTTAAAGGATGTGAGGCAAAATGCATCTACCACCCTCCCAGGCAGGGCATTCCAGACCGTCACCACCCTCTGGGTAAAAAAGTTCTGCCTCAAGTCCCCCTTAAACCTCCCGCCCCTCACCTTAAACTTGTGACCCTTCAACTAAGGGGACCAGCTGCTCCCTATCCACCCTGTCCATGCCCCTCATAATCTTGTACACCTCGATCAGGTCACCCCTCAGTCTTCTCTGCTCCAGTGAAAACAATCCAAGCCTATCCAACCTCTCTTCATAGCTTAAATGTTCCATCCTATGCAACATCCTGGTGAATCGCCTCTGCACCCCCTCCAATGCAATCACATCCTTCTTATAATGTGGCGACCAGAATTGCACACAGTACTCCAGCTGTGGCCTTACCAAAGTTCTGTACAACTCCAACATGACCTCCCTGCTTTTGTAATCTATGCCTCGATTGATAAAGGCAAGTGTCCCATATGCCTTTTTCACCACCCTATTAACCTGCCCTTCTGCCTTCAGAGATTTATGGACAAACACGCCAAGGTCCCTTTGTTCCTCAGAACTTCCCAGTGTCAGGCCATTCAATGAATATTTCCATGTCACATTACTCCTTCCAAAGTGCATCACCTCACACTTTTCAGCGTTAAATTCCATCTGCCACTTTTCTGCCCATTTGACCACCCCGTCTACATCTTCCTGTAACCTAAGACACTCCACCTCACTGTTAACCACTCGGCCAATCTTTGTGTCATCCGCGAACTTACTGATCCTACCCCCCATATAGTCATCTATGTCGTTTATATAAATGACAAACAATAGGGGACCCAGCACAGATCCCTGGGGTACGCCACTGGACACTGGCTTCCAGTCACTAAAACAGCCGTCTGTCATCACTCTCTGTCTCCTACAGCTAAGCCAATTTTGAATCCACCTTATCAAGTTACCTTGTATCCCATGTGCATTTGCTTTCTTGATAAGTCTCCCATGTGGGACCTTGTCAAAGGCTTTGCTGAAATCCATGTAAACTACATCAACTGCACTACCCTCATCTACATACCTGGTCACATGCTCAAAAAATTCAATCAAATTTGTTAGGCATGACCTCCCTCTGACAAAGCAATGCTGACTATTCCTAATCAAATTTTGCCTCTCCAAGTGGAGATAGATTCTCTCCTTCAGAATTTTCTCCAATAGTTTCCCTACCACTGACGTGAGACTCACTGGTCTGTAGTTCCCTGGCTTATCTCTACAACCTTTCTTAAATAGTGGGACCACATTAGCTGTTCTCCAATCCTCTGGCACCTCCCCTGTGGCCAGAGAGGAATTAAAAATCAGGGTCAGAGCCCCTGCAATCTCCACCCTCGCCTTCCACAGCATCCTGGGACACAAATTGTCGGGACCTGGAGATTTGTCCACTTTTAAGCCTTCCAAAACCTCCAATACCTTGTCACGCCCTATGACAATTTGCTCAAGAACCTCACAGTCTCTCTCTCTACGTTCCATATCTACATCCTCATTCTCTTGGGTGAAGACAGAAGTATTCATTCAACACCCTACCAATGTCCTCTGGCTCCACCCACAAATTTCCCCCTTGGTCCCTAATGGGTCCTACTCTTTCCCTGGTTATCCTCTTCCCATTGATATACTTATAGAATATCTTGGGATTTTCCCTACTTTTACCAGCCAGAGCTTTCTCATATCCCCTCTTTGCTCTCCTAATTGCTTTCTTAAGCTCCATCCTACACTTTCTGATGGTCTGCCATCTCAAAATGTGATTGGAATAAACTGATTAGATTACCGCCCAATAACTACCGGTAGGTAGTCACTGTCCTAAAGGGCTGCATTTACACACTATTTGTAGTGTTAGTGCAAGACAGGTTTTGCTTAACACAAACACTAAATTGTAACTGTAAACATTCTTCTTTGTTGTAGAGCCAGGTCAGGTCTCTTAACTTTGGATTTACACGAGATCCTGAGCATTAGTGCTAAAAAACAGGTACTTGGGTAGGCCACGCAACATTTTAAGAGTTACATAATGGGAAATTTTTGTTTATTTCATCAGTTTCCATTTCTTCACCAGGGTTGAAACTCTTCCAAAAAACCCCAATTCCAAGTTGCACTTGGTAGAGCAGGGGCTATTTGACTCTCTGAGTTGTAGTGCTTTTCATCAATCTTTTGTTACAGCAACACTGTAATTCTAGTATAACTGCAGTCCAACTGCAGACCTGCACGCCATTATTAAAATTGCAACTCCAATGCTTCAGACATGACTGCCGATTTTTTACCTTCTGTTCTCATCATTTACCATCTTAATGATTTATTCTGGGGTAGGGGGGTACATGAACATGTGAACATACCCCCTCCAAGCCCCCAGCTGCAGTGATACAAATGATTTAATCAAAAGATGATACCTTTCCCTCTAGACAAGGGAAAATAAAAAATTGGTGCCCAATGCTTTTTTTCAACAAAAGCAGTTCATTTTGCCTTTATGGCAGCTCAGAATGAAAAGCAGCTAAAGATTCTTGTGCTGAATGATATAACCCTGGTCATTATTAGAAAGGTGTAAATTATAAAAACTCAGGAATCTTATGTTGTGAACACCAGCCAAGATGAACATTCTCTATTTTTCATTGCTATAGGAGATTTTTGAGCTGATGGAAACTCGCTCTCACCTTGGAGCAGATCTCGTGAAGACTGGTTGCAATGGCTTTCGCTGGTGTATCACATCGAAACACATGACATTTTAGGATTCGTGTATCTTTATCTCTTGCTACATAGGCAAAATCCCTGCACAAATAAGAGCATGAAACATTAGCTGCAATTATTTACCTAATCTGTCCCCTGCACCATTTAAGCATGACTTAAATATCTGACAAACCTTTTTTCGTTTATAAAGGGAGAAGATGCATGCACAAGAGCATTATGCACAAATGACAATGATGTTAGTATCAGCATACAAATATTGGTTGATAATTTAATTGTACTGTATATCAGTAAAAGTTATGAAATAATTTTCAGGCGCACCATAAGCTTAAAAATGACAGTACCTGTGGCCAATGCTTAATGTGCTTGTATAACCTTCCTCTGTTACTTTGGCAGAGGCATCAATCCATTAAAATTACAGAGAAACGTGATTAGAATGGATGAACTATTCCTTTGCTGACATCGCCAATGGTAATTTACAGCAACAACTTATAAACCAGACAGACTGTGTATTTTGCAACTGTTTAATTTATTGCAATATTTCATGTAAATGGATGCGTTTGTTTTTGCTAAATACCAGGTGGCAATCATTTCAATTCTACAGCATGTGGCATCTTGAAATGGCAACAGAAGTATGGCACAATAAAGGCGATCAATTCTAAGGTAATGAACAATTTCCCCATTATAAACCAACACTTACCTGTAAACTTAACACAGCAGTTCAATCTCTGGGTTCAGAGGATGAGAGCAAACCATGTGCAGTTCATGTTCTCTGAACCCCTGTACGAGAGCATTGTCTTATTATGAGTAATTTATTACAGTAAGTCATTTGTTATTGTTCAATTCTGCTCATGAAACTGCCACTTGCAGGACTTCTTCAATGTGTAAAATTGTGGAATACGAGTAGCAGATTGCGCTACATTTGCAGGGTCTGTCGCAGGGGGACATATGCTATAGATTATATTTTACTGAGGTGCTTTCCAGTCTCTAGATTACTTAATGTGGAAAAATGTAATAATATGGTTCCTAAGAAACAGCACTTCTTTAAATGTATCGCCCAATCTTCCCAAATAAAAGTTAAACACACCATTTGAAAAATACTGCAAGTACAACAGCAGGCTAGATGTTAGATAGCCATTGGTGAGATTTTGCTCAATCCATTGATCAATTAACTGAAGGACAGTGCAAATACCAGCAGGGCAATTAGGGATGGGCAATAAATGCTGGCCTAGCCAGTGACGCCCACATCCCATGAATTAATTTTTAAAAAGGGGCACCATTGCAGTAAGCCACAATTTTACAATTTTAACGGGCAGAAAATGTTGGGGTCTGCACATCCAAATTCCTGGGATGTGATCCTAGTGCAGAAAGCTTGGCATTGAAGGCACAAATTTGTAAGATTACCCCTTACATGGCAACATTTGGCTTGAAGAGAAAAATTCATTTGTTACAGAAAAGCTAACAAAATTAGGTAACTGAACAGAAATGACTAGGAAAAATAAAACATTAACCAATACCACAGGGTCCGTGAACCAGAAGGCTATCAATTTGTAGCCATGCTTATACTAAAACAAGAGTCAGTGATTAACATAAGGTAGTTCAGACAATGTCCTATTTTTACTCGCATTTCCTTATATGATAGTAAAATAGATCTTCTCTGCAATGCTGTTGCTTGGAGGCATATAAAATATATGTCAGACAGGTTAGCTAATGCCATTGGCCACTATTACCCAAGTAAAGAAGAGAGATTAGAGATTAGATTAAAATTCATGCACCTCATATGTTATGAGTGTTTGCATTTTTTGCTAAATTTTGAGAATTTGTGTTTTCAAACTGAAATGGATCCCAAGATGCTGGAATTTTGAGTGTTTTTTTTTTAAAGGTCACCAGAAGGTTTGGACTGAATTTGAACTGTAAACAGTTGAAAGGAAGGCACCTGTTTTCAATTAACCCAGCAGGAGCTGTTTTTGACTTGGAGAGATGTTTACAAAGAAGTGACAAGCCAAGATTTATAGATGGCATGAGACTGGACTTCTGGAAAGTTTTGGTTTCAATTTGAACTGTTAAAAAAAAAAGGACAGTTGGTATTTCTGCCTGCACAGAAGAAAAACAGCTCATATTTCTCTTGAAAAGAACCCCTGTATTTCTAGTGTGCCAGCTTCCTATTTCCTCCTGTATATGAAGGAACCTTGCATCGAATGTGTGGGCACTGAAACCTTGTTGCTGCCTTCCTGCGGTAAGACTTATTTGGAGCCTTCTGTAGTTGCATCTCTTGGAAAGCCTACCCAAACTGATCTTCAACATCGTCTGAAAGCACTGTTCCAGGAAGATCCTCGTGACAGCCGTTGACATGCCTTTTGGACGCCTAACCAAAACAAAGGACATCTTTCCATACCTTCTTTTCAGCCAAACTGTTTTTTTTAATTCCTTCTATTACTTTGTTACAGCTGTAAACAAAAATCTTTTTTTTCTCCCCTGGTCAACCGGTGTGTATGTGTGTGAGAGGGCTAGGATAAATAAGGGGCTTTAATATTGCAATTGGTGTATATGTTTTACTTTATTATTGGTTAAGATTTGGTTTATAATAAACTGATAATTTTGTTGTTTATTAAAGAAACCTGGTAGGTGTGCTTAATTCTGGGGAAAAATAGAGTATATGATTCACTATTTCAGTAAGTGAGAAAATTTAAATATATGTTGTGGCCTGTGGAGAAGTGGGACTAAAGTAAACAGTGCACTCCTCTTGCCTTGGTTGTAACAATAATCATTTTAAAGCAAACTATAAATCTCTTCCTCATGAATAGGATCAAAATAGCATTCCAACTATCTTCTAAATATTCTGCTGAACTCAAGTTTTTATATTAAATGTAATTTTAGTGATTATTCAAATTATGCAGTACTTCAATACTCCCATAAAGACAGGCAATTTTCATCTCACCTCTAAGCAGTTTTGCTGCCACATTGTAAATTCCTTCAGCTAGCACCGATGCTCAACTGTATTGTCTTTAACAGCCCCAAAAAAGAACATAGTACCTCACACGGCTTTGAAAAATGTATAGCTTAGAGCCTGAATACTTCATTCTATTTTGTTTTACTTAAAAATCCAAATTGGATTTCAAACAGCTTTTACACAGCTGAATGGAGTTGTTGGAAATGTGTGTACTGTGCTTAAGTACTCACATTCTATGTGCTGCCATTGTTTTCAACCTTGGCATTTACAGCATCCACAATAAACTGTGAACATGAAACGCACTTTGAAAGAAGGGGGAAAAAAACAACTACTGAGTCAGAGCTAAAGATTTTCACCAGTACTGCAATCTGCAATGCTTTCTATGGCACTTTAACATCCCTGTTATTTACATTGACCTATATAAGAGACAAAAGAAAGAGAGCCGATTCAGCTATTAGGTTACAATGACGTTTAATCTATGGAGGTAAAAACCATGCAATTGGTATGAAACTATCCATTTTCTGGACAGAGATGTAGCCAACAGCAGAAAGCACTTGTTTCAAAAACAAACATTCCCATTAAAGGAAACTTGCTTCACAGAAAAACATTTTTTTTTTTGAAGTCAAGCTCTTTTTCTTCTACTCTGCACTAGCCCCAGCAATAGAACTGGCACATAATCCACTCCCAGTCTTTTGTCATTATTGCTCTAAAAAATGGAAAGGTAAACAAAAGCAGCCTAGAGTATTTCCCTTTTTCCTCTATGAGAAGGCACTAACTCTATGGATTCCTCCCCCAGAACATTATGGCACAGATGGGGAAGTAAGTGTATGAGACTACACTCTCAATTCTCCAGACCATGAAGTTCTTGATTGCTGCCATGCAGAAGCACAGGGCAGAGGCCAAGCATTGCTCCTCTAAGGAATGGAGAAATAAAACAGCAAGACACCTGTCACTGGGCTACTTATGCACAAGTTCTATCAACGAGACTGGAACAGCATTAGTCGGGGTGAGGCAAAGGAAGTGGGGGAAGAGGTGGAAAGAGAAAAATAAATGTAAATAAATACAAAAGGGGGGAGTGTCTATAAATAATTCATTATTTAAAATAAAAGATACATTATGTTGAACTTTGTACTAAGATTGGATGTGGTGTTCCTGCCCATCATAAAGGACAAATCATTGAAGGTGGCAGGGCAGGTTGAGAAAGTAATTAAAAAGCATATGAATCCTGGGCTTTACAATTAGAGGCATACAGTACAAAAGCGAGAAAGTTATGAGCCATTATAAAAAAAACTGGTTCAACTACCACTGGAGTGTTGTGTCCAATTCCGGATATCGCACTTTAGGAAGGATGTGAAGGCCTTCAAGAGGCATAGAAAAGATTTACTAGAGTATTTCCATGGATGAGAGACTTCAATTACACGGATAGATTGGAGAAGCTGGAATTTTTCTCCTTAGAGTAGAGAAGGTTGAAAAGAGATCTGATAGAGATGTTCAAAATCACAAAGGGTCTAGACAGAGTAATTGGAGAATAACTGCTCCCATTGGAGGGAGGGTCAAGAATCAGAGGACACCGATTTAAGGTGACTGGCAAAAGAGCCAAAAGCGACATGACGAAAAACTTCTTTTCCGCAGCGTGTGATTATCAATTTGAATGCACTGACTGAAAAGATGGTGCAGGCAGATTCAAATTGAGGCTTTCAAAAGGGAATTAGATAAGTAAATGAAAGGAAAAAACTGTAGGGCTACAGGGAAAGGGTGAGGAGTGGGATAACTGGATTACTCGCAGAGAGCCGGCACGGGTTTAATGAGCTGAATGGTCTCCTTCTGTGCTGTAACCATTCTCTGGTGCTATGGCCTTAGAGCTTCCACTAGGTACAAAGAAAGGTTTGTAATAATGACATTCCACTGTAATTTTAAACAAAACCTTAAGAGGAATTAGGAACATAGGAGCAGGAGTAGGCCATTCAGCCCTTCGAGCCTGCTCCGCCATTCTAGATCATGGCCGATCGTCTACCTCAACTCCATATTCCCGCACTATCCCCTTATCCCTTGATGTCATTAGCAACTAGAAACCTATTGATCTCTGTCTTAAACTTACTCAGTTACTGAGCTTCCACCACCCTCTAGGGCAGAAAATTCCAAAGATTCACCACCCTCTGAGTGGAGAAGTCTCCTTACCTCAGTCCTAAATGGCTTGCCCTTTATTCTGGGACTGTGTCCCCTGGCTCTGGACTCCACAGCTGGGGGAAACATTCTTTCTATCCTTTTAAGAATATTGTAAGTTTCTATGAGATTACCTCTCATTCTTCTAAACTCCAGAGAAAACAGGCCCAGTCTCCTCAATCTCTCCTCATAGGACAATCCCACCATCTCAGGAATCAGTCAGGTGAACCTCCGCTGCAGTCCTTCTATGGCAAGTATATCCTTCATTAGGCAGGGGGACCAGAACTGCACACAATATTCCAGCTGCATCCTCACCAATGCTCTAGACAATTGAAGCAAGACTTCTTTGCTCCTGTACTCAAATCCTTGCGATAAAGGCTAACATACCGTTTGCCTTCCTAATTGCATGCTGCACCTGCATGTTAGCTTTCAGAGACTTATGAACAAGGACACCTAGGTCCCTTTGGACATCAACACTTTCCAATCTCTCACCATTTAAGAACTACTCTGCACCTCCGTTTCTCCTACCAAAGTGGATAACCTCATACTTATCCATTTTATATTCCATCTGCCATGTTCTTGTCCACTCACTCAGCCTGTCCAAATCCTCTTGAAGCCTCTTTGCATCCTCCTCACAACTCACATTCCCATCAAGTTTTGTGTCATCCGCAAACTTGGAAATACTACAATTGGTCCCCACATCCAAATCATCGATATAGATTGTGAACAGCTGGGGCCCAAGCACTGATCCTTGCGGTACCCCACTGATCACAGCCTGCTAAACTGAGAATGACCCATTTATTCCTACTCTGTTTTCTGCCTGTTACCCATATGCTTTAATCTTTCTTAGTAATCTCCTATGTGGGACTTTATCAAAAGCCTTCTGAAAATCCAAGTACACCACATCCACTGGTTTCCCCTTATTCACTCTGCTGGTAACATCCTCAAAAAACTCTAACAAGGTTGTCAAATATGATTTCCCCTTCATAAATCCATGTTGACTCTGCCCAATCTGACCATTATTTTCTAAGTGTCGAGTAATCACATCCTTTATAATAGATTCTAGTATTTTCACTACTACTAACTTCAGGCTAACAGGTCTGTAGTTCCTCGTTTTCTCTCTCCCTCCTTTCTTAAACAGTGGGGTTACATTTGCAATCTTCCAATCTGCAGGCACCAGTGCAGAATTTATAGGACTTTGAAAGATGATCACCAATGCATCCACTATCTCTGTAACCATCTCTTTTAACACTCTAGGGTGAAGATCATCGGGTCCTGGGGTTTTGTCAACTTTCAGTCTTATTAATTTCTCCAATACTACTTTTTTTTTTTACTGATCCTAATTTCTTTCAGTTCCTCATTCTCACTAGACTCTTGGATCTCAATTATTTCAGGGAGACTTCTTGTATCTTCCTCCGTGAAGACAGACGCAAAGTAATTATTTAGCTTCTCTGCCATTTCTCTATTTCCCATTATAATTTCTTGTGTGTCTGACTGTAATGGACCCACATTTGTCTTTGCTAATTTCTTTCCTTTTTACATAACTATAGAAGCTTTTACAATCCGTATTTATATTTCTTGCTAGTTTACATTCATATTCTATTCTCTCGTTATCAATTCCTTGCTCCCCCTTTGCTGGATTCTAAAATTCTCCCAGTCCTCCGGCTTTTGACTTTTTTGGCTGGCTCACTTTCCCTACTGGGTTCTTTTGCCTTAAAAGAATGTATGTTTTTTGAAAACCATGCATTAATTCCTTAAATACTAGCCATTGTATATCTATCGTCAAACCTTTTAATGTATTTTTCCAATTCACCACAGCCAACTTACTCCTCATACCTTCAGAATTGCCCTTGTTTAGATTTAAGACCCGAGTTTCGGATTGAACTACATCTTTTTCAAACCTAATGGAAAATTCTATCATACTATGGTCACTTTTCCCTAAAGGAGCTTATACCACCAGATTATTAATTAGCCCTTTCTCATTGCAGAGTATCAGATCCAAAATAGCCTGTTGCCTAGGTGGTTCCTCAACATATTGCTCCAGAAAACCATCAGACAAATTCCAGGAATTCTTCTTCCACAACATTGGTGCTCATTAGATTTACCCAGTCTATATGTAGATTGAACTCACCCTTGATTACTGCATTGCCCTTGCTACATGCACTTCAAATTTCCTGATTAATACCATGCCCTACATTACCACTACTGTTTGGTAGGAGTGGTTTACAGGCCACCAATAATTGTTGCCACTTGCTGTTTCTTAGTCCCACCCATTATAAACAGCACTACCCCACCTCCTTTTCCTTTTTGCCTGTCCTTCCTAAATGTCCAATATCCTTTAATATTCAGTTCCCAGTCATGGTCACCCTGCAGCCATGTCTCCATAATGGCAATTAAATCATACCCGTTTACTTCTACTTGCGCCAGCAGCTCACCTACCTTGTTGCGAATGTTGCGTGCATTCAAATAAGATTAATTCTGCCTTTTTAACACTATTCTGTATTTTGACCCTGGTTGGTTCTAGCATTCGTTTTTACTGCTTTCCACTTTAATTCACAACTTTTCTACATCCCATAACCAGCTTTGTTTTTCTCCTTTTTGAATTCCCACTCAGGTTTCCAACCCCCTGACAAGCTAGCTTAAACCCTCTCCAACAGCACTCGCAATGTACAAAAATAAAATGTAATATTCTACTTTTTCAGTACATTGAATACAATTAATCATGGATAAAGACTATCATGAGACTGGGCAGAAACTGAACATCTTCATATAAAGGAAAACTAAAACACACAAGCTTGTTTCAGTCTATTCAGTTTTTCCCCGCTTATTTTCTCATTGTTATGGTTAAATGGTACCTAGCAAGAGGAAATGATATTGTATCTAATTGGTGATACTAAACTGCTCTTACTTACTTGTAACTTCCTGTTACAAAATAATTCAATGTTAAATGTTTTATAAAATATATAAAATACAAATTCTAAATGTAGCTATAATTTGGTTGCGCCCATTCTCCAGTTTTGCAAACCCATCTCCATTGTGTTAACTTGAGATAGCAAATGTTTCTGTGGGAAAACATTCACCGAATTGGGCAATTCAACAATATAAACTGGAGACATGTCCCACAGGAGTACAACATTAAACATTCCATGCAGATATCCTGTGATCACTACAGGTCACATTACAAACTATTTAATCAGCTATGTTTTCAGATAATTCTATCCCTGTTGACCATGTTCTTCTGTTATGCTTGGGCTTTGTTTGTGGGTCTTTTACAGACTACCACATTCCTGGTGGTTGTTCTCAGACAGTCTGGGATAAAGTGTAGATAAGAACGTAATACATTGATAGTTGAGTTTCGATCAGCAAATATTGCCCATAAAACAAGGACTCGTGTTCAATTCAGCTGCGAACATCCATTTACTCTACTATTATAGTTTGTAGTGAAGTGAACTGAAAGTACTATGGATTCAGCCTATAAACTAAAAATTCATCAATTTTATTTAAATCCTATTTTAAATAACAGACCTTTAGTTCCTGCAATAATCTGTCATCATGAACACAATTAATGCTGCATCACCTGCTATATTAAAATCAGTTAAAAGCTATCAGGGTCACTATTCTATGCAATCTGCTAGCATTAATTGAATATTTTAAGGGTTTATACTATACATAAGAGACTTCTAGTACAAAAGGGGATTTATGCATTTTGGTGTACACTCACCAGGAATCGTTTGATGCTACTATACATATGGATATATTTAGTTCCAAATATAATTAACAATATGGGAATCACGTGTTCAGTTTTAGGTTTCAGATATATTGTCAGAATCTTTACAACTATTTAAAACCATAAATTCATTTTTTGAGTGCTGCAGCAAATAGAGGAGCTAACAAAAATGATCTCACTTAAGCTGCCAATGTCAGTGACGTTAAAAATTACATTTGAAGCCATTGGTAAGCTAAGGTTACATATGGGGTATGGCAAATATTCCACAAGTGGCCCAGGTGACAAAATCACATGTGATTTTTGTAGGTTAGATTACAAGTGTAATTAGTACCTTCCAGAGAGTACCTTGTGATTTCTATTTAGGGAGTAGAGGTGATATATAAATGCAATTTGTTGTTGCATTCCAGAATAATATGTCGTATTCTATTCATGATTCTTCTCTTAAAAGAATGATTTGTTCTTCGGGTCTTCTGCTATACTCTTTAGGTGATCTGCTGTGATCACAGCAACACTTCCTCCAGTGAGGAAGCATGTCACCATTGTTTACACCTTTCCCGAACAGCATAAACAAGACTGAATGAGGGACCAAATCGAATCACATGAATTAATGCAGATTTTACCGCTCAATTAAGGAATACATGAGTAGTTCAACAGCCTGAACACCCCTGATCCTTTTATACTAATTAAATGAAAACTTTTTTTTTCAATTTTGCAACAAGTGTTTGGACTGAAGAACTTGCTTCGATCGTGACATAACTGATGATCTGAGAATTTTAGCGTTGTAACTGAGGATTCTTGACATAAAAGTTAGTGCTGTTTTGATAGAACAAAGTAAACTGTTTTTATAACATAGCCCTAAGGATATTACTCAATACAGGAATTTGGAACACAACTTTGCTAGCTCTAATTCAAATAAGGAAACATTATTTTCCAGATTTTAAGTAAGAAAAGTCTTCTATAGGCATATAAATAGTAAAAAGGTGGCAAAAGGAGGAGTGGGGCCAATTAGGGACCAAAAAGGGGATTTACGCATGGAGGCAGGGAGCATGGCTGAGGTATTAAATCAATACTTTGTATCTGTCTTTACCAAGGAAGAATAGGCTGCACAGGTCATAGTGAAATAGGAAGTAATTCAGACACTTAAAGAGTTTAAAATTAACAAGGAGGAGGTATTAGATAGGCTGTCTGTACTTAAAGTTGATATGGCACCAGGACCAAATGAGATGCATCCAAGGATTCTGAACGAAGCGAGAGTGGAAATTGTGGAGGCACTGGCCATAATTTTCCAGTCTTCCTTAGACTCGGGGTGGTGCCAGAGGACTGGAGAATTATAAATGTTACACACTTGTTCAAAAAGGGTGTAAGGATAAGCCCAGCAGCTACAGGCCAGTCAGTTTAACCTCGGTGATGGGGAAGCTTCGAGAAATGCTAAAACGGAACAAAATTAATAGTCACTTGGGCAAATTAAGGAAAGCCAGCACAGATTCGTTAAGGGAACATCATGTTGAATTTACTTGCTGGAGTTTTTTTTGATGAGGTAACAGAGAGGGTTGATGGGGGTAATGCTGTTGATGCAGTGTACATGGACTTTCAAAAGGCATTTGATAAAGTGCTGCACAATAGACTTGTGAGCAAAGTTATAGCTCATGGAATAAAAGGGACAGTAGCAACATGGATACAAAATTGGCTGAGTGACAGGAAATGGAGAGAGTAGTGTCTATTGGGCGTTTTTGGACTGGAGGAAGATTTGTAGTGGAGTTCCCCAGGGGTCGGTTATAACCCTTGCTCTTCCTGATGTATATTAATGTGTACATTAATTGGTGTACCTTGGTGTACAGGGCACAATTTCAACATTTGCAGATGATGCAAAACTTGGAAGCATTGTGAACTGTAAGGAGAATAGTGTAGAACTTCAAAAGGACATACACAGATTGGTTGAACAGGCAGACGAAATTTGATGTAGAGAAGTGTGAAGTGATTCATTTTGGAAGGAATAACAGGTACAATTCTAAAGGAGCAGAGGGTCCTGGTGTATATGTGCATAAATCATTGAAGGCGGCAGGACAGGTTGGGTGCACAGTTAGCAAAGCATACAGTATCCGAGGCTTTATTAATAGGGGCATAGAGTACAACATAAGAAGATAAGAAAGCAGGAGTAGGTCATTCAGCCCTTCAAACCTGCTCCGCCATTCAATGAGATCTTTTACTTCAACACCATTTTGCTGCACTATCCCCATAACTCTTGATGCTTTTAATAAGTAGAAATCTATCGAATTCAGTCATGAACATACTCAACGACTGAGCCTCCACAGCCCTCTAGTGCAGAGAATTCTAAAGATTCACCACCCTATGAGTGAAAAAATTCCTCCTCATCTCAGCCCTAAATGTCTTGTCCCTTATTCTGTGTCCCCTGGTTCTCGACTCCCCAGCCAGGGGAAAATCCTGCCTGCAGCAACCCTGTCAAGTCCTGTAAAAATGTTGTATGTTTGAATGAGATCACCTCTCATTCTTCTAAACTCCAGAGAATAAAGGCCCAGCTTATTTAATCTTTCCCCATAGGACAATCCGTCCATCCGAGGAATTAACTTGGTAAACCTTCGTTGCACTCCCTCTGTGGCAAGTATATCTTTCCTTGGGTAAGGAGACCAAAACTGCACACAATACTCCAGGTACGGTCTCACCAAGGCTCTATATAATTGCAGTAAGACATCTTTACTCCTATACTCAAATCCTCTTGTAATAAAAGCCAACATACCATTTGCCTTCTTAATTGCTTGCAGTATCTGCATGTTAGCTTTCTTGAATAACGACACCCAAGCCCATTTGAAGTTCAACACTTCCCAGCCTCTCACCATTTAAGAAATACTCAGTATTTCTATTTTTCTACCAAAGTGGATAACCTCACATTTCTCCACATTATATTCCATCTGCCAAATTTTTGCCCACTCGCTTAGCTTTTCCAAATCCCCTTGAAGCATCTTTGCATCCTCCTCACAATTCACACTTCCATCTAGTTTTGTGTCATCCGCAAATTTGGAAATATTACATTTAATCCCCACATCCACATCATTGATATAGATTGTGAATAGCTGGGACCCAAGCACTGATCCTTGCGGTGTTCCACTAATCACAGCCTGCCAATCCGAAAATTACCCATTTATTTCCACTCTCTGTTTTGTGTCCATTAACCAGTTCTCAATTCACGCCACTATATTCCCCCTAATCCCACATGTTCTAATTTTGTTTACTAATCTTTTGTGTGAGAACTTATCAAAACCTTCCCGAAAATCTAAATATACCACATCCACCAGTTCCCCCTTATCTATTCTGCTAGTTGCATCCTCAAAAATCTCCAACAGGTTTGTTAAACATAATTTCCCTTTCATAAATCCATGTTGACTCTGCCCAATCCTACCATTATTTTCTAAGTGTCCTGTTATCACATCCTTTATTATAGATTCTAGCATTTTCCCTATGACTGATATTAGCCTAACTGGTCCCTATTTTGTCTGTCCCTCCTTTCTTAAATAGTGGGGTTACATTTGCTACCTTCCAATCAGCAGGAACCATTCCAGAGTCAATAAAATTTTGAAAGATGACCACCGATGCATCTACTATCTATACAGCCACCTCTTTCAATTCTTGATTTCTAATGCAATTCTTGATTTCTTTTGTTAGCCACGGTTGGAACACTTCCTTGCTGGGCTTTTGTGCATTAAAGGAATGTATTTGTGTTGTAAACTATGTATTATTTCTTTAAATGTTAGCCATTGCCTGTCTACCGTCGTACACTTTAACATAGTTTCCCAATCCACCATAGCCAATTTGCCCCTCATACCTTCGTAGTTTCCTTTGCTTAGATTTAAGACCCTAGTTTCTGATTGAACGACATCACTTTTAAACTTAATGTAAAATTATGTCATATTATGGCCACTCTTTCCTAAAGGCTCCTTTACAACAAGATTAATTAACCCTTTTTCATTGCACAATACTAGATCTAAAATAGTCCGTTCCCTAGTTGGTTCCTCAATGTACAGCTCTAGAAAACCATGGAATCATAGAATCATAGAAAGTTTACAGCACAGAAAGAGGCCACTTGGCCCAACGTGTCTGTGCTGGCTAAAAAACGATCCACCCAGTCTAATCCCATTTTACAGCATTTGGTCTGTAGCCCTGCAGATTACGGAACTTGAGGTGCATATCCAGACTCCTTTTGAATGAGTTGAGGGTTTCTGCCTCAACTACCCTTTCAGGCATACATTCCAAGGATTTGTGCTCCATAACATTAATACTAATAAAGTTTACCCAGTCTATATGTAGATTGAAATCCCCCATGACTACTTTATTACCCTTGTTACATGCACCTCTAATTTCCTGATTTACACTGTGATTCACATGACCACTGCTGTTTGATGGCCTATAAACTCCGACCAATGTTTTCCATCCCTTGCTGTTTCTTAGCTCCACCCAAACTGATTCTGTGAATTGATCTTTAGAACGAAGGTCATCTCTCACTACAGTACCAATGCCTTCTTTAATTAACAGAGCTATCTCACCACCTTTTTCCAGCTTCTACCCTTCCTGAATGTCATGTACCCTTGGATATGCAGGTCCCAGCTTTGGTTTCCTTGTAGCCACGTCTCTGTAATGGCTATCAGGTCATACATATGAATTTCTATTTAAGCTGACAATTCATCTATTTTATTGTGAATGCTGCGGGCATTCAGATACAGACCCCTTAATTCAGTGATTTTTTAAATTTTTTTTACTGTTTTTGTAAACTCTGGCCCTATCTGCCGGCACACTCTTAAGTTTGCATTCGCTGTCCCTTCCTGCCATACTCTGATCATCATTACCTTAATTGCTAGCTTGATCCATTGCCCTGTCATTTTCCTTTAATTTACTTAATCTTCCCCTACATTATCCCTTCCCCCACCCCTCTGTTTAGTTGTGATTCTTTGATGAAGAAATTATCTCAAAATTCTTAAAAAATAAAGTGAATTAATCAGGCCCAGCTGCCAAATGGCAACTAGCCTGATTTGTTAAAGGTAATAACGTCCTAACTAATCAAAAAAAATCTGCTTTTAATTTTTGTATTTCATCTTTTAAAATTTATGGAATTAAAGTGTTTTTCCAACATGTTATTCAAGACTACTTCTAATACAAATATGGATTGTGACGTCACAGACTTTAAAACACAGACAACTGAACTGAATCTGTAACAATCTGTAAATGTGGTCTGGCGAAGGGTTCAACTCTTCAGTACAACACATCTCAAAAGCAAATAAAGGAAGAAAAGGCATGAATCCAGATGAAACCACTGAATTAAGAGCATGGACCTGGATGATAGGATGGGATGGCATTTGTCCGCTTGATCACACATTAAAAAACTCATCTATTACACTTGCAGAACTAACAATCTCTTAGGAATATCAAATATATCAAAAAAGAAAGAAAAATTACCTCTCTCTGAGTCCAGGAAAGCAGAGGGAAGAAATCAGAAAGAATGCAATGAACAACAGGAGAATATGTAAACCTAGATGCTAGAAGTTAATTACAGTAAAGGAGATCACAATAAACACATTCATTAGTCTAAGGGTTATAAAAGCTGTTCTGAAAACAAAAATGAGAATAGAGAAAAAACATTGGTTTTTCAAATTAGGTAGTTTGTTGCTGAAACATCATGAGTGTGCCAATATAAACCACTGAATAAAGACAGCTCCATAACTTTCCTATTGCCAAAGAGCAACTGTCAGAATATTACTTAGAGAAAATTTGAATAGTATGAGACAATGAGTTTTGCACATAATTTTGATGTTCACATTTTTACCTGTGGCTTATATGGAATACACAATGGGAACATGCAGAAACCTAGCTTGTGAGCTGTTCTGAACCCACCTTGCTTCTCAGTCACTTGTTCTGGCCTGGAGTTTCCACTAGGTTGTGCTGTTTCTTTCAGCACAAATCATCCGAAATCAGCCAAACCAAATGCAAAAGATGGAATTTCATACAAAAATTATGGCCAGCACAAATCAAGTTTCAGCGATCTTTTGCACAAGTTGAAAAAAACATTGTGCTAGATGCCCGCCCTGCCCAAAAAACACGCCCTTCTCCCAGATCAAATTAATCACCACTGCGAATTTCCAGGAATTGCGCTTTTCTGCGGGACTTCGAGGAAATTCTTGAAATTAAGCTGGTTCTTTTGGGCTGACGCTAATAGGCACGGCTTAAAAGCTTGCGAATATAATTCCTTTCTCATTTATTAGGTAACTGGCTATTTAACCAATATAGCTCTCAAATGGTTTTATATCATTTTCAGTTATTTAAAATAAGGGTTACCCACAGGTGGTAGGCTGAGCACTGATTAAAAATATCATTTTTGCGATAAATCCATTTTAAGCTGTATTAATCAAACTGCACTAAGTTACCGCTCTTAAATATCAAGGAATATTTTTAAAGCAAAAACAACTTTTAAAAATTATATTCTAAAACACTGCGTGATCCCACTCGTTCACTAAATATTTACTTTCAGTAATATGCACATGAGCTTTGAGTAGAAACTTGGGGGGAAAATGACAAGACTAGTGCAATTTTGGGTGCAACTCTACCCCCTTAAGATTTATATATATATATATATATCCCTATAAATATGAGAGCAGCATTTTTTGTCTCACATTCACCGCTGCACTTGTGTAAACTCCCATTTCAATTACCTGTACTAATTACTTCACTGTTTATGATTTGCCTCCTACCAATGGTCATGCAAGCGGGTACAGTACAGTGAAACAAAAACAAGAAATGCTGGATTCACTCAGCAGGTCTGGCAGCATCTGTGGAAAGAGAAGCAGAGTTAACGTTTCGGGTCAGTGACCCTTCTTCGGAACTGTACAGTACAGTGAATATGACTTGCAACATCATTGTCCTTGGAACTATGCCTTAATCAGAGGAAAGGCTGAAATTTATGGGCTCTCTAGGGATGTGAACGGAGGTGGGGGTTCCTCCATAAAACTGCGTCGGTGGGGTGGGGGGGCGGTGGAGTGCCCATTGCCTTCCAATTTTTCCCAGGCGGAGAAAGCTGAGGACAGCCTTCCCAAGCCAGGCCAACTAGCGGGGTTGATAAGGGTCTCTTCTTTGGGAGTAATCCAAGGGCCCTGGAGGGCCCCCCAGCGATGATTGCTGCCCCCCTTGGGAAGACAACCCCCACCTTGTTGCTGGGGCTTGCGTAAATGGCCCTGACAACCCCAACTCCACTCACCTCTCTCAGGGTCTCTGACGTCTTCAGTTCTGCAGTACCAACCTCCTACAGTACCAACAGTGGCCACTGCTCCCAGTGGTGCTACCACTACTGCTGAGCTCCCGGCCTTCTGATTTACCAGCAGCTCTTGGAAGCGGGAGCCAGTCCCTTAAAAGGACGGTGTCCTGGACAGCAGGCAGTTAATTGCCTGCCTGCTGTGAAATAGCAATAACAGTCCAAGGAAGGGCCAAAGCGGCGTCTCCCCCCACCTTCTGTCACCAGAACAAAATTCAGCCCAATATCTATAAGAATATTTCACACATTTTAGTCTAATTATATGATGCTGGTAGGTCTTCCATGCCTCACAGCCATGAGAAGTGATGTGAGAATCACTGCCTGGTAGACTTTGATCTTTGTTTTGAAACAGACTCCACGCTCTCTCCAAAGCCTGTGAGTGAGCCTGCCTAATGCGGAGCTTGCTTTTGCCAGGTGATGTGCAATTTCATCATCCAACGTGGTGTTGTTGGAGGGGATACTCCGGAGGTAACAGAACTTTTGAACTGAGTTGAGGGGTGTATTGCGACTATGGGATCTTAGAGGTTGCGACCTGGGGCAGGTTGGTACACGATCAGTGTCTTTTTCAGATTTATTGTAAGGCCGAAGCATTCTGACGCCTGGGCAGAGCGGTCAACCAACAGCTGGATGTTCTCCAGAGTGTGTGCTATGATAGCACAGTCGCCAGCAAACAAGAGTTCACTTAGTAGCTGTTCTTTGATCTTTGTACGAGCCTTGAGCCTTTGCAGATTGAAGAGGTTGCTGTCTGTCCCGAACTGAATGTGTACTCCTATGTCGAGATATTTGAGTGCATACAACAGCAAGGCCAAAAAGTAGATGACAAACGAAACTGGAGCCTTTACGCAGCCTTTCTTGGTGCCTAGATCCATTCCACTTTTGCTGCTTAATATCTGCTTGCAACATGAAGTGGCAGGACAAAATCCATAACACCGAAGTTCTTGCAAGGTGCCGCATACCTGGTCTCTAGAGCATGCTTGTCAGAGCTCAGCTTCACTGGATCAGCCATGTGGTTTGCATGGAGGATTTCTGCATACCAAAGGTGATATTCTACAGCCAGTTGAGCACAGGAACCCGCACCATAGGACGTCCCAAACTTAGATACAAAGACATTCTGAAAGCCAATCTCAGAGCTTGTAAGTTGGACCCCACTATATAGGAAAAAAACAACCGTAGCCTGATCCAAATGGAGAAGTCTGTCATCAAACAACCTCAACATTTGAGAACAGAGTCAGGACCCTACTGGACAAGTGAGCATGCTACAAAGCCAGAGGTTCACCCACCCCTCCAACAGTGATTTCAAATGTAATATCTGCAATCGGATCTGTAGATCAAGACTTGGTTTATCATCTCATATAAGACGGCACCAACCCAGACGGTGAACGACCAGACTCCTTACTGATCCGTCGAAGCAATGGGAGAATCCATCAGTATAATTATATTTGTTTGTCCAAACAAGCACTGTAAGCTGCATGGGTGTGTTCAAAGATATAGAGTGGGACTTCATATCAGCAACAGGGGTCCCAGTGACAGGCCGGAAGTCAGGCAACACTGCCTTGCCCTCTATTGGACCCCTGGCTGAATTCAACAGTGGGGAGGCAATTAATTTCCCGCCATTGGGGACACCATCCCTTTAAGGGACAAAATCCCACCTCCAAGAGCTGCCAGCCAATCGTAGGGCTGGCAGTTCAGTAGCACTAGCAGCGCCACTGGGAGTGGTGGCCACTGTTGATACTGACAGAGGCCCGGAGCAATGCCGATAGAGGAGACAACAGTACCAAGGTAACTGGGGTCAGAGGTCGCTGGGGCCAGTCAGCAAGCCCAGTCAAGAGGGTCAGGGGTGATTGGTGAAGGCAGGGAGGTGTCTTTCCATGGGGGCCGTGGATTGGCCCCAGATGAGGGACACCCCCCTCCAAGCTTGCTAGGAGGCTGCCAGGTTTCTCCTGAAATATTTAAAGGTTTCAGAAGTTGTAAGATTCTGAACAGCTGACGGGAGGCAGGTACAGAGTGAGAAACCAGTCATGGCTGCACCAGGGCATCACTCTAGCCCATAAGGTGATCAGCAGAGCAAGAGGACTGGGCACCTGATAAAGGAGTGTCCTTGGCCCTGCACAGTTGGCAGAGAGAGTGCGCACTCAGTGCCCAGTCTTTGAATGGGGTCGGCCCCCGCCCCCACTGGCCTGGCATCGTGAGGGAAGAAGAGCAGGGGGCTGCTGTCGAGGACACCTAAGTGGCCAGCTGCCCAGAAGGAAGGCTCCAGCTGGCAATGGAGGCACAACTGTCAGATTATGGGCCCAGTGGCAATGAGGGGCAATACACTTCGGAGGAAGGGCAGAACCCTAGGCATCAGGAGGGCAAGGGAGAGGAAAGAATGGCAGGAAGGCAATAGAGGGCAAACCCTTAGCACAGGATTGACCGCTGAAGATGGAGCTACCTGGAGATGACCAAGAACCAGTGCCACAAGAGACTGCAACTCTCCAGGCAGATGGGCACAGACATCTGTATCCTTGTCGCCAAAGACGGCGCACCTCGCAGCACTGGTTGCCATACCCTGCCAATGGCCCTCAGAGTCACTGTGACCTTAAAATTTTTGCTTCTGGCTTCTACCAAAAATCAGCTACGGACCTTCTGGCATCTCAAAAATGGTTGCACATCACCTCTCTTTGGTTAATGATGCCCTCTTTGTCAGAGCTGGACAGCATATTCATTTAACGACAGATATCGCCTCGCATTGGGTTTCGCCTCTATCGCTGGATTCTCCCAGGTGCAAGCTATTATCGATTGCACCCATGTGGCCATCAGAGCACCCAGTGACCAGTCAGTGAGATCCATCAACAGGAAGAGCTTCCACTCCCTCAATGTCCAACTGGTCTGCCACCACAACAAGAGCTCCCTCCAAGTGTGCGCTTGTTTTCCTGGCAGCTCCCACGACTCCATCATCCTCCTCCACCAGTCAAGGCTGTCTCAGATCTTCACTCCAACCCACAAAGTGTACAGATGGATCCTAGAGGACGAGAGAAATTCCTTGAAGAGTAGCTACTGACCTCTCTATGGGAGAGGCAGACAGAGACGATACAACTAATGCCATTGAGAATGCCATTGGGCTTCTAAAGATGTCATTCCAATGCCTGGACCGGTTGGGTGGTGCTCTCCAATACACTGCAAGGGTTTCGATCACTGTGGCTGGCTGCTCTGCTCTCCATAACATAGCCCTCCTGAGAGATCTGGACCTTGAGGACAGTGAGCGCCTGGAAGCAGACAGCTCATCAGGGGAGGAGCAGGAAGTAAGAGAGGAGGAGGAATTGGAGGCAGAGTGAGGTGACACTACTACGAGGTGGCCTCCTTCTGCCACTCTCTGGGAAGAGGACTTCCCTCCTCTCCATCACGGCCTCTAGCATTAGATCCAGGTTGGCATCGATGAAGCAACGCACTGACCTGCTCTGGTGCCAGGCCTCCAGCTACCCTGTGACATCTCACTTCCCTCTGATGCAGTGTAAGGTTTTGGCACAAACTGCAGATCTCTCCCTCAGGACGAACAGCAGCCTCAGTGATGGCTGCCATGGAGTGTCTACATGAGTTCCTCACTTCATCTGACCCATCTCCTTTCCCACCCCTATTGGCTCTTAGTGACAGGAAACCTGTCTCCATTTCAATTAAGGGCTCATCCCTGTAAAAATATGAACTTTAATCAGTTTCCACCGGAAGGAAGTTTCTGACCCAAAAACAGACGCAGCTCCTGTTTCCTGCCTCCATGGCGAAAATACAACCTATGGTATCTATCGGAGTTGTTAACTTGCTTTTTTTTGTTTTTCAAATGTTGATTGATCTGCTCTGTACCTCCAACATCTTCTATTTTTCTCTTTAACTTCCAGCTTTGCCCTATTGCTTTATCAATTTCTATTTACCCACACTTGAATTCTCTAAAGCTCTGCATTTTGTATTTCACAGACACCAAATAATCTGCCTGAAATTGACTGGCAATTCTAGAATATAATATTTGCTACAAGTTATACTGGAACTACAATGATAAAGACAAAGACAAAGATCTAACTCTGACGTTTATATTGAACTGACGCCAATGACGGAGAAAGGAGAATGAAAACATTACTCACAATACTGCAATGCAGTTTTCCTCCAAAAACAAATTCAGACATTTCTTATCTACAAAAACCAGTTGTTAAAACAAAAAGGGAAGAGAATAGACTAATCACATGACTCCAATATACAGCTGGCAGAAAGAAAGAGCACAGCACCGCAACCCCCCCGACCCCCACCCCACGCCATTGTGTCTTCCTTCTCAAGTAGGTTACTTTGATGTCATTTCATTTAGTATTGAAAACTTTAGCTTCAACTCACAATTGTAAAGCTGCTTCATATATTCTATGGGTAGACAAAACAACAACTTGCATTTAAAAGCACCTTTAATGTAGTAAAATATCCCAAGGTGCTTCACATAAGCGTAAACAAAATTTGACACCAAACCACATGGTGACCAAAACTTTGGTCAAAAATGCAGGTTTTACGGAGCATTTAAAAGGAAGAGAGAGATGGAGAGAGCTAGGGAGATTTAGGGATGGAATTCCAAAGTTTCAGGCCTAGACAGCTGAAGGCATGCACTATCGGTGAGTTATTAAAATCGGGGATCCGCAAGAGCCAGAACTGGAGGAGAGATCTCAGAGGGTTCTCAGGCTGGAGGAGGTTACAGAGAAAGTGAGGGGCAAGGTCAGGGAGGGATCTGAAATCAAGAATGAGAATTCTAGAATCGAGGCATTGCCAGGCTGGGAACCAAAGTAGGTCTGATGGGTGAATGGGACTTGAGAGTTAGGAGATGGGCAGCAGGGTTTTGGATGAACACAATTTTATGTAGAGTGGAAGATGGGAGGCCAGCCAGAAGAACATTGGAATAATCAAGCCTAGAGGTAACAAAACATGGATGAGGGTTTCAGCAGATGAGCTGAGACATGAGGGGCTGAATTTTATTAGCGCGCCACAAATTGCGGCGGCGCGCTTTGAAGTAGGCGGTCCACCCACGTGTAGCAGCTGCCACTAAGCCCCCGGGATATTTCGCGCGAGAGCTCATTTAAATGGAGGGGGCAGAACGGCCAGCCTCTGATGATATAGAGGAGGCAGCTGCTCCATCCTCAGCAAAGGTGTCTGCCATCAAAGAACAAGAACAGTACAGCACAGGAACAGGCCATTCGGTTCTCCAAGCCTACGCCGATCTTGATGCCTGCCTAAACTAAAACCTTCTGCACTTCCGGGGTCCATATCCCTCTATTCCCATCCTATTCATGTATTTGTCAAGATGCCTCTTAAACGTCTATATGGTACCTGCTTCCACCACCTCCCCCGGCAACAAGTTCCAGGCACTCACCACCCTCTGTGTAAAGAACTTGCCTCGCACATCCCCTCTAAACTTTGCCCCTCTCACCTTAAACCTATGTCCCCTAGTAACTGACTCTTCCACCCTGGGAAAAAGCTTCTGACTATCCACTCTGTCCATGCCGCTTATAACTTTGTAAACCTCTATCATGTCGCCCCTCCACCTCCGTCGTTCCAGTGAAAACAATCCGAGTTTATCCAACCTCTCCTCATAGCTAATGCCCTCCAGACCAGGCAACATTCTGGTAAACCTCTTCTGTACCCTCTCCAAAGCCTCCATGTCCTTCTGGTAGTGTGGCGACCAGAATTGCACGCAATATTCTAAGTGTGGCCTAACTAAAGTTCTGTACAGCTGCAGCATGACTTGTCTATTTTTATATTCTATGCCCCCACTGATGAAGGCAAGCATGCCGCATGCCTTCTTGACTACCTTATCCACCTGCGTTGCCACTTTCAGTGACCTGTGGACCTGTACGGCCAGATCTCTCTGCCTGTCAATACTGCTAAGGGTTCTGCCATTTACTGTATACTTCCCACCTGCATTAGACCTTCCAAAATGCATTACCTCACATTTGTCCGAATTAAACTCCATCTGCCATTTTTCCACCCAAGTCTCCAACCGATCTCTATCCTGCTGTATCCTCTGACAATCCTCATCACTGTCTGCAACTCCACCAACCTTTGTGTCGTCCGCAAACTTACTAATCAGACCAGCTACATTTTCCTCCAAATCATTTATATATACTACAAACAGCAAAGGTCCCAGCACTGATCCCTGCAGAACACCACTAGTAACATCCCTCCATTCAGAAAAGCACCCTTCCACTGCTACCCTCTGTCTTTTATGACCGAGCCAGTTCTGTATCCATCTTCCCAGCTCCCGTCTGATCCCATATGACTTCACCTTTTGTATCAGTCTGCCATGAGGGACCTTGTCAAAGGCTTTACTGAAGTCCATATAGATAACATCCACTGCCCTTCCTTCATCAATCATCTTCGTCACTTCCGCAAAAAACTCAATCAAATTCGTGAGACATGACCTCCCCTTCACAAAACCATGCTGCCTCTCGCTAATAAGTCCATTTGTTTCCAAATGGGAGTAAATCCTGTCCCGAAAAATCCTCTCTAATAATTTCCCTACCACTGACGTAAGGCTCACCGACCTATAATTTCCTGGATTATCCTTGCTACCCTTCTTAAACAAAGGAACAACATTGGCTATTCTCCAGTCCTCTGGGACCTCACCTGTAGCCAATGAGGATGCAAAGATTTCTGTCAAGGCCCCAGCAATTTCTTCCCTTGCCTCCCTCAGTATTTTGGGGCAGATCCCATCAGGCCCTGGGGACTTATCTACCTTAATGCTTTGCAAGACACCCAACACCTCCTCCTTTTTGATAATGAGATGACTGAGACTATCTACACTCCCTTCCCTAGGCTCATCATCCACCAAGTCCTTCTCCTTGGTGAATACTGTTGATATCAATGGGAAAGCGCCATTTTTAAAGGGCTTCAAGCCCTTCATCCAAATTTACATTTTTACAGATACATTTGTTTCACATTAATTTTAAAGATTTCAATAAAAGCTAAAAGCCCCTCTACCACCCCCAGTGAACATATATATTTTTGGGCTTTTCCCACCAAAAAATATCTTCATCCCCAAGTCGAACTTTCCTACCCGAACTTAATCACCTTTGACCTGCAACCTCTTCCCACCATTCCCTCATCCAACAGAAACATTTTTCTCCGTTCCCCGCCCCCCCCCATTGCCAACCCTGAAAATTTCACTTTTCCCCCCTTCCCACCAGTGTCTCGCCTTGAATTCCCAGACGGGGATCGGAAGGCCACCGGCTGGAATATCGGTGTGGGACGGCTGCCCGGTCCAGGCAAGTTAATTATCATGTATTTGCATAGGTTTTATTAGGCAAATGAAGGCCCTGCCACTTGGTGGGGGGGGGGGGGGGGGGGGGGCCGCACTGAGGCCTCGCCGCCACTGGTAAAATGCAGCAGAGCCTTCTCGGCGTCGGGGGTCATGGCAGGCCTCTCCCGGAAGAATTTTCAGGCCGCCCACCCTTCCACCCCACCATGACCCCCGAAGCTGGAGGGCTCATGAAATTCAGCCCGAAGATTCCAGTGATAAGGAGGTGGAAGTAGGCAGTCTTGTTGATGAGGCGGTTGTGCTGATACTGGAGTGATGTGGTCAGAAGCTTCTCTTTTGGTCAAACACAACACCAAGGGTACAAATGGTCTGGTCAGCCTCTGACAGTTGCCAGGTAGAGGGATGGAGCCAGTGGCTAGGGAATAGAGTTTGTGCCACGGACTGAAGACAAATGCTTCGATCTTCCCAATGTTCAGTTGGAGGAAATTTCTGCTCATCCAGTAATGGATGTTGGCAAGCAGTCTAACGAATCAGAGATATGAATGGTGGTGAGTGTACATGTGGAATCTGACATATTTTTGAATGATAGAACCAGAGAAAATTTTCAGCACAGCAGGAGCCATTCAGCCCATCGTGTCTGCACCAGGCAAAAAAACTAGCCACCCAATCTAATCCCACTTTCCAGCACCAGGTCCATAGCCTTGATGGGTACAGCACTTCAAGTGCATGTCCAGGCACTTTTAAAAATAATTGAGGGTGTCTGCCTCCACCACCATTCCTGGCAGTGAATTCCAGACGCCCACCACCGTCTGGGTGAAAAAGTTTTTCCTCGTGTCCCTTCAAATCCTTCTACCAATCACCGTAAATCTGTGCCCCCTGGTAATTGACCTCTCCGCTAGGGGAAACGGGTCCTTCCTGTCTACTCTATCTAGACCCCTCATAATTTTGTACACCTCGATTAAGTCACCCCTCAGCCTCCTCTGTTCTAAGGAAAACAACCCTAGCCTATCCAATCGTTCCTCTTTGCTGCAACTTTCGAGCCCTGGCATCATTCTTGTAAATTTCCTCTGTACTCTCTCCAGAGCAATTATGTCCTTTCTGCACAATACTCCAACTGTGGTCTAACCAGTGTTTTATACAGTTCAAGCATTACGTCCCTGCTTTTGAATTCTATACCTCAGGCAATAAAGGAAAGCATTCCATATGCCTTCTTCACCACTCTATATGTCCTGCCACCTTCAGGGAGCTGTGGACATGCACTCCAAGGTCTCTCACTTCTTCTACCCCTCTCAATATCCTCCCATTTACTGTGTATTCCCTTGCATTATTTGCGCCCCCCAAATGCTTTACCTCACGCTTATCTGGATTGAATTCCATTTGCCACTTTTCCGCCCACTCAACCAAACCATTGATATCTTTCTGGAGTCTAATTTCCCAATCATGCCTCCCACATTTAAGGCCAAATCATTAATATATACCACAAGGGACCCAGCACTGAGCCCTGTGGAATGCCACTGGAAACAGCTTTCCATTCACAAAAACATCCATCGACTACTACCCTTTGTTTCCTGGCCCTGAGCCAATTCTGGATCCAACCTGCCACATTCCCCTGTATCCACGGGCTTTCATTTTACTGACCAGTCTGCCATGTGGGACCTTGTCAAATACCATACTAAAATCCATGTAGACCACATCAACTGCACTTCCCTCATCAATCCTTCTTGTTACTTCCTCAAGAAACTCAATTAAGTTAGTAAGACACGACCTTCTCTTAACAAATTCATGCTGACTATCCCTGATTAATCTGTGCCTTTCTATCCTATCCCTCAGAATAGATTCTAACAATTTACCCACCACCGAGGTCAGACTGACCTGCCTATAATTATTTGGCCTATCCCTTGCACCCATTTTAAACAATGGTACAATGTTCGCAGACCTCCAATCGTCTGGAACCTCTCCTGTATCTAGTGTGTATTTGAAGATGATCCTCAGCGCATCTGCTATTTCATCCCTGGCTTCCTTTAACAATCTGGGATGCAATCCATCTGGCCCTGGTGACTTATCCACTTTCAAGGATGTCAGACCCTCTAGTACTTCCTCTCTCATTATACTTATCGTATCTAATATTTCACACTCCTCCTCTTTAACTACAATGTCTACATCAACCCTCTCCTTTGTGAAGACAGAGGCAAAAAACTCATTAAGAACCCTGCCCACATCTTCTGCATCCACGCATAAGTTCCCTTGTACATCTCTGATAGGCCCTACCCTTTCATTAGTTATCCTCTTACTCTTAATGTACTGATAAAACATCTTTGGGTTTTCCTTGATTTTACCTGCCAATAATTTTCCATGATTTCTCTTTGCTTTTCTAATTTCCTTTTTTACTTCACCCCTGCACTTTCTATACTCCTCCAGGCTTTCTAAAGTATTAAAATTTTTATGGTCATTAGCTTTCTTTTTCTGCTTTAACTTACCCTGTACACTTCTAGATAACCAGGGGGCTCTAGATTTGGCAGTACCACCCTTTATCTTTGTGGGGACATGCCTATACTGTGCCTGCAGAATCTTGCTTTCGAATGCCTCCCACTGGTTTGCCACTGATTTTCCTTCAAGTAGCTGCATCCAGTCCACTTTCACCAAGTCACCTTCTTAAAATTGGCCTTCCCCCAATTTAGAACTCTTACTCCTATCTTATCTTTGTCCTTTTCCATGATTATGCTAAAACATACTGTATTATGGTCACCACCTCCAAAATGGTTACCCACTGGTACTTCATCCACTTGCCCAGCTTCATTACTGAAGATTAAATCTAGAATTGCGCCCCCTCTCATTGGGCTTGTTAAGTGCTGGCTAAAAAAGTTCTCTTGAATGTAGTTCAAGAATTTTGTCCCCTCTGTGTCCTTCACACTGTTTGTATCCCAGTTGATATTGGGGTAGTTGAAACCTCCAACTATTATTGCCCTATAACTTTTGCACTCATAAATTTGCCTACATATTTGTTCTTCTACCTCCCTCTCACTATTTGGGGGTCTATAGTACACTCCTAGTGGTGTGGCTGCCCCTTTTTTATTTCTGAGTTCCACCCATATGGCCTCATTTGATGATTCACTTAGCATATCATCCCTCCTCAAAGCTGTTATTGATTTCTTAATAATGCTCCACCCCCTCCTTTCTATAATCTCCCTCTCTATCCCACCTGAAAACTATATCCAGCTGCCATTCTTGCCCTTCCTTAAGTCAAGTTTCCATTATAGCAACGATATCATGTTGGTGTGTTTAAAATTGAACCCCGTTATGGTAAGACCAGGTGAAGGCTGAGAGGGACCCCTAGACACCTTTCTCACCTGGTCGTAACAACAGTGGGAAGTCATTAAGGCCTCTAACTGACGTGCACTCTGTACTATAGAGAGGGATAAGTGACAAACCTGAGGTCAGCCATAGGCAGAGGCTTGCGATAACAGGAGCAGGTTATTGAGGCTGATATTAATGATAGTGAGGCTGATATTAATGATAGTGGTCCTGTAAAGAAATTTTTGGCAGTTCCTGCAGTAGACTTTCATAACTCAACAGGGCTATAGACCTTCCCCCCCGCCCACCCCCCATCAACCTTCCATTTTCTTCAGAAGTAGCTCCTCCAAGTCACCACAGCATTTTGCATTGCCACTGCGCACTCAATCGCAACCCATCTTGTCATCCCACCTGCCATCCCTAATTGGACACTGATCCCAGAGACGGGTTCCTAATTGGATGCCTTACGGACAATTGAACTGGAAGGCCCACTACTCGCGTGTCCGGGTTCCCGACCTGGAAATCATCCCGCCATTTGTGCAAAAACTGAGGTGGCGAGATTCCACCCATAGAAATAAGGGTAGGTCATTTAGTCCCTCGAGTCTGTTCCGTCATTCTATCTATATTAATGACTTAGATGAAGGGACAAAGAGTAATGTATCTAAGTATGCTGATGATACAAAGTTAGGTGAAAAGGTAAACTGTGGGGAGGACACAGAGAGGCTGCAAAGAGATATAGATGGGTTAGGTGATGGGCAACAAGATGGTAGATGGAGTATAATGTAAAGAAGTGTGAAGTTATTCACTTTGGTTGTAAGAATAGAAAAACAGTATATTTTTTTTTTAAAAAGGTGTGAAACCTGTAAGCGTTGATGCTCAAAGAGACTTGGGTGAGCTTGTTCAAGGAACGCAGAAAGTTAGCATGCAGGCTCAGCAAGCAATTAGGAAGGCAAATGGCATGTTGGCCTTTATTGCAAAGGGATTGAGTACACGAATAAGGAAGTCTTGCTACAATTGTATAGGGTTTTGGTGAGACCACATCTGGAGTACTCTGTGCAGTTTTGGTCTCCACATTTAAGAAAGGATATACTTGCATTGGAGGCAGTGGAGCGAAGGTTCACTAAATTGGTCCCTGGGATGAGGGGGTTGTCCTATGATGAGAGGCTGTGTAAATTGGGCCTATACTCTCTAGGGTTTAGAAGAATGAGAGGCGATATCATATTGAAACATATAAGATTCTGAAGGGGCTGGATAGGGTAGACACAGAGAGATTGTTTCCACTGTTTGGGAAATCTGAACACGGGGGCACAGTCTCAGGATAAGGGGCCGATCATTTTGGACTAAGATGAGGAGAAAGTACTTCACTCAAAGGGTTGTGAATCTTTGGAATTTTCTACCCTGGAGGGTTGTGGATGCTCCATCATTGAATACATTTAAGGCTGGGATAGACAGATCTTTGGTCTCTCAGGGAATCAACGGATATGACGAGCAGGCGGGAAAGTGGAGTTGAAGCCTAAGATCAGCCATGATTGTACTGAATGGCAGAGCAGCCTCGATGGGTCATATAGTCTACTCCTGCTCCTATTTCTTGCGTTCTTTATGTTCTGAGTCACGCAAAGTAGCAGCGTGGTTTGCAGGCCAGGGGAGGTGGGTTCGCCATTAAATTCTGGCCATTGAATACAACCTTAGTTTGTGTAATCTCCCCTCATAATTTAACCCTTGGAGGCCAGGTATCATCCTGCATAAAGGGAACAGAATTTTGTTCATGGCTTTCAGGCCTCCTCTGTGCTCTTTAGGTATCGGGGGGCCTTTGTGATAATTGTTCTGCTGCCCTCATTTTTGCCTACAGTTCCATTACTGCTACCAATCGGTTTGACAATAGGAATTCCCCATCTCAACTTTCTGCAGGAAGAATTGCAAGACCACTGGAGGGATGACAGGAAGTCAGACGTTACCGGTGGTACTCCTTGCCCATTCGCTTGCACTCTGAAGCCTGCATCTACAGGCAGAAGTGCACGTATCTCAATAAAGCAGAAGATTAGTTCAATGGAGATGTTAATACCTAAAGGGGTGCTGCAATAGCAGATCCACAGATTCAGGTCCGATATGCGGATGCCTGACTATACAAACTTGCTGGATACTGGAGGAAATAGTTTCTGTATCTACTCTATTAAATCTCTTGATCATTTTAAAAACACCTTTTGTTCATTTACTTCTTCAATCTCTCTGAAGGGGGAGTCCAGCAAATTTTGGTAAGATAAGGCAAGAAAATTTAGTTATTAAATGCTTTATATCATAGTAAGGTACCAAGTCACACACCATCCTAACTTGGAACTATATTGCCGTTCCTTCACTGTCACTGGGTCAAAATCCTGAAACTCCCTTCCTAACAGCACTGTTGGTGTACCTACGCTACATGAACTGCAGCGGTTCAAGGAAGCGGCTCACCACCACCTTCTCATGGGCAATTAGCGATGGGCAACAAATGGGCCTTGCCAGCGATGTTCACATCCCATTCCCGAATAAAACAAATGCAGAGCACTTATAATCAGGCTCACAATTCAATCAGAAAACCTATCTTTGCATAATATTACAAAATAATGAACAGGTCACACTTTTGCACATCAGTGGGTCACCCTGTTTGATTTAAACAGATGAATACCAATTGTTCTCCAGCATGCCTAACCTTTTAATCTCTGCGAAAGCCCTTGCAACTTACTCTTCAAAAATCTGACTTGCTGTCATTTTCTCAGTCTCTGTGTTTTGGAACATAGAACATCACAGCGCAGTACATGCCCTTCGGCCCTCGATGTTGCGCCGACCTGTGAAACCATCATCTCTTTCTGTTCACAAACCGAGACTTCCAACACAATTGGTTTGATGTGTTTTTTGATGAGCAGAATAAGCTAACAAACTGATTATTTAGTCCTTGTGGAAAACAATTTTTATAAGCATAATGGCCACCTTTCATCTGGATACCTTTTTAAAAAGAATATACATTGTTTTAAAACCCCCAAAATAAAAAACTTTTTTCCAAATCCAATCAATGAAAAATAGGTCAAAATGCTGTGCTGTTGCATTAGATATTCAAGTTTACTTTCCACAATACCCCTGTTTTGTCTGTTAAACCCAATTACCATAATCTGACAAAGATCTAATTGGCAGCACATTTACAACATTCTGGAGAGCAATTATTGCAGAATCCAATATCTTGTCCAGTGTAATAGGATTTTAACAATCACACTGTCAAGTGTACTTAACTATCTTTGTCAGAATATAAACTTGTGGACGTACAACACAGTTTAATTTGAGCTCAATAATTCTTACTAGAAAACAAATGGGCTCTTACATTCTTACAGCCTGAAATAAAAGGCCATCTTTATTAAATAATAGCTTATTAGCCACATAACTTACTTTAATGAAGTAATCAAATACTAGTTTAATTCTATTAAAATTTAGGTTAATTTTTCTCTGATTTAAACAGATGTTACTTGGTTTACAGATACAAAATGACACCTGACAACGCAGAGCATGTGCAGAGCAATCACAGGTGACAAAGTGTGCAAATATTTGTCAGCCTGTCAGTATCAAAGCGCGCATGTGCGCATATGACATCACCACCCCTCAATAGCCGTCTCCATTCACCCGAACAGCAACCCGCTCCCTCCCACCATCACTGCTTCAATCGGCACTTCACCTGCTTGATCCCCGCCACGCCGCTGCCTTCCCTCAACCACTCACTCACTCACCTCCCCCACCCCACTGGCTGCGCTACCACTCGGCCTCTCGCTCCAGGCCGCCACGATTCCCCCCGCCCCCCCAGTCATGCGCTCCCACTCTCGAGGGTTTCTCCCCCTCCCCACCCACCTCCCCCTCCCCCCAGGCTGCTTCCCCCACCTTAGCCACTTGCTCCAGACCCTCGCCACTACTCCTCCCCCCCCCTCCCCTCAGCCAATTGTACCCCGCTCCTCACTTTCCCTGCACTGCCACCCTGCTCCCCCGCCGCTCACTCCCCACTTAACCCCTCCCCTCCCTCCAGCCGCGAGGTCTAGGCTGTGCTGTTTCCCTCTCCTGGCCACTCACTGCTAGGTCGCCCCGTCACCCCTCGAGGCCCACCTTAGTTCTTCGGGCGGCACTGCGGAAAATGATTGAACGTGGGAGTAAGTGGGCGAGAGGAGGAAAGCATCGCAGACTGGAGCTAGCAGCTGGAGGGAGGCGGGGGGAGGGGGTGGGGGGGTGGGGTGTGGAAGCGGGAAGCGAGCGAGTGGCTGGAGAGAGGGGTGGGGGAGGAAACAAGGAGTGGGAAATGATTGCCCGAGGGGAGGGGGGGGGGGGGGGCGGCGCAGTGGCGAGGTCTGGAGTGAGTGGCTGTGGTGGTGGGGAGGGGTTAGTGGAGGAGAGCGGGGAGCAAGCGGCTGGAGGCGATGTGGAGCAGTGAGGCCAGAGCAAATGGCTAAGGGAAGGCTGCGGGGAGCCAGCAGCAAGAAGACAGGTGCAGGAGGAAGCAGCAGAGAGAAGCGCAATGGCAGGAAGGAGCAGGGGACTATTGGGGGTGGGATGGAGGCGGCAATGCCAGCCATTGAGGGGATTTTCGTGTCAAATTTGTTTTTTGTGATAAATTGAGCAGCGCCATCTTTAATCCTGGCAGCTGCCTGAACGTCACAGACAGTAACATTTCAGTGGAAGAGGCTGATTTGCACATATGCCAGCACTGGGCCACCTATTGGTTGCGTTGTCAGCAAACAATGCCTTACAGATATATGGCAACACATCACTGCTATATTTTTACAGACTTAATTCTTTATGTTTGTTTATGTAATATAGGTACAGAGTCCTAAGTGGTGGCTTATGAATCCCAAGGGCAACCAGTGAACTTTTAAAATGACATATTAATACACCCAGCCATGAAATGTGTCAGAAGCTGAAATTAATAACCTCAGCACTTGTATTATTCCATAGTTAAAGGATAACCACATACGAAAATGGTAATAAAAAGCATTTTTCAAGCCTCTGGAATGTTAAAATAGCTTTTTTTCTGTCAATTTTCTCTCCTCTCATAAAGGCATTGGTTAAGGTTTCATGGGTTCCAGCTGCCTTCCAGTACCAAAGTGATAATTTTACATATTAGAACATGACAGCAAATGTCAACCGTCTGATTGTGACTTGGCAATAATGTCCCACCCATTCAGCCTTCACTGTACGTCCACATAAGAACAAAGAACAAATAACAATACAGCACAGGAACAGGCCATTCGGCCCTCCAAGCCTGCGCCGATCTTGATCCCTGTCTAAACTAAAACCTTCTGCACTTCTGGGGACCGTATCCCTCTATTCCCATCCTATTCACGGATTTGTCAAGATGCCTCTTAAACGTCGCTATCGGACCTGCTTCCACCACCTCCCCCGGTAGCAAGTTCCAGGCACTCACCACTCTCTGTGTAAAGAATTTGCCCCGCACATACCCTCTAATCTTTGCCCCTCGCAGCTTAAACCTAGTAACTGACTCATCCACCCTGGGAAAAAGCCACTGACTATCCACTCTGTCCATGCCACTCATAACTTTGTAAACTTCTATCATGTCGCCCCTCCACCTCCATCGTTCCAGTGAAAACAATCTGAGTTTATCCAACCTCTCCTCATAGCTAATGCCCTCCAGGCCAGGCAACATCCTGGTAAACCTCTTCTGTACCCTCTCCAAAGCCTCCATGTCCTTCTGGTAGTGTGGCGACCAGAACTGCAGGCAATATTCTAAGTGTGGCCTAACTAAAGTTCTGTACAGCTGCAGCATGACTTGCCAATTTTTATACTCTATGCCCCTACCAATGAAGGCAAGCATGCCGTATGCCTTCTTGACTACCTTATCCACCTGCGTTGCCACTTTCAGTGACCTGTGGACCTGTACGCCCATATCTCTCTGCCTGTCAATACTCCTAAGGGTTCTGCCATTTATTGTATACTTCCCACCTGTATTAGATCTTCCAAAATGCATTACCTCACATTTGTCTGAATTAAACTCCATCTGCCATTTCTCCGTCCAAGTCTCCAACCGATCTATATCTGCTGTATCCTCTGACAATCCTCATCACTACCCACAACTCCACCAACCTTTGTGTCGTCCGCAAGCTTACTAATCAGACTAGCTACATTTTCCTCTAAATCATTTATATATACTACAAACAGCAAAGGTCCCAGCACTGATCTCTGCGGAATACCACTAGTCACAGCCCTCCATTCAGAAAAGCACCCTTCCACTGCTACCCTCTGTCTTCGATGACCGAGCCAGTTCTGTATCCATCTTGCCAGCTCGCCTCTGATCCCGTGTGACTTCACCTTTTGCACCAGTCTGCCATGAGGGACCTTGTCAAAGGCTTTACTGAAGTCCATATAGATAACATCCACTGCCCTTCCCTCATCAATCATCCTTGTCACTTCCTCAAAAAACTCGATCAAGTTAGTGAGACACGACCTCCCCTTCACAAAACCATGCTGCCTCTCGCTAATAAGTTCACTTGTTTCCAAATGGGAGTAAATCCTGTCCCGAAGAATCCACTCTAATAATTTCTGACGTAAGGCTCACCGGCCTATAATTTCCTGGATTATCCTTGCTACCCTTCTTAAACGAAGGAAAAACATTGGCTATTCTCCAGTCCTCTGGGACCTCACCTGTAGCCAATGAGGATACAAAGATTTCTGTCAAGGCCCCAGCAATTTCTTCCCTTGCCTCCCTCAGTATTCTGGGGTAGATCCCATCAGGCCCTGGGGACTTATCTACCTTAATGCTTTGCAAGACGCCCAACACCTCCTTTTTGATAACGACATGACCCAGGCTATCTACACTCCCTTCCCTAGACTCGACATCCACCAAGTCCTTCTCTTTGGTGAATACTGATGCAAAGTACTCATTTAGTACCTCATCCATTTCCTCTGGCTCCACACATAGATTCCCTCCTCTGTCCTTGAGTGGGCCAACCCTTTCCCTGGTTACCCTCTTGCTCTTTTTATATGTATAAAAAGCCTTGGGATTCTCCTTAATCCTGTTTGCCAATGACTTTTCATGATCCCTTTTAGCCCTCCTGACTCCTTGCTTAAGTTCCTTCCTACTGTCTTTATATTCCTCAAGGGCTTCGTCTGTTCCCAGCCTTCTAGCCCTTACGAATGCTTCCTTTTTTTTTGACTAGGCTCACAACATCCCTCGTTGTTCAAGGTTCCCGAAACTTGCCAAACTTATCCTTCTTCCTCACAGGAACATGCTGGTCCTGGATTCTAATCACCTGACGTTTGAAAGACTCCCACATGTCAGATGTTGATTTACCCTCAAACAGCCACCCCCCCATCTAAATTCTTCAGTTCTTGCCTAATATTGTTATAATTAGCCTTCCCCCAATTTAGCACCTTCACCCGAGGATTACTCTTATCCTTATCCACAAGTACCTTAAAACTTACGGATTTATGGTCACTGTTCCCAAAATGTTCTCCTACTGAAACTTCAACCACCTGGCCGGGGTCATTCCCCAAGACCAGGTCCAGTACGGCCCCACCCCTATTTGGGCTATCTACATATTGTTTCAAGAAGCCCTCCTGGATGCTCCTTATAAATTCTGCCCCATCCATGTCCCTAGCACTAAGTGAGTCCCAGTCAATATAGGGGAAGTTAAAATCACCCACCACTACAACCCTGTTACCTTTACATCTTTCCAAAATCTGTCTACATATCTGCTCCTCTACCTCCCGCTGGCTGTTGGGAGGCCTGTAGAAAACCCCCAACATCGTGAATGCACCCTTCCTATGCCTGAGCTCCACCCATATTGCCTCGCTGCATGACCCCTCCGAGGTGTCCTCCCACAGTACAGCTGTGATATTCTCCTTAGCCAGTAATGCAACTCCCCCACCCCTTTTACATCCCCCTCTATCCCGCCTGAAGCTTCTAAATCCTGGAACATTTAGCTGCCAATCCTGTCCTTCCCTCAACCAAGTCTCTGTAATAGCAACATCATAGTTCCAAGTACTAATCCAAGCTCTAAGTTCATCTGCCTTACCTGTTATACTTCTCGCATTGAAACAAATGCACTTCAGACCACCAGTCCCGCTGTGCTCCGCAACATCTCCCTGCCTGCTCTTCCTCTTAGTCCTACTGGCCTTATTTACTAGTTCCCCCTCATTTATTTCACCTGCTGTCCTACTGCTCTGGTTCCTACCGCCTGCCACACTAGTTTAAACCCTCCCGAGTGACGCTAGCAAACCTCGCAGCCAGGATATTTGTGTCCCTCCAGTTTAGATGCAACCCGTCCTTTTTGTACAGGTCCCACATGTCCCTGAAGAGATCCCAATGGTCCAGATATCTGAAACCCTCCCTCCTACAGCAGCTGTTCAGCCACGTATTTAGCTGCACTATCTTCCTATTTCTAGCCTCACTGGCACGTGGCACAGGCAGTAATCCCGAGATTACAACCCTACAGGTCCTGTCTTTTAACTTTCTGCCAAACTCCCCCTGCAGGACATTGTCACTCTTCCTGCTTATGTTGTTGGTACCGATGTGTACCACAATCTCTGGCTGTTCACCCTCCCCCTTCAGAATGCCCCCCGTCTGTTCAGAGACATCCTTGACCCTGGCACCAGGGAGGCAACATACCATCCTGGAGTCTCTTTCACGTCCACAGAAGCGCCTATCTGTGCCCTTGACTATAGAGTCCCCTATAACTATTGCTCTTCTGCACTTTGTCCGTCCCTGCTGAACAATAGTGCCAGCCGTGGTGCCACAGCTCTGGCTGCTGCTCTTGTTTTCCCCTGATAGGCCATCCCCAACAGTATCCAAAACAGTATACTTGTTAGAGAGGGGGATAGCCACAGGGTATTCCTGCACTGACTGCCTGCCCCTTCTAGCGGTCACCCATCTATCTGCCTGCACCTTGGGTGTAACCACTTCTCTAAAACTCCTGTCTATGACGCTTTCTGCCAACTGCATGCTCCTAAGTGCATCCAATTGCTGCTCCAAACTTGCACTTCTGGACAGGGTCACTGGATAGTAATCAGGATCAAGAATCCTGGTTAGTTTTACACTCCTTAATCCAGAAGCACTGAGGCCAATTGTAATGGCAATGTCGACACCCTGGCACAGGCCCACTAGCTCAGCACAGACCAGATATCAAACCTGAGTACATCCTGGCCTGTATGGCTTAGCAATAATGACAATGATTTGCATTTAAATCACACTATTAATGTAGCAAAATGTCCCAAGGCAACTCACAGGAGCATTACCAAACAAAATTTGACAGCGGAGCCACATAAGGAGATATCAGGACAGGAAAGCAATCGGTTTTAATGTGCACCTTAAAAGAGGTAGAGAAGTTTCGGGAGAAAACTCCAGAATGTGAGCCTAGACAGGTGAAGGCATGGCCGCCAATGGTGGAGCTACTCAGTGGATAAACGTATAAGCCACCAGGACAGTTATCAGTTGTTCAAAAGTTGTAAACGTATCATGCAGTCGAAAAATACCAACTTACAGATAATAATCCACAGTACTGCTACTGGTATAATTCACTTACAACAACAGTAGACAAGGGCTGTGTAGCAAGCTCCATTCAGTGTTCATCCCTCTGTTGTCAAAAATATGTTGCCGAAATTACAATCATTTTGGAACGGCTTTAAAATAAGGCTGCTTTTGATGACAATGTAACCACTAGATGACGCAGTACTTGCACTGAAACATCACTGTCTGAGACGTTTTTGGCAGCTGCAGTAGTAAAGATGGTGCTGCTCCATTTATCACAAAAACAAAAGAAACCCAAATGTCCACAGTGGTTGCGATCACTGCCTCCATCCCACCCCAAACAGTACCCCGCTCCCTCCTGCCATCGCGCTTCTCTTCACCGCTGCCTCTAGCTCCAACCATGCTGTTGCTACGAGGGTAGCAGTGCATAGGAGAACTAGACCAGGATCCACATGCATAGAAATTGAGGGCAATGGTGCTCTTCATGGCCACTTGTACTGCTGTTCTCACCCTGCTGTGCAGCTGCAGGTCCGGTTGAAGGAAGTGGTACAGTTCAGTGACCACCTCCTTTTTTAATTCATTCATGGGATATGGGCGTCGCTGGCTAAGCCAGCATTTATTGCCCATCCCTAATTGCCCTTGAGAAGGTGGTGGTGAGCTGCCTTCTTGAACCGCTGCAATCCATGTGAGGTAGGTATACCCACAGTGTTGTTAGGAAGGGAGTTCCAGGATTTTGATCCAGCAACAGTGAAGGAACGGCGATATAGTTCCAAGTCAGGATGGTGTGTGACTTGGAGGGGAACTTGCAGGTGGTGATGTTCCCATGCATTTGCTGCCCTTGTCCTTCTCGTTGGTAGAGGTTGCGGGTTTGGAAAATGCTGTCTAAGGAGCCTTGGTGCATTGCTGCAGTGCATCTTGTAGATGGTACACACTGCTGCCACTGTGCGTTGGTGGTGGAGGGAGTGAATGTTTGTGGATGGGGTGCCAATCAAGCGGGCTGCTTTGTCCTGGATGGTATTGAGCTTCTTGAGTGTTGTTGGAGCTGCACCCATCCAGGCAAGTGGAAAGTATTCCATCACACTCCTGACTTGTGCCTTTGGGGAGTCAGGTGGTGAGTTACTCGCCTCAGGATTCCTAGCCTCTCATCTGCTGTTGTAGCCACAGTACTTATATGGCTTCTCCAGTTCAGTTTCGGGTCAATGGTAATCCCTAGGATGTTGATAATGGGGGATTCAACGATCGTAATGCTATTGAAAGTCAAGAGGAGATGGTTAGATTCTCTCTTATTGGAGATGGTCATTGCCTGGCACTTGTGGGTGCGAATGTTATTTGCCACTTATCAGCCCAAGTCCAGGTCTTGCTGTATTTCTACACGGACTGCTTCAGTATCTGAGGAGTCGCAAGTAATGCTGAACATTGCGCAATCATCAGCGAACATCCCCACTTCTGACCTTATGATTGAAGGAAGGTTATTGAAGAAGCAGCTGAAGATGGTTGAGCCTAGGACTCTACCCTGAGGAACTCCTGCAGTGATGTCCTGGAGCTCAGATGATTGACCTCCAACAACCACAGCCATCTTCCTTTGCACGAGCTATGACTCCAACCAGCGGAGAGTTTTCCCCCTGATTCACATTGACTTCAGTTTTGCGAGGGCTCCTTGATGTCATACTCAGTCAAATGCTGCCTTAATGTCAAGGGCAGTAACTCTCACCTCACCTCGAGTTCAGCTCTTTTGTCCATGTTTGAATCAAGGCCATAATGAGTTCAGGAGCTGAGTGGCCCTCGCGGAACCCAAACTGAGCGCCACTGAGCAGGTTGTTGCTAAGCAAGTGCTGCTTGATGGCACTGTTGATGACACCTTCCATCACTTTACTGATGATTGAGAGTAGGCTGATGGCGCGGTAACTGGCCAGGTTGGATTTGTCCTGCTTTTTGTGTACAGGACATACCTGGGCAATTTTCCGCATTGCCGGGTCGATGCCAGGGTTGCAGCTGTACTGGAACAGCTTGGCTAGGGGCACGGCAAGTTCTGGAGCACAGGTCTTCAGTACTTTTGAAGGAATATTGTCAGGGCCCGTAGCCTTTGCAGTATCCAGTGCCTTCAGTCGTTTCTTGATATCACGCAGAGTGAATCGAATTGGTTGAAGTCTGGCGTCTGTGATGCTCGGGACTTCAGAAGGAGGCCAAGATGGATCATCAACTCGGCACTTCTAGCTGAAGATTGTCGCAAATGCTTCAGCCTTATCTTTTGCACTGATGTGCTAGGCTCCCCCATCATTAAGGATGGGGATATTTGGGGAGCCACCTCCTCCAGTTAGTTGTTTAATTGTCCACCACCATTCACGACTGGATGTGGCAGGACTGCAGAGCTTAGATCTGATCCGTTGGTTATGGGATCGCTTAGCTCTGTATATCGCATGCTGCTTACGCAGTTTGGCATGCAAGTAGTCCTGTGTTGTAGCTTCTCCAGGCTGACACCTCATTTTGAGGTATGCTTGGTGCTGCTCCTGGCATGCCCTCTTGCACTCTTCATTTAACCAGGGTTGGTCTCCTGGCTTGATGGAAATGGTAGAGTGGGGGATATGCCGGGCCATGAGGTTATAGATTGTGATTGAGTACAATTCTGTTCAGTTTATGTTTAGAGATACAGCACTGAAACAGGCCCTTCGGCCCACCGAGTCTGTGCCGACCATCAACCACCCATTTATACTAATCCTACACTAATCCCATATTCCTACCACATCCCCACCTGTCCCTATATTTCCCTACCACCTACCTATACTAGGGGCAATTTATAATGGCCAATTTACCTATCAACCTGCAAGTCTTTTGGCATGTGGGAGGAAACCGGAGCACCTGGAGGAAACCCACGCAGACACAGGGAGAACTTGCTGCTGATGATGGCCCATGGCGCCTCATGGATGCCCAGTTTTGCATTGCTATATCTATTCGAAATCTATCCCATTTAGTGTGGTGATAGTGCCAGACAACACGATGGACGGTATCCTCAATATGAAGGCGGGACTTCGTCTCCACAAGGACTGTGCGGTGGTCACTCTTACCAATACTGTCATGAATAGATGCATCTGCGGCAGCTATGTCCTTTAGGACTCGGCCAGTTCGGTCAGTAGTGCTGCTACGAGCCACTCGTGGTAATGGACACTGAAGTCCCCCACCCAGAGTGCATTCTGCGCCCTTGCCACCCTCAGTGCTTTCTCCAAGTGGTGTTCAACATGGAGTAGTACTGACTCAGCAGGTGGGCAGTAGGTGGTAATCTGCAGAACATTTCCTTGTCCATGTTTGACCTGATGCCAAGAGACTTCTTGGGGTCCGGAGCTGATGTTGAGGACTCCCAGGGCTACTCCCTCCTGCCACCTCTGCTGGGTCTGTCCTGCCAGTGGGACAGGACATAGCCGGGAACAGTGAAGGCAGTTGTCAGGTATGATTTCGTGAGTATGACAATGTCAGGCTGTTGCTTGACTAGTCTGTGGGACAACTCTCCCAACTTTGGCACAAGCCCCCAGATGTTAGTAAGGAGGACTTTGCAGGGTCGACAGGGCTGGGTTTGCCGTTTCCAGTGCCTAGGTCAATGCCAGGTGGTCCATCCGGTTTCATTCCCTTTTATTGACTTCGTAGCGGTTAGATACAACTGAGTGGCTTGCTAGGCCATTTCAGAGGGCATGTAAGAGTCAACCACACTGCTGTGGATCTGGAGTCAGATGTAGGCCAGACCAAGTAAGGATAGCAGATTTCCTTTCTAAAGGACATTAGTGATCCAGATGGGTTTTTACAACAATCAACAATGGTTTCATGGCCATCATTAGACTAGCTTTTTAATTCCAGATTTATTAATTGAATTCAAATTCCACCTTCTGCTGTGGTGGGATTCAAACCCATGTCCCCAGAGCAATACCTAGTCCAGTGACAATACCACTATGCTACCGCTTCCCCTTGGTGAATTGTAGCCACCTCAGACACCGCTCCTAGCTGAGGTGGAGGTAGAAGTGTTCCCTGCAGACTCTAGAGGGGTATGGCCTTCTATTGCGAACGCTCTGCACATAGCTTCCCTTCTTTGTTGCCTATGCTCCATTTCCCTGCTGTGCTGCAGCCCAAAAGGGACTGCAACAAAGCCCCCATTACTGCAAACAGGTTTTCTGTTGTTAGGCCTTCAAAGTGCTCTGCACTCCTTGTCCAGCAACACTCTATTTTGACTACAACACCTTAGCAAAACTCCTCCAACAACGCTGAACACAGCACTTACACCCACTCTGCAACAGCAAAAGTAAGTAAAAAGCCCCTCACTTAAAGTCCCATGCTGATGCCTTTAAATAGCATTGGTGGAGGCTCATGGTGTTGGGGGGTAATATATTAGCATGGAGAGAGGACTGGTTAACTAACAGGAAACAGAGTGTTCGGATAAATGAGTCATTTTCAGGTTGACAAACTGTAACTAGTGGGGTGCCAAAAGGATTAGTGCTGGGGCCTCAACTATTTACGATCTATATTAATGACTTGGATGAAGGCACTAAGTGTATTGTAGCCAAATTTGCTGAAGATACAAAGCCAGGTGGGAAAGCAAGATGCGAGAAGGACACAGAGAGTCTGCAAAGGGATATAGATAGGTTAAGTGAGTGGGCAAAAATTTGGCAGTTGGAATATGTGGGAAAATGTGACGTTATTCACTTTGGTAGGAAGCATAGAAAAGCAAAATATTATTTAAATGGAGAGACATTACAGAATGCTGTGGGATAAAGGGATCTGGGTGTCCTCGTACATGAACCACAAAAAGCTAGCATGCAGGTACAGCAAGCAATTAGTAAGGCTCATGGAGTGTTGACCTTTATTGGGTTGGAGTATAAAAGTAGGGAGGTCCTGCTACAACTGTACAGGGCATTGGTGAGACCATACCTAGTATACTGTGTACAGTTTTGGTCTCCTTATTTAATGCATTGGAAGCAGTACAGAGAAGGTTAACTATGTTGATTCCTGGAATGAAGGGGTTGTTTTGTGAGGAAAGGTTGAGCAGATTGGGCCCATACTCATTGGAGTTCAGAAGAATGAGAGGTGATCTTATTGAAACATACAGGATTACGCGAGAGCTTGACAGGGTAGATGCTGAGAGGATGATTTCCCTCATGGAAGAATCTAGAACTACGGGGCACAGTTTCAGAATAAGGGGTCTCCCATTTAAAATGGAAATGAGGAGGAATTTCTTCTCTCAGAGGGTCAATAATCTTTGAAATTCACTACCCCAGACAGCACGGGGGGCTGGACCATTGAATATATTCAAGGCTGAGTTAGACAGATTTTTGATCTCCAAAAAAAGTCCAGGGTTATGAGGGGCAGGCAGAAAAGTAGAGTTGAGGCCACAATCAGATCAGCTGTGATCTTGTTGAATGGTGGAGCAGGCTCTAGGGGCCGAATGGCCTACTCCTGCTCTTATTTCTTATGTTCATATGTTCTTGTTCAGCAAAGAATGTTCAGAAGGGCATTAACATGGCCTGTGAGGCCTAAACTGTCAGATCAGGTGCCAAATCAGCATTAGACACTGAGTGACCCACTCTGCATGCTTTTGGTGGCACACGGCATGCCTGCACTCGTGGCCTTACGAGCATGGCTGCCATGTAAAGCCACCATTTTCCCCTCTCAGGCCTTCTGAATTTTGTAGCCCGAATCTCTGGCAGTTGGAAGAAACCATTTAAGACATTGCACTCACTGCAAAACTAACTTGCAAGAAAAAAAACACTTCACATTCATGTATGAGCTAATAAATTAAACTATTAATTTTAATAACTGCCATTTTTTTGGGTTCAGTAGAAAACAAGGTCACAGCAGTTGCTAAATCCATTTTATTCTTCATTTCAAATTTAATTAAAAGGAGAGGCTTCATCCCACACTTATGGGTTGCTATGCAACATGTTCAATATAAAGGAAAGAATCTGAGCGATTAAGTCGAATGAATAGTGATTATTAGGCAAAACACTTAAAAATTATGTATTACTTCAAATATATTCAGGCTAGATGCTATTGGAGCAAGTTATTAAGATTATACTTTATTCAAGCAAAACTGAAACGGAGATCAAGAGATCTTTAAAGATGTTCAATCTGTGGTTAAAGGAGTTGTAAAATCTTTATCTAATCATTGCTTTTTTCCCCCTAAAAATTAAACCTGAATTCAGCCAATGATCAATCTCACCTGCACCAAGTGAAGGGGTTGGATGCAGCTGTGTAATTCTTCTTTGTGTTTGTTACTTTTCTCTTTTGCTTACACTTCTCTTGAATTATCTATTCCTCTCTGTGGAGAGACTTACTGTATTAAGCCCTCATTTTTGTGATCTTTTACATTTCAGGATAAAATTAATTAAGAGGAAATACAGCATCATTGCTGGCTCCTTCTGTTGCTATTAATTAACTGATTCAGAATGACATTTGTAACTACAGTCTCAATTGATTAAATGCTAAACCAAATATTGTTCATTTATTAAACATGTTCAATTGCGAGGATCATTGAGATGGCTTGATCAGCTTTTACTCATGGAGTTAAGTGTTACGCCAATGTGTTTTGTTGAATGATAATTTTCTTTAAGCCACTGACTGGAGGTCTGAATTTATTTTTTTAAAAAACAAGTTGCCAGTAAAGTCATCCTTTCAGATTAAGTTGGCTACCTAATTTGCAACACTGTATCCTACACTGCAATGATTGTGAGGAGACGAAATGTCTGCTAATTTTTCAACAAGTATCACAACCCAAGAAGTTTATAGGAATTACCTGTTCTCTCAGCAAACAGAGAAATCGTACAAACTGCTATGTTTGAATGATTGAGTGACTGTCTTGTGACAAGCCCCTCTCCATCTGTGGTTTGAAGCTGGTGTTTTCTCTGCAGCATGGGAGAAGCAACTGGAATAGTAGGGGAGGTGGTGGCGTAGTGGTGTTGTCACTGGACTAGTAACCCAGAGACCCAGGGTATTTCTCTGGGGACATGAGTTCGAATCCCCCAAAGCAGGTGGTGAAATTTGAATTCAATTAGTAAATCTGGAATTAAAAGCCAGTCTAATGATGGCCATGAAACCATTGTCGATTGTTGTTGATCTGGTTCACTAATGTCCTTTGCCTATATGTGACTCCAGACCCACAACAATATGGTTGACTCTTAAATGCCCTCTGAAATGGCCTTGCAAGCCACTCAGTTGTATCTAACCACTACAAAGTCAATAAAACAGAATGAAACCGGACGGACTACCCGGCATTGACCTCGGCACCGGAAATGACAAGAGCAAACCCAGCCCTGTCGACCCTGCAAAGTCCTCCTTACTAACATCTGGGGGCTTCTGTCAAAGTTGGGAGAGTGTCCCACAGACTAGTCAAGCAACAGCCTGACACAGTCATACTCACCGAATCATACTTTACAATGTCCCAGACACTGTCATCAGTATCCCCGGGTATGTCCTGTCCCACCAGCAGGACAGACCCAGCAGAGGTGGTGGCACAGTGGTATATAGGCGGGAGGGAGTTGCCCTGGGAGTCCTCAACATGGGCCACCATGAAGTCTCTTGGCATCAGGTCAAACATGGGCAAGGAAACCTCCTGCTGATTACCACCTACTGTCCTCCCTCAGCTGATGAAGAAGTACACCTCCATGTTGATCACCACTTGGAGGTAGCACTGAGGGCAGCAAAGGCACAGAATACACTCTGGGTGGGGGACTTCAATGTCCATCACCAAGACTGGCTCGGTAGCACCACTACGGACAAGAGTCCTAAAGGACATAGCTGCTAGACTGAGTATGTGACAGGTGGTGAGGGAATCAACAAGTGGGGAAAAACATACTTGACCCCGTCCTCACCAATCTGCCTGCTGTCCATGACAATATTGGTAGGAATGACCACTGCACAGCCCTTGTGGAGACGAAGTCCTGCCTTCACATTGAGGACACCCTCCTTCGTGTTGTCTGGCACTATCACCGTGCTAAATGGGATAGGTTTCGAACAGATCTAGCAATGCAAAACTGGGCATCGATCAGGCGCTGTGGGCCATTAGCAGCAGCAGAATTGTACTCAACCACAATCTATAACCTCATGGTCCCGCACATTCCCCACTCTACCATTACCATCAAGCCGGGGGGATCAACCGTGGTTTAATGAAAAGTGCTGGAGGGCATGCCAGGAGCAGCACCAGGCATACCTCAAAATGAGGTGTCAACTTGGTGAAGCTACAACACAGGACTATTTGCGTGCCAAACTGCGTAAGCAGCATGCAATAGACAGAGCTAAGCGATCCCGTAACCAACGGATCAGATCTAAACTCTGCAGTCCTGCCACATCCAGCCGTGAATGGTGGTGGACAATTAAACAACTAACAGGAGGATAAAAGCAAAATACTGCGGATGCTGGAAATCTGAAATAAAAACAAGAAATGCTGGAACCACTCAGCAGGTCTGGCAGCATCTGTGAAAAGAGAAGCAGAGTTAACGTTTACGGGTCAGTGACCCTTCTTCGGAGGCGAGAGTGACTGCCCTTGACATCAAGGCAGCATTTGACCGAGTATGGCATCAAGGAGCCCTCGCAAAACTGAAGTCAATGGGAATCAGGGGAAAACTCTCTGCTGGTTGGAGTCATACCTAGTGCAAAGGAAGATGGCTGTGGTTGTTGGAGGGCAATCACCTGAGCTCCATAATATCGCTGCAGGAGTTCCTCAGGGTAGTGTCCTAGGCCCAACCATATTCAGCTGCTTCTTCAATGACCTTCCTTCAATCATAAGGTCAGAAATGGGGATGTTCGCTGATGATCGCGTAATGGTCAGCACCATTCGCGACTCTACAGATACCGAAGCAAGAAATGCAGCAAGACCTGGACAATATCCAGGCTTGGGCTGATAAGTGGCAAATAACATTCGCAACCACAAGTGCCAGGCAATGACCATCTCCAACAAGACAGAATCTAACCATCTCCTCTTGACATACAATAGCATTACAACCGTTGAATCCGCCACTATCAACATCCTAGGGATTACCATTGACCAGAAACTGAACTGGAGTAGCTATGTAAATACTGTGGCTACAAGAGCAGGTGAGAGGTTAGGAATCCTACAGCGAGTAACTCACCTCCTGACTCCCCAAAGCCTGTCCACCATCTACAAGGCACAAGTAAGGAGTGTGATAGAATACTCTCCACTTGCCTGGATGGGTGCAGCTCCAACAACACTCAAGAAGCTCGACACCATCCAGGACAAAGCAGCTCACTTGATTGGCACCCCATCCACAAACATTCACTCCCTCCATCACCGACGCACAGTGGCAGCAGTGTGTACGATCTACAAGATGCACTGCAGGAACGCACCAAGGCTCCTTAGACAGCACCATCCAAACCCGCGATCTCTACCAACTAGAAGGACAAAGGCAGCAGATGCATGGGAACACCACCACCTGCAAGTTCCCCTCCAAGTCACACACCATCTTGATTTGGAACTATATTGCCGTTCCTTCACTCTCGCCGGTTCAAAGTCCTGGAACTCCCTTCCTAATAGCACTGCGGGTGTATCTACCTCACGTGGACTGCAGCGGTTCAAGAAGGCAGCTCACCTCCACCTTCTCAAGGGCAATTAGGGATGGGCAATAAATGCTGGCCTAGCCAGCGATGCCTACATCCCATGAATGAATAAAAAAAACTCTGTCATGAGCAGACCCCAAGTGGGGGTCCCTCTCTCTCTCTCTCTATTCCAGCTTGAATGCTTTCAAATCCTGCTGTTGACCGATCACCTTCACATACTTCGGCTACAATCAGAAACCCTGTTGGAGGAAATCATCCGAATCGCTATCTCCAAGAGACCCACCGAACCATCTTCCTCATCAAACTGAAAGCATTAGGGCCACTGAATTCAGTCAGAAGCCAGTTGAATCACCAAACCTCCACAGACTGTATACCTTTTTTACGGACTCTAACTCAACCAATCTACCTTTCTCCACTCTGTCACCTATTTGTGTGTGTGAGTGTGAAAGTAGGCATGTTGTTTATTATTTTATCAGTTCAGTTTAGGTACAATAAAGTTAAGTTCTTTCTTTGTTAACTCAAGAAAACCTGTAAGATTGATTACATAGTTGCTATGATCATAACAAGAACCAAATATCTACTGAATTGGCCTGTACATTCACTTTAAGAATTAAGCCTGTTGTGGTCAATCAAGGAGAAGGAAAAGAGGGAAGCTCTTTGACCCTTCCTTGCTTTACCGTAACATAAAGGAGAGCATCCTCCTGGACTTTGCACTGCTGTTGCTCAACCCCAATCCCTCTACTTCCAGATGCAATCAAAACCATTGCAGAATGTCACTGCAGGATTTCATCAGGATAGTGTCCGAGGCCCAATCATTTGTGGCTGCTTCATCAAAAATCTACCCTCCATCATAAGGTCAGAAGCAGGGATGTTCACTGATGATTGCACAATGTTCATCACCATTTGCATCTCCTCAGATACTGAAGCAGTCCGTGTCCAGATGCAGCAAGACCTGAACAATATCCAGGCTTGGGCTGATAAGTGGCAAGTAACATTCACGCCACACAAATGCCAGGCAATAACCATTTCAAACAAGACAGAATTTAACCATCTCTCCTTGATGTTCAATGGCATTACCATTGCTGAATCCCCCACTAGCAAAATCCTGGGGGAGGTGGGTTACCATTGACCAGAAACTGAACTGGACCAGCACATAAATGCTGTAGCTTCAAGAGCAGGTCATAGGCTGGGAATTCTGCGGCGAGTAACTCACCTCCGGTCTTCCAAATGCCTGTCCACCACCTACAAGACACAAGTCAGGTGTGTGATGGAATACTCTCCATTTGCATGAATGGGTGCAGCTCCAACAACATTCAAGAAGCTCAATACTATCCGGGACAAAGCAGCCCACTTGAATGGTACCCCATCCACTACCTTCAACATTCAGTCACTTCACCACTGATGCGCAGTGGCAGCAGTGAGTACCATCTGCAAGATGCACTGCAGCAATTCACCAAGGTTCCTTCGACAGCACCTTCCAAACCCGCGAATTCCACCAACTAAAAGGACAAGGGCAGCAGATGCATGGGAACACCACTACCTGCAAGTTCCCCTCCAAACCACACACCATTCTGACTTGGAACTATATTACCATTCCTTTAATGTCGCTGGGTCAAAATCCTGAAACTCCCTACCTAACAGTACCTTGGGTGTACCTGCACCCCAAGGACTGCAGTGGTTCAAGAAGGCAGCTCACCACCACCTTCTCAAGGGCAATTACGGATGGGCATTAAATGCTGGCCAAGCCAGTGATGTCCACATCCATGACGGAACAAAAAAAAATCTGTTGTTGCGACCGACCGCTCCAGTCAAAGCCCCCAATCAAAATATACGATTCTGATTGTGGTGGGACCAATGCACTGTTAATTCAATCCTGTCATTCCACAGATTGGCTAACATATCATTTAAAATTTTCCAAATTAAAGAAAGACCCAGCCAAATTGTACCATCTATTAACCCCCGAATGAGGCTAACCAAACCAGGCGTCTTTAAATCAATAAATTAACACCTCAATTAGAACAAGTAAATTCTTAACCACTATGAAGATGTAAACAACATTTAAAATAGAAAAAATTACAGTCCTTGCAAATTTACAGTCCAATGTTGCTTGAAGTCCTCGCAGGATGTTGCTTTCCTTCTCCAGCGAATTTTAACCATTAACGACTTTCAACAGAATCAATCTGACTTTAGAGTTTTTGCGGGATAAAAGATTGTCACAGTCTAACTTCCCTTTCTTCAATTTAAATTACCAGAGATCTGTGTTTTGGCTTGACTTTTTCTTAGAATTTTGAGAGATAATAAACAGACAAAAATCCTATTCCTTCAGTTTAAATGGTAGAGAGCTCTTTTTCCAGGTGCTAACACCAGCTGTCCTCTGTGTCTGTGTTCTATTAGCACAAACTGTCTCCCTCATAGCTAGTTCAAAACTGCATTGTAACAAATGTATCATATCAGGCTCACTCCCAGTGGCTATATCTATAGTAACGAGAATGCATCCTTTGAATCGCGGTCTCCAAATGGCTGTTTCTAAGGCAATGAAAATGCACCTTCCTATAACTCCTAAGGCTTGCTGGCTCTTAAAGCAATACTGATCCCTTGCAAGCCTTAAAGGCAAACTGCATATTCCGAAAAAAAATGACAGGGCCATGACACTGTCCAATTCTAACAACCAGGACTGCTTTATTAAATACAAAATGGTTCCTCTGCACTAGCTTCATCTTCATATTAATTGCAATAAAAACTCGAACAGATTTCCTGCAAATGTGCTGGTGAGCTAAGCTTGAATGTGCAGGATTTAGCATCTGCTTTTCTGATGTTAGTTGCTTTGATGCTTGAGACCCTACTCAAGCCGAGAACTTGGCTTCCATAAGTGTGTACTCCAAGCCAGCTTGGTCTTTTCATGATTTATCAGCCAACCTGCACACTTGATCATTCGTCAACATAAGAACATAAGTAGGAGCAGGAGTAGACCATTCAGCCCTTTGAGCCGGCTCCACCATTCATTGAAATCATGGCTGATATTCTACTTCAACACCATTTTCCTGCACTATCCCCGCATCCCTTGATGCTTTTATTATGCAGAAATCTATTGATCACAGCCCTGAACATACTCAATGACTGAGCCTCCACAGGCTTCTGGGGCACAGAATTCCAAAGATTCACCACCCTCTGAATGAAGAAATTCCTCCTTATCTCAGTCTTAAATGGCCTGCATCTATCCTGTGGAGTCCTGTAAGAATTTTGTATGTTTGATTGAGATAACTTTGCATTCTTTTAAACTCCAGAGAATAAAGGCCCTGTCTATTTAATCTTTCCTCCAGCCCAGGAATTAGACTGTTGCACTCCCTCTATGGTAAGTATATCTTTCATTTGGTCAGGAGACCAAAACTGTACACCATCCTCCAGGTGTGGTCTCATCAAGGCTCTATATAATTACAGTAAGACATCTTTACTCCTACAGTCAAATCCCTTTATAATGAAGGCCAATATACCATTTGCCTTCTGAATCGCTTGCTGTACCTGCAAGCTAGGTTTCAGTGAGTAATGAACAAGGACCCCTAAGTCCCTTTGAAATTCAACACTTTCCAGCCTCTCACCATTTAAGAAATACTCAGTTTTTCCTACCAAAGTGGATAACCTCACATTTCTCCACATTGTTTGGCAGATGAAGTGCACTCACTTAGCCTCTCCAAATCCTCGAAGTATTTTTGCACCCTTCTCACAATTCATACTTGCACCTAATTTTGTGTCATTTCCTAACTTGGAATTACATTTAATCCCCACATCCATATCATTGATATAGATTGTGAATAGCTGGGGCTCAAGCACTGATCCTTGTGGTACCCCACTAGTCATAGCCTGCCAACCTGAAAATAACCCATCTATTCCGAATCTCTGTTTTCTGTCCGTTAACCAGTTCTCATATAATATGCAGGGCAGCTGCACCCCCAATCAGGTGGCAGGGGTGGCCCTGATGCCTGCTTCTGCGGCAGCGCCATTTTTAAAGGGCTGCCAGGCCTGCTTTGACAGATGACAGTTGACCCCATCCACCCCACCAACTACACTAAAAATAAATGTTTGGCCCGTTTCCTCCCCCCCCCCCCCCCCCTCCAAATTTACTGAAATTAAGAGTTGACCCCTTCTTCCCACAACTGCACAAAACGCTTTCGTGCATCACCCCCCCCCCCACCCTAAAAATGCAACATTAGCCCTGTTCTCACCTCTCTCCCCCACTACAGTAAAAATGCTCTGATCCCCCTCCTTCCCCACCTCGGTGGTGCCATAATTCCCTGGATGGCAAAGTGAAGGCATGGGCATGCCACCCGTCACACTGAAGATCCAGAACTGAAGGCAAGATCACAGGGAATTGGATTTAAATGTATGCAAAAGTTAATTTAAATATTTAAAGTCAGGTCCTGTCACCGAGTGGTGGGGAGCCACTATGGAGCTTCGCTACCACTGGAAAGATCGAGCCCGGCAATCCTGGCGTTGGGCTCCATGGCGGGCCACTGCTGTTGCAATCTTCTGGCACCCCCCACCCCCGACCCCGGAGTCAGACGTTGGGAGCTGAACAAAATTTAGCCCCTCTTGTGCAGGACCTCATCAAAAGCTTTCTGAAAATCTAAATATAACACTTCCACCAGTTTCCCCCTTATCTATTCTGCTAGTTACATCCTCAAAAAAACTCCAACAGGTTTGTTAAACATGATTTCCCTTTCATAAATCCATGTTGACTCTGCCCAATCCTACCATTATTTTATAGGTGTCCCGTTACCACATCCTTTATTATAGATTGTAGCATTTTCCCTATGACTGATGTTAGACTAACAGGTCTATAGTTCCCCTTTTTCTCTCTCCCTCCTTTCTTAAATAGTGGGGTTACATTTGCCACCTTCCAATCTGCAGGAACCATTCCAGAGTCTAAAGAATTTTGAAGGATGACCACCAATGCATCTACTATCTCTACAGCCACCCCTCTTTCAACACTCTGGGATGTAGATCATCAGGTCTGGGGGGATTTATCTACTTTAAGCACCATTAATTTCTCTAGTAGTTTTTTCTACTAATATTAATATATTGCAGTTCCTTGTTTACATTAGCCCCTTGATTGTCCATCATTTCTGGGAGGTTTTTAGTGAAGACAGACACAAAGTATTTGTTTAGTTTCTCTGCCATTTCCTTATTCCCCATTATAAATTCTTCTGACTCCTTTTTTGTGGACCCACATTTGTCTTTGCTAATCTTTTCCTTTTTACATTCCTATAGAAGCTTTTACAATCTATTTTTGTGTTTCCGGCCAGTTAGCTCTCATATTCTATTTTTGCTTTCTTAATCATTTTCTTGGTCCTCCTTTGCAGAATTCTAAAATGTTCCCAATCACAGGCTTAATTTTTTTGGCAACTTTATATGCCTCTTCCTTTGATCTAGTACAATCCTTGATTTCTTTCATTAGCCAAGGTTGGAACACTTTCCTTGCTGGGTTTTTGTGCATTAAAGGAATGTATTTTTGTTGCAAACTATGTATTAGTTCTTTAAATGTCAGTCATTGCCTGTCTACCGTCATACCTTTTAACGTGGTTTCCCAATTCACCATAGCCAATTTTCCCCTCATACCTTCATAGTTTCCTTTGCTTAGATTTAAGACCATAGTTTCTGATAGAATTTTACATTAAGTTTGAAAGTGATGTAGTTCAATCATATTATGGTCACTCTTTCCTAAAGGCTCCTTTACAACAAGATGATTAATTAGCCCTTTTTCATTGCACAATACTAGATCTAAAATAGCCCTTTCCCTAGTTGGTTCCTCAATGTACTGCTCTAGAAAACCATCGCGCATACATTCCAAGAATTCATCCTCTGCAACATTAGTACTAATTAGGTTTACCCAGTCTTTATGTAAATTGAAATCCCCATGATTACTGTATTACCCTTGTTTTATGCACCTCTAATTTCCTGATTCATACTATGATTTACATTACCACTGCTGCTTGGTGGTCTATAAACAACTCACCAAAGTTTTCTGCCCCTTGTTTCTTAGTTACCCTAAACCTGGACCTACTGTTTTATTGGCTAAAATCAACCCAACATTATGTGAAACAAATTTCAATCCTGAATGGTCTGAAGCAAGAATGCAGTTGTCCTTTTAGGCACATCAGTCAGGCTCACATTTGTGTAAGGTACCAAAAGACGATTTCAAACCCTGGAACCATACTATTGATTGTGTCCGTTTCTTCAGAAGCAGACCAGAGTGAAATTATAAGTCTAGGTTGTGGGTTCAAGTTCCACTTCAGTGATATGAACAGAAAATGAAGACTGACACTTCATTGCGATACTGAGGAAATGCTGCACTGTCAGAGGTGCCACCTTTCAGATGAGACAGTAACTGAGGCCCAGTCTGCCCTCTCAAATGGACTAAAAGATCCAAGTGTCCTGGCCAATATTTATACCTCACCATCAAACAGCATTTGTCTGTGTACTTACTGTTTGTGGGACCTTTCTATATGCAAATTGGCTGCTACATTTCCTACTTTTTTTTTTATTAGTTTGTGGGATGTGAGTGTCGCTGGCTAGGCCAGCATTTATTGCCCATCCCTAATTGCCCTTGAACTGAATGGCTTGCTAGGCCATTTCAGAGGGTATTTAAGAGGCAACCACATTGCAGTGGGTCTGGAGTCATTAAACCAGATGGGTTTTTACAACAATTTACAATGGTTTCATGGTCACCATTTGACTAGCTTTTTAAATTCCAGATTTAGTAGTTGAATTCAAATTTCACCATCTGCAATGATGGGATTCTAACCCATATCCCCAGAGCATTAGCCTGGGCTATGGGTTACTGGTCCAGTGGCATTACCCCTACGCCACTGCCTCCCCAGCTTAGATTATAACAGTGACTATACTTCAAAAGTACTTCATTTACTGTAAAGTGCACTGGAACAACCTGAGCTTGTAAAAGGCGCTATATAAATGCAGGTTCTTTCCTTCTTTCTTGCAATTAGATGGAACAGAATTACAAGAGTTGACTTTTCCCTAAAGACCAGAAACTGTCTCTCTCAAAGTGAGAGTGCATTAATCAACAGGATTCTAACAGCCATTCCTTCGAGCATTGCTTGAATGCTTTTATCTTGAACAATCCCAAAGTGATCTTCATTTATTAATAAACTTCAGCCTTCATACAAAATCATACGTTATTGCTTCCCCTCCTCTGTTTTTGACAATTTTCATTTTGAAGCAATATTTATATTTGGAACTATTTGGGAAAAAAAGAAAATCCAACGCATAATTTAAAAAATCTCCAAGTAAAATGTTAATCCTGCACAGGGGAAAAAAAAATCTGTTCCGTATCTTAACACTGAGCACGTTAGCATTTTCCTTTGTTAAAAACGTGTTAAGAATGGCTGCGTTTGCTGACAACGCAACCACTCGGTGGTGCACCACTGGCACATGAAAATGCTGCCTCATCAACTGAAACTTCACTGTCTGTGACGTCTCAGGCAGCTGCCAGTAATAAAGATGGTGCTGCGCAATTTGACACAAAAAATGAATGAAACCCAAACCCCCTCAATGGCTGCGATCGCCAACTCCATCCCACACCCAACAGTACCCCATTCCTTCCCACCATCGTCGCTTCTCTTCGCTGCTCTCTGAACAGTTGGGGGGTGGGGGGGAAGCAGCTGAGGTGGTGGTGGTGGAGAGGGGAGCAGTGAGGCAGGGAGCGAGCAGCCGGGGGTGGGGGGAAGCGGAGAGGCAGAGAGCAAGCAGCGGAGGAGGGAAAATGGCTAGCAGCCGAGGCGGGTGGAACAGCAAGTAGTCCGTAGCGAGAAACTGCAAGTGATGATTTAAGGCAGGGATGGAGGATGGGAGCGGGGTACTGTTGGTGGGAATGGAGGTGGCGATTGCGGCCACTGAGGGTTGAGGCAACACTCAGACGTTATTACCTTTGACCTCATTGCACGGTGACGTCAGCGCATGCATTAATACTGGCAAGCTGGCAAATGTTCAGACGCACTCATGACGTTAGCTTTCACGCTGCGCAAGCTCTGCATTGTCAGGAGACACTCCAGGTAAGAATATCCCGACACTTAACATGCTATAAATGGCAACTCAAGTGATTGACTATAACAGGAAATTGTTAGCACTTTTTGGACAATTTAAATGACTATCCAATTTAAAAATGGACAATTTAAGTCGCGGGGTATTTTGAGGAAGAGGAGGCAGTTTGTCATTGTGTCCAAGAACTACAAACAGCATTGGGATTGATTACACAGGATATAACTTTGTTAAATCTTTGTATGACTGTTGTAAACTATCATCCATCCTATGCATCAGTTAGAAAAGTTCTTGGATATCACATTTCCTTGAATGAGGAAAACAGCTGATCAACAAAAATGGTCATGATCTATGCAATAATTGATTTAAAAAGCACTATGAAAATATTTGAAAAGTAGGAATGTAAATGGTTACTGGGGTTACAAGAGAGAGTGCCAATACCAGTGGCCAAATGGCCTCCTTCTGTGCTGTAATTTATTGATCTCCCCTCTTTGCCTGCTTCTTGGAACTTACTGCATAACTGGCACAAAACCACTATAAAGGTTCTCAACTACAGGGGACTCGAGCATTATAAGGCAAAAACCAACAACAGCTATAAAAGTCATGCGATCCGATGTCCTGTGGTCAGAATATCACGTGGTCAAAACTCCAGGAACGCCTCCAACCAGAGTTGGAGCATAACAGCATAAGAAATAGGAGCAGGATTAGTAGGTCACAAAGCCCGTTACAAACATGGACACATAGAAAATAGGAGCAGGAGTAGGTAAATGGGCTTTTCGAGCCTGCTCTGCCATTCATTATGATCATGGCTGATCATCCAACTCAGTAACCTGTTCCCACTTTCGCCCCATACCCTTTGATCCCTTTAAACCCGAGAGCTATATCTAACTCCTTCTTGAAAACATACAATGTTTTGGCCTCAACTGCTTTCTATGGTAGCGAATTCCACAGGTTCACCACTCTCTGGGTGAAGAACTTTCTCCTCATCTCAGTTCTGAAAGGTTTATCCCGAAACCTTAGACTATGACCCCTGGTTCTGGGCTCCCCCACCATCGGGAACATCCTTCCTGCATCTACCCTGTCAAGTCCTGTTAGAAATTTATAGGTTTCTATGAGATCCCCCTTCACTCTTCTGAACTCCAGCGAATATAATCCTTGAGCCTGCTCCATAAATAAATTATGGATGATCTTCGATGTTAACACTTTTCCCACTGTCCCCAGTGAAGAAATTACTCCTCATCTCAGTCATAAATGACTGATCCCTTATCCTCTATTTCTAGACTCTCCAGCCAGGGAAAACAGTCTCGCAGCATCATCCCGGTCAAGCTCTTTCAGAATCTTATGTTTGAAGTGTCAGCCATGCCTCAGTTGGTAGCACTCATGCCTCTGAGTCAGAAGGCTATGGCTTCAAATTCCACTCCAGGGTGTGAGCACAAAAATCTAGGCTTACACACCAATGGAGTACTGAGGGAGTGCTGCATGTCAGTGGTGCCATCTATCGGATGAGATGTTAAAGAGAGGTCTCATCTGCCCTCTCAGGTGGATGTAAAAGATCCCATGACATTATTTCGAGGAAGAGCAGGGGATTACCCCTAGTGTCCTGGCCAATATTTATCCCTTAATCAACATTACTAAGAACAGATTATCTGGTCATTATCATATTATTGTTTGTGGGAGCTTGCTGTACACAAATTGGAAGCCATGTTTCCTACATTACAACAGTGACTAAACTTCAAAAGTACTTCATTAGCTGTAAAGCGATTTGGGACTTCCTGAGGTCATGAAAGGCACTATATAAATGCAAGTCCGCTTGTCTTTTTCAATGAGATCACCTCTCATTTTTCAAAACTCCAGAGTGTATAGGCCATCCCACCCAGAGCTGGTAACACTATCCTCAGCATGGCAACATCTTCAGATGGAATGTGGAGAAAATTAGCAAAACAAATTAGTAATTTCCAGGTGATTAAGAACAATTGGAACATGTCATAGCTATAAGAAAAAAGGTGTAAGCGCACATATTAATAGGGGGAAAATTGTCATACACTATAGGGTTGCAACTTAAAAATTTAAAAGAGAAAATAGTAATGGAGAAAGAAACTTTTCGATAATACATTTAAGAAGATACATTCTGAAATCCATAAATTCCAATTCTTCCTGGTACCAAGTCTGGAGAAGAAATTATTAAGTAAAATTATTTTTTTTAAAACGTACCCTATTTTCCATTACTGGGTAGCCTAATGCAGTGCCCCCTCTAAATAATTTACTTTTACTCTCCTAAAAGGTGCTGAATCCCCATATTTCTACTAACGGTGAATACAAAGCATTAATAGAAGAAAATTCCCCAGGAAAGTAGTTACATGGGTAACACAAAATAGACCACAGACAGTAGGAGTTTCACAGTCTGCGAGTACTACTAATGCCTAAGCCCAGTCATAGATCCAGTCAATAGTAAAGGCTGGGGTCCATACCTATGGAACGGTTTTATGTTCGCAGAGCTATAGTGTTCACGTTAAATAAAACATTATTCTGCTAAGTCACTTTTCTGCCTCATCTATGCTTGCAGATCCTTTAGAATAGGTGTCAGGACACTGCTCAAAAGGTATCACACTATACGCAGAATTCAACATTCTCAACAATAAAATAACATGCATATTAAGCTATGTAGGAAACTGTATGATCAGTACTGAATACTCATACTTACAATAAAGGAAGACAATTTCTAATTGTAAATTCAGTTGTATTCTGACACACATACCTATTTGTAACTCTTACAAACATTTCTAACTAAAAATAATTATTTTGATAAAGATAATTAAGCTGGCTGACACAAAATGTAACTCAGCTTATGTTGATTGAGTTTGAATTACACAACAGCTGCTCTTCCATTCTGCTGGCCCACTTTGGGTACAATCATTGCAGTGGCAAGTTTTAGCAAGGAATCACATCAAGAAATCAAATGGTTTTTCAGACAAAAATCCTGTTATTCTAAAGCTCAATATTTAGTAATACAAATGCACCACTTTATGCCAGATTGGTAATGAACTGATTGCAATCACTGCCAGGTTTTTGTTTATTTTTCATTTCACATAGAAATGACCTTTTGTTTCTCAGTCCAGTGCACTGTATTCTGGAGCTGTATGCATTGCACACAGTATCCTCACTCACAAATCCATTACAGTTAAAGCACACAACCTCAATGCTGGCAGCAAAAGCTCAAACAACCACAACATAACTGCACAGTACCAGCAGCTGCTCTAATTGAGTTCCAGATGATTTACTGCCATTGCACAATTTAACCTTTGGCATAATAGTACGCATATTTACCAATGCATTCTCCTTCAGAACAGCACTCAACAAAAGTATCCCTTCACACATGCTCACCACAACAGCGTGTTCATAGATAGAAAGTTACCGATCTTTTAGACTGAAAGTACTGTATGTGAGCTACATCATGCACTACTGTAATCGCCAGTACGATTCAGTGTGGAAAAATAACAAGCACCAAGTACTTACAGTACTGCAGATATATATCTCTACATTAGGAAACTGCCATCCTAAGGACTGTAAATTTATTTCTTTATCATGCTAGAGAGCACAATCTTCATTTCACTCTAGAACATGGCATCTTGCAGAAGGTCTAAAGTGGAACTAAAATGGTCTATGTAGCATGCTGCCTGGATTACTGTTAATTTCCCTTCCTTACCCCCTTCAATTACTGCAGCGGAAAGGAATTGAACTGCTGAGCACGTCAGATGCCTTCACACTAGACTGGAATCGTTCCCCCAGGCTTTGGTAGGCATCAGGTGATGCTGAGTGCTCCTGATATAGCTGTGTACTTCAATGACCTGTGGAGAACCTCCCGAGAATGACAGCTTATTCATTTATTAATATGGTGATCCAATTTCTTTCAGCCCTTCCGCACTTGCACATCAGACAGTAGCCTAGTTACAGCCTCAGATGTCTTACTGATTACAAACAGCTGCCATCAGTGTAGAAAAGCCTCTTCTCAATGCTGCAAGCACATTACAGAACACATTTTCTAGCAATCTGTTACAATAAGCAGAGTAGTCACTTTCAAATTTACCAGGGATATTCCTACAATTAATATGTTTAATGAGGGAAGAAAAAAGTGTCAACTTTGCATAGTATGAACTACATTTGAATTTTGTTTATATATATTCAGAGATATAAAATTTATCTGCAATTTATGTTATGGAATGCCCTTTCTACAAGGAAACCATACCATTTCTGAACTTAACCTAAATTCTCAGATTGATTCATTAAAACTGACTTATTGTCACCCTCTTCAATTACTAGAATGATAAAAGAATGTAAGTAATTAAGAAAACACCATTTTCAGGAAACAACTATCATTGTTCAAAATCGACTCCAGCTAATGTAGCAGCTTAACAAGATTTTATTATATGTCATTAATCCTCACTGATCTACCTTAAGATCCACAGTTTCCCAGTTAATATTGAGAATTTCAGCAAGACTTATTCAGCAAATATCTCCAGTCTGCCTTCTGTCTAATATTAAAAAAGTATATTATAGTAACAGATCAATAAACACGGCCTTATTTCGGGATGCAAGGAATGAGCACAATAAGGCCCTTCTGTATTCACCTTCCAATTAAAAGAAAATCCCCAGGGAGAGCCTTATCGAGTCATAGAGAATCAGAGTTATACAGCACAGAAACAGGCCTTTTGGTCCATCGTGTCTGTGCCGGCCATCAAGACCTATCTATTCTAACCCCATTTTCAGCACTTGGTCCCTAGCCTTGTATGCTATGGCGTTTCAAGTGCTCATCTAAATACTTCTTAAACGTTGAGGGTTCCTACCTCTACCAACCCTTCAAGGCAGTGTGTTCCAGATTCCAACCACCCTCTGGATGAAAAGATTTTTCCTCAAATCCCCTCTAAACATCCTGCCCCTTACCTTAAATCTATGTCCCCTGGTTAGTGACCCCTCCGCTAAGGGAAAAAGTTTCTTCCTATCTACGCCCCTCATAATTTTGTATACTCAGCCTTCTCTGCTCCAAGGAAAACAACCCAAACTATCCAGTCTCTCTTCATAGCTGAAATGCTCCAGCCCAGGCAACATCCTGGTGAATCTCCTCTGCACCCTCTCCAGTGCAATCACATTCTTCCCATAGTGTGGCGACCACAACTGTACACAGTATTCCAGCTGTGGCCTAACTAGTATTTTATACAGCTCCATCATAACCTCCCTGCTCTTATATTCTATGCCTCGGCTTATAAAGGAAAGTATCCCATATGCTTTCCTAACCACCTTATCTACCTGTGCTGCTGCCTTCAGTGATCTATGGACAAGTACACCAAGGTCCCTCTGACCCTTTGTACTTCCTCGGGTCCTACCATCCATCCTTGCCTTGTTGTCCTCCCAAAATGCATCACCTCACAATTCTCAGGATTAAATTCCATTTGCCACTGCTCTGCTCATCTTACCAGCCCATCTATATCGTCCTGTAATCCAAGGCTTTCCTCTTCACTATTTACGACACCACCAATTTTCATGTCATCTGGGAACTTACTGATCATATCTCCTGTATTCAAGTCTAAATCATTAATGTACACTACAAACAGCAAGAGTCCCAGCACCGATCCCTGCAGTACACCACTGGTCACAGGCTTCCAATCACAAAAACAACCCTCAACCATCACCCTCTGCCTCCTGCCACTAAGCCAATTTTAGATCCAAATTGCCCTGGATCCAATGGGCTCGTACCTTCTTGATCAATCTCCCATGAGGCACTTTATCAAAAGCCTTACTGATGTCCATGTAGAATACATCAGCTGCTTTACCCTCATCTTCACACCTAGCCGCCTTCTCGAAAAATTCAATCAAATTTCTTAGACACGATCTCCCCGACAAAGCCATCCTAACTATCCTTGATTAATCCCTTCCTCTCCAAATAGAGATTAATCCTGTCCCTCAGAACATTTTCCAATACTTTCCCTACCACTGATGTTAGACTCACTGGCCTGTAATTACCTGGTTTATCCCTACTACCCTTCTAGAATAATGGTACCACATTCACTGTCCTCTGGCACCTCTCCTGTGGCCAGAGAGTATTTGAAAATCTGTGTCAGAGCCCCTGCAATCTCCTCCCTTGCCTCACATAGCAGCCTAGGAAACATCTCATTGGGGCCTGGGGATTTATCCACTTTTAAGCCCGCTAAAACCACTAATACCTCCTCCCTTTCAATGCTAATTTGTTCAAGTATATCACAATCCCCCTCCCTGATCGTTACACCTACATCGTCCTTCTCCACACAGATGAAAAGTAATCATTTAAAACCTCACCTACGCCCTCCAACTCCACATACAGATTGCCAATTTGGTCCCTAATGCGCCCTACTCTTTCCCTGGTAATCCTCTTGCCCTTAATATACTTATAAAACACCTTGGGGTTTTCCTTTATCTTGCCCGCCAGTACTTTTTCATGTCCCCTCTTTGCTCTCCTAATTACTGTTTTTTTTTTAAAGTACCTCCCTACACTTTCTATATTCCTCTAGAGTATATATTTATTGCATAACATAAAAGATACAATATTTCAGTCACATTATTAGAGCAGAAGGTAGACAGAGACTATTATTGGAAGGAAAGATCTACGGAAAATGTAGGAGAGGGAAGCAGAGGAAAAAATAGATGATGGATATAATGGACTGGATACAGTTGACCTATGCAGAAAGTGTAAAGGCAGCACAAGACAGACAGAGGTGGAGATTCATGGCAGTCAACCTTCTGGGAAGAAGATGACATCAATGAATGAACGAGCAAATACAATGTCCCTCACCCACATAATTAAAAATATAATTCAAAATTAAAGAATTAATTGGTTAAAAGCCTTGCAATACAGTCACAGGCTGCCCTCGGTCCTCCCAAAGATAATATGCTGGGAAAACTATACTTTCTAAAAATAAGCCATTATTGTAGAGTTTTATCCTAGCATAAGTCTTTAAGAATCTTATATTAGAAGACAAATAATAATTTTATAATTTATTTGCTTTTGGCCTGAGCTCCTGTTGTCACTATTAATGCTATATCTCTGGTTGTGTGGAAATAAAGAAAACTAGATTGATGCTGACTATATGGATGGAGTTTCAGAAGTAAACTAATGTATAAAAAGTTAGTTTTAATATCCAGTTTGTACACAATTTGAACTGTAAGTTTTCAAATGGAACATTGTTTATGCTCTGAAACAACTCTAAAAGGTGTTTTATAAAATCCCTCCTTTGACAGACTTTTGAGTGCAGCGCCAAATCTTCATCACCTGAAAATCTATTCTCATTTTCAATTTTCCTGCAGTGTAGCATGCATCAGACTACTTTTCCTCAAGAGAACTTACTATAATAGTCAGCAGCATAGCTATACGGAATAAAATGGAAATTGCTATCCTGAAACTCAATTTAAAAATAAAAAATTGCAGCAGACTATTCAACCCTTGAATACACAAGCATGTCTGTTCAGATCTTATTAAAGGGCAATTACAGCAATGAACCTAAACCTCCTATTCAGTATTCTTCCACACAAATAGTATCTGTAACAAGTTTTAAAAGAATACTGCACACATTTTTCCACTGTTGTGGGTATTTGTTTCTAATATTACACACACAATACAGTCGCTCTCACGGTGCAAGGATGAGGTTGGACAGAAGTGTGCTAAATGCCATTTATCTATAATGTATTAGAAGTCTTGAATATGGTACAGAACATTTCAACATTATCTCCTGTAACACTTTCTGCCAGTTCTATTTCCAAGGCACTACTTTTGTGGTGGGTTGCAATCATGTTGAAAACTATACCTTCCATTTATCACCTTTTGACCAAGTCCCTCCAGGTCCTGATTTACATCTCCATAGTAGATAGCACTGAGCTCCACAGCACTAACTGCCTGATGCTTATTGAAATCAGGAACTGGGCTTTTAAAGACCGCTGGGGGTGGAAGCAGGTGCACACGCAATTTAAAGATCAGGTTCTTGGAGATTGGCTCTGGGCCCCACCACCTCTGGAACGTGAAGCTGTTTTTCAAGGGACAGCATCCCTGCATGCCTCCAATTTAAAGGCAGGCATATGGAGTTAGGCCGCCGATCAGCCATGATCGCATTGAATAGCGGGACAGGCTCGAGGGGCTGAATGGCCTACTCCTGTTCCTATGTTGCTAATTAATTGCCTGATGAGCTCATTGTGTAGATCATTAACAGGTTTATCAGCAGCAGTTTTGAATTTTCAATGGAAGGGCACAGGGAAAACGCCATGTCTGTAACAGAGCAGGATTTAAAAGACGTGAACAATGCGAAGGGCCCTGAGGGCTATGGGAAGAGCTGATTAAAAAAATTCAGAGGCACAAAATAAAGCTCAGCTGCTTCAAAAGTGACACAGCATAGCCATTGCTGGAGCTGGAATACTTGCTTTTCTCAATGGTGAGTGGTAGGAATTTGGAGAGGGACGTGAGGCTATTGGCATTACTGGGGCGGGCAGGGGAAGGCCTGGTGAAGGCACAAAGCCCAGCTGAGGGAGCTGAGATGGAACCAGGCCACTCTGATGTTGGACAGAGCAGCCAGGATGAACTTCAGCAGATGCAACCTCCTGCACAGCAGGAGGCCAAAGGAGCACAGCAGGGCGGCTGCAAGGGGCAGAAGGTGCTACCCAAGACATCAGGTCTAGCGTCCAAGAGCCAGCTACCTACAAATGACAGAGTGCCAGTGCCAAGGGAGGCTACACCTATCCAGGCAGATGGTCTCGGAACTTTGTGCTCCACAAAGAACAGAGGCCTTGCGGCCCCCATGGCAGTCCTACAGCCATCATGGTCACCATCACCCTAAATTTCTATGCAAATGGGACACTCCAGGGATCAACTGCAGACCTGGGTGGCAGCGCACAGTCGGCAGCTCATCACACCATCAGGCAGGTCACAGAAGCCATATTCCGGAGGGCAAGGGGCTACATCCAATTTGACACAGATGGGCCAGTGCAGGCACAGAGGGCATTGGGCTTTGCTGATATCAATGGATTCCCTCAGGTCCAGGGGGTCATCGATTTCACCCACGTAGCCATGAAGACACCGACACACCAGCCTGTCAGATTCCTCAGCACAAAGGGCTACCACTTCTTGAATGCCCAGCTGGTCTGTGACCACAGGACACAAATCTCAAAGGTCTGTGCTGGTTCCCAGGCAATTGCCATGACTCCTTTATCCTGCGACAGTCCCAGGTGCAGACCTCTTCTGGCCCACATCCAGACTCTGTGGGTGGCTGCTGGGGTGGCTCCTGATGCCCATTCGAAACCCAGACATAGATGGACAGTGACACATTAACCACAGCCATCTACTAACATAGACGTGCACTGAACAGACCATTGGCCTCTTGAAGATGTACTTCTGTTGCCTTGACCAGTCAGGTGTTGCCCTCCAGTATGAGCCAGCCGGAGTGTCCTGTATCATGGTTGTTTGCTGTGCCCTGCACAACATGACAATGCAAAGAACCCTGGAGATGGATGAAGAGGCAGAGCTGGAACGCCACTCCACCTTGGAGGAGGGCTGGGAGGAGGAGGAAGGGATTGCTCAAAAGGTGGCCAGCACTCAGGTTGCAAGGTGAACTGCAGGCTGGCATGGCAGCAGTGCTTCACCTGATCGCCCCCGAGCCCTTGTGGCTGATTACTCCTAAACTCACCTTCCAGCACAGAGCATTATTTTACCACTATGACCCATAACTGCGAGGTCCCATTGCCAGCCATAAGCATGCAGATTGAGGGTTTCTCTGATAACATTGTGCAACAGCATGAGGCATGCCACATAACATTCCCAGAGACCAAGTTCCCACCAATCGAACCACAACGCAACATCTCCCTTTTGAGATGAGAGATTGTGATGCAAATGAAGCAACAAACAGATGACAATAGCACACAGGTGACCCATTAAGTGAATTCAACAGAGTGGCACTTTCTTCTTCCTGATACTCCTATGGTGTGCGCCCTTTGGCGAGGATGAGGTGGAGGCAGCCACCGGCTGAGATGCCCTTGGCTTCCGTCCTCGTCTTGGAGGTGCCCTCCACGGGCTGGCATGCCTGCGTCATTGCAGGGACTGCCACTGTTACAGGGCCTTGGCACAGATTGTTCCTGATTCGGAGGGGGCCAGGGGCCAAAGGGTGCCTTTGAGGGGTGGCCCCTTCGTCTGCCACTAGGATCATCTCAGCCCTTTCCTGATGCCCTTGGATGATGGATGCGGCTACTGACTGGGGCGCAACTGGCATCCACTCTGAGCACCTTTGCGCCATCAGCGGCACTGAAAGGTCAACGCTGGAGAGAGTTTCACTCTTTCTGTGCATGCCAGCATGCTGCTCCTGCACCCAGCATGGTGCTGCATATGGCTCTCCAAGAAGTTGCCCAATCTCTCAATGGAGGAGTTCATGCAATTGAATCCCGGAGTCATGACAGAGCACATGCGCTCATTGACTCCTCCACTGCCTGTCCATGGCTCCTCAAGGCCTCAGGTAACTCAGAATCAGGAGCTTATCTGCCTCTGGTTCTTGAGGAAGACCCTTCTTGTCTGTGACACCTGAGGCCCAGCATCTTTGCTCAGTGGAGCATCGCTGTGTCTGTCCTCCATCCTCTGAGGGGGACTGCCCACAGCTGAATCTGCCTCACCCTCTTCCTCCTGCTCATGCATGCTCTGAGTTTCACTCAGTGCTCCCCTTTCTACACTAATCAGTGGCCCAACCAAGGTGATTGCATCTGCGCTGGTGGAAGGTGCAGCTTCCATGGACCCCACCGCCCCTCCTCCCCGCTGCTGAGGACGGCAACGCCGATTCAGCAGGTCCACTTATCTCCCATTCTGCAACTGGCCCTGTGGGAAAATGGAAATTAGAACTGGTCCTACTCAACAAGTGCCCCAACACAACCACCCCCACAGATACAGCAGTCTAAGATCCATAGCTCGCTTGGGCAGGTGTCTCCTCCATGCCCTTCACCTCAAGAGCTATCCAATGACCCTGCTGCTCATGGTCTCCCATTTCGCCATCCCCCATCAAATGTCTCGATGGCACCCTGGTGATCTCCAGCACCGTCTCCTCCACCACCGTCAGCGTGTGGAGCTGAGCACTCCACTTCCCGTTCTGGCCATCTCTCATATATTATGGGCTCTCTTCTGCATGATGAGAGGAGAATGATTCGTTAGTAGGCTGCCCTCCCTCATCTCTTCCAGCATGACATACACGTGGGCTGATATTCCCTTCAGTATTGTCCCCATCTGAATGTTGCCCCATATGCGAGGGTAGCTGCGTCTCAGTGTTGTAACCGTTGACTTACTCTGACAATGTTAGGGAGAATTATGGACATTCTGTGAGGCCAGCTCGCCAGCTTAGAGAGTTGGTGCCCAATGAACCGGGTGCCACTGGACACTCACCTTACCAGACAACAAGAGGTCCAAGAACCTTTTCCTAAACTGGACCCAAGTCCTTCTCATGGGTCCCTGGGTGCTGACCTCCTTGGTCACTTCCATCTATGCCTGATCTTGCTGGGTGGATTTCTCCTTCCTGAGGCCGGGAAGAGCAGCTCTCTCCTCTGTGAAACTTCATCAATGAATGCCTCCAGGGAGGCATTGGAGGAACAGGGTGGCACTCAGTGATGCATGCCCATGTCAACACAGGCCGTCTGATCTCCCTAGTGCTGCATTACTTAAGGCAACGGTAAGCCCAGTCATGGCTGCCTTTTAAAAATGTCTTCGGTGACCTGTTCCCGCCTCCAGGACACTTCGGACATGCCAATTAACAACTTTCAATTTCAAAATCACGTTGCATCAAAGACACTGACGTGGCATGGGGTCAAGACCCCGAAATGTTCTGGGAGTCGGGTTCCCCACCCAGTAAGGAAAATTCCGGCCAGGGTATTTTGCTTTACTCCCTCTAACACCTGCCACCTTTCTTACCTAGCAACTGCCACCACAGGACCATCCTGCCACCAAAACTGACATGATCCCTTAGCCCTGCGCCACATTAAGAAATGTTATAATCCTGCTTGATTAAGCAACAGTTTAAATGTTTCACTCTTAGACGCACTGAAAGCATTTAACCAACCAAAATACTTCAGTGATTTTCACCAGTACTTCAACAAAGCTTTTCATTTTTTGCATGATACATACTTCATGTGAGGATCATTAAAAACTTTGCTCAAACCTCCTGCTGACAGTCATTTGCTCTGGCGAATTTTATCATATAAAAATAATTATCCAAATAATATGAAGATGGTCTCAACATACAGACAGGCTTTCACATACCAGAAAAATCATACTTGGCTACACTACATACACACTTGGGTGTATTGTGGTTACAGGCCGACCATGACTCATGGCCCTCCTGCCTTGGGCGCTATGGCGTTGGAAGGATGAATGAGAACGGGCAGAGACTGCTTGAGTTGTGTACCTATCATAACCTCTGCATCACCAACTCGTTCTTTCACACTAAACCCTGTCACCAGGTTTCATGGAGGCACCCAAGATCACGTCGTTGGCACCAGCTAGACCTCATTGTCACAAGGCGAGCCGCCTTAAACAGTGTTCAAATCACACGCAGCTTCCACAGTGCGGACTGCGACACCGACCACTCCCTGGTGTGCAGCAAGGTTAGACTCAGACCAAAGAAGTTGCATCATTCCAAGCAGAAGGGCCACCCGCACATCAACACGAGCAGAATTTCTCACCCACAGCTGTTACAAAAATTTCTAAATTCACTTGTAACAGCCCTTCAAAACACTCCCACAGGGGATGCTGAGACCAAGTGGGCCCACATCAGAGACGCCATCTATGAGTCAGCTTTGACCACCTACGGCAAAAGTGCGAAGAGAAATGCAGACTGGTTTCAATCTCATAATGAAGAGCTGGAACCTGTCATAGCCGCTAAGCGCATTGCACTTTTGAACTACAAGAAAGCCCCCAGCGATTTAACATCCGCAGCACTTAAAGCAGCCAGAAGTACTGCACAAAGAACAGCTAGGCGTTGCGCAAACGACTACTGGCAACACCTATGCAGTCATATTCAGCTGGCCTCAGACACCGGAAACATCAGAGGAATGTATGATGGCATGAAGAGAGCTCTTGGGCCAACCATCAAGAAGATCACCCCCCTCAAATCTAAATCGGGGGACATAATCACTGACCAACGCAAACAGATGGACCGCTGGGTTCAGCACTACCTAGAACTGTACTCCAGGGAGAATGCTGTCACTGAGACTGCCCTCAATGCAGCCCAGCCTCTACCAGTCATGGATGAGCTGGACATACAGCCAACCAAATCGGAACTCAGTGATGCCATTGATTCCCTAGCCAGCGGAAAAGCCCCTGGGAAGGACAGCATTACCCCTGAAATAATCAAGAGTGCCAAGCCTGCTATACTCTCAGCACTACATGAACTGCTATGCCTGTGCTGGGACGAGGGAGCAGTACCCCAGGACATGCGCGATGCCAACATCATCACCCTCTATAAAAACAAAGGTGACCGCGGTGACTGCAACAACTACCGTGGAATCTCCCTGCTCAGCATAGTGGGGAAAGTCTTTGCTCGAGTCGCTCTGAACAGGCTCCAGAAGCTGGCCGAGCGCGTCTACCCTGAGGCACAGTGTGGCTTTCGTGCAGAGAGATCGACTATTGACATGCTGTTCTCCCTTCGTCAGATACAGGAGAAATGCCGTGAACAACAGATGCCCCTCTACATTGCTTTCATTGATCTCACCAAAGCCTTTGACCTCGTCAGCAGACGTGGTCTCTTCAGACTACTAGAAAAGATCGGATGTCCACCAAAGCTACTAAGTATCATCACCTCATTCCATGACAATATGAAAGGCACAATTCAACATGGTGGCTCCTCATCAGAGCCCTTTCCTATCCTGAGTGGTGTGAAACAGGGCTGTGTTCTCGCACCCACACTTTTTGGGATTTTCTTCTCCCTGCTGCTTTCACATGCGTTCAAATCCTCTGAAGAAGGAATTTTCCTCCACACAAGATCAGGGGGCAGGTTGTTCAACCTTGCCCGTCTAAGAGCGAAGTCCAAAGTACGGAAAGTCCTCATCAGAGAACTCCTCTTTGCTGACGATGCTGCTTTAACATCTCACACTGAAGAATGCCTGCAGAGTCTCATCGACAGGTTTGCGTCTGCCTGCAATGAATTTGGCCTAACCATCAGCCTCAAGAAAACGAACATCATGGGGCAGGATGTCAGAAATGCTCCATCCATCAATATTGGCGACCACGCTCTGGAAGTGGTTCAAGAGTTCACCTACCTAGGCTCAACTATCACCAGTAACCTGTCTCTAGATGCAGAAATCAACAAGCGCATGGGTAAGGCTTCCACTGCTATGTTCAGACTGGCCAAGAGAGTGTGGGAAAATGGCGCACTGACACGGAACACAAAAGTCCGAGTGTATCAGGCCTGTGTCCTCAGTACCTTGCTCTACGGCAGCGAGGCCTGGACAACGTATGCCAGCCAAGAGCGACGTCTCAATTCATTCCATCTTCGCTGCCTTCGGAGAATACTTGGCATCAGGTGGCAGGACTATATCTCCAACACAGAAGTCCTTGAAGCGGCCAACATCCCCAGCTTATACACACTACTGAGTCAGCGGCGCTTGAGATGGCTTGGCCATGTGAGCCGCATGGAAGATGGCAGGATCCCCAAAGACACATTGTACAGCGAGCTCGCCACTGGTATCAGACCCACCGGCCGTCCATGTCTCCGTTATAAAGACGTCTGCAAACGCGACATGAAATCGTGTGACATTGATCACAAGTCGTGGGAGTCAGTTGCCAGCATTCGCCAGAGCTGGCGGGCAGCCATAAAGACAGGGCTAAATTGTGGCGAGTCGAAGAGACTTAGTAGTTGGCAGGAAAAAAGACAGAGGCGCAAGGGGAGAGCCAACTGTGCAACAGCCCCAACAAACAAATTTCTCTGCAGCACCTGTGGAAGAGCCTGTCACTCCAGAATTGGCCTTTATAGCCACTCCAGGCGCTGCTTCACAAACCACTGACCACCTCCAGGCGCGTATCCATTGTCTCTCGAGATAAGGAGGCCCAAAAGAAAGAAAAAGAAAGAAAGAAGGTTACAGAGGAAATGTAGGCTCTCTTCATGTGGAGGGTGGGATTGTCAATTCTAAACTTGGAAGCTTGTATTATTCAAATGGTAAACATCCTAGACTGTAAAAATATTACAGTATATAAGCGCTGCTTGCCATTTAGATAATAGGAGCTTTTCCAGTTTAGTTCAGGAAGCCATTTTTTTTTTACCTTCCACAGAAGGATGGGATAGGATTCTATTTCATCCATCAACCACTCCAACCCATCCCAAACTTCCACTGCTTTTCTTCCTCCACACTCCCTCCAACCATCACTCTCTGTTCCCGTGCCCCCTGCCCAAGCATCTTAGCATTTACCTCCATGCCCTCTTGTGATGCCCTGCCTCTCCCACTACCCATCTGATTCTGAGCACTCGTGTCTTTTGCCCCACTTCCCATATTCCGCTGAAAAAGCTCTATTGTTGTGCTTTTCTCAGCAGCAGTCTAAACTCCCTTCCCACTCCCCAGGATTTCCCACCCAATGTTCCCACATTCTTTTAAAACTCAATTAAGAGTTAAAAAACCTTTCTCTTGTGTCAAGAAGGTATTTTCTCTTGCACTACACTTGTACATGGGTGGAGTTAAAATGAACAACAGTTTAAAATAAACGACCTAAGCCTTTGATGAAACCAAAGGAATTTCATAAAGCCAGTTGATATGTTGTTACTAATATCACGCATGGGAAAGGCTTCCACTGTTATGTCCAGACTGGCCAAGAGAGTGTGGGAAAATGGCGCACTGACACGGAACACAAAAGTCCGAGTGTATCAGGCCTGTGTCCTCAGTACCTTGCTCTATGGCAGCGAGGCCTGGACAACGTATGTCAGCCAAGAGCGACGTCTCAATTCATTCCATCTACGCTGCCTCCAGAGAATACTTGGCATCAGGTGGCAGGACCGTATCTCCAACACAGAAGTCCTCGAGGCGGCCAACATCCTCAGCTTATACACACTACTGAGTCAGCGGCGCTTGAGATGGCTTGGCCATGTGAGCCGCATGGAAGATGGCAGGATCCCCAAAGACACATTGTCCAGCGAGCTCGCCACTGGTATCAGACCCACCGGCCGTCCATGTCTCCGCTTTAAAGACGTCTGCAAACGCGACATGAAATCCTGTGACACTGATCACGAGTCGTGGGAGTCAGTTGCCAGCGTCCGCCAGAGCTGGCGGGCAGCCATAAAGGCGGGGCGAAAGTGTGGCGAGTCGAAGAGACTTAGTAGTTGGCAGGAAAAAAGACAGAGGCGCAAGGGGAGAGCCAACTGTGTAACAGCCCCGACGAACAAATTTCTCTGCAGCACCTGTGGAAGAGCCTGTCACTCTAGAATTGGCCTTTATAGCCACTCCAGGCGCTGCTTCACAAACCACTGACCACCTCCAGGCACTTATCCATTGTCTCTCGAGATAAGGATGCCAAAAAAGGGAATATCACACAGTAATATTTCAAATCAAAAAGATCTAGAGAGAGCAGCAAAATCATACAAGAATTATGACTGAAGACATTACTGCCAGAGGCAAAATAGCAAGCATTCTCCAGGATTAAATTTTTATCAGCAGATACCTATAATTCATCAATCTTTCATTACAGCCTCTCTCAAAAAAAAACTTGGTCAAAAATTGTTAGCAATACTTTCATCAAATGCAGTGGAGATTTTGAAAAATAAATCACTATGAACATTATACACTTTAACACAATGACAGCCATGGTGGCAATGATTTTAAGATGACATTTTCTGCAATAACAAAACATGTTTTTACAGGATCCTTTCCAATTATGCCCTAACCTTGGAAGAATGGGTAAAACCCTGGAGAAATGTTGTAAGTTCCACTAAAGTTTTCAAAGATCTTCCGCCAAAATTATAGAGAGCATTCAGGAAAACCCCTGTGAAAATTCAAATCCTAAATTTCTGCAACTCACTCCTTGAAGGCTTTCATGGCATGATATGACTTGCATTTGGTATGATTTAATTTATTACAGCAACCTACAACCGACAATATATCATTTCATTCTACCTATCCAAAAGGCCATGAAGGTCACAATTGCCTTTAGAAGTAGTACTCTTCAATTACCTTTATATCCAAACAGTTCAAATTACGTCCTGCATTTTGTGCCTTTCATGTCTCTTAGGCCATAGCTTATTTCTAGTTTGATATAGCATGCAGAGCTTTCTAGCCTGTCTAGCCAACCCCAAGGCTCAAAGTTTCTTCCAAATCATGGGATTGGGTCCACTCTCCCTGTTTCAGCTTATTTACAGGGCATATGCCTATACAATGTAAACTAGGAAAATTTTGGTCAAGCAGAAATCTTAACTTTCCAGACCCAAGCTTAATTGCGCCAAGGAGTAGAGAGGGACAAAGAGATGAAATAGAGATGACTGTTCCTCAAACATATATGTGTCAGGTGGTGGAGGGGGCAGCTCTTTTATCCCAAGTACTGGGCAACCTCTCTTTCAAGTATGATCATTACCCAAAATCTATAGCACAGAAAGTGGCCATTTGGCCCAACTAGTCAATGCTGATGTTTATACGCCATAAATACTCCTCCAATTCTAATTACCTCTTCTGACCTGCCATTAAATGCTTTGATGCTATCGGCTTCAACAACTGTGTGTGGCAGTGAGCCCCACATTCTCACCAGAATCTAGGCACTCGACTTGCTGACAAACATTTCCCAAGTTTTTAGTTGAACTGTTTGGATATTAAGGTAATTGAAGAGTACTTCTTCTTAAGGCTATAGTGACCTTTGTGGCCTTATGGATATGCAGAATGAAATGATATATTGTCAGTTGTAGATTGCAGTAATAAATTAAATCATACCAAATGCAAATCATATCATGCCATGACTAAACCTACTTGAAGCTCTCTACAATAACCATCATCTGATCCCACACTAATGTTGCAAATCTTTTTCTATCCAACAGAATCCATCCGGCTTAGTGCTGCAAACATAATACTGGAGCAAGTCATCTTGTCTGCCTAAAGGTTGTATAGTAAGCTGATAGGCTGATTTTTGGATCAGTTCTTCACTTCATTTAACAGCTACCGTTTAATACTGAACATTAAAATCACATACTTAAGATAAAATTGATAGCAGATTAAGTAGTTCAGATTAAAAAAATAATCAAATTCACTTTTATCGAGGCATATCTTCCAAAGAGTGTGATATCACATAAACCTACTGCAGTATCAAATAACAAGAAACAACAGCTACTGTTTAGAGACAGACTGGAGTGAAAAACTTCTATAAAGGATGGATGGAGGGAGGTGGGGAAGCGGAGAAGTGAAAAAAAGACAACCTGCATAAACCTCAATAGCTGAGGAGGGAAGGTGATTTCAATCCACAGATTTTTGAAACCAGTACTATTCAGTCAAATCACTGGTCACAAATCTAAATCAAAATCTCTCATCCAGCAATTGAAGTACAGTATGACATGGCCTTCATAAACAACACCAACCTATTAAGCATCGGTCTTGCCCTGCCTCATTCCTTTTGCCCCAAAGGCAAATGTACTGCCACAGTATAAACTAAAACCTAAATGGACAGAAGTCGGGGCAGCACAGTGGCGCAGTGGTTAGTACTGCAGCCTCACAGCTCCAGCAACCCGGGTTCAGTTCTGGGTACGGCCTGTGCGGAGTTTGCAAGTTCTCCCTGTGACCGCGTGGGTTTCCGTCGGGTGCTCCGGTTTCCTCCCACAGCCAAAGACATGCAGGTTGATAGGTAAATTGGCCTTGGTAAATTGCCCCTAGTGTAGGTAGGAGAATTGAGGGAAGGTGGGGATGTGGTAGGGGATATGGGATTAATGTAGGATTAGTATAAATGGGTGGTTGATGGTCGGCACAGACTCAGTGGGCGAAGGGCCTGTTTCAGTGCTGTATCTCTCTATGACTCCAAGTCCATTTCAATGGATTATGAAGCTAGTGTTTCCTTCAGGAATAGATAATGTACAAAATACCTGATGTGGATTAGAACATAGCCAGTCATAATGAAAGGCATTTGGAGAAACATATGCTCCTGGCAACAAGACCGTAAGACTGACATCTCCAACCAGCATAAACTCAGACAACTGAGGTGAGAGAGAGAGAAAATTAAACAGGAGCATGTCTCCATCTGATCTGTTTCTCCATTATTTCTACTGAATTCATAAGTGATCTAGGTAGTCTTAGAAATATATATTTATTTAAAATTAAGCAGTAGTTTCAAGGCTGAAAAAACAACACATTCCTTCTCTTAGATAAAATGAAGTGTGCAACTAAAACACTGTCAAAGATAGCAGACTGGCAAAGAAACCACCCTAGAAATGTTAACAAAAATACACAACCTGGTTTTTATGGCATTAGCACACATATGTGTGTGTCAACCTTCAGTCTTTGTTCCGAGTTGGTTTGTGGGGGATGGTGGGGGAATGGTTTTCATATAGACTACATGCCCTAGTCAGACTGATTTTTTGCTTATAGAAATGCGGCCTGGTGTACTTTTTTAAAAAAGGCATTACACTACTTCTACAAAAAGCTTTACAACATGTTGCTAAGGACACCCAAGGGCAGACAATCCAGCTTTTTCACAAGCCCCTTCTCTATCTCAGAGCATACAGAGATAAACTGGAGAAATACATGCAGCCACAGGACCCTGTCCTAACCAAGGCTTTTCAGATCAAAAAATACCATTTGATGTTGCATTCGTGATAAACTGCTCAAATGACGACTCCGGGTGAGTTAAAGATCATTCATACAGTATTCTTAAAAAAAAAAAATTTCTTGTGTAAAAGGAAACAACCTTTGCACTCAGAGAACAATATGTCTGTGCCTGTGCACAGAATGGCTGTTCTTGTACACTTACAATCCCCCAAACAGCCCTGAACAGCTGATATCTTGTTTCTGAATATTTAAGTTTTTATACATTTAAGAAATAAAAATATAAAAACAAATGATTTAGGATCTAATGCGGATTTGCTTGGTAGTTATCTAGTCAGTTGGAGCAGCAACTGGCAAGGGCTCAGATAATTACGTTTTTGAGCAGCCTTGAACAAGGCAGCAATGCTGCATCACAAGTGATGACCAGGCAATGAATCATTCTGAAGTACCAGTAGCTTAAATTACAACATTGTATAATGGGAGCTCCTGTATGCCCGGAGGATTACATTTTCATATATATTGAAAACACTTTCCTATCCATTAACTGCAGAACTTCAGTGTTGACATTTTATCATTGTGTCTTAACTGTAACAGATATGTAAATATTAATAACTTTTATGCAAATGTTTCCAAACTCTGGCTTTTAACCCAGAATATTGTAACAGGTGCAGCTGTAGTCAGGTTTTCCCCAATTGTTCTATAGATGCTTCTCAAGGTTAATAGCTTTATTTGTGAGTGCTGTGGGAAGAGCATAGACAGCTCTTAAATTCCCCTTCTTGTTTACAAATTTGCAGTAGCTATATGAAGGGGCATGGTGGAAGAAGAGGAGAAGGTTAGCATGAAATCGGCGCGGACTGACATGGATTTGATGCATGTTAAGAATACCAGTTTTAAAAAAGAAATATATTTGTGCTTTTTTCTTTAAAAAAAGGAAGCAACTCTCTTGCCCAGTCAGTACTGGCTTTTCCCACCCTTACTGCAGATGAACAGGAGTGTTAGCTGTGATCATATTCTACTGTAATCTGTATCTATACTGCATACTAACTTGCAAATGGAGACAGGCATAACATTCGTGTAAACACGCACCTGCAAAATAATAGCCTTGGTTTCAGCAGCCTTAGCCAGTAACTTTCTCTACTTTGTGTGTAAAAGCTTCTGCTTAACCCTTGCTTCAGTCTTGGCTCAGTGATAATGCTTACATCTCTGAGTCAGAGGGTTGTGGATTCAAGCCCCACTCCAGAGACTTGATCACTTAATCTGGGATGGCTCTTCTATGCATTACTAAGGGAGTATTCTGGAAAGAAATTGTAAAGGCAGCATTGGGTTACATTAGCAAAACTTTGTCCCTCTACTAATAAAAGGAGTTTGTATTACTTAAGAACTAGGAGCAGGAGTAGGCAATTCAGCCCCTCGAGACTGCTCCGCCATTCAATACGATCATGGCTGATCTCATCTCGGCCTCAACTCCACTTTCCTGCCCGTTCTCCATAACTCTTCAACCCATTACTAATTAAAAATCTGTCTATCTCCTCCTTAAATTTACTCGATGTCCCGACATCCACCGACCTCTGGGGGAGTGAATTCCACAGACTCACGACCCTTTGAGAGAAGTAATTTCTCCTCTTCACTGTTTTAAATTTGCTACCCTTATCCTAAAACTATGACCTCTCGTTCTAGATTGCCCCACAAGAGGAAACATCCTCTCTACGTCTACTTTGTCAATTCCCGTAATCATCTTATATACCTCAATTAGATCTCCTCTCATTCTTCTAAACTCTAGAGAATAAAGGCCTAAACTGCTCAATCTCTCTTCATAAGACAAACCCCTCATCTCTGGAATCAATCTAGCGAACCTCCTCTGAACTCCCTCCAATACAACTACATCCCTCCTCAAGTAAGGGGACCAAAACTGTATGCAATACTCCAGGTGTGGTCTCACTTTTGCCTTGTACAGTTGCAGCAACACTTCCCTACTTTTATACTCTATTCCTTTAGCAATATTAGCAATTTAGCAATGCCAAAATTCCATTTGCCTTCCTTATTACCTGCTGCACCTACATACTAGTTTTCTGCGATTCATGCACGAGGACACCCAGATCCCTCGGCACCGAAGCACTCTGAAGTTTTTCTCCATTTAGATAATAATTTGCCTTTCTATTCTTCTGACCGAAATGGATAACCTCACACTTATCCACGTTAAAACTCCATCTGCCAAATTTTGGCCCATTCACCTAACCTATCCATATGTAAATTTCTTATTTCTTTACTGCAACTTACTACCCCATCTATTTTAGTGTCATCTGCAAGTTTGGCTATAGTACCTTCTATCCCTGCATCCAAGTCATTAATATAGATTATAAATAGTTGGGGCCCGAGGACTGAACTCTGTGGCACCCCACTAGTTACATCTTGCCAACCAGAAAAGGACCCATTTATCCCGACTCTCTGTTTTCTGTTGGTTAGCCAATCCTCTATCCAAGTTAATAAATTGCCCCTAACCCCATGTGATCTTACCTTGTGTATTAACCTTTTGTGCGGCACCTTATCAAATGCCTTCTGGAAATCCAGATATACTACATCTACAGGTTCCCCACTATCCACTTGTTACATCTTCGAAGAACTCTAGCAAATTAGTCAAACACGATTTACCCTTCATAAAACCATGCTGACTCTGATGGATTGCGTTTTGACTAGTTGTGATGGAAGACACTGGCCAGATTCTACTTGAAATACCATGTGAAATGTTGGTCACCTAAGGAAAGATAATGTTGTCCTAGAGAGGTGTGCAATGAAGATAAATGCAGGTTGGAGGTGCTGTCTTTTAGATGACATGTTAAACCAAGGCCCATCTGCCCATGCAGGTGGATATAAAAGATCTCACGGGATTATTCAGAGTAGGGGAGTTCTTCAAGTCTGATGCTCTCGCAAACATTTATCCCTCAACCTAAAACAGATGATATTCTAATTTATTTCACTGCTGTTTGTGGGACCTTCCTGTGCACAGACTGGCTGCCATGTTTCCTACATTACAACAGTGACTAAACTTCAAAAGTACTTCATTGGCTGCAGAGCACTTTGGGATGTCCCAAGATCATGAAATATACTATATAATTGCAAGTCTTTCTTTCACTACATGCTTCCTACTTTTTAAAAGTTGTATTGATATTTGAACTCTTCACCAGCAAGAATAATGTGACTGGAATCAATGATATTAATCCTTTTCATTATCTTGAAAAGTTCAATTGGATCTTCTCCTTTCCAAAGAAAACAAGGTGAATTTCCTCAACTTCACAGATTTAAAATTCTTCAAACTCGGATTTACTTCCATTGTTCACCTCCCTTTTATCATCAGGGCAGCAATATCTTTCCTATGATTAGGTGACCAATATTTCACACAGTATTTCAAACAGAATCTGACCAGTTCCTTCTTTAGCAGCAATAAAACATCTTTTGATCAGCAGCACTTAGTCCCTCTGCTAATGCTGGCCAATGTCTTCTTTACCTTTTCTGACCGCAACTATGTACTATACTGATGCTTTCTTAGATTTACTCAACATAGGCCTCAGATCTTTATCCTCACCTGCATGCTCTACCAGTGTACACAGAATGCCTTCTTTCCCTACTAATTGTTTCACTTAACCACATTCACCTGCATCTGTCATCTAATGGAAACTAGGTTCATAAACTATAATCAAGATCACAGGACACTCAATATACTTTAAATGCAGTTCAATTGTAAATTAGAATTTCAATTAGAGCTAGATCAATTGTGTGCTAAATTGTCTCTTCCAATAGATCAATTTACCAAGTGTGATCTCCCAATCACTTAAGGACACCCCATCCACCACCGCCTGTGCACCCCCCCTGCCCCATATCTGTTTACAATTTGCACTTTTGCTACTACACCTCCTAATTGGACTACCCCATCACCTTGTCTAGAGCAATACAGTCAAGAGATCTTCTCAAAGCAATGCAGGCCAGACCTTGCAAAGATGATATGCAGTTCTCACAAAAAGGTCCTCAAATCTGTGAAAATGTTCTAGATAACGTCTGACCTTAAAGAAAATTGATATTAAATCAATTCATTGAGTCTTAAAATCTTTCAGTTACTGGATAACTGCCAGCAAAGTGGATCTGTTACAACAAGAAACTGCTAAAATGCCAGCAGCTAATTTGCATTCTTCTCAATAAAGGAAGGGAAGACAAGTCACGAAGTGTTAATGAATTACATTTTACCAAGTGAATCACATATTTAAATGTGTTTATTTTGCATTTGATGATTTGGTTTTAGGCTCCTGTAGCTTCAAGCTCTGGGCTCCATTGTGCCACTCATGAGTGATTCAAGCTTTCAATTTACTACATTACACACAAGAAAAACAGTACACAGTAGGGGGAAAGTTGAATTACACTGTTGAAGCAGTCCACAGGTGATTCAAATATTAACTTCTTGCATTAATTCTCCTAAAATAAATCAATAAGAACACAATACACTTACATCCAAAGCCATTAATTTGAGGATTTCACAGAATAATGGATAGAATCATGGAATATATCAAAGCACAAGTAGAAATCCCATATCCCTACGTAATAAAATATTCAGTAAATTATTGGGCCTAATTATACATGGACAGATTTGTGATATGCAATTCCCAAAACACTCAAAAGTTGCCGAGACATGTGTAATAAAAATGGAATTTGACTTATTCAGTCAGCGTAAAAACAGCATTTTTTTATATTTGTTTATATTCTACCCCTCCAGTTCAACTGAATAAAAAGGGCAGGTGCTCATGCAGACAGCAGCACTCACAGCTGACTCTTTTTCAAAATCTGATGGCAACACTGCTTGATACTGCCATTAAAGGAACTCGTAGTCCTTAACACTGTGCAGGTGAGCTTAGTCATCTGAATATCCCCTTCTGGAAACTGCTGGTCTGTCAGTAGCCTCTTCCAGTGTGGTGTGAAAAATGCACTGATGATCGACATGAAAGGTCCCATCTATGGCTCCACCTCATCAACTTTTACTTTTTTAAACATTTGATTAGCTTGGGGAAAAAATGCCATTGCAGCTGGTTCTTTGTCCATGAATTATCAATTTCCCTCACCCACCCACCCCACTAAAATTGATCCTGTCTCGAAAATAGGAGGAAGCAGAAGATAAATTCAAGATTTTTAGCTTAAAAGATGAGGGGAAAAGGCTGGAATATAAATACCACGGCATTTGTGCCTATCTAGGTCAGGCGATAGGAGGGTGTAATCTCTCACCTCACTGGTATAGGCCATCAGTGCATTTCTCCACTTAGGCACCTTTGCAACAGATAAACTATGGACATGTAAATCTCATTTGCAGTTATCCACTGTTGATGAATCCACCCTCAGTATAAAACTTCCAATGGAAACCATTCTGTAATGTAAATGGGATATGGTTTTCCAATGGCTCAGTCAGATAAGGCAGTGAATAGCTGAGTCATTCAAACCAAGAACATTCTAATTCTGTATTGTGCTCAGATTGTTGATTTCAAGAATAAGTGGTGGTACGAACCTCGGTCTTCAATTGTCTATATAGCTGATTTTTTCCCCCTTGAATTTTGGTGATGATTTCAGTTCAGGAACGCCTTGGCATTGCGATTTAGTAGCTCCTGGATCCCCTGGTTGTTTTTGTCAAACCAGTCTTGATGTTTTCTGGTCGAGAAATCAAGAGCATCTTCGCAAGTGCTGATTATGGTAGCTTTGAGGGCAATCCAGGCATTGTGAATATTCTGTGCTTCCAGCTCGTTGAGGGTCGCCATGTTGCTTGTAAGATGCTGCCTGAGTAGGTTCTTCTTTGCAGTGTCCTTGATACCATCAACATTGATTTTCTAGCGGCAGTGCTTCTGCTGCCGCTGCTGTTTTTGGACTGGGTTTATGGAGATAGTAGTTTGGATTAAGTGATGGTTCAGCAGTCATCGGCTCCTATCATGGCACGGGTGAAGAGAAGATCCCTGTGGTGCTTCGCTCGGACGACGATATTGTCAAGCAAATGCCAATGCCTGGAGCGAGGGTGTTGCCAGAGGTCTTGTATTTGTCTCTCTCACAAAATAGGGTGTTCGTTATGATCAGGTCATGTTCAAGGCATTTCGTCAGAAGAAGGACTCTGTTGGAGTTGGCCCTTCCAACACCTTCCTTGCCAATCACACCTTTCCAAAGGTTTGTGTCCCTCCCAACTCTGGCATTGAAGTCTCCAAGGAGGATCAACTTCTCTTCCTTGGAACATGGGACAGCAAGCGATCAAGGCTGGAGTAGAATTCCTCTTTGGCCTCATTTGTTGCTTTTAGGGTTGGAGTGTACGCGCTGAAGACTGTGGTGTGCTGTTTCCGGGTAGGACCAGCCGGAGGGTCATGAGATGATCGTTTAATCCACAAGGGGGCTTCTTGAGGTGGTCGGCTAGTTCATTTATTATGGTGAAGCCAACCCCGTGGAGTCGGCACTCTTCTTCTGGTTTACCTTTCCAGAAGAAGGTGTATCCACCACCTTGATCCTTGAACTGGCCTTTTGCTGCCCACCGTGTCTCACTCAGGGCAGCTAAATCAATGTTGTAGCGGCAGAGATCTCAGGTTATGATAACGGTGCGTTACTCAGGTCTGTCGCTGCTGGGGTTGTCCATGACAGTCCTGATATTTCAGGTGCCAAAGTTCATTTTGAGGGGTGGAAGATGCCTTTGCGTGGTTCTTTTTACGTGGGGTGGCCATTGCACACCGACTATCGCATGGTCTGAGCGAAGCAAGGTCTTTGTCCAATGGCAGGGATGCCCAAGACGATTGGAGACCAGGCTCCACTACACGGATGGGGACCAATACATACACATGGCCAGCGTCCAGCTGGCAAGCTCGGATGCAGGCCGTGTGAACCTGCGTCAGGGTGTTCTTCCTCACCACAACACTCCACCTCATCTCCTTAAAGCACCCTGCCAGAGTATATTTACTCTGCAGAACGAGCGGTAAACTATTTAACCTACATTGCCTCCAGTCCAGAGCCTAGGCCACTCCAACCTCTGTCATTGAGCTGCAGTATGCTGACGATGCTTGCGTATGCGCACACTCAGAGGCCGAGCTTCAAACCCTTATCGATGCATACACGGAAGCATATGTAAGAATGGGCCTTAAGCTAAACATCCTGAACTCAAAGGTCCTCTAACAGCCTGCACCTGCAGTGCAACACTGCCCCCAAATTATCAAGATTCACAGCAAACCAATGGACAATGTTGATCACTTCCCATACCTTGAGAGCCTCCTCTCAGCAAGGGCAGACATCAAAATGAAACTCAGCATCGCCTCCAGTGTGCCAGCGCAGCCTTCAGTCGTTTGAGGAAAAGAGTGTTTGATGACAAAGACCTCAAACCTGGCACCAAGCTCATGCTCTACAGGGCCGCAGTGTTACCTGCCCTCCTGTATGTGTCGGAAACATGGACACTGTACAGCAGACATCTCAAAACCCTGGAGAGATATCACCAGCGGTGCCTTCGCAAGATCCTTCAAATTCAGTGGCAGGACAGGCGCTCCAATATCAGTGTCCTCTCTCAGGCCAACATCCTCAATAGAGAGACACTGGTCATGGCTAGTCAGTTACGATGGGTGGGTCATATCGTCCACATGCCTGACACAAGACTCCTAAAACAAGCTATCTACTCCAAGCTCTGTCATGGCAAGAGGCTACCAGGAGGGCAGAGGAAACGCTACAAGGACGTCCTTAAAGCCTCCCTGAAAGAATGTGACGTCTCCACCGATTCGTGGGAATCTCTTGCCCAAGACTGCCCAAAATGGAGAAGCATCCGTGACAGTGCCAGCCATTTCGAACAACGTCGACACGCTCAGGCAGTGAACAAGAGCAAAGAGCGGAAGAAGAATTTGGAATTTCGAGCATCCCATTCACTCGCCTCACCAAACACCACCTGCCCCACTTATGGCTGACTGTGCGGGTCCAGAATTGAACTATTCAGTCACCTATGGATCCACAACCCTGGAGTGGAAGAAAGTCATCCTCGTTCCCGAGGGACTGCCTAAGTAGAAGAAGGTGGTACTAACACTATAACTGAGCCTCAGCACTCCTGAATTAGGGAGAGGAAAACATTTTCTAGGGTTCCCACACTTGATCCAGTGATCCCTACTGAAGTAAATGTGCTGAGATGTTGGGTGAGGCCATATTTGAGCTTGGTTGTAATACTCCCCTAGTCCAACAGCCCTACCAACACTCTCAGTCAAGGCTCACATAAGAATAACCACTTCGATCCGATAGTAAAGGGCAGCTGGTGCCCCTGGAGCTCCTTCGACAGAAGAGGGAACAAACAAAAAATTAATGCATAAATCAGATATTAGTACAAAAGCAAAATACTGTAGATGCTTGAAATCTGAAATAAAAACAGAAAATGCTGGAAATACTCAGCAAGTGTGGCAGCATCTATGAAGAGAGAAACGGAGTTAACATTTCGGGTCGATGACCTTACATCAGAGTTTTGAGGGGCCCCCGGAGATGGGAACAGAGGTGGGTGTGGGAGGTACGAAAATACTAGCACTGGGCGGCATGTCGATTTCAAGGCGCTTATCACAGCGCTGGCAATAATGAGCAGTGCAGGGGGACGGCAGGACAGGAATCCCACTCTCCCTCCAATTTAGGCCAATTAACACACTTTACAAGCTCATTAAGAGTTTGTCAGAAGCTGACCTTTAGATTTTTAAAGGGCGAAACATTTACCTGCACCTCGAGAAACTGACCAGTTGAAGGCAGGTGGGAAAGAGTGGGAAGCCAGTAATGGCTGCCCCAGGGCATCACCCCAGGGCCATAAGAGGGTCAGCGGGACAAAGTGGGGACTGGGCAGTTGGTAAGGGTGTGCCATTGGCACTGCACAGGTGGCAGGGAGAGTGGGGACTCAGCACACGGTATTGAACAGTGTCAGCAACCCCCTAGCAGAAGAGGAGGGAGCAAGGCTGCCAAGGACAATTGGGCAGCCACCTGCCCAGAAAGAAGGCTGCAGGTGGCAATGAGGCATGACGATCAGACTTTGGGCCCAATGGCAATGGAAGCAACATCCTTCGCAGAAGGGCAGAACCCCGGGTATCAGGAAGGCATGAGAGAGGAAAGAAGGCAGGAAGGAAACGGAGGCCAAACCCTCAACACTGGATCGACCACTAAAGATGCAGCTACCTGGAGATGACTGAGAACCAGTGCTGCAAGAGACTGCAACTCTACGGACAGATGTACACAGACATCTGTGCCCGTCACCAAAGACCTCGCAGCACTGGTCGCCATGCCCTGCCAGTAGCCGTCAAAGTCACTGTGGTCTTGAACTTTTTGCCTCTAGCTCCCACCAAGGATCAGATGCCAGTGAGATCCATCAACTGGAAGAGCTTCCACTCCTTCAAAGTCCAACTGGTTTGTGACCACAACAAGAGCTCCCTCCATGTGTGCACTTGTTTTCCTGGCTGCTGCCATGACGCCATCATTTTCCGCCAGACCAGGGTGCCTTGGATCTTACTCTAACCCCCAAAGTGCGTGGATGGATCCTGGGGCACAAGGAGAATTCTCTGAAGAGATGGCTACTGACCTCTCTATGGGAGCCCCAGATAGAGACAAAGAGGCGATACAACCAATGCCACCTGCTCAGCAGAACAACCACTGAGCAGGCCATTGGACTTCTGATGTCATTCTAGTGCCTGCACTGGTCAGGTGGTCCCCTCTAAAACCCTCCTGCAAGGGTCTCAGTCATTGTGGTGATCTGCTACACACTCCACAACATGGCCTTCCAGAGAAGTGTGGACCCTGAGAATGGTGAGGCCCTGGAATGAGACAGCTCATCGTGGAGGAGCAGGCGGTAAGAGAGGAGGAGGAAAAGGAGGTGGAGGGAGATGATGCTGAACAGAGAGGTTCCCCTGCTGCATGATGAGGTGACCTCCTCCTGTCACCTTTCGGGAAGAGGATCTCCATCCTCTTCCTCACAGCCTCCAGTATTAGATCCAGGTCGATATCAATGAAGCAAGGTGCTGCCCTGTCCAGGCTGCCAGGCCTCCGGCTCCCCTGTGACATGTCGATTCCCTCTGGTGCTGTGAAAGGCTTTGGTACAAAGCACAGATCTCTCCCTCAGGACAACCAGCAGCCTCAGTGGAGCATCTCAGTGAGTCCCACACTTCAGTTGACCCACCTCCATTTCTGTCCCCACTGACTCTAAGTGGACAAGAAACAGGTCTCCGTATCAACTAAGGGCTCACCTCCGCGAAAACCTGAACAGTAATCAGTTTCCCACTGGAGGCGGGTTTCTGAGCCAAAAACACTCCCGGCTCCTGTTTCCCGCCTCCATGGTGAAAATTCAGCCCTGAGACTTTACACTGCACTAATATCCTATCATATATATAAGTAATTCCTAGCTAAAAAAAAGCCTTTGATTTCTAAACAGAAGAGTAAAATCAGAAATCTTGCTGTGTGATATTTAACTGAACCCTTGTACCAGATTTGTATTCTGCCTTGATCAAGACAGCTAAACATGCAATTCTAAACCTTTAATTTCTACAAAATTGGATTCATAGATTGGAACAGCCACTATAATTTGGTACAGATGATCACTGTTATCTGAAAAAGAAGAATATGCAGGGCTATGGGGAGAAGGCAGGGGAGTAGCACCAGGTAAATTGCTCCTTCGGAGAGCCAACGTAGACACAATGGGCCAAATTGCCTCCTTGTGTGCTGTAACAATTGTATGATTCCCTAATTATACTGTATACACTCAATGTTCTGAATTTTTTAAAAAACTATACATTCTTGTGGTTTATGTCCATTCCTTTTAGTTAGGAACTACTGTCAAAGCAATTAACACAAAAATGCATATTTTGATGGGCATAGGGGCCTAGGCAAAAAGTAATCAACAACAGCCCATATAATTAAAGAGCAAACACAATTATGAGTTTACATTCAAAATGCCTCCATTAAGAATGTAACTGTATTTTGTTGTACTATATTGTAATAATGTGGAAAATTGCACAGATATGTCCTGTCCACAAAAGGCAGGACAAATCCAACCCGGCCAATTAGCGCCTTATCAGTCTACTCTCCATCATCAGCAAAGTGATGGAAGGGGTCGTCAATAGTTCGATCAAGTGACACTTACTCAGCAATAACCTACTCACTAACACTGGGTTGTGCCAGGGCAACTCAGCTCCTGATCTCATTACAGCCTTGGCCCAAACATGGACAAAAGAGCTGAACTTAAGACATAAGGTGAGAATGACTGCCCTTGAAATCAAGACAGCATTCGACTGAGTATGGCATCAAAGAGCCCTAGAAAAACTGGAGTCAACGGGAATCAGAGGGAAAACTCTTTGCTGTTTGGAGTCATACCTAGCAAAAAGGAAGATGGTTGTTGGAGGTTGGGGAGGCGGTGGCGTAGTGGTATTGTCACGGGACTAGTAACCCAGAGACCCAGGGTATTGCTCTGGGAACATGGGTTCAAATCCCACCACAGCAGAAGGTGGAATTTGAATTCAATTAGTAAATCTGGAATTAAAAGCTAGTCTAATGATGGCCATGAAACCATTGTTGATTGTTGTAAAAACCCATCTGGTTCACTAATTTTCTTTAGGGAAGGAAATTTGCTGTCCTTACTTGGTCTGGCTTACATGTGACTCCAGACCCACAGCAATGTAGTTAACTCTTACACGCCCTCTGAAATGGCCGAGCAAGCCACGCAGTTGTATCTAACTGCTACAAAGTCAATAAAAAGGAATGAAACCTGACGGATCACCGACATCAACCTCGACAACGGCAAACCCAGCCCTGTCGACTTTGCAAAGTCCTCCTTACTAACATCTGGGGGCTTGTGCCAAAGTTGGGAGAGCTGTCCCACAGACTAGTCAAGCAACAGCCTGACACAGTCATACTCACGGAATCATACCTTACAGACAATGTCTCAGACACTGCATCACCATCCCCGGGTATGTCCTGTCCCACCGGCAGGACAGACCCACCAGAGGTGGCGGCACAGTGGTATACAGTAGGGAGGGAGTTGCCCTGGGAGTGCTCAACATCGACTCCGGACCCCATGAAGTCTCATGGCATCAGATCAAACATGGACAAGGAAACCTCCTGCTGATTACCACCTACTGCCCTCCCTCAGCTGATGAGTCAGTACTCCTCAATGTTGAACAGCACTTGGAGAAAGCACTGAGAGTGGCGAGGGCACAAAATGTACTCTGGGTGGGGGACTTCAATGTCCATCACCAAGAGTGGCTCCGTAGCATCACTACTGACCGAGCTTGCCGAGTCCTAAAGGACATATCTGCTAGACTGGGTTTGTGGCAGGTGGTGAGGGAACCAACAAGAGGGGAAAACATACTTGACCTCGCCCTCACCAATCTGCCTGCCGCAGATGCATCTGTCCATGATAGTATTGGCCGGAGTGACCACCACACAGTCCTCGTGGAGATGAAGTCCCGCCTTCACATTGAGGATACCCTCCATCGTGTTGTGTGGCACTATCACCGTGCGAAATGGGATAGATTTCGAACAGATTGAGCAATGCAAAACTGGGCATCCATGAGGCGCTGTGGGCCATCAGCAGCAGCAGAATTGTACTCAACCACAATCTGTAACCTCATGGCCCGGCATATCCCCCACTCTACCATTACCATCAAGCCAGGAGACCAACCCTGGTTCAATGAAGAGTGCAGGAGAGCATGCCAGGAGCAGCACCAGGCATACCTCAAAATGAGGTGTCAACCTGGTGAAGCTACAACACAGAACCATCTGCATGCCAAACTGCGTAAGCAGCATGCGATAGAGAGAGCTGAACAATCCCATAACCAAAGGATCAGATCTAAGCTCTGCAGTCCTGCCACATCCAGCCTTGAATGGTGGTGGACAATTAAACAACTAACTGGAGGAGGTGGCTCCACAAATATCCCCATCCTCAATGATGGGGGAGCCCAGCACATCAGTGCAAAAGATAAAGCTGAAGCATTTGCAACAATCTTCAGCCAGAGGTGCCGAATTGATGATCCATCTCAGCCTCCTCCTGAAGTCCCCAGCATCACAGATGCCAGACTTCAGCCAATTCGATTCACTCCGCTTGATATCAAGAAACGACTAAAGGCACTGGATACTGCAAAAGCTATGGGCCCTGACAATATTCCGGCAATAGTACTGAAGACCTGTGCTCCAGAACTTGCCACGCCCCTAGCCAAGCTGTTCCAGTACAGCTACAACACTGGCATCTACCCAGCAATGTGGGAAATTGCCCAGGCATGTCCTATGCACAAAAAGCAGGACAAGCCTAACCCGGCCAATTACCGCCCCATCAGCCTACTCTCAATCATCAGTAAAGTGATGGAAGGTGTCATCAACAGTGCCGTCAAGTGGCACTTGCTTAGCAATAACCTGCTCAGTGACGCTCAGTTTGGGTTCCGCCAGGGCCACTCAGCTCCTGACCTCATTACAGCCTTGGTTCAAACATGGACAAAAGAGCTGAACTCAAGAGGTGAGGTGAGAGTGACTGCCCTTGACATCAAGGCAGCATTTGACCGAGTATGGCATCAAGGAGCCCGAGCAAAACTGAAGTCAATGGGAAACAGGGGAAAACCCTCCGCTGGTTGGAGTCATACCTAGTGCAAAGGAAGATGGTTGTGGTTGTTGGAGGTCAATCATCTGAGCTCCAGGACATCACTGCAGGAGTTCCTCGGCCCAACCATCTTCAGCTGCTTCATAAATGACCTTCCCTCCATTATGTCAGGAGTGGGGATGTTTGCTGATGATTGCACATTGTTCAGCAGCATTCGTGACTCCTCAGATAATGAAGCAGTCCATGTCCAGATGCAGCAAGAACTGGACAACATCTAGGCTTGGGCTGATAACTGGCAAGTAACATTTGCGCCACACAAGTGCCAGGCAATGACCATCTCCAACAAGAGAGATTATAACCATCTCCCCTTGGTGTTCAATGGCATTACTATCGATGAATCCCCCACTGTCAAGATTCTGGGGGTGACCATTGACCAGAAACTGAACTGGAATAGCCACATAAATACTGTGATTGGAAGAGCAGGTGACAGGCTAGGAATTCTATGGTGAGTAACTCATCTTCTGACTCCCCAAAGCCTGTCCACCATCTATAAAGCACAAGTCAGGAGTATGATGGAATTTTCTCCACTTGCCTGGATTGGTGCAGCTCAAACACTACTCAAGAAGCTCGACACCATCCAGGACAAAGCAGCCCGCTTGATTGGTACCCCATCCACCACCTTCACCACCGATGCACAGTGGCAGCAGTGTGTACCATCTACAAGATGCACTGCAGCAACTCACCAAGACTCCTTCAACAGCACCTTCCAAACCCGCGACGGACAAGGGCAGCAGATGCGTGGTGACACCGCCACCTGCAAGTTCCCCTCCAAGCCATACACCATCCTGACTTGGAACCATATCGCCATTCCTTCACTGTCGCTGGGTCAAAATCCTGGAACTCCTTTCCCAACAGCACTGTTGGTGTACCTACACCCCAAGGACTGCAGCGGTTCAAGAAGGCAGCTCACCACCACCTTCTCAAGGGCAATTACGGATGGGCAATTAATGCTGGCCTAGCCAGCAATGCCCGCATCCCATGTATGAAAAAAAAATCTTAAATTTATTCGAGAAGGCAGCGGCTGTAGTTTTAAATTTTTCCACCTCATTGCCCTTGGGTAATATGTGCCTGCTTCACTTCCAGTGTACGTCAGTACATGACTGCAGTAACTCTAATCTAGCCTTTCTTTGTACACCTCAAAGTGAGTCTAGAAAAAGTGAGGCTTTCAACTAAAATAAAAAGCTTCGATCCTACTCTCTATATATTTTACCTTTGAGGCAGTTTGGATAATTCCCACTTTTGATTAAAAGTCAGGTGACCAAGTGACAGTGAGGGGGAATTCAGAGGAACAAAACATGAATAGCACAAAAGGTAGGGTTAAAATAAAAACATCATTATTTCTTTCTGCTGCAAGAAACTAGTTTTAAGGTCAAGCTCTTTCAATGTACATATCCTTTGTGATGGGACAAACAATCAGCATGTGTATTTTTTACTCATTTTCCAATACTTCTGCACAGGCTTGTATTCTATAATTTCGTAGATCACACGTTTACTGGAAAGTCAGTAAAAAATGACAAGATGAAACAAAAGTCCTGTCAAATAAGCACTGAGTGTATAGCTAGCTAACCATTTTGTTAAGCAGCATCTTTTTAAACCTAAAAGGGGTTGTAAAAACTGGCTGTCACGCAAAGGTATTTTGTCATTTGTCAGCAGAACAGCAAAACAGTAATAACAAACAGACTGGTAATTTCTTTTCAACTTCAGCAGAAATGCTTTCTGATGACTAAGCATATTTGCTATTGCAGTTGGAAAAGACATGAAGCTGAAAATTCAGAAGATAAAAGTGCAAAAGTATTTGAATTAAGAGGACAGATATTGTTACTTGAACAGCAAACAAAATGGCAAAAACTGAAGCATACCGGAGTCAGAGAATCTTCTCTCACAAGAAACTACAAGTAGAGATCTTAATTTACATTTGGTTCATGAGTTAAGTCTCGATTTAAAATAACAAGCTTTAATTAAACCGATTAGTTACAAAGGAAAAAAGAAACAAAATGTCAAATGATCACATTTAACTCAAGGGCAATTAGGGATGGGCAACAAATCTTGGCCTTGCCAGCGATGCTCACTTCCCATGAAAGAATAAAAAAAAGAGAAAAAAAAATAAAGCCCTTCACACTGGTGAGAGTAGGTGGAACAGGAGAAGAATTAAGAATTTTGAAATGGCAGGAGCGACAGCAAACAAAAGCCACAGACTTAAAATAATTGAGCAAAAAAGCTAGGGATCGATGAAGAGAAATCTTTTTATTCAATGAATTATGATGATCTGGAATACACCATCAGAAAAGATGGTGGAAGCAGGTTCGATAGTAAATTTCAAAAGGGAATGGATATATAGTTAAAAAGGAAAAATCTGCAGGCCTCTGGGTAAGAGCAGGGGAATGGGGTTAATTGGTAGCTCTTCCAAAGAGTTGGTACAGGTATGATGGGCCAAATGGCCTTCTGTGCTGTATGATTCTGTAAAAGAATAGTTGAAAAAGTTTTTTTAAGGAGACTTTTAAAAGTAGGGAGGGAAGTAGTAAGGTGGAGTGATTTAGAGTGAGAGTTTCAGAAGGGGATAGCAGAAAGCTCTGCCACCAAGTGAGGAGTACTGGGTGCAGGGCGGGAGAATTGCACTGGGAGAGCTGAGTTGAAAAATTGTAGGGTACAGATTGGCAGAGGTAGGGTAAGACAAGACTGAAGAGGAATCTGTAAGCGAGGGAAAGGATTTTCAATTAGGTGCAAGAGGACATGGATAGCAAGTAGAGGCATAGACAAAGATGATGGGAGAGTGGGAATTAGTGTGGCACTTGATGCGGAAGTCAGAGTTTTGGACAAGTTGCATTTTTGGTCAGGAAAAGTTCTCGAATCTGGTGAGAAGGATATTCAAGAAGCTGAGTCTTAAATAAATAAAAGCGTAACTAAAGGTTCCAGTGAGTGGGGTGAGGTTGGGGCAAAAGTGGACAATGCTGTATTAGGTGTAAATATGTTGAAGGAGTTTCAAACTTAATTCCAGGTCACCAAAGCTTGGTTGAAGCTATGTGAGTATCTGAGGAAACGAATGGAGTAAGGTGTAAGTTGCGTAGTTTTTGCTTCGGTTTGTTCAGTGTTCAACTCGAGAAAATTCTGGTTGATCTTACTTTTTTCAGCAATGCTGTATCAAAAGTGTTCACATACTCAAGTATTTTGTTCTGTACAAGTATTCAAATTAAGTTTTTCAAACCTATTTAAAAATCAGCATGCAAATAGTCATCATTGCTCAGTACCATATCCCACTGTACAGTTTAACTGATGAATTACTGGAGCAATAACCATTTTGCAAAAAGGTTGAAGGAACTCAGATGACTGGGGTAACTGGCTAGTTACCATATGAAGAATCTACAAAGCAAAAGAATTCACTTGAAAACCCAACTCCGCATAGGTAATATAAAAGTACTCTGGACACTATTATTTTTCTAAAGTACATTAAAAATCTTATATTTGCATGAATTTCCTGTCTATAAAATTTTATCTTCTGTGTCACATTTTCTCATAATTTTGTGTCAACTTTGTCCCATTTTAAATTCCTATGTCCACATTTATAATGAAGCTGCCCAACTAAACTTGTCATATTGTAATTACATCCTCCTACCAGAAGTGCTCAAGTTCAGCACCTCCCAACTCCTCAGCCTCTGTTACAGATAAATCTCTATGCTCCAACTAACTCTGCTTCCCAAATGATCCTAAGCTTTGTTATTTACTGCAAATGTCAAATTAAGTTTGATATAATAAAGTCAATAGCTATTAAACTCAATTCCATCTGTTCACCGTCGTCCAATTACCTCTCCATTACCTAAACCCACTTTACCTGATGACTCTATGTCTTGATGTTCCCTGTGCAATACCACAGGTGATTAATATGTAAAGTATACAACAGGTAATGTTTGAATTGCATGCAAGTTAATACTGCATTAGCAGTAACTATCCTGTTTTGATAACACCCTTGCATCTGTGTTGGTGATCTGGCTATAAACAGGATTGATTATTCCAACATGGCACATAATAGGGCAGTGGATAAAGGGCATGACATTTGGAATAGAGTACCAACTGAAAACATGCCAACACTATATGAACACATAAAAGGTTTGGGGCCTCCGGAGACTGGTACTGCTCCAGCGTATTGTGCTAAATGTCACCGTGACAGTAGTGGACCAGCAGTGAAGAAATGAGACACTTGTTACAAAAAGAATCCACCACCCACAGTTCTGACAAACTTTGTTAGTGGTCAGTCAGAGAGACACAAACATAAGAATGTTTGAAAAAAAGAGGTTGTTAAGTCGTGTACTGACCGTGCACAAACTGCTCTACCATGGATCCTATCCAACCTATTCATTTGACTGAAGAAAAGTACTGCAAAGTTTAACTTTGCTCGTGAAAAGGTAAATAAAGTCTAATTTCGGAGTATGTAACTTTACTTCTGCTTTATCATCCTTGAATAGTTGTCTTCCTCAGCAGCTCAGGAACCATCATGGTCTTCAGATTATTTGATCATTTCTATCTACATTAGCACATCCTTCAAATGTAATCAAATATCTGACACCTTATTAAAAATGAGCTGCATAATTCAATATTGTTTTAATTGTTTTAGCTGGGACTCATTTATTCACGCTTTTGTTTGGTGGGATGAATTTACCTCCAAGTTGCATTTTAGGTTCGCTTTAATGTTGCAAAGAATAGCAGCAAGTCTGAGGATTGGGAGTGTTTTAAAAATCAGCAAAGGACCACAAAAAATTGATAAAAATTGAAATAACAGAATATGACAGTAAACTAGCCTGGAATCTACAAACAGCTTGTAAGAGCATTTACAAGTTTATGAAAAGTACAGTAGCTGAAGTAAATGTTGGTCCTTCAGAGACAGGAGAAATTATCATGGGGAATGAGGAAATAGCAGAGACATTGAACAAATATTTTGTGCCTGTCTTCACAGTAGAAGGCACAAATTACATACAATAAATAGAGAGCAACCAAGGGGCTAATAAGAATGAGGAACTTAAGGTAATTCACATCAGCAGAGAAAAAGTATTGGAGAAGCTTAAGGGACTAGAATCTGACAGATCCCTTGCCAGGACCTGAGGGCCAACGTCCTAGGGTTCTAAAAGAGATAGCTGTAGAAATAGTGGATGTGCTGGTTAAGATTTTCCAAAATTCCCTATATTCCAGAACAGTCTCAGCAGGTTGGAAGTTAGCAAATCTAACACCGCTATTCAATAAAATAGGATGAGAGAAAACAGGGAACTACAGGCCAGTTAGCATGACATCAGTTGTTGGGAAAAGGCTGGAATCTATTATGACGTAAGTCTTAGCAATGCACTTAGAAAATAATAGTATGATCAGACAAAGACAAGATTGTTTTACAAAAGGGAAATCCTGTTTGACAAATTTATTAGAGTTTTTTGAGGATATAAGTAGTAGATAAGGGGCACCAGTAGATGTAGTGTACTTGGATTTCCAAAAGGCAATTGATACGGTGAGACATAAAATAAGGGCTTATGGAGTTGGGTGCAACATATTAGTATGGATGCAGGGTTGGTTAACAGACAGAAAGCAAAGAGTAGGGATAAATGGGGCATTTTCAAGTCAACAGGCTGTGACTAGTGGAGTGCCGCAAGGATCAGTGCTAGGGCATCAGCTATTTGCAATCTATATTAATGAATTAGATGAATAGACTGAGAGTAATGTATCTAGGTTTGCTTACGATACAAAGCTAGGTGTGAATATAAGCTGAGGGAAGGACAGAAAGAGGCTGCAAAGAGATATAGGCAGGTTAAGTGAGTGGGCAACAAGGTGACAGATGGAGTATAATGTGGGGAAGTGTGTGGTTATTCACTTTGGTAGTAAGAACAGAAAAGCAGAATTTTTTTTTAAAAAGCTATGAAACTTTATTGCAAGGAGGATGGAGTATAAAAGTAGGAAAATCTTGCTACAACTGGACAGGGCATTGGTGAGACTGCACCTAGAGTACCGCATACGGTTTTGGTCTCCTTATTTAAGGAGGGATATCCTTATATTGGAGGCAGTTCAGATAAGTTTCACTAGGTTGATTCCTGGGATCTTATGAGGAAAGGTTGAGCAAGTTGGGCCTATTCTCATTGGAGTTGTGAAGAATGAGCAGTGATCTTACTGAAACATATAAGATTCTCAGGGGGCATGACAGGGTAGATGCTGAGAGGATGTTTCCCCTGGCGGGGGAATATAAAACTGGGGGAACAATTACAAAATAAGGGGTCTCTCTTTTAATGCGGAGATGAGGAGGAATTTCTTCTCTCAGAGGGTCATTATACTTTGGAATTATCTACTCCAGCGAGCAGTATATTCAAGGCTGCGCTAAACATATATTTGATCTACAAGGGAGTAAATGGTTTGGGGGGGGGGGCGGCAGGAAAGTGGAGTTAAGGCTACAATCAGATCAGCCATGATCTTATTGAATGGAGGAGCAGGTTTGAGGGGCCAAATGGCCTACTCTTGCTCCTATTTCTTATGTTCTAAAGGTTGATGTTCAAAGGGGCTTGGGTATACTCGTACGAGATAAACAGAAAGTTAGCATGCAATTAGGAAGGCAAATGGCATGTTGGCCTTTATTACAAGGGTAATGGAGTACAAGATTAAGGAAGTCTTGCTACAATTGTACAGGGCTTTGGTGAGACCACAGCTGGAATACTGCGTGTAGTTTTGGTCTCTATATTTCAGGAAAGATATGCTTGCATTGAAGGCAGTACAGCGAAAGTTCATGAGATTAGATCCTGGGATGACAGGGTTATCCTATGATGAGAGGCTGAATAAATTGGGCCACTTTCTCTGGAGTTTAGAAGAATGAGAGGTGATCTCATTGAAACATACAAGATTCTGAAGGGACAAAGATGTTATTTACCCTAGCTGGGGAATCTAGAGCATGCGGGCACAGTCTCAGGATAAGCGGCCAATCATTTAGGACTGAGATGAGGAGACATTTCTTCACTCAAAGGATTACGAATCTTTGAAACTCTCTACACCAAAGGGTTGTGGATGCTCCATCGTTAAATATATTTAAGGCTGAGATATATTTTTGTTCGGTCAGGGAATCAAGGGATATGGGGAGCAGGCGGGAAAGTGGAGTTGAGGCCGAGGATAAGCCATGATCGTATTGAATGGTGGAGCAGGCTCAATGGGCCTTATGGCCTACTCCTGCTCCTATTTCCTATGTTCTTAATTTTATACTCACGTCCTTGTTTTGCACTCAGTCTAAGTTAAATCATAATCTGCTTGTAGCTACATCATTCCTTCTTCTAACCATTTTAAATACCTGAATCATGCCTCTATCTGCCCTCTTCTCTGACGAAAAAGTTCAACTCTCAAAATGGTTTATATCTGGCAGCTCTCAATCACATAGTTGCATTTTCATGAATCCCCTGTGCATCAGTATCCTTGTGTGGGTAGCATGGCCACATAATGTTAAGGCTTTCAGCCTCAAGAGCACTGGCACTCATTAGAAAATCCACTGTAATTCTGGTGTACACGTTGGACCTTTATACAAGCATTTGTCTCTGACAAATATAGGGCTGCAAAATGTATAACTTTATGACTAGCTTAACTTAAAAACAATTACAAATTAGGAAGTAACCTGCACACCCAGTTTCGCAGCAAGTGTAATGCCGATTTCCAGCATAATTGAAGAGTATTTGACTATTATGCTCCTCACTAACGGGCATTGCCCACTGTACCACAACAAACCAATTTGAACAGAAAAAATTCTGCTTTGCATAATTTCCATATACTTGGCATCAGCAGAGCTCAAATTAATATTCAACACCTGCAAATACCCATTAATATTGTAGAGGTATTATGGACTGTTTCAATTACTCAGAGATACTGGAGTGGTGAGTTTGTTGAGGCATCACTAATACCCTAAAGGTAAGCTTGATGTCCAGTGACAGATTTGTCAGCAAGACAAAATAATAATCTCTAGGTTTGATAAACCAGCTGCTTGGATAAACTATAATCTTATCTAATACATGGTGGAAAAAAATTTATATCATCATGATGCCACAGGATGAGAACTGATAAAAGCTTTTTGCTGCTATTTTTAATGGGTCAACATCGCATTCGTTTTGTTACACATCAACATGTCATATTAAATTGGCATTCACTCCCGAGGAATGCAAACATAAATAGAATACAATTTGGCTCTCAAGGACTTCACAGAAGAAAACATTGCAATTATCTATTTATACAATGTTACGACCGACCGCTCAAGACAAAGCCCCCAATCAAAATATATAATTCGGATTGCAGTGGGAGCAATGTACTGTCAAATCAGTTCCGCCACTCCACAGATCGCCTAACGTATCACTTTAAACTTTCCAAATTAAAGAAAACCACAGCCAAATTGACCATCGACCAACCCCTGAATGAGGCTAACCAAACCAGGTGTCTTTAGATCAACAAATTAACTGTTTAATTAGAAAAACTAAATTCTTAAACACTACTGAGATATAAACAACATTTAAGATAGAAAAAATTATGTCCTTGCAGATTAATGCTCCTGCCGAAGTGCAATCTTCCAATGTGGAACAGTCCAAGGTTGCTTAAAGTTCTCACAGCCATGTGATGAGGGGATAAAAAAAGGTTCTTCAACAGTAGAACAGTCCGTAGTCTAGTTCAGCAGTTGAAGCGATGCTTTTCTTCTCCAGCAATAAATTCAGCAATTAACAACTTGCAAACACTTTTTAATGAATCAATTTGGCTTTAGAATTTTTGAGGGTTGAAAAAGTGATGAGTCTCAAATTCACCTTCCTTCAGTTTAAACTATCAGAGAACTCTGTTAGGTTCATGCCGGTCCAGCAGTCTGTCTGTGTCTGTGTCAAAAGCCCGTTTTTAGCTAGTTTTCAAAAAGCAAATCAGCAACATTGTATCTTTGTCCTTGTTCTCCGAATGGCTGTATCCCAGGGCAACCAGATTGCACTTTTTGATTCGCAGTCTCTGGAGCTTGCTGTCTTAAAGCAATACTGATCACTTTATAGCCTGAAAGGTACAATGCATACTTCCCGGAAAAGAAAAAAAAACTACAGAATCAAAACAACATTGCTGTGCTATGCAAGTATTATTGTTTTAAGTACAGCTCTCCTTCAAAGGACTAACCTCTGGAGTTCCAAAAGCATTTCTCCTTACTCCTCTCCTATTTCTCATCTACATACTGCATTATCCAAAAACAGATCACGTTCAACATGTATGCTGACAACGTCCAGCGCTACCTCACCATCACCTCTGTCAATCCCGTTACTGTTTCTGATTTGTCTTTCTGCTTGTCTGACATCCAGTCCTGGAAGGGCAGAAATTTCCTCCAACTAAATAATGGGAATGCCAAAACCATTGTCTTCAGTTCCTGCCATAAACCTCATTCCTTAGCAACTGTCTGAGGCAGAACCAGACTATTCGCAAACTTAGCTTCCTATTTGACCCTCAAATGAGCTTCTGACCACATACCCATTCCATCACCCAGACCGCCTACCTCCACCTCCATAACATTGCCCAACTCTACCTGTGCCTCAGCTCATCTGCTGCTGAAACCCTCATCAGTCGGGTTGTTACCTCTAGACTTGACTTTTCAAATATTTTCCTGGTCGGCCTCCCATCTTTTACCTTCCATAAGCTTGAACGCATCCAAAATTCATCCCAACTCCCACCAAGTTCTGTTCACCAATCACCCTGTACTTTAAAAAAAATTCTTTCATGGGATGTGTGTGTTCCTGACAAGGCCAGCATTTGTTGCCCATCCCTAATTGCCCTTGAGAAGGTTGTGGTGAGCCACCTTCTTGAACCGCTGCAGTCATCTGGTGCGGGTACTCCTCCAATGCTGTTAGGAAGGGAGTTCCAGGATTTGATCCAGTGTCATTGAAGGAACTACACTGGCTCTCAGTCCGACAACGCTTCAATTTTTAAATTTTCATGACTGTTTTCAAATCCCTGCATGGCCTCGCTTCTATCTATCTCTATAACCTCCTCCTGCGCTACAACCCTCTGAGATATCTGCATTACTCCACTTATGGGGTCTTGCACATTCCCAATACTTACCGCTCCATGACTGGTGGCCATGCTTTCAGCTGTTTGAGCCCTAGGCTCTGGAATTCCTCCCTAAGCTTCCCTGCCTCCCTCCATCAATGTGCTCCTTTAAAGCTGCTTCTTTAACCAAGCTTTTGGCCACCAGTCCTAATATTTTGTGTCGAACTTTGTCTGATAACGTTCCTGTAAGCACCTTGGGACATTTTACTGCATTAAACGCGCATATAAATGCAAGTTATTGTTGTTGGAATCAAACATAGTGACAGTGCCAAAATAATCATAGAACAATAAAAGGAGGCCATTCGACCCATTGAATCTGTGCTGAGTCTTTTGAAGAGCAGTTCAGGTAGTCTCAATCCCCTGCTCTTTCCCCATATCCCTGCAATTTTTTCTCCAAGTACTTATAACACTCCCTTTTTGAAGGCTTCTATTGAATCTGTATCCAATATCAGGCAGTGCATTCCAAATCTTAATCACTTGCCCTGTAAGAAAGGTTTTTCCTCATGCCACCTCTGGTTCTTTTGCCAACCACCTTAAATCTGTGCCCTTTGGCTATTGTTTCTTCAGCCACTGGACATATTTTCATTTTATTTACTCTATCTAAATCTTTCATGATTTTAAATACCTCTATCAAATCTTTCAGCCTTCTCTGCTCGAAGGAGAAAATCTTCAACTTCTCCAGTCTATCCATGTAACTCTAATCCTTCAGTCCTGGAACCATTCTCACAAATCTCTTCTATATCCTCATGAAGTCTTCACAACCTTCCTAAAGTGTAGTGTCCAGTATTGTACACAATATTCCAGCCGCAGCCAAACTAGCGTTTTATCTAGGTTTAGCATCACTCCTGGCTTTTATACTCAATGCCTCTATCTATAAAACCCAGGATTCTACATACTTTAACTGTTTTGTTAACCTGTCCTACCACCTTCAAAGATTTGTACACAAACACCCCCAGGTCTCTCTCTTCTTGCACCCGCTTTAAAATTGTACCATTTAGCATGTATTGTCTTTCCTTATTCTTCCTACCAAGATGTATCACCTCATACTTTTCTGTGTTGAATTTCATCTGCAATGTGTTTGCCCATTCTAACAGCCCATCTACGTCCTCTTGAAGTCTATTACTTTCTGACTCCCCTGATTACTACACTTCCAAGTTGTACCCTGTACCCAGAGTCCAGATGCAAAGTACTCATTTAGTACCTCAGCCATGCCTTCTGCCTCCAACAGATCTCCATTTTGGTCCCTAATTGGATCCACTGCTCCTCTAACAACCCTTTTATTGTTAATATGCCTATGGAAGACCTTTGGATTCCTTTTTATATTAGCTTTCAATCTATTCTCATACTGTCTCTTTGCCCCTCTTATTTTCTTTTTCACTTCTCCTCTGTACTTTTTATATCCAACTTAATAATAAAGTATCTTTATTTTATTTTGTACAGCTTTGAAATAGTTAGATTTAAAATGGAAGCTACCGTGCCTTACCAAATTTCAAATTGGAGGTCAATGGACAAGTTTTCCACAGGACTAGACCAGGTTACTAGATCTTAAAATTAGTCATGATTCAATGATAATCTTTTATGTACAAATTGAATTACATATGATCACGACATTAATTAGTACTCGGATCCCAAATGACATGCAAACATCTACTTATCAGTTTTCTATGCAATAATTCAAACTATTACATCTTTAATCATGGATAAATGCCAGCTCTGACTTCAGAGGCGCTTGAACGGGGAGCTTTTTTAATTCTACAGTCTTTATACGCTTTAATTCTAGAAAAACATCCAAACTCCATGAAATAACTAGGATTCACATCATCCACATACAGTACTGCATTTGCAAGTTCTATCAAGACAAAATTATGACTGATTCATTTAGTCTTGCTGTTCATCAAACTCTTAGCTATAGGTTCTTAAAAGGGTGTCCAACCCTGTTGCATTGATTCTAATTTGATGGAAAATATTATGCTGATTATGTTAAGATGCCATTTTCTCTGGGAATTAAGAAAACTCAAAATAAATCTTAGCAAATAGTTTTAGCCTGTGAATATTGTTCTTTCAGCATGATATTTTTGACCTTCAGGAGTGACAGGAGATCATGGTGTACATCCAAACTTAATCTCCTGTGATAATAATTAGGGATTCATTAACCATACACAAGAACACAAGAAATAGGTGCAGGAGTAGACCATATAGCCCATCAAGCCTGCTCTGTCATTCAATACAATCAGGGCTGATCTTGGGCTTCAATTCCACTTTCCTGCCCGCTCCCCATATTCCTTGTTTCCTTGCGAAACCAAAAATCTATCTGGAGCATCCACAACTCTGTGGGGTAGAGAATTCCAAAGATTCACAACACTTTGAGTGTTGTAATTTCTCATCTCAGTCCTGAATGATAGGCCCCTTATCCTGAGACTGTCCCTGTGTTCTAGATTCCATGACCAATGAGAACAATCTCTCAGCTTCTACCCTATCAAACCCTTTCAGAATCTGAAACAAAAACATAAAGTGCTGGAAATACTCAGCGGGTCAGGCAGTATCTGTGGAGAGAGAAGCTGAGTTAACATTTCAGGCCTGTGACCTTTCATCAGAACTGGCAAAGGTTAGAAAAGAATTAGGTTTTAAGCAAGTGAAGCGGGTTGGGGGGGTGGGGGGAGTAGTGGGGAAGAGAACAAAAGGAAAAGCATGTGATAGGGCAGAGGGCAGGAGAGATTAAATAACAAAGCTGTCCTGGGACAAAGGCAAAGAGTTAAAAAAAAAAATTAAATTTGAATCTTGTATGACTCAATTAGGTTGCCTCTCCTTCTTCTAAACTCCAGAGAATTTAGGCACAATTTACTCAGCCTCTCATCATAGGACAACCCTCTCATCCCAGGGACCAATTTAGTAAATCTTCGCTGTACTGACTCCAGTGCAAGTATATCCTTTCTTAAATGTGGAGACCAAAACTGCACACAGTATTCCAGGTGTGGTCTCACCAGTTTCACATCCTTTAAAAAATATTCTGCTTTTCTGTTTTTACGACCAAAGTGAACAACTTCACACTTCCTTACATTATACTGCATTTGCCATCTAGTTGCCCACTCACTTAGCTTGTCTATATCTCTTTGCAGTATCTCTATGCCCTCCCAGCAGCTTACCTTTCCACCAAGCTTTGTATCATCAGCAAACTTAGATACATTACTCTGTCTCTTCATCCAAGTCATTAATATTGAGTGAAAACAGCTGAGGCCGCAGCACTGATCCTTGTGGCACCCCACTATTCACTGCCTGCCAACTTGAAAATGCCCCATTTATGCCCACTCTCTACTTCCTGTCTGTTAACCAATCCTCTATCCATACACAGCACATACAAGCCTGCAGATTCAGCACATAGGAGACTCAGCAACTTGTATTTATGTGGTGTCTTTAACGTAGTAATACGTCCCAAGGCACTTCACAGGACCTTTATAAAGCAAACTTTTACACTGAGACACATAAGGTAATATTAGGGCAGATGGCCAAAAGCTTGGTCAAAGAGGTAGGTTTTAAGGTGCATCTTAAAGGAGGAAGGAGAGTTAGAAAGATGGAGAGAGGGAATTTCAGAGCTTAGGGCTTGGCAGCTGAAGGCACGGCCATCAATGGTGAAGCAATTAAAATTGGGAATGTTCAAGAAGCTAGAATTAGATGAGTAAAGATATCTCGTAGAGCAGCTGGAGGAGATTACAGAAATAGGGAGGGGCTCGGCCATGCAGGCATTTGAAAACAGGGATTAGAATTTTAAAATTGAGGCATTGCTTGACCAGGAGCCAGTGTAAGTCACAAGTAAGGATATGGGCAGCAGAGATTTGGATGAGTTCAAGTTTACAGAGGGTAGAATTTGGGAGGCTGGCCAGGAGTGCATTGGAATGGTCAAGTCTAGAGGGAATAAAGGCATGGTTAAGGGTTTCAGCACCAGATGAGCGGAGGCTGGGGGGGATTCGGGAGATGTTACGGAGATGAAAATAGGTGGTCTTAGTGATGGCGCGAATATATGATTGGAAGCTCATCTAGGTGTCAAATATGACACCAAGGTTGTGAACAGTCCGACTCAGCCTCAGACAGTTGCCAGAGACAGTAGCTAGAGAATGGAGTGTGAAGCAGGGTCCAAAGACAATGGCTTCATTCTTCCCAATATTTAATTGGAGGAAAATTCTGTTCATCCATTCCTGGATGTAGGACAAGCAGTATGACAATTTAGCAACAGCAGAGGAATCAAGAGAGAGGGTGGTGAGGTGGAGCTGGGTGTTGTCACTGTACATGTGAAAACTAGCACTGTGTTTTTAGATGATGTCGTCAAGGGGTTGCCTGTAGAAGAGAAATGGAAGGGGGCAAGGGAAAATCCTGGAGGACACCAGAGGTAACAATGTGGAAGTTGGCAGAGAAGCCATTGCAAGTGATACGTTGGTGATGATTAGATATATAAGAATGCAGTCAGGTGAGTGCAGTCCCACACAGCTGGACAACAGAGGAGAGATGTTGAATGAGGATAGTGTGGTCAACTATGTCAACTTGATTTGCTCACTCAAATTATATTATACGTGTGAACTCAAGACAAGATTCTAGCTCCAGAAGTCATCAAAGCCTTGATCCAGGTATGGATACAAGAGCTGAATGCCAGAGGGCAGGTGACAGTAGCTGCCTTTAACATCAAGGCAGCATTCAACTGAGCATGGTACCAAAGAATCCTAGAAAAACTGAGGTCAATCGGGTCAAAGTGAAAACACACCAGTGGCTGGAGTCATATCTGATGCAAAGGAGGACGGCCATTCACAGCCACAAAACATCACTGCAGGAGGACCTCAGGAAAACATCCCCACTCCAAACATTTTCAGTTGCTTCCTCAAAGACCTTCCCTCTGACATAAGGTCAGGATTGGGCTGTATGCTGACAATTCTGTTATACATTCACAATAGCTCTGATAATGTAGCAGCCCATAGCAGTCTATCACAGTATCTGGATAATATCCATACTTAGGCTGGCAAGTGATACGTATTGTAAATGATGCCTATCAGATAATGACCAACATGAACGAGAGAAAACCCAGCTATCTCTCCTTAACCTTCATCAATATCATCATTTCCAGGTCCCCCTGCATAAACATTCTGGGGTCACCAGTGACCAGAAGCTGAACTAGACTAGCAGTATCAACATCATCACTACAAGAGGAGGCTGGGTACTTTGTGACAAATGGCTTCCATCTGTCTCCTCCTCAAAATCTCTCCACCATCTACAAATCTCAAGTGAGGAGAATGATGGAATTCTCACCACTTGTCTAGATGGCTGCAGCTACAAAAATACTCAAAAAGCTCAACACCATTAAGGTTTTGATAGTTTGATTGAGTTGTGCTCCTGCCACTCGACTCAATACCTACCAGCAGCACACAGAGGCTGCAACATGTACAGTCAAAAGAATGCACTGCAGAAACTCACCAAGGTTATTTGACAGTACCTATCCCCTCTGTGACCTCCACCATGAAGCAGAATATGAGCAGCAATCTTGTGCAACAACCTGCCTTTAACATATATTCCACGATCTTTGCTGAATCAGAATCATGGAATTCTCCTACTTATTGCGACTGTGAGAGAAGCATCCCCACAGGACTGTAGTATTTCAAGGCAAAGGCCCACCATCACCTTCTCAGGGCAACTAGGATGGCAATAAATGTGCCTTATCTGCATCACCCAAACTTCAAAAGCACAGTAAAAAGAAAAAGCCCAAAGTGATGTATATATTCAGTTTGGCCATAAATAGGACTGATCGTTTCTTTTTTTCTACTATGAAATGTAGACTAGTAAGCCTCAAAATAGCTCAGTAAACAGGAAAACAAGATAATTAAACAAGTAACCGTTGACATTTCTAATATTTGTTAGTTCCGAAGAAGGGTCACTGACCCAAAACGTTAACTCTGCTTCTCTTTCCACAGATGCTGCCAGACCTGCTGAATGGTTCCAGCATTTCTTGTTTTTATTTCAGATTTCCAGCATCCGCAGTATTTTGTTTTTATTTAAAACAAGATAATTACTGCATATGGATAAATCTTACAGTTTCACTTCTGCAAACTAAGATTAGTTTATAGGCATAGACAGCAACATTGTGCAAAATTACAAAATGTGTATGTTTTTCATCTTCAAGTGCTAAACAATGATATGGAATGTACAGAGCCATCATGAAATGTATGAATCCTGACATACAAGAGACATCATAGTAAACTATCAACCTCACCACACCAGAATACACCCAACTACATAGCCTGGTGATGCAGCATTCTGAATAAAACCATCCAGTCATCCATTTACAAGCATGTTAAAAGAGTTTAACATTTGAAATACTTAAAATCCTTATAAACTACCTTTCTAAGCCAATATTCAACACAGTCACTACGACTGACGTTTAAAAACATTTCCTACTAATGCTTAGTCCAACAGCTGCAGATAAAAACTGAGAAGACATGATCTAAGCTAGCAATTTGTGAAATCTCTAAAATTGAGCACTTACCGCCCATTGTCACGGCCCACACCCCATACACGAATGCTCACAATTGGCTGAGAATGAAGAACAGTACGATCCATGGGGTCGATTAAATTCAACATGTTATTTTCCAGGATGAGGTACATGTCTTTACCCTGAGATTCAACAAAAATAGGTATCATTTATGTCCACTTTCCATTTGTCTGGTTGTTCAACTTCATCCCATTGCTAAAGAAACTCAAATAACTTTACATCTGTTTCATTATCAACTAGAAATGAGAATTGAAAAGTTATTGGAAAACAGTTTACCAACTCTTCCACACGTCCTTTCTCAGGATTGTAATGTGTCTACTCGTGCTTTTTTCCTCTGACTCCAGCCCTTGTGCATTCATCCCCATCCTCTGTCCTGCCACTAGCAGCCACATAGGCCCCACACTCATGAATTTCCTCCATAAACCCTTCCAGCTCTCCAACACCCTCTTCTCTTTTTAGATGCACTTTAAAACCTATCTCTCAGGCTAGATGTTTGGTCACCTCTCCTAATATCTCCTTTGACTCAGCATTCATTAATTTGCTGTTACAACTCAATGAAGCACCTGTGGATTTTTTTCCATATTATAAAAATTTTAGAAATGTAAATTGTTTTATGAACAATTGAAATTATTGACCACCAAACTAATATTTTATTCTTTTACAATGCTTAAATCTGCTGTAACTAGGAATTAGAATCACTATCTCTTACCTCTCCCCAAATCCCAACAGTGTCCCTGATGTCATTTTTACAGTAGGAGAGCTGCCGGATGCAGTTATTCACAGCAACACTGCTCTTGCCAGGTGCCAGGTCTTCCTCTGCCATTTCTACCCAACCCAGGGAACGCACAGCGAAACACTGCAATATAAGTAATTGAGAATTAATGTTCCAAAATACTTGAATACAACATTGAAAACTTTCAGTAACACAATTAAAATTCAGTTGGTCTTAACAAATGGGCACAGTTTAATTTGTCTTTTTTAAAAGAAAGAAACGATTTTCATCAAGTACAATATATCAAGGTTAAAGACTTCCCCATATCAGCTTTGATACCAAGCTGGTTCAGACTGAACTTATACTGGAAGACTGTCAATAAAGGGCATCCAAGGTCTGTAAATAAATTCTCAGATCCCTCAGCTCACAATAAAAGAACCAGTCTAGAACAAGTCAAAATCATGATGGGGTATATCTACAATTGATGACTGATGGAAAGAAACACAACTTCAACATTTTAGAGGTGAGACAAAAACACTGTTAATCAGTTTGAAGATAGAACACTCCTTAGTACTTTATGTCAAATCACTTGCTAATGGAATCAGAGTTAATAAACTAATTGTACAGCCCATCAAATAAAACAAAAGCCACACAGTACAGACTGTAATGTAATGTATGGTTCCCCATTTAAAAAGAAACTGTGAGGGCGTTATGCCCTTAACCTTGTTAGTCCTTCTAGTCCCGATCCCATTCCCTTGGTCAGGTACAAAGAACAAAGAAAATTACAGCACAGGAACAGGCCTTTCGGCCCACCAAGCCTGCGCCGATCCAGATCCTCTATCTAAACATGTCGCCTATTTTCTAAGGGTTTGTATCTCTTTGCTTCCTGCCCATTCATGTATCTGTCTAGATACACCTTAAAAGACGCTATCGTGCCCGCGTCTACCACCTCCACTGGCAACGTGTTCCAGGCACCCATCACCCTCTGCGTAAAGAACTTTCCACGCATATCCCCCCTAAACTTTTCCCCTCTCACTTTGAACTCGTGACCCTAGTAATTGAATCCCCCACTCTGGGAAAAAGCTTCTTGCTATCCACCCTGTCTATACCTCTCATGATTTTGAACACCTCAATCAGGTCCCCCCTCAACCTCTGTCTTTCTAATGAAAATAATGCCAATCTACTCAACCTCTCTTCATAGCTAGCGCCCTCCATACCAGGCAACATCCTGGTGAACCTCCAGGTACAGAAGCAAATGTGATTGGTAAGCTAATCCTATCTGTCTCTGTACAACTGGCATTCCTGAGCATCAGGATTATTCCCTTTCTTTATAAATTTTCATTTATAACCCTGTTAAATAAAATTCTATTTTTATAGATCATTAATAGTAGAATATCATTGACAATTCTACTGTGAACAAAGCTTACCCAGGGCAAATTACACTATTAAAGTAGGGTTTTACCATAAATCCTTGATGGAAACAAATTCCATTCTAATTGTTAAATGTTGACCTGCTATTATTTCCAACTTTTTTGATAGCTATTAAGTATGTTAAATAAAAGCAGAAAATTCTGTATATACACATCTGGTTCATCATCACCTGTAAAAAGAGACAGGTTGGCATTTTGAGTCATAACTGTTTCAACTAGTTTCACATCTACAGTACTATAGTCACAGGATAAAGACACAACCAATTTGTTTTAAGAACAAAAAAAATTGTCCCAACCGAAGTTTGGCTTGTGGTACTGAGGCAATGGCACTGTTCTAATATCTCTTGCTCAATGTGGGAGCTCAGGGACACGGCTGATGTCCCTGACTCCTTCACGTGCTGGAAGTGTGTCCAGCTGCAGCTCTTGTTAGACCGCATGATGGCTCTGGAGCTGCGGATGGACTCACTTTGGAGCATCCGCGATGCTGAGGAGGTCGTGGATAGCACGTTTAGCGAATTGGTCACACCGCAGATTAGGATTGCTGAGGGAGAAAGGGAATGGGTGACCAAAAGGCAGAGAAAGAGCAGGAAGGCAGCGCAGGTGTCCCCTGCGGTCATCTCCCTCCAAAACAGGTATACCGTTTTGGATACTGTTGAGGGAGATGGCTCACCAGGGGAAGGCAGCAGTAGCCAGGTTCATGGCACCGTGGCTGGCTCTGCTGTTCGGAAGGGCGGGAAAAAGAGTGGAAGGGCTATAGTCATAGGGGATTCGATTGTAAGGGGAGTAGATAGGCGGTTCTGTGGTCGAAAACGAGACTCCCGAATGGTATGTTGCCTCCCAGGTGCACGGGTCAGGGATGTCTCAGATCGGCTACAGAACATTCTGAAAGGGGAGGGTGAACAGCCAGTTGTCGTTGTGCACATAGGCACCAATGATATAGGTAAAAAACGGGATGAGGTCCTCCAAGCAGAATTTAGGGAGTTAGGAGCCAAGTTTAAAAAGTAGGACCTCAGAGGTAGTAATCTCAGGATTGCTACCAGTGCCACGTGATAGTCAGAGTAGAAATGAAAGAATAGTCAGGATGAATGCGTGGCTTGAGAGATGGTGCAGGAGGGAGGGGTTCAGATTTTTGGGACATTGGGACCGGTTCTGGGGGAGGTGGAACTATTACAAATTGGACGGTCTACACCTGGGCCAGACTGGAACCAATGTCCTTGGGGGTGCTTTTGCTAACGCTGTTGGGGAGGGTTTAAACTAATGTGGCAGGGGGATGGGAACCAAATGAGGAGGTCAGTGGACAGTAAGAAGGTAGTAACTAAAGCCTGTAAGGAACTAGATAATGAAGTCAGCGTGACTAAGGGAAAGAGTAGACAGGGAGCAGATGATGAACGCAAAGGGACTGGTGGTCTGAGGTGCATTTGTTTTAATGCAAGAAGTGTAGTAGGTAAGGCAGATGAACTTAGGGCTTGGATTAGTACCTGGGAGTATGATGTTATTGCTATTACTGAGACTTGGTTGAGGGAAGGGCATGATTGGCAACTAAATATCCCAGGATATCGATGCTTCAGGCGGGATAGAGAGGGAGGTAAAAGGGGTGGAGGAGTTGCATTACTGGTCAAAGAGGATATCACAGCTGTGCTGAAGGAGGGTACTATGGAGGACTCGAGCAGTGAGGCAATATGGGCAGAACTCAGAAATAGGAAGGGTGCGGTAACAATGTTGGGGCTGTACTACAGGCCTCCCAACAGCGAGCGTGAGATAGAGGTACAAATATGTAAACAGATTATGGAAAGATGTAGGAGCAACAGGGTGGTGGTGATAGGAGACTTTAATTTTCCCAACATTGACTGGGATTCACTTAGTGTTAGAGGTCTAGATGGAGCAGAATTTGTAAGGAGCATCCAGGAGGGTTTTCTAGAGCAGTATGTAAATAGTCCAACTCGGGAAGGGGCCATACTGGACCTGGTGTTGGGGAATGAGCTCGGCCAGGTGGTTGAAGTTTCAGTAGGGGACTACTTTGGGAATAGTGATCACAATTCCGTAAGTTTTAGAATACTCATGGACAAAGACGAGTGTGGTCCTAAAGGAAGAGTGCTAAATTGGGGGAAGGCCAACTATACCAAAATTCGGCAGGAGCTGGGGAATGTAGATTGGGAGCAGCTGTTTGAAGGTAAATCCACATTTGATATGTGGGAGTCTTTTAAAGAGAGGTTGATTAGCGTGCAGGAGAGACATGTTCCTGTGAAAATGAGGGATAGAAATGGCAAGATTAGGGAACCATGGATGACAGGTGAAATTGTGAGACTAGCTAAGAAGAAAAAGGAAGCATACATAAAGTCTAGGAGGCTGAAGAAAGACGAAGCTTTGAAAGAATATCGGGAATGTAGGACCAATCTGAAACGAGGAATTAAGAGGGCTAAAAGGGGTCATGAAATATCTTTAGCAAACAGGGTTAAGGAAAATCCCAAAGCCTTTTATTCATATATAAGGAGCAAGAGGGTAACTAGAGAAAGGATTGGCCCACTCAAGGACAAAGGAGGAAAGTTATGCGCGGAGTCAGAGAAAATGGGTGAGATTCTAAACGAGTACTTTGCATCGGTATTCACCGAGGAGAGGGATATGACGGATGTTGAGGTTAGGAACAGATGTTTGATTACTCTAGGTCAAGTCGGCATAAGGAGGGAGGAAGTGTTGGGTATTCTAAAAGGCATTAAGGTGGACAAGTCCCCAGGTCCGGATGGGATCTATCCCAGGTTACTGAGGGAAGCGAGAGAGGAAATATCTGGGGCCTTAACAGATATCTTTGCAGCATCCTTAAACACGGGTGAGGTCCCGCAGGACTGGAGAATTGCTAATGTTGTCCCCTTGTATAAGAAGGGTAGCAGGGATAATCCAGGTAATTATAGACCAGTGAGCCTGACGTCAGTGGTAGGGAAGCTGCTGGAGAAGATACTGAGGGATAGGATCTATTCCCATTTGGAAGAAAATGGTAGGCTGATGGAGAAAGTGAAGTCGCATGGGGTCCAGGGTGTACTAGCTAGATGGATAAAGAACTGGCTGGGCAACAGGAGACAGAGAGTAGCAGTGGAAGGGAGTTTCTCAAAATGGAGACGTGTGACCAGTGGTGTTCCACAGGGATCCGTGCTGGGACCACTGTTGTTTGTGATATACATAAATGATTTGGAGGAAAGTATAGGTGGTCTGATTAGCAAGTTTGCAGATGACACTAAGATTGGTGGAGTAGCAGATAGTGAAGGGGACTGTCAGAGAATACAGCAGAATATAGATAGATTGGAGAGTTGGGCAGAGAAATGGCAGATGGAATTCAATCAGGGCAAATGTGAGGTGATGCATTTTGGAAGATCCAATTCAAGAGTGAACTATACAGTAAATGGAAAAGTCCTGGGTAAAATTGATGTACAGAGAGATTTGGATGTTCAGGTCCATTGTTCCCTGAAGGTGGTAACGCAGGTCAATAGAGTGGTCAAGAAGGCATACGGCATGCTTTCCTTCATCGGACGGGGTATTGAGTACAAGGGTTGGCAGGTCATGTTACAGTTGTATAGGACTTTGGTTAGGCCACATTTGGAATACTGCTTGCAGTTCTGGTCGTCACATTACCAAAAGGATGTAGATGCTTTGGAGAGGGTGCAGAGGAGGTTCACCAGGATGTTGCCTGGTATGGAGGGCACTAGCTATGAAGAGAGGTTGAGTAGATTAGGATTATTTTCATTAGAAAGACGGAGGTTGAGGGAGGACCTGATTGAGGTGTACAAAATCATGAGAGGTATAGACAGGGTGGATAGCAAGAAGCTTTTTCCCCAGAGTGGGGGATTCAATTACTAGGGTCACGAGTTCAAAGTGAGAGGGGAAAAGTTTAGGGGGGATATGCGTGGAAAGTTCTTTACGCAGAGTGTGGTGGGTGCCTGGAACGCGTTGCTAGCGGAGGTGGTAGACGCGGGCACGATAGCGTCTTTTAAGATGTATCTAGACAGATACATGAATGGGCAGGAAGCAAAGAGATACAGACCCTTAGAAAATAGGCGACATGTTTAGATAGAGGATCTGGATCAGCGCAGGCTTGGAGGGCCGAAGGGCCTGTTCCTGTGCTGTAATTCTCTTTGTTCTTCTATCCCAAATTGCTCATTGTTACATGTAGCTCATGGAGAAGAAGTAGCGCCAATCTTTTTTTATGTTCTATTGCAATAGAAGTAGAAACTTGTTTACTAGCAGCTTCAATAATTTGAGCATAAATAAATTCATTAGATCTTGTCAATCAGTGGAGCAATGGTGAAATGTGGACACAAAGAGAAAGTTTATTAATGCTGACTGCAAGAAGTTGAACGTACTAATAGAAAACAAGCACTTCAGTGGGATGAAAAAGAGCCTTTTGTATCCAGATGAAAGTGAGACATTTATAGAATTCTGCAATATTAAGCCAACCTGTCTTTTACTTCCTCCATCTTGAAAAAAAGCTACTGTATGTTTGTCTTTTAACACATTTAAGTATGACAATATAGCTATGTAGATAAATATCATTTATTTCATGATTTCAATTACAGTCATGAAAGGAGCCCTGTCAGAGGTACAATTCCCAAAAAGATCTTTGGTAACTTAAAGTGCTGTTACATTAAATAAAATAAACTGTGAGCAAATCACAAGTTTGCCATGGTTCTGGAGAACTAATTTACACTGTCTCAGACAACGCGACACAACTCACAATCTAAGTACTAATGAATTAATATGTGTGGGGAAAGCTAACATGATATCCATACACTTTGAGCAGTAGTGAGAAAGCTGGTGAGGAGAAAAAACACATTTTCTATGCAGGAATCTGTAAATTACTGTAACAGCTATTGGTCCAGAATAGATTAGTGGAGATATTATTTATTGCATCCCAGTACATGGTTATGCAGAGTTAGATTCATATTTGATTACATCTGAATTTCATTGAGCCAGTTGATCTGTTAAAAAAGGGGGAAAACTGCAGCATTTGGCTTGAGAACCAATATGCATCTTTTTTTTTTTTAAAAGATCTGTTCTTGGGTTGTTGGTGACACTTGTAAGGCTGCAACTCTTGCCCATCCCTAGTTGCCCAAAGGTGGTCATGGGCCTTCTCCTTGAATCACTATAGTCCTGGTGCTCCGATATCAGTGCTAATATGGAATTCCAGGATATTGACCCAGTGACAAAGGAATAGCAACGTATGTTCAAGTTGAGATGGTGAGATACTTGGAGCAGTACTTGGAGATGGTGTTCCCATGCCATTGCTGCTCTAGTCTATTTTGGTGGAAGGGGTCACAGATTGGAAGGCATTGTCGAAGCAAGCTTGCGAGCTGCTGTACTGCATCCTGCACATCATGCATACTGCAGTCAGAATCTGATGGAGGTGTTGGAAACTTAGTCCAATGGAAGGGGCACCAATCCAGAAAACTGCTCTGTTCCAGATTGTATCGAGCTTCTTGAGAGGTGTTGTGGTTGCGCCAATCCAGAGGAGTTGGTGAATATTCCATCACACTCCTGATTTGAGCTTTGGAGATTGCAAAAGAGGTTTTAAGGAGTAAGGTGAGCCCTCTTCCTAAAGCAACTGGCTTCTGACCTGCTCTTGTAGCCACTGTATTTATATGGCTGGTCCAATTAAGTTTCTAGTCAATGGTGACCTGGAAGATGCTGATGGCAGGGGGCTTAACAGTATTGCTGTTGAAGGTCAAGGAAGATGGCTCGGCTTTCTCTTATTCAAGACGGTCGTGACTTGGACTTTTATGGCACAGATGTTACCCAAGTGTCAAGTAATAACTGCGGCTGCGATGATTGGTCTCTAACAACTATTTGTTTTGGATTCTGGACAATTTTCCATATTAATCAGGGAGACAGTGTCATACCTGAACTGGAAGGGATTGGCTAGCTCTGGTGCACAGGTATTCAGCAGGACAGTCATAAGCTTTGTTGTGTCCATTGCACTGTAATTCTGGAAAGAAATTAGAGCTAGGCAAAGTGGACTGCCCATATTCCCATTTACACTTAAGGACCAGAATTTTACTTGGATGCAGTGGCTCCGCCCACTGGCTAGAAAGCTGGGGCAAAGCTCGCCTCCACCAGGCCTGAAAGCCATGCTGCAAATTTTGCATTGCTCAGTGGCTGCAGTCATTTGCTTCCACTCCTCTGAGATAGGCAGTCCCAACTCCAAGAGCTGCCAGCCAATTAGAGGACCAGGAGCAGTGGTCACTGCTGGGACTGCACCCAGCGAGAGGAGCCATGATGGACACCGGTCTTGGAACAGGTAAGTGGTGTCAGGGCTCGCTGGGGGTGGAGGGTTTGTTTCAGCAGGGGTGGCCTATGCTGGGTCACAGTTTGCCCCCGCAGTCTGCAAGGAGTCCACCAGGTATAACTGGACAGCCTCGTCAGCTGCCAAACTATCCATCTTCCACTGGTAAGATAGCAGGGTGGGTGGGGTGGGGGTGGGGGGGTTGCTGGTAGGCGATGGGCATAGCACCCCCGCCATCATCTAGGATTAAATGCCACCCACACCCCCCAAGCCCATTTGCGGGTGGCGGGGGGCGTAAAATTCCAGCCAAGGAAAGGATGTGTGCTTTGGATATGAAACTCTACTGACCCAAAAAAGTGTCCCACGTTTACACTCCAACTTAAGTGTTATACCAAAGCAGAAACCACTTTGTTGTGATACTATACTTGCTACTGAAGTTACTCAAGGTAAATGCATCTGAAGTGAAAAGACTGCAGTATCAATATTGAGCCAAAAGAATTCACTGCAAACATGGTCACTTCCAATACGAGTTCAAACCAAATAATAGTTAGTATAAAATAGCTGGATGTGACTGCACAATGCTGCCATCAAGTGGGCATCTGTTGACATTAATGGGCCAGGTTTTACTGCAGAAGAACAAGCTAACTGTGACTGTTGTTAGTTAGACTTGTCCCAGCATCCCTCATCTCAAAAGATTTTTCCCCTGTAAAGTTGCTGAAATTGCAAGCTGATAATGGTGCAGCAAGGGAACAGGGCATCTGAGTGAACCAGCGAGATTTAATGATTGGGGACTTAATACAGGAAGGACTGAGAAGGAAAGGAATTAAAGGAAATGAATTCAATGTCAAATCACGTACAGAAAGAGAAATAAAGAGAGGGAAAGAAAGATTGGATAAAGAGAGCGAGAGAGAAGAGAGACAGAAAGGAAAAGAAAAATACTTGAAATTTAAAATCTTGAAAAATTCAAGACCTGAAAGAATGTAACTTCACACATCATAGGTAATGTCAGGGCCAGAGGTTGATTGGCAGTAATTAACAATTTTCACACTGCAAAAAGGTTACTTGCACCAATTGATATCCTCAAATATCTGCAACGGATTTGGTTCATATCTACCATGCAAATACAGCAGCTTCATGCCATTCAATGCATGTTGATTGTGAGGCAGGCAGCAAAATGTTGGCCACAATTTTACACCCCCCCCCCCACAAAGAGTGGTATGGAGTGGGAAGCTCGGGAGGCCCTTCCCGACCTGCCCCCGCCTTTGCTGCTACTTCACACAGGGTAGCGGCGAAGAATGGCCCACCTGCCCCAGGCCAATCAAGACCCTCACGTGGCCAGTTAACGGCCACTTAAGGGCTTCCGTCTGCCGCCACGGGGATTTTACCCTTGGCTGGAGGGCGGCCCAGGCCCAAGAAAAGCCACCAGTTAAAGGTAGGCGGCTCTCCGATGACCTTTTGGGGGGGGGGGTCCCAACAATCCCCAACACGCACCCCGTCCCGCCAATCGACCACCCTTGCCTCGCCGGTGCCTGATCAATTGCCCCCGGCGAGGCCCCAAAAACTTACCCAGTCTCCAGGGCTCCCCAACATCTTCCATCTTCAGCTAGATTGCAGTCCCTGCAGTGGCCACCGCTCTCAGTGGGACTGCTGGGACAGACAGCTGCCGGCCCGCTGACTGACCTGCAGCTCCGTTAGGCGGGATCACCTCTTAATGAAGTGGAAGTCCCACCTCAGACCAATTAAAGGTTTGGGGACCACAAAATGCGGTCTGGATCCCCCGGCCAGGCAGAGGCAGGTTTGCCACCAACTTTTCAGTCGGTGAACAGCTCCCGTCCACCAAGGGTAAAATTCCAGCCATTGTTTTTGCCAAGCTAACTGTGAAGCACAGGAACTTGGACAACAACTTTCAGGTATTAGCATTTAACCACACATCTACTTCTTGCCTGAAGTTGCTGTACCATTTACACTTAAAGAACGGCGGGTGCTATTAGCCTGACTATTATTTTGACAGCAAATTCTGGCTCAATATTTAACAAGTAGATGGCAACATGTCTGCCTACAAACCACACAATTTACATTTTTATTCAACTTCAACCAGCTTGGTCATTTCAACGATCAGTATTTCGGTGCAATATCATCCTTTGAGTTCCTAATCGGCCCCACAAGTTCCATACTGTAACTGCTGATCCTTCAACTACGGTTCTCACAGCAAAAACAAACTTCCATTACAAATAAGTTCATAAGTTAGGTGAAAACTGCAGCTACAAATACAACTGGATTTTTCACTTATCGAGTACAAATGGGTGGAAAATCTAGTCCAGCATAAGTCTGCTGTTTGTAACACATTTACAGACAGGCTGGCCCCAATTATTCAGTTAGCCCATTTTCCACAAAGCAGGGATGTACCTTTGTTAGAACTAACTGCCAGTACACTCCAGGAATACACTGATCATTAAAGGGTCAAGTCATTCAGCGAACACCAGCTGCCACCCTCCATAATAGAAGCATTGGCTATCTGCACACTTGATCCGAGGCAGAAGTATACTGGTGCCCTTGGCCCAATTTTGAGCGAAAGGAAAAATTTAAGAGGAAACTATGTTAAATACAAAAATACAAGCAACCCAATTGTTTGTTCCATGATAATATTATCTTCCTACAAAGATAGTGACAATAATATTCAGGGTGAACATTAAAATATTTGCTTCGGTAATTCAAGGTCATTATAAATTTTAAATGAAAAGAAAAAAGCTCATATATACTACTATATAAAACTTCAATTTTACATAGTTATGTTGTCCTCGGGATAGGATCACCTTGACACAAATCAAATTATTTGGTAGAATGCCACTTCCAAGCTCTTGAATTCTAGACTGACCTAATTCAATGCATTAGTTGAAATAGCCTAATCAGTCATTTATTCAGACTGTTGACATCTACAATACTTAAAGGATCCTGAATTAATGTTAGGGGAATAGCTATTGTTTTAATAATTTTGTGGGCAGAGTTAACACCTTGCTGGATCAATACAGGTTTGGACGCAGCTGAGTTAAGATGAAATTCAGATTTTCAGTTGGGTACTTGAATTTCTATTGTTCAAGGGTTAAATTTGATGTTTCTTTTTCTTTAGTTCTTTCATGGGATGTGAGAATTGCTGGCAAGACCAGCATTTGTTGCCCATCCCTACCTGCCCTCGAGAAGGTGGTAGTAAGCAGCCTTCTTGAAGCATTGCAGTCTATCTGGTGCAGGTACTTCCACAGTGCTGTTTGGAAGAGAGTTCCAGGATTTTGACTCAGCAACAGTCTACACAGATTTGAAATAATTCACCAGAACAAATTCAAATCTACCGCTATAATAAAGTGACAATAACTGTGAGGGCATCATAGGTTTCACTGTAAGTGATTAAAATAAAGGATTTAACCAGAGAAAAAAGGTTTCATACACAAGATATCCTGTGAATTCTCAAGCCAATTTAATGCGAAATAATGGACTATGTCATGGCACCCAGTAAGAATGGTATTAAGTCTGTTCAAATTCATTTCATTTAAGACTCTTTGAGCGAACAGGGACTCTTTCATCCATCAGTCTAATTTGCATTCAAAGCTATTTTTCCATTTGTATAAAAGTACTTAAATCACAACTCAAAATTGAATCAAAAAATACTTTCAGCCTGCCAACCACACAAAAATACAATACCATCTTAAAGAAAACATCTTGGGCTGGATTTTACCTTAGGTGGACGTGAATTCGCCACCGACATAAAGTGAGTGGCGAACCCACTTTAGTATAGCCCGGGCATCCATCCCGCATTTTACGGGTCCCCGGGCTTTAATTGTCCCAAGGTGGGACTTACACCCGCTTGAGGGAGGAGGTCCCGCCTCAGTGAGCTGCTGGCCAATCTGCGGGCCGGCAGCTCTTAATCCCAGCAGTGTCACTGGCAGCAGTGGCCACTGCCGGGACTGCAGCCCAGCTGACGACATAGTTCCAGGAGCAAAGGTAAATTGGGCATGCCTCACCAGGGGATCGGTCGTGCCCTGGTGAGGCTGGAGTGCTCATTTGGGGGGGTGGGGGGGGGCGTCTTGGGTCCCAAGGGTGGGTTGGGAAGCGGGGGCGGCCCTCAATTGGGCACCTGTGCCCGACTGCCATGACCTCCTGCCCCTGGCGTGCGGAAAGGCTGGCAGCTATCACTGGGTGGCCTTTCACGACCCCAGCACGCCCGCTTGCCATGGATAAAATACCCGTGGAAGCGCGCAAGGGCCCTTAAGTGGCCACTTAAGGGCCTTGATTATAGCAATCGGGAGGTCGGGGGAAACGGCCCGCCTGCCCGAAGCCAAAATTTACTGGAGGCAGGAGCGGGGTGGGTAGGCCTCCCAGAGCCTCCCGCTCAATTTTACGCCGTCCCCATGCAACCATCTGACTCGCTGGGGCGGTGTAAAATTCAGTCCCTTAGCTCACACACAGGAGCAACTCAATGGTGTCTGATGCTAAGACAAGAAAAACTAAAGGGTTACCCTGCAAGGTGCAGGATAGGAACAGAAAACTCAAAATAAATCAGACTTTTTGATTTCTTCATTTTGTTCACACTTCATAAAGCATGGGTAAGTTAGATAGAAGAAAAACAAAGCCACTCTCATGCCCCCGTGATTTTAAATGGTTTGTGACGTTTGCCAAACAAGTTTGCCAGCCTAACTTGAGGTCATCATTCAACAGCACTGTACTAGTTACTGCAGCAAAGGTTTTCCCAAGCAAGGTTAAATTGAGAGCACTTCATCACGGCATTGCATTATTTATCGAAATTCAAATTTTGCCAGAGAAGTTGTATTCATCAGGGCGTTAAAATCATCTCAGAAGCATTGCTATCATAATGATTTCAAAGGCTGCTTGGAATGGAATACCACTGGGCTTTTACTGAAGCACCAAGTAACTATTTTGTGTTTGTAAATCAATTTTTCTTTGTGCTCATCAAGGTGAGGAATACTGGTGGTGGGAATTTTGGGCACTCAGTGTCAGCACCAATAATTTCCAGGTCAGGTGCAGCCAAGCTGGATGCAGAGCAAAGTTCCCTTTCACTTAAGACCCTTACCTCCCTTTACTACAACCTCAGAAGAGTAATTCCATTTTCCACACTAGCAATCCCAAGGCATCTCAGACTGAGGTTGTCAATCCACGTGGAATGAAATCAAGTCTCCAAACTGATTTCACATAGGTCTCTAGCCAGTAGACAGAGACGACATTTCATACCATCAATCTGCACTAGATTTGAATTCAGGTCCCTGGTATGAGAAGCCAATATCTAACCTGTCAACCAATTCCCCAAATATGGATGCCTGAAGGAATATTTGTAGATTTATAAAATTGATTTTGATTGATCCCTGACAATGATCAATTCCTGAACACACCATAACTAGTTAGATTTAATAAAATGTTTGGTTAACAGAACAGATTGGGAAAAGATCTAAATTCATAAAATCATAGATTTTACAGCGTAGAAAGAGGCCATTCAGCATCACACCTGCACTGCTTCTCAAAGTACTATTTCTTTCATCCCGTCCCTCTTTCCACGCAGTCAATTTTTCCCCCTTTTTTTCACATTTATTCGCTTCCCTTTAAAAGCTATTGTAAATCCTGCTTCCATGACTGTTTCTAGCAGGGCAATCCATGTATTAACATTGATTGTGTAAAATAACTCTCCTCATGCCTGCCCCCATTTTGTTCTTTTAGTGATGGGTTTAAATTTATGCTTTCTAGTTACCAAATCACTGACCAGTGGAAATAGTTTTTCCCCACGTAACTTATCAAAACTCTTCATAATTTTGATCAGTTTAATCTAATTATTTCTTCTTGTACTCTTTCATTCCCATCATATAATTTTGTAAAAACTGAAGCAAGTTCTTGTTTGGGATCTCAACAATCCCTTAATCCTCCATGAAAAGATTTCCATTCTTTTCTCTAATCAGCCCTACTTTTATTATTTGTTTATTATTTCATTTTATATTATTTGTCAATCTTTCTTCACACCCACTCTTGCCTTATTTTTGCTTCCCATATATAGTTTATATAGCCTGTTTAATTTTCTTTAGTATTATTTGTTGTATATTTGTCATATGCCTCCTTTTTAAGTCTCACATTAATTTCCTTAATCATCTGATGTGCTCTAGCACTTTCTGAACCGTCTTTACTTATGTCCATTTTGTACCTGAATCATCTCCCATTGTGTTCCTGGTCTTATCTGCAAATTTTCTTTCTCAATTATCTTGTTGAAATTTAGAACGATAGAAAAAGTACAGCACAGAAGGCCATTCAGCCCATCATGTCTGCGCTGGCCAAATAAACTATCCACCCAAACTAATCCCACCTTCCAGCACCTAGTCCATAGACCTGCAGGTTTCAGAATCTCAGGTACATGTCCAGGTACCTTTTAAAAGAATTGAGGGTCTCTGCCTCCACCACGATTCCAGGCAGCGAATTCCAGACACCCACCACTCTCTTGGTGAAAACGTTTCCCCTCATGTCCCCTCTAATCCTTCTACGAATCACCTTAAATCTGTGCCCCCTGGTAACTGACCTCCCTGCCAGGGGAAACAGGTCCTTTCTGTCCACTCTATCTAGGCCCCTCATACTTTTGTACACCTCAATCAAGTCACCCCCTCAGCCTCCTCCGTTCCAGGGAAAACAACCCAAGCCTCTCCAATCTTTCCTCATAGCTGCAACTTTCAAGTCCTGGCAACATTCTTGTAAATCTGTACTCTCTCCAGATCAATTATGTCCTTTCTGTAATGTGGTGACCAGAACTGCACGCAATACTCCAGCTGTGGCCTAACCAACGCTCTATACAGTTCAAACATCACATCTCTGCTTTTGTACTCTATACTTCGGCCAAAAAAGGAAAGCATTCCATATGCCTTCTTCACCACTCTATCCACCTGCCCTGCCACCTTCAGGGACCTGTGGACATACACTCCAAGGTGTCTCATTTCTTCTATCCGTCTCAATATACTCCCGCCTATTGTATATTCCCTCGCTTTATTTGCCCTCCCCAAATGCAATACCTCACATTTCTCAGGATTGAATTCCATTTGAAAGTTTTCCACCCACTCAACCAAAATATTGATATAATTCTGGAGCCCACGGCTTTCCTCCTCACTATTAACTACACGGCCAATTTTTCTGTCATCAGCAAATTTCCCAACATTTAAGTCCAAATCATTAATATATACGACAAACATCAAGGGACCCAACACTGAGTCCTGTGGAACACCACAGAAAACCGCTTTACATTCACAAAAACATCAGTCGACTACTACCCTTTGTTTTCTGTCACTGAGTCAATTCTGGATCCAACCTGCCACTTTCCCCCATATCCCATGGGCTTTCATTTTACTGACCAGTCTGCCATGCGGGACCTTGTCCACGTAAACCACATCCACTGCACTAACTCATCAATCTTCCTTGTCACTTCCTCAAAAAACTCAATCATTAGTAAGACATGACCTTCCCCTAACCAGGCTGACTATCCCTGATTAATCCATGCCTTTCTATCTGACAGTTTATCCCTGTCCCTCAGAATAGATTTTAACAATTTACCCACCACCGAGGTCAAACTGACTGCCCTATAATTACCTGGCTTATCCCTCGCACCTTTTTTAAACAATGGTATGATGTTTGCAGACCTCCAATCATCTGGTACCTCAACTGCATCTCGTGAGGATTTGAAGATGATCCTCAGCGCATCCACTATTTCCTCCCTGGCTTCCTTTAAGAATCTGGCAATTTATCCACTTTCAGGGATGTCAGACCCTCAAGCACTTCCTCTCTCATTATGCTTATCGTATCCAATATTTCACACTCCTCCTCTTTAACTACAATGTCTACATCAACCCTCTCCTTTGTGAAGAGGGAGACAAAAAACTCATCTTCTCTATCCACACATAAGTTCCCTTGTACATCTCTGATAGGTCCTACCCTTTCCTTAGTTATCCTCTTGCTCTTAGTGTACTGATAAAACATCTTTGGATTTTCCTTGATTTTATCTGCCAATAATTTTCCTGTCCTCTCTTTGCTTTTCTAGTTTTCTTTTTTACTACACCCCTGCACTTCCTATACTCCTGTAGGCTTTCTAAAGTATTAAGATATTTGTGATTGTCATAAGCTTTCTTTTTCTGCTTTAACTTACCCTGTAAGCTTTTAGACAACCAGGGGGCTCTAGATTTGGCAGTACCACCCTTAATCTTTGTGGAGACATGCCTACACTGTGCCCATAGTATCTCGCACTTGAATGCCTCCCACTGGTTTGCCACTTATTTTCCTTCAAGTAGCTGTATCCAGTCCACTTTTGACAGGTCAGCTCTGTTTGTTAAAATATGCCTTCCCCTAATTTAGAACCTTTGATTCTGTTTTATCTTTGTCCATTTCCATGATGATGCTAAAACTAACTGTATTATGGTCACTATCTCCAAAATGGTGACCCACTGTCACTTCATCCACTTGCCCACTTCGTTACTGAAGATTAAATCTAGAATTGCGCCCCCTCTCGTTGGGCTTATGTGCTGGCTAAAAAAGTTCTCGAACACAGTTCAAGAATTTTGTCCCCTCTGTGCCCTTCACACTGTTTGTATCCCAGTTGATATTGGTGTAGTTGAAATCCCCAACTATTATTGCCCTAAAGATTTGTTGTTCAATCACCCTCTCACTCTTTGGGGGTCTATATTACACTCCCAACAATGTAGCTGGCTCCTTTTTATTTCTGAGCTCCATCCATATGGTCTTGTTCGATGATTCATTTAGCATATCATCCCTCCTCAAAGCTGTTATTGATTCCTTAACTAATAATTCTACACCTCTCCTTTTTTATCTCCCCATCACGCCTGAAAACTCTATATCCAGGGATGTTGAGCTGCCATTCTTGCCCCTCTTTAAGCCAAATTTCCATTATAGCAACGATTGTGTGCCCTCAACTCATCGGTTTTATTTACTATACTCCTGGCATTTAAATAAATACCTTTTAACACTGCCAAATTCCTGTGTTGCACACTTTTTAACCCTTGCTTGTTCTGTCTTTCAGAGTCACTCACTAATTTTGCTAATTTTCTGCATCCTGTTCCTTGCCCTGAAATTGTCCTATTTAAGACTGCACTCAAGTTCCCATCCCCCTGCCAATCTAGTTTAATCCATCCCCAACAGCACCAGCAAACCTTCCAGCAAGGATATTTGTCCCAGTCCTTTCAGGTGCAGACCGTCTGGCTTGTACAGGTTCCACCTTCCCCAGAACCAGTCCCAAGGCCCCAAAAATCTGAAGCCCTCCCTCCTGCACCATCTCTCCAGCCACGCATTCATCTGGTGTATTTTCCTATTTCCAAACTCATTAGCATGTGGCCTTGGGAGTAATCTGGAGATTACTACCCTTGCGGTCCTGCTTGTTAATCTCTTTCCCAATTCCCTGAACTCAGCCTGCAGGACCCTATCCCTCCTGTTATATCATTGGTACCAATGTGGACCACCACCTCCGGTTGTGCACCCTCACCCTCCAGAATATTCTGTAGCCACTCGGTGATATCCATGACTCTTGCTACATCCAAGAACCACGTCTGTGATCACAGAAATGACTATCTATTCTTCTAACTATAGAATCCCCTACCACTATTGCTTGCTTGCCTTTTTTCCTCCCTCCCTGCACAGCTGAGTCACCCATGGTGTTCTGATCATGACTCTCACTGCCCTCTACACAGGAACCCTCCTTCCTATCAGTACTCAGAACTGAATAAGTGGGATGCCCTCTAGGAACTCCTGCACTACCTGCCCTGACCTTCTTGCTGTGTGGCAGCTATCCAGTCGCTCTCTGCCTGTGCTCACTTAAGCACTGGGTTGACTACCACCTGAAACGTGCTATCCATGAAGTCCTCCGCCTCGTGGATGCGCCACAGTGACCCTTATTGACAAAACTGACTTTATTCCCTACCTGAAAATTCCCCCCCAACCTTCTAACATTTGGCCTCTAACCCCTCCCCACAGACAATTAAAATGGTCTTCCATGCTTCCCCCACCCCTCCCACCCTGAAAATGTTATTCCTTCACCCCTCCCCACCAGGTTCTCACCTCAGAACTCCATACAGCAAATGACGAACGGCGGCCGTAAAATCGGTGTGGGACAGCCGCCGCCTGCAGGTAAGTTTATTTGCATCTCATTTCATTTAGGTTCATTTTAATATGCAGATGAAGGGCCTGCAGACAGGTTAGGGGGGGGGGGGCGCACAGAGGTGGTGGGCTTTTCTCGACGTCGTGGGTCGAGGCAGGCCTTTCCCCATAGAATTTTTACCAGCCCCCCTGCCACGAACCACAGCGTCGAGGGGCTGGTAAAATTCAACACAATATGTGAGAATCAGTCACTCATTGTGATTTTCCCGATTTGGCCAAGTAATGGCCAGAGGGCAGGCTCCCTATCCAATTAAGGATGGCGGGCCGGCTCTTGAAGCTGGAGGAGCAACAGGAGGCCTTCCAGCTTGAAAGCAGCATCAGGATGCCATGGCAAGTGTGTGAGAGAGAGAGAGCGCCTCTCTCCAATTTTTTCCACATTTAACATATAAAATGGCCTTTGCAGACAGACGGACAATCATGCGGGGAGGGGGGGGAGCCCCTCCACAGAGCAGCCTGTGGCTGCAACTACACCTAGGCAGGCAAGGGGGGGCCTCTAGATCTGCCTGGAGTGCTGGCCCCCTGATCTCCCACCAGGCCACCACCTCCAGGCAGCTAAACTGTCCCCCATTCCCTTCAGGGACCTGGAGGCCAACTGAAAAATCCCAGTTGGCCTCCGTTAACAGGCCTTAATAGGCCTTTTCGTAGTTTAATTGGTTACTCGCCGCTTGTGGGCAGGTACCCCTGCTGCCACCACCCCATCTCCAGGAAAATGGCCTAGGGGCAGGATGGAGCCAGGGAACCAGCACTCAGGCGGGCAGTGTGAAATTCTGCGCCTGCCCGCTTCTGTTCCTGCCCACTGCAGGGGCTAAAAATCCTGCCCCTGCAGTGCAACTTGATTACATTGTTACAAGAGTCTTTTGGCAAACTGGAGTATGAAACAAGTCAATTATTAGTTTTGGGGCCATTCATCATTTTCACAATAGCACAAGTTGTACAAAAACAAGGATCAGAAGGGTAGGGTATTGCTAATTTATGAATAATGCATCATATATATTCTAATCTTTCTCCATTTATTTTATTTAGCAAGCTGCGAGAATGAAAAGGAGCATGCATGGAAATATTTTGTGTACATGAAAAGGATGATGACCTATTAATAAATACTTGACATATAAGACTTTATTTTATTTGTGGCCATGTTTGTATTGACAGTTAGTAGTTAATTGTGATTCCTTCCTCTAGGCCAAATGTTTTTCTTTGGGCAGTGTGGGGGTAGATAGGAGTTTAACCCTCCCACAAGATCTTCGTTCACAGACACTACTTCAGTGTTGGACTGTTGAGTAGACTCTTTCAGATGAGATAGCTATATGTGCCTAGGCACCACTGCCAATTTCAACATGAGCCGGTATGTACATATGTCAACACTGAAGGAAGAACCTCTCTGGAACGGCAGTTTGCGGCCTTTCATTCCAACAGAATATGTTGTGACTGTCCTGATTAAATTTTAACAAAATAATTTGATGCTATACAATTGTTATGGAGATGGTCATTTTTAAAAAGAAACTTGCTGCTGTAATTCACTGGAAAACCTGACTTTCTTTTAAAGCAAAATTGAGAATAATAAAGGTGATAAAATGAAGACCTAATGCTTGACTTACTCATTGAAGTGCTGCTAGTGACTGCAATACTCAGCAATAAATGAAAACACACGTTACCATTCATTAAAATTACAGGCTCGTATTTGGTATCTTTAAAAAAAATACAGTTGGTGTATTTTCAAAATTAGTACAAATCAGAACTTTATGAATATATATATAAAAAATAGAAAATAACAAATTAATAACTCTATAAAACAACCATATGCACATTCAGAAAAATCACTTTTGACACTTTCTCTGAAGTAAAAGGCACTCAAGCTGAATTGATAAATAAGTGCTGCATTATTTATCCGCAATCCTTTTCCAAGGCAGCAAATGCATTTTAATGCTATTGTTGGCGCTTAGCCAAAATTCTGCTGCAGATGCCCACACTTGAGTCAGCCATTGCAGTCCTTGGCAGCAACATTTCAGCCAAACAGATTGAGAGCTAACAGTAACAAAATACCACCACCCCCCGTCAACAGTGACATTCAGAAAATCTGACTCAACTTTTCAGCACCAATTTTGTCCTAACTCATGGGGAATCAATATGCAAAAATAACTTCTGAATCACTGCTGAGAAAAAAAAATGTGTAGCTTTATATTCAAGCAGCATGCCGCTAATACAATATATTCTATTTTCTTCCATTACTTTTTAAAAATATTATAAAAAGTTGACCTCCATCCTTATGGAACTGTGGTTATACACCCAAGTTTACATGCCTTTTTTATAAAAGGTTCAGCAGCATCAGTTGCTCTCATATATCAAGTCACAGAATCGTTACAGTGCAGAAGGAGGCCATTTGGCCCATCATGTCGACACTGGCTCTCTGAAAGAGCAATTCCCTCAGTTCCATTCCCCTACCTTCTCCCCATAACCCTGCACATTCTTCCTTTTCATATAACTGTCTAATTTCCTTTTGAATGCTTCAATTGAACCTGCCTCCACCATGTTCTCAGGCAACGCATTCCAGACCTTAACCACTTGCTGCGTGAAAAAACTTTTCCTCATGTTACATTTGCTTCTCTCAGCAAATACTTTAAATCTGTGCCCTCTTGTTCTCGATTCTGTCACATGTGGGAACAGTTTCTCTCTATCTACTCTGTCCAGATCCTTCATACTTTTGAATACCTCTATCAAATCATCTCTCAGCCTTCTCTTCCCCAAGGAAAACAGTCCTAATTTCTCCAATCTATCTTCATAACTGAAATTCCTCATCCCAGGAACCAATCTCGTGAATCCTTTCTCCAATGCCCTCACGTCTTTCCTAAAGTGCATGCCCAGAACTGGACTCAATACTCCAGCTGAGGCCGAACCAGTGTCTTATACTAGAGTCCACAGCCCTTATTTTCCAGAGCTGTCCTCATATCCCTCAAAATCTACTCATTTAATTCCATAAGTCAGGGCTGTAACAATGATACTTTCTTGTGATCTAAACTGAACATTCATGTCCTTCACATGTATACCCCAGGTGCTTCTCCAATCTTTTTGAAAGCAGACTTGGTAAGGTGAGGCCTGCCAGGAATCACAAAGTTGCTTTATTTCACAGCAAGTGAACATACAGAGCAATCACGATGACTGGATTCATCTTGTTTAATTAGTACAACTTGCCTATGCATAATAATGAAAAATAACAAACATGCTATGCTTCCCCACATTGTAATGAGGGGTTACCACCATGTAATGAGTTCTTTTTATGTTGTCTGATGCAACATAAATGAGAAGCATGAAGTCCAGTTGGTTGAAGTTAGTAACAGCTATTATATACAGCACAGAGCTAACTATTTACAGAATCTGCCTCTGGGTGTTACAGTAGCAGAGTGACTCTGGCTGAGTCACATGACTGCAACCTGGTGCCTAGCTCATTAGCATACCAAGATCTTAAAGAGAAATCACTCTTAAATGCAATTATACAACATCCCCCTTCTTTCCAAAGATGAGTCTCGCATGCTAAAAGTAAAAATGCAAAATTATTCACACATGGATAGAAATTGTAAAATTTACAAATGTAGAGTCTTAAGAGTCCATATATTGTTTCAGTAGTTGGACAACTCTTCCAGATCTGGTTATGGCATAACCTTCTGGGGATGTGATTTCACCCTTGGCTGTCCTGGGTTTGCAGACATGCTATCGATGCATTGGCTGCGTCTTGTTGATCTATCACACCCCCACCATCAGAGCATGCTCCTTTGGTCCGCCGTGCACAATTGGAGTACTGCACACCTCTCTCAGTTGACTTTGGTTCCTTTTTAACACTGCTCCGCTAGATGTGTAATCTTGTAGGACCTAGGCTCACCGCACACTTCAGACACCTCCACAGGCAATCATGTTTTCATTGTGGGGTGTATGACCCTGACCTTTTGTCCCACGTGTAGCTGAGATATTTCTGCCCGTGTGTGGGTCATGCATCATCTTCATTCTCCCGTTTTTCAAGCTGTGTCTCCTGCATCTCGGAGAATTTGGACAGATGATGGCTTGGCAGAGTTGTCCACACTTGTCTGCCAAACGCGACCTCTGCTGGTGACGGTAAGCCCATATCCATATTTGCAGCTCTGAGGTGGAGCATGGCAACAGGAAAATCTTGTTTCACTGTCCTAAACTTTAGGATAAGTGCTTTGATTGTGCGGACCATTCGCTCGGTGAGACCATGAAACCTAGGATAATGTGGTGACAATGTCACATGGTTTACGGCCCATTTGGTGCACATATCCCTAAAAGGTTTGCCCATATATTGTATTATACTATAGCCATGACTATACTATAGCTATGAAGGCGCTCAGACCTAAAGAGCTGAGGCAATTGAGACTGCCTAAGGCTGCAAAAGTCATGACAGCTTCCTGGGAACCTTGCACACACTTGCATGAACTGCTTATGGTGGTCACACACGACCTGAACATTGAGCGAGTGGAAACCCTTTCTGTTCACAAAGCTGCTCTGAGGGAGCCTTAATGGCTACTTGAGTACAGACAATGACCCTCTGCACCTGGGGAAATCCAGCCATGGCCTCGAAGGCGACTGCCGTCTTGGCCTTACCAGCCTGATCCATTGTGAACTTGATATATTGGCCAGCCTGACAGTACATGGCATCTGTTACTTCCTTTATGCAGAAATGGGCTGCTGACTGAGAGATAATACCGAGATCTCCAGACAATCCCTGGAACAATCCAATGGCGAAAAAATTGAGTGGCAACGTCACATTTAAGACATCAGGCATTGGGTGGCCGCCACTTCACAGTGTTCTCAACTCCTGTTCCATAATTCTGAATAGCTCTGCCACCACCTCCCTAGAGAGACACAGTCTGCATAGGCATTGATGCTCAGACATCTCCACGAAGCTAAGCCTCTGCCAGTACACCCGCTGAGCTGGGTAGTGCCTTCTGCGACCAGGCTGTCCTCATTGTCCTTTGCGCCCTCCTTGTCCACCTCCAATGGCTTCCTTAGGCCGCTAGAGGACCCTGACTACTGCACAGCCACACCATGTGGCTGCATGCACATCTCCCACCCACTCTCATCCTCTGGTGGAGTCAGTGTCTGAAAGCACTAACCCCATTGCATATGAAGCCTCCTCTGCGTTGAGCCTCCGAGGAACCTTTGCCCCGGCTCCAGTGGATGCTTAGGACCTGAGTGACACCTTTCCAGCAGCAACAAATCACTTTGACCCAACCCTCTGCAGAGCTTCCAAATGTGATAGCTTGGCTTGGTTGAGGACACATGGTGCAGACAGGTTCTCAGACCTTCCCTTTATCGTCACAACCCAATAACTCGCCTTGTTGCAGTAGGCAAGCCTCCGAGACTCCTCAATTCCTGTTTGCCGCTGGTAAGATTGAAATCACCCAGCAAAATCCTACTCTATTGTATTATTAAGGATCTTAGGTGTCTGCCAGTCTCCAATCAGTCAACAAGTGATCTGCCACACCAGCTACTTTTGGAAAAATTGGTCAATGGTGGCACGTTGTCAGGGAGGCTGCCTGGGTAAACACTATTTATCCACGTCCCCCAACCCACCTCCATAGGACCTTTAAAATTCTGGCCCCCAGGCTCAGTTTTCTTTTAATACCCGTGCTCACAAACCAAGGTGGTTTGAACCAAGTCACCAGGATGGTATGATGCGTCCCTGATGCCAGGGTCAAAGATGTCACAGAGCACCTGCAGGACATTCTTCAGGGGGAGGGTCAACAGCCAGAGGTCATGGTTCACATTGGTACCAATGACATAGGTAAGAAAAGGGACAAGGTCCTGAAAGCAGAGTGTCTGTCTTCACGGAGGAAGACACAGAGAATCTCCCAGAAATACTAGGGAACCAAGGGACTTGTAAGAATGAGGAACGGAAAATAATTAGCCTCAATAAAGGGGTAATACTCGATAAATTAACTGGACTGAAAGTTGATAAATCCCCTGGACCAAATGAGATACATCCCAGAGTATTGAAGGAGGTGGCTAAAGAGATAGTGGATGCATTGGTGGTTATCATTCAAAATTCTGTAGATTCTGGAAGGGTTCCTGCAGACTGGAAAGTAGCAAATGTAACCCCACTATTTAAGAAGGGAGCAAGACAGAAAGCAAAAAACTACAAACCTGTTAGTTTGACGTCAGTTGTTGGGAAAGTGTTACCATCTATTACAAAGGATGTGATAAATGAACACTTGGAAAATAATGATATGATTGGGCAGAGTTAACATGGATTTATGAAAGGGAAATCATGTTTGACAAACCTGTTGGAGTTTTTTGAGGATGTTACTTGTAGCATAGATAAATGAGAACCAGTTAATGTGGTGTATTTGGATTTTCAGAAGGCTTTTGATAAGGTCCCACACAGGTTAGTAAACAAAATTAGAGCACATGGGATTGAGGGCAATATACTGCAATGAATTGAGAATTCGTTAACAGACAGAAAGCAGAGAGTAGGAATAAATAGGTACAAAAACAAGAAATGCTGGAATCACTCAGCAGGTCTGGCAGCATCTGTGGAAAGAGAAGCAGAGTTAACGTTTCGGGTCAGTGACCCTTCTTCGGAACTAAATATCTCATTAGCCACGCCCACACACTAAATAGGAATAAATAGGTCATTCTCAGGATGGCAGGCTGTTACTAGTGGGGCACCACAAGGATCAGTGCTTGAGCCACAGCTGTTCACAATCTATATCAATGATATGGATACGGGGACCAATTGTAATATTTCCAAATTTGTGGGTGACACAGAACTAGGTGGGATTGTAAGTGTGAAGAGGATGCAAGGATTCAAGGGAATTTGGACAGGCTAAGTGAATGGGCGAGAACATGGCAGATGGAATATAACGTGAATAAGTGTGAAGTGATCCACTTTGGTAGAAAAACTTAAGTGGACCAAATTATACAAATGAATGTAGACTGATTTAGTGGGGATTGTTTGACAATAACTCATGTTAATTGTGTCATTTCACTCAGACAAGCCAGGAGGATAGCTAGAGTATGGGGACTGGAAATATAATGCTGCTGCAATAGGGGTTTTTATAAGGTTTGGTTAAAGGCACATTGCTTCTGCCCAAGAAATTTTGGCAATAGGTGAGGAAGGAAGGAAAGAAAAATCATCAGCTCCTTCATCTTTGAAGGGCACCTAAAGTATTCCCAAAATAAATATCTACAGATCATGTAAAACACACTACCTGAAAGGATGGCGCAATCAGATTCCATGGTGTGAATATAGACGTGAATTACATGTGAATATAGGAGGTATGATCAGTAAGTTCGCAGATGACACGAAAATTGGTGGTGTCGTAAATAGTGAGGAGGAAGGCCTTAGATTACAGGAGGATATAGATGGGCTGATAAGATGGGCAGAGCAGTGGCAAATGGAATTTAATCCAGAAAAGTGTGAGGTGATGCATTTTGGGAGGACAAGGGAATATACAATGAATGGTAGGATCCTAGGAAGTACAGAAGGTCAGAGGTACCTTGGTGTACTAGTCCATAGATCACTGAAGGCAGCAGCACAGGTAGATAAGGTGGTTAGGAAGGCATATGGGATACTTGCCTTTATTAGCCAAGGCATAGACTATAAGAGTAGGAGGTTATGACGGATCTGTATAAAACGCTAGTTAGGCCACAGCTGGAGTACTGTGTACAGTTCTGGGCACCACACTATAGGAAGGATGTGATTGCACTGGAGAGGGTACAGAGGAGATTCACCAGGATGTTGCCTGGGCTGGAGCATTTCAGCTATGAAGAGAGACTGAAAAGGCTAGGGTTGTTTTCCTTAGAGCAGAGAAGCCTGATTGAGGTGTACAAAATTATGAGGGGCATTGATAGATTAGATAGGAAGAAACTTTTTCCCTTAGAGGAGGGGTCAATAACCAGGGGGCATAGATTTAAGGTAAGGGGCAGGAGGTTTAGAGGGGATTTGAGGAAAAACTTTTTCACCTAGAGGGTGGTTGGAATCTGGAACACACTACCTGAAGAGGTGGTAGAGGCAGGAACCATTACAACATTCAAGTAGTATGTAGATGAGCACTTGAAATGCCATAGCATACAAGGCTACAGGCTAAGTGCTGGAAAATGTGATTAGAATAGGCAGGTGCTTGATGGCTGGCACAGACACGATGGGCCGAAGGGCCTATTTCTTTGCTGTATGACTCTATGGTAACTTTCAAAACGCATCTATGTGAAGAGGACTAATTCGCAGAGCTATAGAGATAAAGCTGGGGTATGGGCCTAAATTGGACAGTTCTTTCAAAGAGCCGACACAGGCATGATAGGCCAAATGGGCCCCTGTGCTCTAAGATTCTATGATTTTAAGTGTTTTCATTTCATAGTCCATGTTTAGTACTGCAGTTTATACTACATTATGAGCAACACCCATCTGAAAAGAATTAGATATAATTCAGGCCAACAAGTCATGCAGAAAATTGTTAAAAATGAATCATGTTCAAAGGAGGTCAAATTATAAAAATGAAAGGTAAAAGTAGAACCTTGAAAAATATCGGTAGGAATGAAATGCAGAAAGTTGTGAGCAGTAACTGTTTTGATAATTAGTTTTCACCATCATTGTGACATGAACATGCAGGAGCTTCGGAAGTCATCATCTGTCATCCAAAGGCTTTCAGTAAATGGAGAACATTTAATGCATGTTAATCAATGCACAGTGCAGGTCAAAATCTGTTCTTTTCCACAGACGAAACTGCCGTGTGTGTCAAGATCTGGCTTCAACTACGCAAAGCAGCATAAGTTAGCAAAAAAAAAAGACATGAAAGACAGAATGCATGTCAGATAGAAAGATACAGAGGAGGAATGGAGTGTGGTAATTACTATGTAGGGGCAAAATAACAACACATTCTGCTACCAAGGTGACCTTAACCCTAACAAGCAACAGTGAGAAGAATATGACTTTTTCTATACAGAAGTTGTTTTAGTTTAGATTTTGGGTGATTGGTGTTTATGAGCTGGCTCCCAATATTAACATGACTTAATCTAGCGATCTCCTCTGTGCAGGATACTCAAAGCCATGAAAACTGGTCCTGACCAGAATGAACTGTTATTTTACACTTTACATATCCTCAGAACAGCAAAGGTTTGGCGTTATTTATCATATACTGTAATTTTGTGAGGTTTATAATGCAAAAAACAAGTTGTCGCTTATGCCAAAGTGAACAGCACATTTACTGACTAACTTAGCGTATGATTCCATGAGATATCAGTAATCAATTAAAGCCTATTTTTCTTGTAAATGGATGTTGAAATCTGCATTAACAAATTAAAGTTTCAAGATTTTTCTCTATTTTTTCCTTTATTCATCCCAGAGTTGTGGGTGTCACTGGCAAGGCCAACATATATTGCCCATCCCTAATTGCCCTCGACAAAGTGGTGGTGAGCCATTTTCTTGAACCGCTGCAGTCCCTTTGGTGAAGGTACACCCACAGTGCTGCTAGGGAGGGAGTTCCAGGGTACTGGCCCAGTGACAACAAATGAACTATCTATTTTCAGATTGGGATGGTGTGTGACTTGATGGGGAATTTGCAGGTTGTGGTTTTCCCAGGTGCATGCAGCCCTTGTTCTTCTAGGTCAGGGTTGTCCAACGTTTTCGGGCGGAGGGCCGTATTACGATTTTTGTGCAGCCCACAGTGAACAAATTTCAAAAGTTAAAGGCATTAAAAATTTATCGTACTAATAAAAGCAACAACAAATGTACATTTTTGTGAAGAAGCTTTAAATGAGAAAGCTAATTTATTGACTTACTTTCTCTTCACTATATTGAAAAATGATTTACTGACATACCTGGCATTATTTTTGCTTGCATAAGTAGTCAATCTCTGCCCACACACTTGATGTAGCGATGCAGAGTATTCTGGATAGATGCCCAACTTTCAGGAGAGACCATGATCTCTCTCCCCCCTCTCCTTGTACTGTCTGTGTGTGTGTGTTTTTGTGTGTGTGCATTTTGTCTCGTTCTCTCCTCCCTCCCCTCTCGGGCTAGGGAACACAGATTGAAAGTTTCATGCAAAAGATGCAGGGCAAATATAAGGAAGCACTTTTTTTATGCAGAGAGTGGTAATGACCCAGAACTCGCTGCCCACAACGATGGTGGAAGTGGAGACAATCGATGACTTCAGGAGAAACAGTCACCTGAGAGAAATAGACTTTCAGGGCTAAAGGGATTGAGCCAGGGAGTTGGACTGACTGCATAGCTCCATGGAGAGCCAGCAGGGCTTGATGGATAGAATGGCCTCCTTTTGTGCCTTATGTATATGCCTCTTTGACTCTCTATCCCCCCCCCCCTGTCTCTCTCTCTCCCCTGTCCTCTTTGTATCTCTCCCTCCCCCCTCGTCTCCAGTGTTCCCTGCTCCCTGCTCTGTCACCCCGTCTCTTTCTGTTCACCACCCTCTGTGTCTCTCGCCCCTCTCTCTCTGTGACCGCGCCCTCTCTCTCACACAGTAGCAGAGAGTGGATTTGTCAGTTCTTTTTTAAAAAATCGCGCTGTCAGTTTCACAGGTGACAGCTGCTGACATCGTGGGCTTTTTCAAAAAAAAGTCAGAACCCGGTAAACTCGGAGTCTGTTGGGAAACCACAGTTCCTAATGTTAGCATCTGTAACCTGTGAAACTGACAATGCAATAGTTTAAAAGCCAGAATGACAATAGGAAATTTCTTATCTCCAGTCAAGGTGAGGATGAGGAACGGCCTCGAGAACAGTTTACATCTATGGACCGGGTGGAAACTTTTGGTGGGGCGGATCCCTTTGACATTCAATGACATTACCATCGCTGAATTCCCCACTATCAACACCCTGGGCATTACCATTGACTGGAACCTGAACTGGACCGGCCATATAATTGCTGTGACTACAAGAGCAGGTCAGACGCTGGGAATTCTGTGGTGAGTAACCTTTCTCTTGACTCCCCAAAACCTGTCCACCATCCACAAGGCACAAGTCAGGAGTGTGATGGAATACTCTCCACTTGCCTGGATAAGTGCAGCTCCAACAACACTCAAGAAGCTCGACACCATGCAGCCCGCTTGATTGGCACCCCATCCACTATTTCAACATTCACACTCTTAACCACCCAACGCACAGTAGCAGCAGTGTGTACCGTCTACAAGATGCACTGCAGCAACTCACCAAGGCTCCTTCGACAGCACCTTCCAAATCCGCAACCTCTACTACCTAGAAGGACATGGGCAGCAGATGTATGGGATGATCACCTGCAAGTTCCCCTCCAAGTCACAGACCATCCTGACTTGGAACTATAGCGCCATTCCTTGTCACTGGGTCAAAATCCTGGAACTCCCTTCCTAACAGCACTGTGGGTGCACCTATACCACATGGACTGCAGCGGTTCAAGAAGGCAGCTCACCACCACCTTCTCGAGGGCAATTAGGGATGGGCAATAAATGCTGGCCTAGCCAGCGACGCCCATATCCAGTGAAAATTTTTTTTTTTTAAAAGAATACCCAGCCTTTAACCTGCTCTTGCAGCCACAGTATTTATGCTGCTGGTTCAGTTAAGTTTCTGGTCAATGGAAACCCCCAGGATGTTGATAGTGTGGGATCCAATGATGATAATGTTGTTGAATGTCAAGGGAAAGTGGTTAAGACTCTCTCTTGTGGGATATGGTCATTGCTGAAGTCTGAATGCTGTCCAATTTTTGCTGCATGCGGGAACGGACTGCTTCATTATCTGTGGAGTTGCAAATGGAGCGGAACACTGTAACCATCAGCGAATATCCCCAGTTCTGACCTTTTTTGAGTGGAAGGTCATTAATGCAGCTGAAGATGGTTGTGTCTAGGGCACTACCCTGAGGAACACCTGCAGCGATGCAATGGGACTGTGATGATTGGTCTCCCAACAACCACAACCATCTTCCTTTGTGCTAGATCTGGATCCAGTCAGTGGAGGGTTTTCCTCCTGATTCCCACTGACTTCAGTTTTACTAGGACGCCTTGATGCCACACTTGGTCAAATGCTGCCTTAATGTCAAGGGCAGTCAACTCTCATCTCACCTCTGGAGCCGAGAGGCCCTGGTGGCAGCCCAAACTGGGCATCAGTGAACAGATTATTGGTGAGTAAGTGTTGCATGACAGCACTGTCAATGACACCTTCCATTACTTTGCTGATGATTGAGAGTAGACTGATGGGGCAGTAAATGGCCAGATTTGATTTGTCCTGCTTTTTGTGGACAGGACATACCTGGGCAATTTTCCACATTGACGGGTAGGTGCTAGTATTGTAGCTATACTGGAACAGGTTGGGTAGGGGTGTGGCTAGTTCTGGAGCACAAGTCTTCAGACCTACAGCCAAGATGTAGTCAGGGCCTATAGGCTTTGCAGTATCCAGTGCCTTCAGCTGTTCCTTGATATCACGCGGAGTGAATCGAATTGGCTAAAGACTGGCACCTGTGATCTGATATCTCAGGAGGAGGCCGAGATGGATCATCTGCTCGGCACTTCTGGTTGAAGATGGTTGCAAACCTGTGCACTCAAATGCTGGGCTCCCCCATCATTGAGGATGGGGATGTTCACGCAGCCTCCTCCTCCTGTTAGTTGTTTAATTGATCACCACCAATCACCACTGGATGTGGCAGGTCTGCAGAGCTTTGATCTGATCTGTTGGCTGTGGGATCGCTTTGCTCTGTCTTTAGCATAGTGCTTCTGCTGTGTAGCATGCATGTCCCCCTGTGTTGTAGCTTCATCAGGTTGTTACCTCATTTTTAGATATGTCTGGTGCTGCTCCTAGCATGCTCTTGCACACTTGTTATTGAACCAGAGTTGAATTCTGGGCTTGATGGTAACGTTAGAATGAGGGATATACTAGGACATGCGATTACAGTTTGTAGTGGGATACAATTCTGTTGTTGCTCATGGCCCACAGTGCCTCATTAATGTCCAGATTTGAGCTGCTATATCTGTTCTTAATCTATGCCATTTAGCATGGTGGTAGCACTACACACACGATGCAGGAGGTCCTCAGCGTGAAGACAGGACAGGGCTGTATGGTGGTCACTCCTACCAATATCGTCATGGACAGATGCATCAGCAACAGGTGGATTGGTGACAAAATCATCTAAGTTTTTCCCTCGTGTTGGGTCTCTCACCACCTATCATAGGGTCAGTCTGATGGCTATGTCCTTCAGGATTCGGCCAGCTCGGTCAGTAGTGGCGCTACGGAGCCACTCTTGGCAATGGACATAAGTCCCCATCCAGAGTACCTTCTGTACCCTTGCTACCCTTAGTGCTTCATCCATGTCGTGGTCAATTTGGAAGAACACTGATTCATCAGCAGAGGGAGGCAGTAGGTGGTAACTGGCAGGAGGTTTCCTTGCCCATGTTTGATCTGATGCCATGAAACTTCATGGGGACCGGAGTCAATTTTGAGGACTCCAGGGCCACTCCCTTCCAACTGTATACCTTTGTGCCACTACCTCTGTTGGGTCTGTCCTGCCGATGGTACAGGGCATACCCAGGGATGGTTATGGAAGAGTCTGGGGCGTTGGCTGAAAGCTGAGATTCTGTGAGTATGATTATATGTCAGGCTGTTGCTTGACTAGTCTGTGGAGCAGCCCAATTTTGGCACAAGTCCCCTGATATTAGTGAGGAGGATTTTGCAGGGTCGACAGGGCAGGGTTTGCCTTTGTCATATCCGATGCCTAGGTCAATGCCAGATGGTTCATCCGGTTTTATTCTTATTAGGACTTTTTCGTAGCAGTTAGATACAACTGAGTGGCTTGCTAGATCATTTCAGATGGCAGTTCAGAGTCAACTACCATATATACACACACACACTTTATTCACAGTTCTCAGATTAAGTTTAAGGATAAAATGGAAATTTTGCACAACCCAAAATTTAACTTTTCTATGAAGTCTTTCCTAAATCTAATACACACAGTATACATACACAAAAGAAAACTATGCATTACTGGTGTATTGATTATAAATTAGAAATAATAGTTATGAAAATATTGGCACAGTGAGGCTAATGGCAATGCTTTTTTTTTTAATGTGTAGTTGGCACAGCAACTACACAAAGTTGGCAGGGCGTGGTTAAATACCAATACACAAATGTTGCTCTCTGAATTGCGCCACTCTCCTGTTAGCTTTGCAAAAATGGCATTTCGCTGTCTGCCTACCATTGAAATGGATTGAATGGAATGAAGATGCTTTATTTGCACTATAGATACAAATAAAACTCACCACAGAAGGTTAAGTCTGGTCATTTCACGCGCAAGTACACTTTTAACGACGTGGTCAGTATTAATTACGAACAAATATACGAATTAGCAGCAGAAGTAGGCCAGTCGTCCCCTCGAGCCTTCCCCGCCATTCAATAAGATGATGGCTGATCTGTTGTGTCTCATATTCCACACTCCCATCTACCCCCGATAACCTCTGATTCCCTTGCCTAACAAGAATCTATCTACCTCCGCCTTAAAAATATTCAGTGACCCTGCCTCCACCACCTTCTGAGGCAGACAGTTCCAAAGTTGCACAACCTGCAGAGAAAATATTTCTCCTCATCTCTGCCCCAAATGGGCGACCCCTCATTTTAAAACAGTGCCCCCTAGTTCTGACCTCACCCACAAGTGAAACATCCTTCCTACATCCACCTTGTCAATACTGTTCAGGCTCTTATATACTTCAATCAAGTCCACCCTCACTCTTCTAAACCCCAGTGAAAACAAGCCCAGTCTGTCCAGCCTTTCCTCATAAGACAACCCGTTCATTCCAGGTATCAATCTTGTAAACCTCCTCTGAACTCCCTCCAACGCATTTACATCCTTCCTTAAATAAGGAGACCAAAACAGCACACAGTATTTGAGATGGGGTCTCACCAATGCCCTGTATAACTGAAGTATTCACAATTACCTTGAGTTTTTCTAAGTGCCCAGCTATAACCTCCTTAATGATCAATTCTAACACCTTCCACATGACAGACGTCAAACTAACTGGCCTATAGTTATCTCTTTTCTGCCTCCCCCACTTCTTGAATATATTGTTATATTTGCTACTTTCCAGTCTGATGGAACCTTTCCAGAATTTAGCAAATTTTGAAATTAACACCAATGCATCTGCTACCTCATTATCCACCTCTTTTAAGACCCTAGGATGAAGTCCAACAGGACCCAGGGACTTGTCAGCCCACAGTTCCATCAGTTTGTTCAGCACCACTTCCCTGGTGATTGTAATTTCACCAAGTTTCTCTCTTCCTTCCACCTCCTGATTTATAGCTATTACTGGAATGTTTTTTGTATCCTCTATTGTGAAGACAGAAGCAAAGTATCTGTTCATTTCATCTGCCAATACCTTATTATCTACTATTAACTCCCCATTCTCATTCTCTAGAGCACCAACACTCACTTTACTTACACTTTTCCTTTTTAAATACCTGTAGAAACTCTTGCTAGCCATTTTTATATTTCTATATAGCTTCCTCTCTCACTCTAATTTCCTTCTCCTGATTAACCACCAATCAATCTCCCTGGCACTATTCCAATTATGGAGTCTCATTCCTTCAGGTGTTAATTGTTGTTGAGAGATTTAAGAAGTGTAACATTTAAAAAAAAATTCCGCTGTCTCTTTTTCCCCTTGCTGTGACATTATCAGCTCGCACTTTCAGCAGCTTGCCACACAAATTTTTTTTTTTTTTAAACTTGAACATGCAAGGGCAAGTCCAACTAATAGCAGATGCCACTATATTTGCCCTGCTACAGCAAAATCTAAGCCACTGGTTACCACATTTAAAAACATTTTGGCTGCGTTTACTGACAATGCAACCACTAGGTGGTGCAGTATTTGCACATGCGCAAATGCAACCTCATGCACTGAAACGTCCCTGTCTGCAACATTTTAGGCAGCTGCCAGGATTAAAGAAAAAAACAAAATAAATTCAATTGCTGCGCTCCCACTCCACCCCCAACAATATCCTGCTTTCTCTTCCCAAGCACTGCCTCACTGCTTCCCGCACCCATCTGCTCACCACTTGCTCCCTGCTTCAACCACCCTCCGTCCCACCCACCAAAACAACTTGTCGGCTACTCGCTCCACCTGCCGCTTCATCCCAATCAGCTGCTCGCTCCCGCCTCTCCCCCAAGCACTCCTCCCCCACCAACCCACCCCCCGCTCCTGCACCTCACGGGGGAAGCAAGGGAGACTGGCAAGATAGGGATAGGCAGGGGAGGGGAAGGAGACTGCAAGTAAGAGACTGGGGGAGAGGGACAGGTTGGGTTCCCGCCGGACGGTGGGGCCGGATGAAGTTTTCGCGCACATACGTGAATTTGTCCTGCGAAGGACAATGGCTACGCATGCGCAGCACCTTACTGACAACAAGGGACTGATGTGTATGTGCACAGCTGGATGTATTCTGATGACGTCAGGGAGCCGGATGCGTTGTCAGGAGTCACTTTGAATCTTTTTAGCATTAGTAGTTTAATGGCTTCAGAAATCCAGCAGATGGAGCCAATTTTCTGACTTGCACTTCTTTTTCAATCATAATGGGAAGAAAATTTCTACGATGCTCTCCTGATCTGCCAATGAAACTTTAATATAGCCTTTGGAAAAATGGTGCAAACGACTGGTTTTCTGTTTCTTTCACTGACATCATGAAAGACTGAAAGAAAGACAGCAGCAAGTACAAGCAATTTTTTGTGCAATATCATTGAGCAAGTTTCCACAAAAGTGGCATTTCTTTCTTTTGCCCTCTTTCTGCAGTACAGTTGAACACACAAAGGGAACTCCAGTAATGTGTCCAAGTAGCCATTTTCCATGCACGAGCCACAACAGGCTATGCGGCATCATAGTCAAGCCAGATCTTAGCTTTACTGAGGCGGGTGGGGAGCGAAAGGGACTGAAGGGCGGAGGTTCAAGGTTGTGGTAAGAACAATTAGGGATGGAAAATAAATGCTGGAATTGCCAGTGACGCCCACATCCTGTGAATGAATTAAAAATAAGGGATTGCCCAGCCAGATCCGATACAGAACTGTCGCTCGCAAACTGAAAGCTGAAGCATAAACGCACCCAAGAATGTCACTGTCAAAAGAAGAACAATCAGTCACGTTCGATATTCTGTTCTGTGTGTCTGGTGACAGTTTGGAATGTAATCTCAGAATGTAGTGTGTTCTGACTCTTTATGTTGATTAAGTATTTAAAATTTAATTAATCCAGATATGAATTTTCACCAGAAATGTCTGGCTGACTCCTGGCCACCCACTGTGAACACTACAGTTTTCTTAAGCCATTCATTTATCAGCTGGGATTTAGTGGGGCCTGCAGCCAGGATCACTAGATTACTGCAGCATCTCAACTCAAATTACTTGTGGCAATCCCAACTAAACATTATGACATTAAAATGCAGATTTTGCAGTACGTTTTTGTAGGGATTAGGCATATCTGAATCTCAATACAGTATGTTTAAAAGACTGTGTAAACCATATCAATTGCTTGCATTTATATAGCACCTTCAACATAGTAATAAAAAACCAAGGCATTTCACAGGAGCATTATCAAACAAAAATTAGGCACCAAGCCACATAAGGAGATATTAGGACAGGCGACTAAAAGCTTGGTCAAAGAGGTAGGTTTTAAGGAGCGTCTTAAAGGAGGAGAGACAGGTAGAGAGGCGGGGAGGTGTAGGGAGGGAATTCCAGAGTTTAGGGGCCAAAAGGTTGAAATGGCGGAGTGATAAAAAAGGGATGCACAAAAGACCAGAATTGGAGTTGTTGTAGAGGGAGAGGCAAGGCCACAGAGGGATTTGAAAACAAGGATGGGAATTTTAAAATCGAGGCATTGCCAGACCAGAAGCCAATATAGTTCAGCGGTTACAGATAATGGCGAATGGGTCTTGATGCGAGGTAGGATATGGGCAACAGAGTTTTGGAAGAGCTCAGGTTTATGCAGAATGGACGATGGGAGGCAGGCCAGGAGAATATTGGAATAGTCAATTCGGGAGATAACAAAGGCATCGATGAGGGTTGAAGCAGATAAGCTGAGACGGGGCATGGTCAGGTGATGTTTGAGGTGGAAGTAGGCAGCCTTGACAGTGCGGATATGTGGTCGGATGCTCATCTCAGGGTCAAATGCAACACCATAGGTGAAATTTTATGAGTGCCATGGTCCCGATGGCGGGACCAGAAATTGTCGTAGCTTCCGCTGAAAATCCTGTTTCCAACACAATTTTGTTTGTAAATTAGTCAAGCGGCGATGGGCACAGGGGACATGTGGGATCATGTGACAGGGACACCCTTTCATTGGTGGAACCCGCCGTCACTACCCCAAGCACCATGATCGCCACAGACATCAAACATTCTGTGCTTGCAGTCTCAAGGATCAGCAGCTTTCCTTTCAGGTAAGTATCTTCAGAGCAACTTAAATTGAAGCTTTTACTTAAATCAAAATGTTTTTGCCTCCCTTATTTTGTGAAAGTCACCACCAACTTCACATCATTTATTTTACCTGCAGCCAAAGGAAACACATGGCAGCCAGTAGGCAGTGTCCCACCCCATGGTTCAGTGACGCCTGCCTTGAGGTTCTCCTCCAGGCTGTCAGGAAAAGGCGGAGCAGCAGGAGAAGGTAGCGACTCTTCGGTGGGTGAGTGAAGGCATCAGGAGCTGTGTTTTAAAAGTAAGTACTTACTGTTTTACTTACTGTTTTCCTTGTCTTTGAGTTTCTTTTGGCGCCGGAGGAACCGGAAGCTGGTCGGCAGCGAGGACTCCTGGGTAGGTATTTTCCTTAAAGGTGCGGAGCTGAGTAAACCCGAGCCACTACACATGTAGTGTCTCCCACCCATCCTCATCCTCTAACCTAATAATAAGACCCTTTTTACCCTCCTCCTCTAACCAAAAAGGACTGAGCAGGTAAGCTATTTACTGTTTTTGTTAATATCTATAGTTGTACTTAACTAAGGGGTAATTGAATAAAAGAAATGGCAGCCAGGGGAGTGCAGTGCTCCTCCTGCAGAATGTTCGAGGTGAGGGAAACCTCCGGTGACCCTGCCGACTTCACCTGCTGGAAGTGCATCCGTCTCCAGCTCCTATCAGACCGTGTTAGGGAATTGGAGCTGGAGCTGGATGAACTGAGGATCATTCGGGAAGCTGAGGGGTTGATAGATAGAAGCTACACGGAGGTCGTTACTCCACAAATCAAAGGCAGCTGGGTAACAGTTAGAGGTGGGAAGAGGTCAGTGCAGGGATCTCCTGTGGTCGTTCCCCTCAACAACAAGTATACAGTTTTAGATACTGTTGGGGGGGACGGCCTATCGGGAGCAGGCTGCAGTGACCGGGCCTCTGGCACGGGGTCCTGCACTGTGGCTCAGAAGGGAAGGAGGGAGAATGGGAGAGCACTAGTCATCGGGGACTCGATGGTGAGGAGTACGGACAGGCGGTTCTGTGGGCGCAGGCGAGACGCACGGATGGTTTGTTGCCTCCCTGGTGCCAGGGTCCGTGATGTTTGTGATCGCGTCTTCAGGATCCTTAAAGGGGAGGGGGAGCAGCCAGAGGTCGTGGTGCACATTGGCACCAACGACGTAGGAAGGAAGGGTGGCACAGATGTTAGAAGTGAGTTTAGGGAGTTAGGCTGGAAGCTGAAAGCTCGGACGGACAGAGTTGTTATCTCTGGTTTGTTGCCGGCGCCACGTGATAGTGAGGCTAGGAATAGGGAGAGAGCACAGCTGAACACGTGGCTGCAGGAATGGTGTAGGAGGGAGGGCTTCCAGTTCTTGGATAATTGGACTGCATTCTGGGGAAGATGGGACCTGTTCAAACAGGACGGGCTGCATCTGAACCAGAGGGGCACCAATATCCTGGGAGGGAGGTTTGCTAGTACTGTTCGGGAGGGTTTAAACTAGTTTGGGAGGGGGATGGGAACCGGACTTGTAATCCAGGGACCAGTGGGTCCACTCAGAAAGACAAAGAGTGTAGTGAGGTATTGGGGAAGGTAGCACTGTCACAGAGGACAGATGGGCACGGAGAAGGGTTAAAGTGCGTATACTTCAACGCAAGAAGCATCAGGAATAAGGTGAGTGAATTGAAGGCGTGGATGGGCACTTGGGACTACGATGTTGTGGCCATCACTGAAACGTGGATAGGTGAGGGGGAGGAATGGTTTTTGGAGGTACCTGGTTATAGATGTTTTCATAAGATTAGGAATGGTGGTAAAAGAGGTGGGGGGGTGGCATTGTTAGTTAGAAATAGTGTAACAACTGCTGAAAGAATTTTCGAGGAGGATCTGCCGACTGAGGCACTGTGGGTTGAGGTCAGGAACAGGAAAGGAGCAGTCACCTTGATGGGAGTTTTCTATAGGCCCCCCAATAGCAGCAGGGAGGTGGAAGAGCAGATTGGGAAACAGATTTTGGAAAGGAGCAGAAGTCACAGGGTAGTAATTATGGGGGATTTCAACTTCCCAAATATTGATTGGCAACTCTTTAGATCGAATAGTTTGGATGGGGTAGTGTTTGTGCAGTATGTCCAGGAAGCTTTTCTGACTCAGTATGTAGACTGCCCGACCAGAGGGGAGGCAATATTGGATTTGGTACTAGGTAATGAACCAGGGCAAGTGATAGAGCTGTTGGTGGGCGAGCACTTTGGAGATAGTGATCACAATTCTGTAGCATTCACTGTGGTAATGGAGAGGGATAGGTATGTGCAACAGGGCAAGGTTTACAATTGGGGGAAGGGTAGATATGATGCTGTCAGGCAGGAACTGAGGAGCATAAGTTGGGAGCATATGCTGGCAGGGAAGGGCACGGTCGAAATGTGGAACTTTTTCAAGGAGCAGATAGTAGGGGCCATTGATAAGCATGTCCCTGTCAGACAGGGAAGGGATGGGCATGTGAGGGAACCGTGGTTGACAAGAGAGGTTGAGAGTCTTGTTAGGAAGAAGAAGGATGCGTATATAAAGTTGAGGAAAAAGGGCACAGGCATAGCTCTGGAGGGATACAAGATGGCCAGGAAGGATCTGAAGAAAGGGATTAGGAGAGCTAAGAGAGGGCATGAAAAATGCTTGGCGGGTAGGATAAAAGAAAACCCCAAGGCCTTTTACGCGTATGTCAGAAATATGAGGATGACTAGGGGGACCATAGGTCCGGTCAAGGACAATAGCGGGAGACTGTGTGTTGAGCCGGAAGAGATAAGTGAGGTTTTGAATGAGTACTTCTCTTCGGTATTTACGAATGAGAAGGGGTGTATTACTGAAGAGGACGGTGTGAAACAGACTGGTAAGCTCGAGGAAGTGCTCGTTAGGAGGGAAGATGTGTTGGGGTTTTTGAATAACTTGAAGATAGACAAGTCTCCCGGGCCTGACGGGGTATATCCAAGGATGTTATGGGAAGCAAGGGATGAAATTGCAGAGCCGCTGGCAATGATCTTTTCATCTTCTCTGTTGACGGGGGTGGTACCAGGTGATTGGAGGGTGGCAAATGTTGTGCCCCTGTTCAAGAAAGGGAATAGGAACAACCCTGGGAATTACAGGCCAGTTAGTCTTACTTCGGTGGTAGGCAAGTTGATGGAAAAGGTGCTGAGGGATAGGATTTCTGAGCATCTGGAAAGACACTGCTTGATTCGGGACAGTCAGCACGGTTTTGTGAGGGGTAGGTCTTGCCTCACAAGCCTGATTGAATTCTTTGAGCAGGTGACCAAGCAAGTGGATGAGGGTAAACCAGTGGATGTGGTGTACATGGATTTTAGTAAGGCATTTGATAAGGTCCCCCATGGTAGACTTATGGAGAAAGTCAGGAGGCATGGGATAGTGGGGAATGTGGCCAGTTGGATTAAGAATTGGCTAACTGATAGAAGGCAGAGAGTGGTCTTAGATGGTAAATACTCAGCCTGGAGCCCAGTTACCAGTGGCGTGCCGCAGGGATCAGTTCTGGGTCCTCTCCTGTTTGTGATTTTTATTAACGACTTGGATGAGGAAGTCGAAGGGTGGGTCAGTAAATTTGCAGATGATACAAAGGTTGGTGGAGTTGTGGATACCGAGGAGGGCTATTGTCGTCTGCAAAGGGACTTGGATAGGTTGCAGTGCTGGGCTGAAAAGTGGCAGATGGAGTTTAACCCTGAAAAGTGTGAGGTCGTCCATTTTGGAAGGACAAACATGAATGCAAAATACTGGGTTAACGGTAGGGTTCTTGGGCATGTGGAGGAGCAGAGAGACCTTGGGGTCTATGTGCATAGATCATTGAAAGTTGCAACTCAAGTGGATAGGGCTGTGAAGAAGGCATATGGGGTGTTAGCGTTCATTAGCAGAGGGATTGAATTTAAGAGCCGTGAGGTGATGATGCAGCTGTACAGGACCTTGGTAAGGCCTCATTTGGAGTACTGTGTGCAGTTCTGGTCGCCTCATTTTAGGAAGGATGTGGAAGCCTTGGAGAGGGTGCAGAGGAGATTTACCAGGATGTTGCCTGGAATGGAGAATAAGTCTTACGAGGAAAGGCTGAACATTCTAGGCCTCTTCTCATTAGAAAGGAGAAGGATGAGGGGTGACATGATAGAGGTTTATAAGATGATCAGGGGAATAGATAGGGTAGACAGTCAGAAACTTTTTCCCCGGGTGGAGCAAAGCGTTACAAGGGGTCATAAATTTAAGGTGAAGGGTGGGAGATATAAGGGGGATGTCAGGGGAAGGTTCTTTACCCAGAGAGTGGTCGAGGCATGGAATGCCTTGCCCGGGGAAGTTGTTGAGTCAGAAACTTTAGGGACTTTCAAAAGGCTTTTGGATAGGTATATGGATAAAGGAGAATGATGGGGTATAGATTAAATTGTCCTTGACAGAGGACAAAGGATCGGCACAACATTGTGGGCCGAAGGGCCTGTTCTGTGCTGTATGTTCTATGTTCTATGTTCTATGTTCTATGTTCTCATCCCTGCAGATGGAGAGCGAAGACCCTCCTGCCTCACCAAAGGCAGCCTGGATGGAGGTAGCGAGGAGGTCTCGAATTGTGGGGTCACTTGTAGAACATGGGTGCAGTGCTGCAAACTCATAAATGACTTGCTCAGATTGGACAGGGTAAGTGGTCCTGGTGAAGCAGCTCCATTGTTTTCTTCCATGGTTCCGTGTCTTTAAGACAGACATGTGCCAAGAAGATGATTGGCGTGGTTGATGTGATCGGATGTGTTGTGCGAAAGCCAGTGCAGAATGTGAGATGTTGATGCATATATGCAATGGTTGTGATGCATCATTTGTCATGTCATTAAATCTGCCTTTCCTTTCAGGTGTTAAGGAACGCAAGCTCCAGCAGCTGAAGGGGACTAATGCCCCTCCAGATCCTTCTTCCCCCTTCACTTCCTCTGGCGCTAACCCTTCTGATCTGACCCTTTGCCGTGTATTCACTATACCCTCTGACCTTCCCCTCTCTGACGCTGAATATTCTGTACTCAGCAAAGGACTCAGTTTTATCCCCTTCCGCCCCCACCTCAATGAATTTCGCGCTAGGCATGACGTTGAGCTCTTCTTCCGTCGCCTTCGCCTCCGGGTTCACTTTTTTGACCAGGAGTCCTCCCCCCGACCAGCAGACCCATTCACCCCCCTCCAGCATTCTCCCTCCACCTGGACCCCTCCCTCTGGCCTCTTACCTGCTCTTGATCTTTTCACTGAAAACTGTCAGCAAGGCATCGGCCGTCTCAATTTCTCTGCCGCCCTCACTCACTCTAACCTATCCCCCTCTGAACTTGCTTCACTCCGTTCTCTCAGGTCTAACCCAGACATTGCCATCAAACCTGCAGACAAGGGTGGTGCTGTTGTTGTCTGGCATACCGACCTCTATCTTGCAGGGGCTGAGCGCCAACTCTCAGACACTTCTTCCTACTTCCCCGTGGACCATGATCCCACCACCGAACATTAAGCTACTGTCCACAGGACTGTCACTGACCTTATCTCCTCTGGAGATCTTCCCTCTACAGCTTCCAACCTCATAGTCCCGCAACTCCGGACAGCCCGCTTCTACCTCCTTCCCAAAATCCACAAACAGGACTGTCCCGGCAGACCCATTGTTTCAGCCTGCTCCTGCCCCACTGAACTCATTTCTTCCTATCTTGACTCTATCTTTTCTCCCCTGGTCCAGTCTCTTCCGACCTACATCCGTGACTCTCTGACGCTCTATGTCATTTTGACAATTTCCTGGCCCCAACTGACTCCTCTTCACTATGGACGTCCAATCTCTCTACACCTCCATCCCCCACCAGGACGGTTTGAGGGCTCTCTGCTTCTTCCTTGAACAGAGGCCCAACCAGTCCCCATCCACCACCACTCTCCTCCGCCTGGCTGTTCTCACATTGAACAACTTCTCAATTCCACTCACTTCCTTCAAGTAAAAGGTGTTGCAATGGGTACCCACATGGGGGATCCTAGTTATGCCTGTCTTTTTGTGGGATATGTCGAACATTCCTTGTTCCAGTCCTACTCAGGCTCCCTCCGCCACATCTTTTCCCAGTACATTGATGACTATATTGGTGCAGTTTTCTGCTCCGCCCCCGAACTGGAAAACTTTATCAACTTTGCTTCCAATTTCCATCCTTTTCTCACCTTTACATGGTCCATCTCCAACACTTCCCTTCCTTGACATCTGTGTCTCCATCTCTGGGGATAGGCTACCTATTACTATTCATTATAAGCCCACCGACTCCCACAGCTACCTCAACTACACTTCTTCACACCCTGCCTCCTGTAAGGACTCCATTCCATTCTCCCAGTTTCTCCGTCTCCGACGCATCTGCTCTGATGATGCAACCTTCCACGACAGTGCATCTGATATGCCTTCCTTTTTCCTCAACCGAGGATTTCCCTCCACTGTGGTTGACAGGGCCCTCAACCGTGTCAGGCCCATTTCCTGTACCTCTACCCTCAGCCCTTCCCCTCCCTCCCAGAACTGCGACAGGGTTCCCCTCGTCCTCACTTTCCACCCCACCAGCCTCTACATCCAAAGGATCATCCTCTGCCATTTCCACCACGTCCAGTGTGATGCCACTAACAAACGCATCTTCTCCTCCTCTCCCCCCCTCCCCTGTCAGCATTTCAAAGGGATTGTTCCCTCTACGACACCCTAGTCCACTCCTCCATTACTCCCACCACCTTGTTCCCTTCCCACGGCACCTTCCCATGCAATCACAGGAGGTGTAACACCTGCCCTTTTACTTCTCTCTTCTCACTATCCAAGGCCCCAACCACTCCTTTCAGGTGAAGCAACGATTTACTTGTACTCCTTTCAATTTAGTATATTGTATTCGCTGCTCACAATGCGGTCTCCTCTACATTGGAGAGATTGCAGATTGGGTGACCACCTTTCAGAACACCTCCGCTCAGTCAGACAGTATGACTCCGAGCTTGCAGTTGCCTGCCATTTCAACACTCTCATGCCCACATATCTGTCCTGAGCTAGCTGCAGTGTTCCAGTAAACATCATGCAAGCTCGAGGAACAGCATCTCATTTACTGATTAGGCCTGCCGGACTGAATGTTGAGTTCAATAATTTCAGAGCATGACGGGCCCCCCTTTTCATTTTTAGTTATTTTTTTTTAAATTTGTTTATTTTAGTTTAATTTAGTTTCATCATTCATTTTTTTTGACCATGTGCCTACACACTGTTTTTTTTCATCTTTGTGCTTTGGGCCAGGGCTATTCATTTTTCTGTCAATTAACATGCAGCAAAGTTTAAGCAAGAGAGGGTTATGGAACCTGGACCTCCCTCGAGGTGCTCCTTCTCCTCAGGTAGATAGGCAGGTGCCATCGAACACAAAGATGGAGGAGGAGGATGTACCAGCTTCCCCAGGGTCGTCTTCTCAAGACACTCCCAGGGTAAGCGGCGTCTCATCCTACCCCCCCGCTCGACATTGACCCCCTTACTTCCAGCAGGCGAGCACACGGAGGATACTCAAGCACCAGTGCTGCAGATCCCCAGTAGGATGGAGCCATCAAGGCCCGTTCCTCCAGAGGATGCCTGTCATGATCATCCACAGCAACAGGACAGTGCACTGAGCAGACTGCCTCCACCTCAGCTGCTAATGTCAGGGTAGCACCTAGACATAGTGGGAGAAAAAGGAAATTGAAAGAGTTTTGAGCATGAAGGTGGCATGGGTGCTGTACATACTGTGACAAGAGAAAAGATGAATACATTTTTATTTTATGCATAATTTGATACACTCTCAGTAATGTATTGCTTGGTCACAGACGGATACAAAGAGTTTTTTGGAGGCCTATGGCAGGAACGCAATGATGTTCCAAAATCATCTCAGGAATGGCCAGTGTCCATATCTCACTGGAATTTTAGTCTTCAATCTTCAATGATGGCTGCTTTCCTATTGATGATTATTAACTTTGTCCAATACTGTCATGCCTTTTTTTTTTACAGTCATAAGTTAATGCTCCTTGCAGTAGTGTAAGTTGCATTCAACATAGCCCATAGATGATTTCAAACGGCAATTACATGAAAGTGCTGCAAAGCTTTGTTAAGATTGCAGCGATGAATAAGACCTTAGGTACATGTGAATTTCTGTGCGGAATTGTTATGTTTCTCCTCCCAATGTTCCTTGATGATGTAACTTATTGTTGGCTGAAACGTGCATAAACTAAGTTCTCCCTGATGTCCCTTGCATGTCCCTTCATGGCCCTCATATCGTTAACAGCATCATTGTCATTGTTGTCCTCCTCCTCACCCTCTTCATAGTCATCCTTAACTGAGGAGGCTTGCTGTTCCTCCACCTGCAGAATGTTGCAGCGTCTAATTGCAAGATTGTGCAAAGCACAGCAGACTATTATTTGTGACACCCTCTGTGGCACGTACTGAAGAGCACCTTCTGACTGGCCTAGGCAGCGGAATTGCATTTTCTGCATGCCAATGGTGTGTTCAATGATGGCTCTGGTGGATGCGTGAGCAACATTGTACTACGCTTCAGCAGCATTTAGGGGATGATTAGATTAGAGATACAGCACTGAAACAGGCCCTTCGGCCCACCGAGTCTGTGCCGAACATCAACCACCCATTTATACTAATCCTACACTAATCCCATATTCCTACCAAACATCCCCACCTGTCCCTATAATGCCCTACCACCTACCTATACTAGTGACAATTTATAATGGCCAATTTACCTATCAACCTGCAAGTCTTTTGGCTTGTGGGAGGAAACTGGAGCACCCGGAGAAAACCCACGCAGACACAGGGAGAACTTGAAAACTCCACACAGGCAGTACCCGGAATCGAACCCGGGTCCCTGGAGCTGTGAGGCTGCAGTGCTAACCACTGCGCCGCCCATGTACTGGTGTCATCAACCACATACAAAGGAGGTAACCCTAGTCACCCAGGTTTCAACCGTCCACTTCGGCCGGTTCCTCGAAAACTGCTGGGAGCTCCTCAAAATGTATGAGTCATGACAGCCCCCGGGGAAACGTAAAGGTGCCTGATTCTTCTTCTGTCATCGCAAACGAGTTGTATGTTCAAAGAATCCTTTGTGATTCACAGATACAGCAGGTTCGTCCACGGGTGCAGTCGATCACCCCTTGCATCTAGGGAACCCAGCGATGGCACCGAAGGACGCAGACCTTGCTGCCTGACTGTCCTCATCTACCGGTAAGTGGATGAAATCATTGGCACATCGAAAAGGGTATTGGTCACCTCTTTGATGCACCTGCGGGTCGCAAGATGCCACATGTCATCCGTGGATCCCCGGAAGGAGCTGCTGGAAAAAAAACTGAGTGCAGCAGTCACCTTAAGGGCAACTGGCATGGGATTCCCACCAAAGCCAAATGGCTGCAGGATCCTACAAATTTATGTGACCATTTCATGTGACATCCTTAGGCATCTCTGCCATTGCCTCTCTGACTTTTGTGGGTAATTTGTCCTTGTCTTAGGATGTGATCACATGCCAGTATCCGTCTTCGATAAGGCCACTTCTCGATGTTATCATTCGAAGAATCCTGACCTTCCTGTTCTGCCTGTTGCTGGCGCTCAGACATCATGAGTTGAGGGAAAATGAGCCCTCCTTAGTCTCACCCTTTCTTCTTCCCATGATACTAGACTGGGTGTATGAGACCCATGTCGCTGTGGCTTTTCTGAACAAGAAATAAGCAGAGCATAGCAATTCAGCTCACTGTTGCTAATGAGCTAAAACATCAAGGCAATGAACAGCTCCCTTATATCTGCCTTCAAATTGCAGCCAGGCAGAGACACACCAACTGCCGTTTGCCTTCTCCCACTCTCATTGAGCGTCATATGATTTCATTATCGTTGGAGAAAATGGTGCGCGTGGAATTCAGGGCAGGTCTCCCCACTTTCCAACCTCCTCCTGCAGCCTTCCAGCTTGAGCTCATCACCCTTGACCCACCCAATGCTACCGTTACCCGACCCTCCTTTAGCATTGAGCCTCCCCCCATTATGGAAATATGAAAATCATTGACGTATTCATGCCAACCCTCTCCCCATTCCTACTCCCGTTATTATCGGCATGCTGACTTTTACCCTTAAACCTCCTCACACCATTGTTGCCGAGTACCATTCCCCTCCGTATGAAGCTGTCAAATACCCATCCATTAGTCTTGACCTTCCACCGTACAGAATCCATTTGCCCCCACTGACTGTGACCATTCACTCTGCTAGCCAGTAACTGCCCCACAGTTCCCCGAAGTTGACAGCACTCATCCCTCCCTTTATGCCCTTGCCAAATATCTTCACGCTGTAATGCTATAATCTACCCACCACCTCCACAGCTGACGACATGCATCTTCACCATCAACATCAACAAGTCAACAATGTGGATGCTCCACTCCACCCTCCCCTGCTCCTCCATGCACCCAATCAAACCCACCCTTCCCTCCCCAACTACCATCCCCTGCTCCTCCACATAGCCGATCGCTCCACCATTCCCTCCGTGACTACCCTCCCCTGCTCCTCCATGTACCCAATTGCCCCTCCCTTCCCTCCCCGACCACCCTCCGCGCACCCAATCGCCTCACCCTTCCCTCCCCGACACTTCCACGCTGCCCCTGCCTTTGCCACCATCCCGAGAAGATTCACCCTTGCTGGTGCTGAGCCTGGAGGCAAACATCTATTACAATGCTGGCGTGGAGGTAAACATCCATTACAATGCTGGCCCGGAGAGAAACATCCATTACAATGCTGGCCCGGAGACAAACATCCATTACAATGCTGGCCCGGAGACAAACATCCATTACAATGCTGGCCCGGAGACAAACATCCATTACAATGCTGGCCCGGAGACAAACATCCATTACAATGCTGGCCCGGAGACAAACATCCACTACAATGCTGGCCCGGAGACAAACATCCACTACAATGCTGGCCCGGAGACAAACATCCATTACAATGCTGGCCCGGAGACAAACATCCATTACAATGCTGGCCCGGAGACAAACATCCATTACAATGCTGGCCCGGAGACAAACATCCATTACAATGCTGGACCGGAGGCAAACATCCATTACAATGCTGGCCCGGAGACAAACATCCATTACAATGCTGGCCCGGAGACAAACATCCATTACAATGCTGGCCCGGAGACAAACATCCATTACAATGCTGGCCCAGAGACAAACATCCATTAAAATGCTGGCCCAGAGACAAACATCCATTGCAATGCTGGCCCGGGGACAAACATCCATTACAATGCTGGCCTGGAGGCAAACATCCATTGCAATGCTGGCCCGGAGACAAACATCCATTAAAATGTTGGCGTTCGTTTAGCGGACAAATTAAAGAGAGAACAGCACAGACCTGAGCCTCAACTGCACAAATTCCACTGCTGCACGCGACGTTGAAACAATCATGAACCAAGTGGCATGGGAATATCGCTCGCTGTTCACTTAATCTGGCAGGTAGGACTAAATTGTAACTATGCGTAGGGTAATGAGTATTCATGTTATTTAAACGAATGCAAAACTGTAATCTGTCAACGCGCTGGGGGAACCCCAGAATGCCGCAAACCCGCTGCTGACTTAATTCCTCTAAAATATCCCACCGTCGGGAATCCGAGAAAACACCTCCTGCCTAATTACATCACCCTGCATACCACCAAACCCGCAGCAGCGGATAGCATAAAATTCCCCCCAAGGTTCCAAACAGTCTGGTTCAGCCTCAGGCAGTTGCCAGGCAGAGCGATGGAGTTCGTGGTTTGGGAATGGAGTTTATGTTGCGGCCTAAGTCATGGATTTTGGCGTTGTTAATGGTAAACTGGTGGCTTGTGTTTAAAAAGAAAAAGGGCACCTTAATCTGTATGAAAGTAGTTCACTGTGCCATCTACATCCGAGACTTAGTCATTTCTACTTAGCAGCTGGCTGCTCACATGATTTTCAGTTAGCCAGATGAAATAGCTAGATGTTAAATTGAAGGTAACCAATAGCTGATATATCACTATTTGGTGCTCTGAATCACAGAAATCCTGCTTTGAACTCATGGAACTGGAAGTCCTGAATCCTATTCTTCCCTACATCTAATCTGAAACATGACTTCCGACTAACCAACTCGCTCCCCCTCCCTGTTCAAGAGCCCAAAAAGTAATTCAGTACTGCTTTCATTAGATGTATTAATGCCAACTGGAGACTCATCAGTTCTGCTACTGGCATAATTCCTGGAATAGACTAGAAACACCCAGAGACATCCCTGAACTGTCAACCCCCCTCACAGACACCCGCACCCCTCACTTCATCCCCGCACCAAACTGCAGGCTTGAGGTGGCGGAGGCAGCTCATGACATAGCCCGACTTCTGGATCAGGTTTTTTTGTGTCACATGAGCTTTGTCCCTTAACTCCACTAGATAGCACAAACACATCATTGACCAATATATCAGTCACGAGAGCATGACATTTAGTTCCTGATCACTGTGAATAAATGGAAGTGTTTTTTGAATTGTGAAATTGAAGATTTTGATCCTGGGGAAGGAACAGGTACAGCCAGGCAAATTAAAAAAAATGATCCTTTCAATTTGGACTTTGGATTTACACTTACAGTTCCACAATGTGTTGTCTATGCTGAACTTGCTGCTCAGGATAGCATGAAGCCAAGCAAACTAAGGTGCCACATCCTCCCCTCAAAGACAAACCACAGATTCAGTCAAACAAAATCTCTTTCAACCAAAAGGACAGATGAAGGTAAACAAAGAAAACAGTGCTTCCCCTGCCATGGCATTTGAAGCAGCCTATGCTGTCTCATTCCAAATAGCAAGAAGTGGAAAATCTCATACAATTGGTGTTGTGGGACCACCATAACAGACTGTAAGTGAAGGTCATATTTGGCGTGCCAGAAGAAATTATCTCCAATAATGGGTCGCAATATGCAGGAAGACCATTCCAAGACATGTGCGCCAGGCGGGAAATCCATCTAGTGACATCATCGTTGCATTATCCAAAGTCTAACAGCATGGCTGAATGCATGGTGCACACCATCAAATCACTAATTTTGAAGTGTAGGCAGATGGGACAAGATCTCAAGGTTGCAATGCTGCCCCTCTGAGCTACTCCATTGGGCATGGGCTTACTGTCGCCTGCAGAGTTGATGCTTGGAAGGTAGCTAAGGAATACCCTGCCCAGTCGTCACAGAATCATACAATTATTACAGCACTGAAGACCATCATTTGACCTATTGTGTCCATGCTGCTTTCCCAAGGAGCAATTCACATACTGCCACTCCTCAGCCTGCTCCCCACATACCTGCATAATCCTCCTTTTCAGATATTTAGAATATTTAGAAAATGTAGGAAAATTTACAGCACAAAAGGAGGCCACTCTGCCCATCTTGTCTGCGCTGGCCGAAAAACGAGCCACCCATCCTAATCCCAGTTTCCAGTTCTTGGTCTGTATCCCGGAGGTTACAGGACTTCAGGTGCATATGCAGACACCTTTTGAATGAGTTGAGGGTTTCTGCCTCTACCACATTTTCAGGCAGAGTGTTCCAGGTGCCCATCACCCTCTGGGTGAAACAATGTTTCTTCATCTCCCCTCTAATCCTACTTTAAATCTATGCCTCCTGGCCACTGACCACTCTGCTAAGGGAAATAGTTCCTTCCTATCCACTCTATCCAGGCACCTCACAACCTTGTACACCTCAATCAAATCTCCCCTCAGCCTCTTCTGTTCCAACGAAAACAACTCAAGCCTATCCAATCTTTCCTCATAGCTGCAATTTTCCAGTCCCGGCAACATCCTCATAAATCCCCTCTGTATCCTCTCTAGTGCAATTACATCCTTTCTGTAATGAGGTGACCAGAACTGCACACAGTACTCAAGTTGTGGCCTCAGTAATGTTTTATATAGTTCCAGCATAATCCTCCTGCTCTTATATTCTCTGCCTCGGCTAATAAAGGAAAGAATTCCATATGCCTTCTTAACCACCTTATCGACACATCCTGCTACCTTCAGGGATCTGTGGACATGCACTCCAAGGTCCCCCACTTCCTCTAGACCTCTCAGTATCCTTCCATTTATTGCGTATTCCTTTTCCTTAATTGACCTCCCCAAATGTATCACCTCACACTTCTCTGGGTTAAATTCCATTTGCCACTTTTCTGCCCACCTGACCAGTCCATTGATATCTTCCTGCAGTCTACAGATTCCCTCCTCACTATCAACCATGCGGCCAATTTTTGTGTCATCTGCAAACTTCTTCATCATGCCCCCTACATTTAAGTCCAAATCATTAATATATACCACAAAAAGGAGACCTAGTACTGAGCCATGCAGAACCCCACTGCAACAGACTTCCAGTAGCAAAAACACCCGCCAACCATTACCCTTTGTTTCCTGCCACTGAGCCAATTTTGTATCCGGCTTGCTACATTAAGAATAGAAGAACATAAGAAATAGGAGTAGGAGTAGGCCATTCAGTCCTTTGAGCCCACTCCACCATTCAATATCATGGCTGACCTTCTACTTCAACACCATTTTCCTGCACTATCCCCATAACCCTTGATGTCATTAATAGCCAGAAATCTATCAATCTCAATCTTGAACATACTCAATGATTGAACTTCCACAACCCTCTAGGGTAGAGAATTCCAAAGATTCACCACCCTCTGAATAAAGAAATTCCTGCTGATCTCAGTCCTAAATGGCCTGCCCCTTATTCTGAGACTGTGTCCCCTGGTTCTGAACTCCCCAGTCAGGGGAAACATCCTTCCTGCATCAACCCCGTCAAGCCCTGTAAGAATTTTGTATGTTTGAATGAGATCACCTCTCACTCTTCTAAACTCCAGAGAATAAAGGCCCGCTCTATTTAATCTTTCCCCGTAGGACAATCCCTTCATCCTTGGAATTAGTTTGGTGAATCTTCATTGGACTCCCTCTATGGCTAGTATATCTTTCCTTAGGTAAGGAGACCAAAACTGTACACAATACTCCAGGTGCGGTCTCACCAAGGCTCTATATAATTGCTGGAAGACGTCTTCACCCCTATATTCAAATCTTCTTGTAATGAAGACCAACATGCCATTTTCCTTCTTAATTGCTTGCTGTACCTCTGCATGTGTATGTATTTTGGGTACATTATTATACATCCTGCTGTGCCACGATACAATTCTTCAATAATTTCCCCCCCACCACCCCACCAGTACAAAAAAAACTTCCTATAGTGCATTTTCTTGGTAATGTTAGTCACTTGAAAATCTTAATAGAAGAGTAGATATGAAAATAGTCATGTACTAGATATCAATGGAATATAACTTCTTCTTAAAATCACATGGTTCATTAATTCTGGAGATTGACTCTGGAAATTTTGCTCGAATGCAATGATGCATTTATAACATAGTTGAAGATAGGGAACAGTTACATATCAGTATGGAATGTCTAAATGATGAAAATTAACTTTTTGGATCTCAGCTCTTAGTATTTACGCTGGTATCAAAGGGAATTAAGGGTACATTTACTGATAATAGATTGAATTGTTTAGAGTCTTCAACTCCAGCACAATCCCCTTGTAAAACTGCATTTGTGTCACTAACTTTTTTTGATAGGTTGAAAGAAATAATAGGTGATCATCTCAAGTTGCAGCATATTAAACGACCAGCAGCTGACTGAATACACTAAATCTGCACCTGGCTACACACATCAACTGAAAATAATGGCAATCCCCAAGTATAAACAATAGCACTGTGTCAAATATACAACATAGTTACCCTTTTACTAAAAAGAGACCAACAAATAAATATTTCACAATCATTGTCCTGACATTATTTAACTTTTAATACTTAGATGTGATATAATTCATATGCACAAAGTTTGATGTCAAAATAAGTTCAGAAATAGCAGTGAACCAACACTGACCTTTGCCTCTGGGTCACTATTGATAGTACAGGAACCATCTTCCTCAGACTGTGGTACTGTTCTATGGAGGCAATTGGAAGTATCAGTACTTAAACAGAAAGCAATGCAATACTGTACTGCAAATTTCATTAGACCAATACTTTTAAAATATCACACTTTACCTCAGTTTTAAAGAAGCATAGCGCAGAGTTGCTCCCTCAAACTCTTTCAGACTTGGGTCTGGATTTACAGTGGCAGCATGGAGGTCCTATGACAAGAGAACTCCCTTTTAATTTTAAAGAAAATTCAAACAAAAATCTGGCCCATTTGAAAATCATTACTATATTTTTTTAAATTTTGTGGTCTGTTACATACTCACCAAGTGCAAAGTTATTAGCCGTGGGGAATGGAACCCTTCTTGCACTTTTGATATCCAATGTTAGCATCAACAGCTTACATCAGGCATGACACATTAAAAAGGAACAAACCTGAGAATGGCATCTCCTACTGAACAGGAACAATTTTTTCTGCTTTCTGCATTAGCTATCCTTGTGGCTTATCTGAATGAAATTGCTAATTCAGTGCCAAATAATTGTTATTTTTGTGCTGTGTGCTCATGGTTACTGGACACAGACACATCCTCAGCTTTTGTAACCAGCAACATTAGGAGACCTTCAGGAGAATTGCAGCAATGAAAGGGCAGTCTAATGATCCACTGTGCTAACAACTGCTGCAAATCTTACAGTACTTTCTAACAAGTTCCCAGCTCAGAATGAAAAGGCTCCATTTCATGATATGGTTTTCACACAAAAATGGACAGAATCACTGAAGAGCTGTAAATGGAAAATTAGACAACCTGAACCAGCCTCCGGTGGCTAAGACTCGACAAGGCAAAAACTGCTCACAACTTTGGCATTAATTGGCAAATGTCACTCAGGGATGCCCCAGGGTCGGCAAATGTGAGAAACAGAACAATTCACACTGATGCAATTGGGATATTTTTCCTCAGCTTGTGGTTAATTCACCTTGCTGAGACAGATATAGTGTTTGGCCCAGACCAGGTACAACAGGATAGAGATTAACACTGACAATATGTGGACAAAATGATCAATTTGCCAGGGGTAGAATAAGTGAGACTTCGGAGTGCATAAAAAACATGTGACATCACAGAAAAGCTGCAAGGTGATTGGTTGGTGAGTAATTGCTGTTAGGGAATAGCTCTAAATAGCTGGCTAAGTAACTAAGGTAAGAAAAGTCTACAGTTTATTTTCATATATAAGTAGCGTTTTTTAGGGAGCTCTGCAGTAACAAGGACCAGGGAAGAAGGGCCTGAGAGTAATTGATATTATTTGATATTAAGCATCTTCCAAAAGGTTTAATTTAAAGGGTTAAGTCATGGCAGGAGAGCTCAAAGCCACTGTGTGCTCCTTGTGCTCTATGTGGGAAGCCGGGAACAATTCCAGTGCCCGGGACCAGCATTTGTGCAGCAAGTGTCTCCAGCTGCAGCTTTTGGAAGCCCGGGTTTCAGAGCTGGAGTGGCGGCTGGGGACACTGTGGAACATTCACAAGGCGGAAAGTATCGTGGATAGCATGTATAGAGAGGTGGTCACACCACAAGCTCAGACTCCACAGGCAGGAAAGGAATGGGTGACCACCAGGCAGAGCAAGAGGAGTAGGCAGGCAGTGCAGTAATCTCCTGTGGCTATTCCCCTTCAAAACAGATATACTGCTTTGGATACTGTTGGGGGGAATGGCCTCTTAGGAGAAAGCAGCAACAGCCCAATTCATTGCACCACGGTTGGCTCTGATACACAGGGGAGGAGTAAAAAGTGTGGGAATGCAATAGTTATAGGGGATTCAATTGTAAGGGGAGTAGACAGGCAGATCAGTGGCCGCAGAAAAGAGACTCCACGTACGTTGCCTCCCTGGTGCTAGGGTCAAGGATGTCTCAGAGCGGTTACAGGACATTCTGATGGGGAGGGTGAACAGGGTCGTGGTACACATTGGTACAAACGACGTAGGTTAAATAAAAGGATGAGGTTTGAAAAGCAGAATATAGGGAGTTAGGAAGTAAGTTGAAAAGTAGGACCTCAAAGGTAGTGATCTCAGGATTACTACCAGTGCCACGTGCTAGTCAAAGTAGAAATAGCAGGATATATCGGATGAATACGTGGCTGAAGAGGTGGTGTGAGGGGGAGGGTTTTAGATTCCTGGGACATTGGGACCAGTTCTGGGGGAGGTGGGACCAGTACAAACTGGGCGGGTTACACCTGGGCAGGACCAGGACTGATGTCCTGGGGGAGTATTTGCTAGAGTGGTTGGGGAGGGTTTAAACTAAAATGGCAGGGGGATGGGAAGCTTTGCAAGGAGTCAGAGGAGGGGGGATCAAAGACAAGAACAAAAGACAGTAAAGGGAATAAGAAAAGTGATCGACAGAGAAATCAAGGGCCAGAATCAAACAGGGCCACAGTGAAAAATAGTAGGAAGGGGACAAGTAATGTTAAAAAGACAAGCCTCAAGGCTTACCGTTCTGAAGAAGGGTCACTGACCTGAAACGTTAACTCTGCTTCTCTCTCTCCACAGATGCTGCCAGACCTGCTGAGTATTTCCAGCAGTTCTTGTTTTTATTTTATATTATATAAGTCTTAAGGCTTTATGCCTTAACGTGTGGAGCCTTCACAATAAAGTGGATGAATTAATCGCGCAAATAGATGTAAACGGGTATGATATAGGCGGGATTACAGAGACATGGCTGCAGGGTGACCAGGGATGAGAAATGAACATCCAGGGGTATTCAGTATTTAGGAAGGACAGACAAAAAGTAAAAGACGGTGGAGTTGCATAGCTGGTTAAAGTGGAAATTAAAGCAATAGTGAGGAAGGATATTAGCTCTGACGATGTGGAATCTGTATGGGTAGAGCTGAGAAACACTAAGGGGCAAAAAACATTAGTGGGGGTTGTATATAGACCCCCAAACTGTAGTGGTGATGTTGGGAATGGCATTAAACAGGAAATTAGAGATGCATGTGATAAAGGAACATCTGTAATTATGGGTGACTTTCATCTGCATATAGATTGGGCAAATCAAATTAGTCACAATACCGTAGAGGAGGAATTCATGGAGTGTATACAGGATGGTTTTCTGGACCGATACATTGAGGAACCAACTAGAGAACAGGCCATCCTAGAATGGGTATTGTGTAATGAGAGAGGAATAATTGACAATCTAGTTGCGCAAAACCCCTTGGGGATGAGCGACCATAATATGATAGAATTCTTCATCAAGATGAAGAGTGACGTAGTTGATTCTGAGACTAGGGTGCTGAATCTAAATAAAGGAAACGGAGAAGGTATGAGGCGCGAGTTGGCTATGATAGATTGGGAAGTGTTATTTAAATGGATGATGGTGGATAGGCAATGGCAAACATTCAAAGAGCGCATGGATGAACTGCAACAATTGTTTATTCCTGTCTGGCGCAAAGTAAAACAGGAAAGGTAGCCAAACCATGGCTTACAAGGGAAATTAGAGATAGTATTAGATCCAAGGAAAAGGCATACAAACTCGCCAGAAAAAACAACAGAACTGAGGATTGGGAGCAGTTTAGAATTCAGCAAAGGAGGACCAAGGGATTGATTAAGAAGGGGAAAACAGAGTACGAGAGTAAGCTTGCGGGGAACATAAAAACTGACTGTTAAAGTTTCTATAGGTATGTGAAGAAAAAAAGATTGAAGACAAATGTCAGAAACAGGGGAATTAATTATGGGAAACAAAGAAATGGCTGACCAGCTAAATGCATACTTTTGTTCTGTCTTCACAAAGGAGGACACAAATATCATACCAGAAATGTTGGGGAACACAGGGCTTAGTGAGAGAGAGGAGCTGAAGGAAATCAGTATTAGTAGAGAAATGGTGTTGGGGAAATTGATGGGATTGAAGGCTGATAAATCCCCAGGGCCTGATAATCTACATCCCAGAGTACTCAAGGAAGTGGCCCTAGAAATAATGGATGCATTGCTGGTCATCTTCCAAGATTCTACAGACTCTGGAACAGTTCCTACAGATTGGAGGGTAGCTATTGTAACCCCACTATTTAAAAAGGGAGGTAGGGAGAAAACAGGGAATTATAGACCAGTCAGCCTGACGTCGGTACGGGGGAAAATTTGAGAGTCCATTATCAAAGATTTTATAGCAGAGCACTTGGAGAACAGTGGTAGAATTGGACAGAGTCAGCATGGATTTATGAAAGGGAAATCATGTTTGACAAATCGAATAGAATTCTTTGAGGATGTAACTAGTAGAGTTGATGAGGGGGAGCCAGTGGATGTGGCTTATTTGGACTTTCAGAAGGCTTTCGACAAAGTCCCACATATGAGAGTAGCGTGTAAAATTAAAGCGCATGGGATTGGGGGTAGTGTATTGCGATGGATAGAAAATTGGTTGGCAGACAGGAAACAAAGAGTAGGAATCTTTTTCCGAATGGCAGGCAGTGACTAGTGGGGTACCGCAGGGATCAGTGCTAGGACCCCAGCTATTTACAATATATATTAATGATTTAGAGGAGGTAACTAAATGTAATATCTCCAAATTTGCATGTGACACAAAACTGAGTGGGAGGGTGAGTTGTGAGGAGGATGCAGAGAGGCTTCAGGGTGATTTGGACAAGTTGAGTGAGTGGGCTAATGCATGGCAGATGCAGTATAATGTGGACAAATGTGAGGTTATCCACTTTGGTAGCAAAAACAGGAAGGCAGATTATCTGAATGGCTATAAACTGAGAGAGGGGAATATGCAACGAGACCTGGATGTTCTCGTACACCAGTCGCTGAAGGTAAGCATGCAGGTGCAACAGGCGGTAAAAAAGGCAAATGGTATGTTGGCCTTCATAGCGAGAGGATTAGAGTACAGGAGCAGGGATGTCTTGCTGCAATTATACAGGGCCTTGGTGAGGCCACACCTGGAATATTGTGTGCCGTTTTGGTCCCCTTATCTGAGGAAGGATATTCTTGCTATAGAGGGAGTGCAGCGAAGGTTTACCAGACTGATTCCTGGGATGGTGGGATTGACGTACGAGGAGAGATTGAGTCGGTTAGGATTATACTCGCTGGAGTTCAGAAGACAGAGGGGGGATCACATAGAAACCTATAAAATTCTAACAAGACTTGACAGGGTAGATGCAGGAAGGATGTTCCTGATGGTGGGGGAGTCCAGAACCAGGGGTCATAGTCAAAGGATATGGGGTAAACGTTTCAGGACTGAGATGAGGAGAAATTTCTTCACCCAGAGAGTAGTGAACCTGTGAAATTCGCTACCACAGAAAGCAGTTGAGGCATTGTATGTTTTCAAGAAGGAGTTAGATATAGCTCTTGGAGCAAAAAGGATCCAAGGATTTGGGGGGGAAAGCGGGAACAGGTTACAGCTGTGATCATAATAAATGGCGGAGCAGGCTCGAAGGGCCGAATGGCCTACTCCTGCTCCTATTTTCTATGTTTATGTTTCTATGTCCACAGGTCCCTGAAGGTGGCAGGACAGGTAGAGAGAGTGGTGAAGAGGGTATATGGAATGCTTTCCTTTATTGGCTGAGGTATAGAATGCAAAAGCAGGGAAGCAATGCTGGAACTGTATAAAACGCTGGTTAGGCCACAGCTGGAGTATTGTGTACAGTTCTAGTCACCACATTACAGAAAGGACATAACAGCTCTGGAGAGAATACATAGGAGATTTACAAGAATGTTGCTCGGGATCGAAAGTTGTAGCGATGAGGAAAGATTGGGTAGGCTAGTGTTGTTTTCCTTAGAAAAGAGGAAGCTGAGCAGTGACTTATTTGAGGTATTCAAAATTATGAGGGGCCTAGATAGAGTAGACAGGAAGGACCTGTTCCCCCAGCAGACAGATCAATTACCAGGGGGTACAGATTTAAGGTGATTGGTAGAAGGATTAGAGGGCATATGAAAAGCCTTTTCACCCAAAGAGTGGTGGGTGTCTGGAATTCACTGCCAGGAACGGTGGTGGAGGCAGAAACCCTCAATTCTTTTAAAAGGTACCTGGACATGCACCTGAAGCGCTGTAACCTGCAAGGCTATGGACCAGGTGCTGGGAGGTGGGATTAGATTGGGCGGCTAGTTTTTTCAGCCAGCATGGACACAACAGGCTGAATGGCCTCCTTCAATGACTCCCCTAAATATATAAAATAAGATGCAGTATCACAAATCTTATTTTTTCTGTGGATTGGACTAAACTAGTGCAGTTTTAGGAAATGAATCACTCCTGTTCTATCAACCCACTCATGTAATCAATACAAAGCTAACTTCTTCAAAAATGAAAGGGAACTAAGAAAAAAAGTATCGATGGCATTGACCTTTTTAATTTTATCCATTGCTTTAGTTCAGGCAGAAACTTGGAGCTGGCACTGTATATGCTGTAAAACTTAATATATCCCTTCCAACTCCAGATACAATAGAAACAGAAATTCAACCTCATCCCAATAGATACCCTGATCCGTATGTGCTTAACACCACTTCCAATTATGGAGCAGATACACTGCTGCAATGTCTGTTCCCACAAATGGCACGTGAACAAAATATATGACCACCAATATGTAAATGTCAAAATGCAGAAAAGTAACGTATAAAAAAAACTTCCTAATTTTCCCATTTTACTGCAATCATCTTCATAACGGACATTCAAAACAGATTTTGCTGGGTAAGCTGCCTTGAACGCATCCTTTATTTTTACTGAGAAACCAAAACCAAGGGGCAAATACAGGACCAAATAAAATGAGGTAAATCAAGAAACAGTGATGAGTGAAACTAAAATTGTATTTTAAAGCCAAAGATGGTAGACCGTAGTAAAGGAAGGGGGGGAACAATTTCCAGTCTTGATGTCATGGCAAAAATTGCGTTTGAGTAGAAAATTAATGGCTTCAACACAATGATTATGAAAGGAAGAGGTAAAGGTTGCAGTGTATTTGAATAGTGTATTTGCAGCTTAGGAGAAATAAAGTGGAGTCCTGCAACTACAAAGAGGTACAGAATCAACTCCATATTGCTAATCATCAAGACCATCATTAGTTTAAACATTAGCAAACAATATTTAGTTTTAGCAAATGTTAGAGAAAGTGATAACAATGTACATCTGTACTCATGAGGAACCTTCTCATAGCAATTTGAATAAGCCATTACTGCATAGAACTTGAAGTTAATGTACCAAAGCCTAAAATAATGGTAATTATTGTTTGCAACTTAGGATCTCAAATATAAGTTCGCTGTCTGTAAAATTTACTTTTATCAAGATGTTTCATACTGTATCAAGCACAGACCTTTTGTTCTTCAGTGGGTTTCAATCTTATTGAAGGTGATTTTAAAGAGGCTCCAGAGGGACATTGGCACACATAAAGCACTCAACTTATCTCAAACACCAATGGGGAATAACACTTAGGTATCCAATCACTTTATTTGAAACATTTGCCCCTGCACACATCCATGACACAGAACAGGTCAAACTTTTCTGGATTTAACATGGTTGCAGTTCACCTAATCTTCACTGTGAAAGCCATGTGGGAAAATCACAAGAGAGTATAAGCTTGTTTGCCCATTCAAGGCCCGGTAAGGTGACAGCTGCCTTCACAGCATATGTTGAATGAGTAAATTGCATTACATAAATTAGAAGAGTCTGAAATATCTTTGTACCACACATTATTTAATCTCTATGCACTTAAATCCAATAAAAGTTTGAAAACTTTCAATTGCCACCTTTGTAGTAGCATTTTGATTCGGTCAACACGTCAGTGCTGTGTCAAATGGTTTTTATCTCTGCTTAGTACATATACTCAAGTTAATTTGAATGTTAAATGGTATTTGAATTATTAGAATTATCTTTTCTTTTTTAAAATAGGTTATCTGATTAATATTTCATAAAATACTTGCCTTCCAAATGTCACTATTAATCTTTCCACCATTCAGCACAGCAAAATCAGTCCACGGTTTCTAGATATACAATTAATCACAGAGGAAGAAATACATGTGCATAAAAACAGAAAAAGGACATGGTTAGCACACTAAAGCAGTTAGTGAGACAGCTTCTAAATGCTACAGTAACATTTCTCATAAAAACTACTGGATTTTTAAAAAAGATTTGTAGTCAGCAATTTACCATGTTTGCAATTTCATGTAACCACATGAAACTAAACACACATATACAGCAGAGACAATTACTACTAATAAAAGAAATTAAATGAAAACTTGCATTTATATATGCTTTATTCTATCTCTTAGAAACATCAGAGAGCACTTCACACAATGACGTGATGTTGTTACACAGACAGCAAGATCTAACAAACAGCAATGACATGAATTACCAGTTCATCGTTTTTTTGGTGGTGTTGGTTGAAGGAGAAATGTTGGCCAGGACGCTGGGAGAATCCCTGCTCTTTGAATATTACCAGGAGATTTATAGGGCTAAAAATTCAGTAAGGCCTAATAATAGGCGCGGGGACTGTGACGTGTGATTAACCCGCGCCCGTTGAAACTAATGCAGGCAGCACGCAAACTTGGTGCTCATATCCATAATTGTGGCGTGCAGCCTAACACGAAAGGTGCTGCTGAAGGGCTCCCTGCTGAATATGCAGCCAAAGTTCATGCAAGGCTGGTACCAATTAAAGCCAGTTTGCACTTCTTAAAACCAGCCTATAGCTCTTAAAAGGGGAAGCGCATTTTTGTTGCAGCAGCTCTTTCAACAGGCTGGGAAACACATGAATAACACGCAGTGGAGATTTTATGGGTAGAATTAAGAAATAGAAAAAGGACTCTAGTGAGAATTATGTATAGGCACCCAGTAGCAACTGTGAAGTGGTGGATTGTCCATATGCAGAGGCTAGACAAGTATGTAGCAAAGGCAGAGTGGTTTTAATAGGGGATTTTAACAAGCAGATTAGTACGGATCAGAAAGGTAGTGATTTTTTTGTGGGTCCAGGATAATGTTCTGCAGCAATATGTCCTAGAACAAACAAGGGGGAAGGCCATATTAGACTTAGTAATGAGCAATGAGCCAGATTTAGCTAACAGCCTTATGGTGATTGAACATCGATCAAATAGCAATCATAATAATAATGGTAAAAAGTCAAAGTTTAAGGCTCTTTATCTGAACGCACGCAGCATTTGTAACAAGCTAGATGAGTTGACGGCACAAATAGAAATAAATGAATATGACTTGATAGTTATTTCAGAGACGTGGATGCAGGGTGATTAAGACTGGAAACTCAATATTCAAGGGTATTCGACGTTCCAGAAAAAGAGGCAAAAAAAAAAAAGGAGGTGGGGTAGCTTTGTAAATAAAGGAAGGTATCAGTGCGGTGGTGATTAGTGATATCGGTGCAATGTGGAATCAGTTTGGGTGGAAATAAGGAATAGCAAGAGGAAGAAGTCACGGGTGGGAGTCGTCAATAAGCCCCCGAAGAATTGCCTCACTGTAGGACAAAGTATAAATTGGGAAATAACAGAGGCATGCAAGAAGGGCGCTACAATTGTCATGGGTGATTTTAATCTGCATATTGACGGGACAAATCAGATTGGCAGAGGTGGCATGGAAGACGAATTTGTAGACTGCATCAGAGATTGTTACTTAGAGCAATACATTGCTGAACCTTCCCGGGAACAGGCTATTTTAGATCAAGTAATGTGTGATGAGGTAGGATTAATAAGAGCTATCTTGGTTAAGGATCCTCTAGGGGGTAGCGATCACAAAATGGTAGAATTTCAAATTCAATTTGAGGGCGGGCAACTCAGGTCTCAAACCAGTGTCCTCAACTTAAACAAGGGCAATTACAGAGGTATGAAGGAAGAGTTGTCTAACGCGGGCTAGGAAGATAGACTAAGGGAAAGGTCAGTGGATGATCAGTGGCAGACATTTAAGCAGATATTTAATAACGTTCAGCAAAAATTTATCCCGGTCAAAAAGGACGCGATGAGAAGGATGAACCACCTGTGGTTAACAAAGGCGGTCAAGGAGAGTATCCAATCAAAAACTAAGGCATACAAAGCAGTGAAAACTAGTGGTAGGCCAGAGGATTGCAAATTTTTTTTTTAGGAACCAGCAGTGGATGACTAAAAAGCTAATAAAGAGGGAGAAAACTGTAAATTGGCAAGAAATATAAAACAAACCATTATTAAGGAAAAAATAGCAGGACATTTAGAAAAGCTTAACGCAATCAAACAGAGTCAACATGGTTTTGTGAAAGGGAAATCATGTTTGACAAATTTGCTAGAGTACTTTGAGGATATAACAAGCAGAGTTGATAAAGGGGAACCGGTAGATGTAGTGTATTTGGATTTCCAGAAAGCATTGCCACATAAAAGATTATTATATAAAATAGGAACTCATGGTATTGGAGGTAAGGACCATGGATTGAGGATTGGTTAACTCACAGAAGACAGAGAGTCGGGATTAATGGGTCATTATCAGGTTGGAAAGACGTAACTAGTGGAATGCCACAAGGATCAGTACTAGGGCCTCAAATATTTACTATCTATATTAACGACTTGGAGGAGGGGGCAGAGCATAATATATCCAAATTTGCTGACGATACAAAAATAGGTGGGAGGGCATGTTGTGATGAGGACATAAGGAATCTGCAAGGGGATATAGATAGGTTGAGTGAGTGGGCAAAAACCTAGCAGATGCAGTTTAATGTAGGAAATTAGGGGCGGCGAAGTGGTTAGCACCGCAGCCTCAGCTCCAGCGACCCGGGTTTGGTTCTGGGTAATGCCTGTGACCGCGTGGGTTTCCGCCGGGTGCTCCGGTTTCCTCCCACAGCCAAAGACTTGCAGGTTGACACGTAAATTGGCCATTGTAAATTGCCCCTAGTGTAGCTAGGTGGTAGGAGAATGGTGGGGATGTGGTAGGAAATATGGGATTAATGTAGGATTAGTATAAATGGGTGGTTGTTGGTCAGCACAGACTCGATGGGCCGAAGGGACTATTTCAGTGCTGTATCTCTCTATGACTCTATGAAAGTGAGAGGTCATGCACTTTGGTAGGTAAAACCAAAAGGCAGACTACTATTTAAATGGAGAGACTCCAAAAAAGTGCAGCACAGAGATCTGGGTGTTCTTTGTGCATGAAACACAAAAAATTAGCGTGCAGGTGCAGCAAGTAATTAAGAAGGAAAATGGAATTTTGGCCTTTATTGCTCGGGGGTTGGAGTTTAAAAATAGGGAAGTCTTGTTACAACTGTACAGGGTGTTGGTGAGGCCGCACCTGGAGTACTGCGTACAGTTTTGGTCCCCGTATTTAAGAAAGGATATACTGGCATTGGAGGCAATTCAAAAGAGATTCACTAGGCTGATTCCTGGGATGAAGGGGTTGACTTATCAAGAATGGCTAAACAGGTTAGGCCTTTATTCATTAGAGTTTAGAAGAATGAGGGGTGATCTTATTGAAATGTACAAGATTCTGAGGGGACTTGACAGGGCAGATGTTGAGATGATGTTTCTACTAGTGGGGGAATCTCAAACTAGGGGACATAGTTACAGAATAAGGGGACACTCATTTAAAACTGAGATGCGAAGGAATTTCTTCTCTCAGAGGGTAGTGAATGTCTGGAATTCTCTACCCCAGAAAGTTGTGGAGGCTAGATCACTGAAAGTATTTAAAGAGGAGGTAGATATCGGAGAGTTGAGGGCAATGAGGAGCTGGCACGAAAGAGCAGTCGAGGTCTGGGGCAGATAAGCCATGTTCTTATTGAATGGCGCAGCAGGCTTGAAGGGCCGAATGATCCACTCCTGCTCCTATCAAAAAAGGTCAGCATGCTGGAAATCCCAAGGAGACTAAAATTGAATCAGACAGATGAACTAATGTAAATAAAATAGCTAACAAAAAAAAATAACGGCACTAAAGAATGACAAATCCCCAGGTGGTTTCCATCTCAGAGTTTTAACCAATTTATTGAAGATAGAAGGTTCATAGAAGATTGGCTGGTTGGCAGAAAACAGAGAGTATGCAGAAGTGGGTCCTTTTCGGATTGGCAGGATGTGACGAGTGGAGTCCCGCACGGGTCTGTGTTGGGGCCCAATCTTCTATCCATGCTAATATGTTACCCACAACACCATGAGCTTCTACTTTGTCCAATAACCTTTAATGTGGTACCTTGTCAAATGTCTTCTGGAAATCCAAGTATGGTACATCAACAGGCTCACCTTTAGCCATGGCACATGTTACTCCTTCAAAGAACTCCTATAAATTGGTTAACAACAATCTCCCTTTTACAACGCTATGCTGACTATTCCCGATTACCTTGAATTTTATTTATTTTAAATTTATTTATTTATTTAGAGATACAGCACTGAAACAGGCCCTTCGGCCCACCGAGTCTGTGCCGACCAACAACCAGCCATTTATACTAATCCTACATTAATCCCATATTCCCTCCCACATCCCCATCATTTTCCTACCACCTTCCTACACTAAGGGCAATTCACAATGGCCAATTTACCTATCAACCTGCATGTCTTTGGCTGTGGGAGGAAACCGGAGCACCCGACGGAAACCCACGCGGTCACAGGGAGAACTTGCAAACTCCGCACAGGCAGTATCCAGAACTGAACCCGGGTCGCTGGAGCTGTGAGGCTGCGGTGCTAACCACTGCGCCACTCTGCCGCCCTAATTTTTCTAAGTGCCCAGCTATAGCCTCCTTAAGGATCGATTCTAACACCTTTCCCATGACAAACGTCAAGCTAACTGGCCTATAGTTACCTGTTTTCTGCCTCTCCCCCTTCTTGAATAGAGGAGTTTGCTATTTTCCAATCTGATGGAACCTTTCCTGAATCTAGCGAATTTTGAAAAATTAACACCAACGCATCTACTACCTTATTAGCCACCTCTATTAAGGCTCTAGGATGAAGCCCATCAGGACCCGGGGACTTGTCAGCCCACAGTTCCATCAGTTTGCTCAGTACCGCTCCCCTGGTGATTGTAATTTCACCAAGTTCCCCTCTTCCTTCCACCTCCTGATTTACAGCTATTACTGGAATGTTTTTGTATCCTCTGTAGTGAAGACAGAAGCAAAATATTTTCATTTCATCTGCCATTTCCTTATTATCTACTATTAACTCCCCATTCTCACTTTCTAGAAGACCAACACTCACTTTACTTACTCTTTTCCTTTTTAAACACCTGCAAAAACTCTTGCTATCTGTTTTTACATTTCTAGCAAGCTTCGCATCATACTCTAATTTCTTTCTCCTGATTAACCTTTAAGTCATTCTCTGCAGTTCTTTATATTCTGACCAATCATCTGACCTGCCACTCATCTTTGCGCAATTAAACTCCTTTTCCTTAAGTTTGATGCTTTCCTTAACTTCTTTAGTTAACCACAAAAGGTGGGTCCTCCCCTTAGAATTTTTCTTTATCGTAAGAATATACTTATCCTGAGTATTCTGAAATATCCCCTTGAATGTCTGCCACTACTTCTCTATTGATTTATCTACTAGCCTAGTAACCCAGTTCACTCCAGCTAGCTCAGCTTTCATGCGCACATAGTTGCCCTTATTTAAGTTTAACATACTAGTTTTAGACTCACTCTTCTCTCTTTCAAACTGGATGTAAAATTCAATCATAATGTGGTCACTGCTTCCTAGAGGTGCCTTTACTCTGAGGTCATTAATTAATTCTGTCACATTACACAATACTAAGTCGAATATAACCTGCTGTCTGGTTGGTTCCAGAACGTGCTGCTCTAAGAAACTCTCTCGAAAGCATTCTATGAACTCCTCATCCAGGCTACTATTGCCAATCTGATTTTTCCAGTTTATATGTGGATTAAAATCACCCATGATTACTGCCGTCCCTTTATCACAAGCACCCAATATTTCTTCTTGCATACTTCGTCCTACATTATGGTTACTGTTAGGGGGCCTGTAGACCACTCCCACTAGTGACTTCTTTTCCCTACCATGAGTTGTCAGACATGGAGCCTCCGCCATTTTTTTCCTCAACCGACTACCGTAGTGCCGGAACTATTGGTGCTATGGAATTTCTGGATTTCAGTGTTTAAGTATGCATATGCAGATTCGGTAAGTTGCTGTCAATTTCACACAGTAAGTACAGTGAATGCTGCCAGTTTTACAGAGTAATGACATGAACGTTGACAGTTTTGCCACGATTACAACCACAAAATCCAGGCCATTACATTCTCATGTAGAAATAGTCCAGTTTGAGAGTAGCTGACATATCACACAACCATTATTCTTAGAAGGGACTTTCAGGATTACACAATTTCATTTTTGCTGCCTTACAGTGGATGTTAATCGAGTTGGAAAGCTGATTTTAAAAAAACAATCATCTATCTGGTGGCATTGCTAAGCGTTTCCAGGTCACACACAATGTACATTAGCATTAATGTCCAACTTGCTGCTCACCCACACAACTCTGAACATCATGACATAACCGGCCACATTAAAACCATAGAAAGGTACCCGTTTTAAAAACAGGTCCTCCACAGTCATGAGTTTCATACCAGTATCAGTCATGGACACAACACAATCAGTGCCACAGATATAGATATCAAACCAATTTTTTCACACAAGTAGACTTGTGTACTTGAGTCAAGATGTATATCACATTCAAGTCATAGCATTTGAAACATGGGCAATTTTCACATCATTTTGTGTATCAACAGTAACTTGTTAAAATTGCAGGTCCTAAATTATCTACAAATTGTGCATCCTATGTCACAAAAGTCACATCCAGTCCCTGTAGTGCCTACTTCAGAAAAACAACCCAATGTTCCTGCAGGGACCCTATTACTTGGCAACCTGAACAAGCAATCAGAGCACAGAACTTAAGCAGAGCAGCAGGCATGGATGGAACTGATCTGAAATATTTAAAAGTATCCTCCATGCAAAAGAGGTGCTTTGCAGCTGTCCTCCTGAGGCTGGTGACTAGGATACTGTTTGAGATACATACATGCACAATGTCCCACAGTTGTGGCTTCTATCCACCAGAACAGAGCTCCTGCTAATTATAGTAAGATATAAGATGCACAAAGAACAGCCAGGCGCTGTGCAAATGACTACTGGCAACACCTATGCAGTCGTATTTAGCTGGCCTCCGACATCGGAAACATCAGAGGAATGTATGATGGCATTAAGAGAGCTTTTGGGCCAACCATCAAGAAGATCACCCCCTCAAGTCTAAATCAGAGAACACAATCAATGACCAATGCAAGCAAATGGACCGCTGGGTGGTACCTAGAACTGTACTCCAGGGAAAATGTTGTCACTGAGAGCGCCCTCAATGCAGCACAGTCTCTGCCAGTCATGGATGAGCTGGACGAACAGTCAACAAAATCGGAACTCAGTGATGCCACTGATTCTGTAGCCAGTGGAAAAGCCCCTAGAAAGGATGGCACTACCCCTGAAATAATCAAGAGTGCCAAGCCTGCTATATTCTCAGCACTCCATGAACTGCTTTGCCTGTGCTGGGATGAGGGAGCAGTACCACAGGACATGCGCAATGCCAGTATTATGACCCTCTGTAAGAACAAGGGTGACCGTGGTAACTGCAACAACTGCCATGGAATCTCTTTGCTCAGCGTAGTGGGTTAAGTCTTCGCTTGAGTCATTTTAAACTGACTCCAGAAGCTGGCTGAGCGTTTCTACCCTGAGGCACAGTACAGCTTTTGGGCAGGGAAATCCACCATTGACATGCTGTTCTCCCTTCGCCAGCTACAGGAGAAATACCGTGAACAACAGATGCCCCTCTACGTTGCTTTCATAGATCTCACCAAAGCCTTTGATCTCGTCAGCAGACGTCATCTCTTCAGACTACTAGCAAAGATCGTATGTCCACCAAAGCTACCAAGTATCATCACTTCATTCCATGACACTATGAAGGGCACAATTCAGCATAGCGGTGCCTCATCAGACCCCTTTCCTATCCTGAGTGGTGTGAATCAGGGCTGTGTTCTCGTACCTACACTGTTTGGGATCTTCTTCTCACTGCTGCTCTCACATGCGTTCAAGTCTTCAGAAGAAGGAATTTTCCTCTACACAAGATCAGATGGCAGGTTGTTCAACCTTGCCCGTCTTAGAGCAAAGATCAAAGCACAGAAAGTCCTCATCAGGGAGCTGCTCTTTTCTGGCAATGCTGCATTAACATCTCACACTGAAGAGTGTCAGCAGAGACTCATCGACAGGATTGCAGCTGCCTGCAATGAAATTGGCCTAACCATCAGCCTCAAGAAAACAAACATCATGGGACAGGATGTCAGAAATGCTCCATCCATCAATATCGGCGACCACACTCTGGAAGTGGTTCAAGAGTTCACCTACCTAGGCTCAACTATCACCAGTAACCTGTCTCTCGATGCAGAAATCAACAAGCGCATGGGAAAGGCGTCCGCTGCTATGTCCAGACTGGCCAAGAGAGCGTGGGAAAATGGCGTACTGATGCGGAACACAAAAGTTCGAGTGTTTCAAGCCTGTGTCCTCAGTACCTTGCTCTACGGCAGCGAGGCCTGGACAACGTATGTCAGCCAAGAGCGACGTCTCAACTCAGTCCATCTTCGCTGCCTCCGGAGAATCCTTGGCATCAGGTGGCAGGACCGTATCTCCAACACAGAAGTCCTCGAGGCAGCCAACATCCCCAGCATATACACCATCCTGAGTCAGCGGTGATTGAGATGGCTTGGCCATGTGAGCTGCATGGAAGATGGCAGGATCCCCAAGGACGCATTGTACAGCGAGCTGGTCACTGGTGTCAGACCCACCGGCCGTCCATGCCTCCGCTTTAAAGACGTCTGCAAACGTGACATGAAGTCCTGTGACACTGACCACAAGTCGTGGGAGTCAGTTGCCAGCGATCGCCAGAGCTGGCGGGCAACCATAAAGGCGGGGCTAAAGAGTGGCGACTCGAAGAGACTTAGCAGCTGGCAGGAAAAAAAGACAGAAGTGCAAGGAGAGAGCCAACTGTGCAACAGCCCCGACAAGCAATTTTATCTGCAGCACCTGTGGAAGAGTCTGTCACCTAGAATTGGCCTTTATAGCCACTCCAGGCGCTGCTTCACAAACCACTGACCACCTTTAGGCGCTTACCCATTGTCTCTTGAGACAAGGAGGCCAAAGAAGAAGATATCTGATAGCAATGGCTCTTAAGGTCATAGAGTGATAGAGTTTTACAGCACAGATACAGGCCCTTCAGCCCAACGCGCCTGCAGCAACCATCAAGCACCCATCCAAAACTAATCCCACTTCCCCGCACTTGGCCCGTAGCCTTGTATGTTATGGCGTTTCAAGTGCTCATCTAAATACTTCTTAAATGTCTTGAGTATTCCTGCCCCTACCACCCCTTCAGGTAGTGTGCTCCAGATTCCAACCACCTTCTGGGTAAAAACATTTCTCCTCAACTCTCCTCTAAACCTCCTGCCCCTTACCTTAAACCTATGCCCCCTAGATATTGACCTCTCTGCTAAGGGAATAAGCTTCTTCCCATCTATCCTATCAATGCCCCTCATAATTTTGCATACCTCTATCAGGTCCCCCTCAGCCTTCTCTGCTCCAAGGAAAATAACCCCAGCTAACCAGTCTCTCTTCATAGCTGAAATGCTCTAGTCCAGGCAACATCCTGGTGAATTGCCTCTGCACCCTCTCCAGTGCAATCACATCCTTCCTATAGTGTGGGGCCTAGAACTGTACACAGTACTCCAGCTGCGGCCTAACCAGCGTTTTATACAGCTCCATCATAACCTCCCTGCTCTTATATTCTGTGCCTCGGCTAATAAAGGCAAGTATCCCATATGCCTTCCTAACCAACTTATCTACCTGTGCTGTTGCCTTCAGTGATCTATGGACACGTATACCAAGGTCCCTCTGAACTCCCTAGGGTCCTACCATCCATTGTATATTCTCCTGCCCAGTTAATCCTCCCAAAGTGCATCACCTCACACTTCTGAGGATTAAATTCCATTTGCCACAGCTCCGTATATATATCGTCCTATAATCCTCACTATTTATGATACCACCAATTTTCGTGTCATCTGCAAACTTACTGATCATACCTCCTATATTCACATCTAAATCATTAATGCACACTACAAACGGCAAGGGTCCCAGCACCGATCCCTGCGGTACTGCACTGGTCACAGGCCTCCATTCGCAAAAACAACCCTCTACCATCACCCTCTGCCTCCTTCCACTAAGCCAATTTTGAATCCAATTTGCCAAATTACCCTGGATCCCATGGGCTCTTACTTTCTTAACCAATCTCCCATGCGGAACCTTATCAAAAGCCTTACTAAAGTCCATGTAGATGACATCAACTGCTTTACCCTCATCTACACCTCTAGTCACCTCCTCGAAAAATTCAATCAAATTTCTTTAGACACGATCTCCCCCGACAAAGCCATGCTGGCTATCCATGATTAATCCCCATCTCTCCAAGTGGAGATTAATCCTGTACCTCAGAATTTTTTCCAATAATTTCCCTACCACTGATGTTAGACTCACAGGCCTATAATTACCTGGTTTATCCCTGCTACCCTTCTTGAATAATGGTGCCATATTCACTATCCTCCAGTCCTCTGGCACCTCTCCTATGGCCAGACAGGATGTGAAAATTTGTGTCAGAGCCCCCGCTATCTCCTCCCTTGCCTCACATAACAGCTTGGGATACATCTCATCTGGACCAGAGAAGGTCCCTCTCTTTAAAGCAATAAACTGTTTTCCACTCATGAGAAACATGTAGGGTAGGGTGTGATCAAGAGCTAAGTCTAAGGAAAATCTATTAATTTTTCTTTTAATTTACTTTAAACCTGCTTCAATGTCTATGTAAAGGTAACTGAGAGACTCACTGAATAGACACCCCCCCCCCACTCCCCCAGACAGGGGAAACATCTTTCCTGCATCCACACTGTCGAACCCTGTAAGAATTTTGTATGTTTCAATGAGATCACAGTACAGCTACAACACTGGCATTTATCCAGCAATGTGGAAAATTGCCCAGATATGTCCTGTACACAAAAAGCAGGACAAGTCCAACCCGGTTAATTACCGCCTCATCAGTCTACTCTCGCTCATCAGTAAAGTGATGGATGGTACCGTCGACAGTACTATCAGGCGGCGCTTGCTTAGCAATAACCTGCTCCGTGACGCGCAGTTTGGATTCCGCCAGGGCCACTCAACTCCTGACATCATTACAGCCTTGGTTCAAACATGGACAAAAGAGCTGAACTCAAGAGGTGAGGTGAGAGTGACTGCCCTTGACATCAAAGCAGCATTTGACCGAGTATGACATCGAGGTGCCCTAGCAAAACTGGAGTCAATGGAAATCAGGGGGAAACCTCTCCGCTGGTGGGAGCGCAAAGGAAGATGGTTGTGGTTGTTGGAGGTCAATCATCTCAGCTCCAGGTCATCACTGCAGGAGTTCCTCAGGGTAGTGTTCTAGGCCCAAACATCTTCAGCTGCTTCATCGATGACCTTCCTTCAATCATAAAGTCAGAAGTGGAGATGTTCACTGATGATTGCACAATGTTCAGCACCATTCGAGACTCCTCAGATACTGAAGTTGTCAGTGTAGAAATGCAGCAGGACCTGGACAATATCCAGGCTTGGGCTAATAAGTGACAAGTAACATTTGTGCCACACAAGTGCCAGGAAATGACTATCTCCAACAAGAGAGAATCTAACCATCTCCCCATGATATTCAATGGTATTATGATCACTGAATCCCCCAAGATCAACATCCTGGGGGTTATCCGAAACTAACTGGAGTAGCCATATAAATACTATGGCTACAAGAGCAGGTCAGAGGCTAGGAACCCTGCAGCGAGTAACTTACCTCCTGACTCCCCAAAGCCTGTCCACCATCTACAAGGCACAAGCCAGGAGTGTGATGAAACACTTTCCAGTTGCCTGGATGGGTGCAGCTCCGATAACACTCAAGAAGCTGAACACCATCCAGAACAAAGCAGCCCGCTTGATTGGCACCCCATCCACAAACATTCACTCCCCACCACCAACGCACAGTGGCAGCAGTGTGTACCATCTGAAAGATGCACAGCAGCAATGTACCAAGGCTCCTTCGACTGCAACTTCCAAACCTGCAAACTCTACCACCTACAAGGAGAATGGCAGCAGATGCATGGGAACACCACCACCTGCAAGTTCCCCTCCAAGCCACACACCACCCTGACTTGGAACTAGATCGCCATTCCTTCACTGTCGCTGGGTCAAAATCCTGGAATCCCCTTCCTAACAGCACTGTGGGTGTACCTACCCCACATGGACTGCAGCAGTTCAAGAAGGTGGCTCACCGCCAGCTTCTCAAGGGCAATTAGGGATGGGCAATAAATGCTGGCCTAGCCAGCGACGTCCACATCCCGTGAATTATGAAAGGTCACTGACCTGAAATGTTAACTTTGCTTCTCTCTCCACAGATGCTGCCAGACCTGCTGAGTATTTTCAGTACTTTTTGTTTTTATTTCACATTCCACCTAGTTTTGTGTTATCAGCACGACCCCGAGCTTCCGGTTGCTGGCCATTTCAACACTCCCCCTGCTTTTGTGCCCACAACTCTGTCCTGGAATTGCTGCAGTGTTCCAGTGAACATCAACGCAAGCTCGAGTAACAGCACCTCATTTACCGATTAGGCACGCTACATTGAGTTCAATAATTTCATAGTATGACAGGCCCCTATTTTTATTTTTAGTTATTTTTTCTTTTTCCTTGTTCATTTTATTTTACTTTGTTTCTACTGTGCCTGCCTGCTGATTTTTTCATGTTTGTGCTTGGGGCCAGGGCTGTTCATTTTTCTGTCAATTAATACCCTTTCTGTACTAATGCTTTGTCTTTCAACACACCATTAACATACCATTTGCCTTTGCTCCATGACCTTCTGGTCAGTTATTCTCTGTGACCTTGTCCTATCAACACCTTCTCTTTTGTTATCTCTTGCCCCGCCCCTGCTTTACTTGCTTAAAACCTATTACATTTCTCATATTTGCCAGTTCTGATGAAGGGTCACTGACCTGAAACGTTAACTCTGCTTCTCTCTCCACAGATTCTGCCAGACCTGCTGAGTATTTCCAGCATTTCTTGTTTTTATTTCAGATTTCCAGCATCTGCAGCATTTTGCTTTTATATTAATGTGGAAACAATACATTGATATAGATTGTGAATAGCTGGGGTTCAGGCACTGATCCTTGCGGTACCCCACTATTCACAGCCTGCCAACCTGAGAAAGACCTGTTTATTCCTATTTTCTGTCCGTTAATCAGTTCTCAATCCATACCAGTATATTATCCCCAATCCCATGTGCTCTCATTTAGTTAACGAACCTCTTGCGTGGGACCTTATAGAAAGCCTTCTGAAAATCCAAATACAGCACATCCACTGGTCAACAACAATCATTTTCTATGCGTCCGGTTATCACATCCTTTATAATAGATTCTTGCATTTTCCCTATTACCTCCTGATGGCAGATCGAGGCACCAACATTCCAACATCATTTTAAACATGACCTGTTCCCCGCCAGAGAATATATTGAGATGGCCACAGCTGCAGGCACAGGGCTCCCCCTCCACAGTAGCGGTCTAGAAGCTATGTCCAGTTCTAACCTAACCTTTTCCAAAAGTCTTCAGAGGGCGTCTCCATCTTAATGCACCCTCTCTCTCCTACATACATCAGCAGCTCCCACCTCAGACAGTGGGGCTGCCAATCTGAGAGTGCAGGAGAGCCTCCTATTGCTTCTCCAGCCTCCGTAGCCCACCCCCTGTTCTTAATTGGACGGCAAGTAGCTCCCTGGCTATTAATTGGCCAGCTCGTAAAAAATCATGCTGAGTGTCAGGTACCAAAGCATTGCAGGGTCAGGACCTGTAAATGCACTGACATCGGGGTCCCAACCCCACAACTAAAATCCAGCCCTGTGAGTTCAAATCCCAACTTGGGAAATTGAATTCAATCAATCAGTGGAAGTGATCTGATGAAATCAGTCTGAGAGCGGCCACTGGTTCACTTCTGAGAAGAAATTTACTGCCCTTATCTGGTCTGGCCTACATGCAACACCAGTTCCACAGCAAATAGTGCACTCTTAATGCCTTCAGGGCAACTATGGATGGACAATACATACTGCCTTGCCAGTGTCACCCAAATTACAAAAACAATTTGAAAAAAGCCTGTCTCACCATTTATGGTATTTTCTAAACCTTCTTGATTTAATCTCCTAATTCAAAGGTACCATTCTCTTTGATGACATGGATATTTACCAATTAAAGGCACTAGAGTTGCACGTAAAGGGAAGAATAGAAAAACAGAATAGTTTTTACATGGAGAGAAACTGTAGAATGCTGTGGTATAGAAAGATCTGGGAGTCCTTGTACATGAATCACAAAATGTTAACATGCTGGTACAGCAAGTAATTAGGAAAACAAATAGAAATGTTGACATTTATTACAAGGGGGATGGAGTAGGAAAGTAAGAAAGTCTTGCTACAACAGTATAGGATGTTGGTGAGACCTCACCTAGAGTACTACGTACAGTTTTGGTCTCCTTGCTTAAGGAGGGATACACTTGCATTGGAAGAAGTTCAAAGAAGGTTCACTGGGCTGATTCCTGGGATGAATGGGTTGTCTTATGAGCAAAGGTTGAGCAGGTTGGACCTAAACTCATTGGAGTTTAGAAGAATGAGAGGTGATCTTATTGAAACATAAAAGGATTCTGAGGGGGCTTGACAGGGTAGATGCTGAGAGGGTGGTTCCCCTCATGGGGGAATCTAGAACTCGGAGGCACAATTTCAAAATAAGGGGTGTCCCTTTTAAGACGGAGATGAGGAGGAATTGTTTCTCTCAGGAGGGTCATTACTCTTTGGAACTCTCTTCCCTCCAGCAGTGGAGAATGGATCACTGAATATATTCAAGGCTGAGTTAGACAGATTTTTGATCTACAAGGGAGTAAAGGGTTATGGGAGGCAGAAGGGAAAGTGGAGATAAGGCCACAATCAGTTCAACCATGATCTCATTGAATGGCAGAGCAGGTTCAAGGGGCTGAATGGACTACTCCTGCTCCTATTTCTTATGATCTTATCATCAGTCAGTTTAACCTTGGTGCTTTTAGAGATGATGGCTGGATGTTACAAAGACCACGGCATCAGGCTCATCGTGGGGGGGGCGGGCGGGTGGGGGGAACCGGAAGTTTGGTTGTGGCAGAGGCCTGCCTCGGAGCTCGACAGCAGGAGGGCATGGCCCAATTCTCTTGGCGGTGGTGAGGCTCCGTGGCGGCCTCACCACCACTGGGCGACAGGACCAGCGTCTACATATATAAATCAATGAAATGAATACATTAAAATAAACTTACCAGAAATCTTACAGGTCTGCGGCAATACTCAGTGCGGCAGCCCCACGCCTTCAATTCCCCGTTTGGGGAAAGCCGGTGTGATACTGGTGGGGATGGGGGGAGGAGTTAAGATTTCCAGTGTGGCGGGGTCAGATAAAGGTGTAGGGAATGGTGGGAAGGGGTGATCTTTAAACTTTGTGCAGTCTGGGGGAGCGGGGCGAAAGTCAGATTTCAAAGGTGTTTTGCGGGGGGGGGGTGGGGGTGGGGGGGAGGGCAAATAGTTAATGTAATTGTTACTGGGGGTGGGAAAGGGGTATTAGAAAATTTAATAAATTTTGGGGCGGGTGGTATCTTTAAAAATTTAAATATGCCAACAGGGCTGGCTGCCCTTTAAGAATGGCGCCAGCGCCTGCGCACAGGCAGCTGACGTCAGTGCCGGGGACGGACAGCCTGCCCCCTGCATTGACTGGGGGGTGGGTGGAGGAGGTGGGCCGCCCAAGCTATTTAAACGAACCGCCACGCGGGAGATTGCGGCAGCTCTTTGGCGTGCGGCCCGCCTAGCCCAACAATCTAGGACAAAATTAACAAAGTCTTACACTAGTGTGGATTAATTAAGGAAAACCAGCGTGGATTTGTTTAAGGCAAATCCTGTTGAAGGTTTTATGCTGAGGTAACAGAGCAGGTTGAATAGGACAACACAGTTGATGTAATGTACATGGACTTCGAAAAGGCATTTGATAAGGTGCACATAATAGGCTTGCCAGCCAGGCTGAAGCTCATGGAATACAAGGGACAGTGACATAATGGATATGAAGTTGGCTGAGTAACAAGAAACATACGAACATACAAATTAGGAGCAGGAGTAGGCCACTTGGCCCCTCGAGCCTGCTCCGCCATTCAATATCATGGCTGATCTGATTGTAACCTCAACTTCACAATCCCGCCTACCCCTGATCACCTTTCACCCCCTTGCTTAGCAAGAATCTATCTACCTCTGCCTAAAAATATTCAAAGGCCTTGCTTCCACTGCCTTTTAAGGAGGAGAGTTCCAAAGACTCACAACCCTCAGAGAAAAAAATTTCCCCTCATCTCTGTCTTAAATGGGTGACCCCTTATTTTTAAACAGTGACCCCTAGTTCAAGATTCTCCCACAAGATGAAACATCCTTTCTGCATACACCCTGTCAAGACCCCTCAGGATCTTATATGTTTCAATCAAGTCACCTCTTACTCTTCTAAATTCCAGTAGATACAAGCCTAGTCTGTCCAACCTGTCCTCCTAAGACAGCCCATCCATTCCAGATATTAGTCTAGTAAACCTTCTCTGAACTGCTTCCAATGCATTTACTTCCTTCCTTAAATAAGGAGGCCAACATTGTACACAGTACTCCAGATGTGGTCTCACCATTGCCCTTTATAGCTGAAGCACAGCCTCCCTACTTTTGTATTCAATTCCCTTTGCAATAAACAATACCATTTTGTTAGCTTTCCTAATTACTTGCTGTACCTGCATACTAACCTTTTGCAATTCATGCATTAGGACACCCAGATCCCTCTGCATTTCAGAACTCTGCAATCTCTCACCATTTAGATAATATGCTTTTTTTAAATTCTTCCCGCTAAAATGCACAATTTCACATTTTTCCACATTATACTCCATTTAAAATGGAGAGTAATGGTGAAAGGTTGTTTGTCGGACTGGAGGAAGATATACAGTGGGATTCCCCGGGGTTTGGACTGGGACCGCTGCTTTTTTTGATATATATTAATGACCTAGACTTGAGTGTATAGGGCACAATTTCAAAATTTGCAGATGACATAAAACCTGGAAGTAATATGAATTGTGAGGAGGACAATGATAGACTTCAAAAGGGCACAGACAGGCTGGTGGAATGGGCAGAACTGTGGCAGATGAAATTTAATGCAGAGAAGTGTAAAGTGACACATTTTAGTAGGAAGAGTGAGGAGAGGCAATATAAAATAAAGGATACAATTCTAAAGGGAGTACAGGAACAGAGAGATCTAGGGGTACATGTGCATTAACTGTTGAAGGTGGCAGGACATGTTGAGAAAGTGGCTGAAAGGAATATGGGATCCTGGGCTTTATAAATAGATGCAGAGAGTATAAAAGCAAGGAAGTTATGATGAACCTTTATAAATCACTCTTTTGGCCTGAACTGGAGTATTGTGTTCAATTCTGGGCACCACATTTTAAAGCCTTCACATCCTTCCTAAAGAGGGTGCAGTAAAGATTTATGAGAATGGGTCCAGGGATGAGGGACATCAGTTACGAGGATAGACTGGAGAAACTGGGGTGGTTCTCCTTAGAGAAGAGAGGGTCGAGAAGAGACTTGATAGACCCCTTATGATTTTGAACACCTCTAAGACACAGTAGATAGAGTGAAACTGTTCCCATTGACAGAACAATCGAGACCCAGAGAACACTAACTTAAGGTGATTGGCAAACGAAGGAACAGCAACATGAGGAAAAACGTTTTTAAGTAGCAAATGGTTAGGATCTGGAATGCACTGCCTGAGTGTGTGCTGGAGGTAGATCCAATTGTGGCTTCCAAAAGAGAATTGGATAAGCACCTGAAGAGAAAATATTTGCAAGGCTACAAGGAAAAGGGGTGGGGAGCGGCAGTAGTGGTCTAGTTGAATTGCTGTTGCAGAGAGCTGGCATGGACATGACTGGCTGAATGGCCTCTTCTGTGCTGTAACCATTCTATGATTACTCATACAAAAACAGAATAATGCTGGAAATCTGAAATAAAAACAGAAAACGCTGGAAATACTCAGCAGGTCATTTAGCATCTGTGGAGAAAGAAAAGGAGTTAACGTTTCAGGTCTGTAACCTTTCAACAGAACCATTCTGATGCTGCCTGGCCTGCTGAGTATTTCCAGCATTTTCTGTTTTTATCTATGATTCCTTATGTTTGGATGGAAATGATGGTCTGATTTATTTTAGCTTGGGTGATTGTAAACAATAACCTCAATTGTTCTGACTGATAATTCCAACTCTTCAGGTCTAGGGAAAAATCTCATAGTTCTGAATATCTGGTACAGTTCCTAATGAGTCAGCTTTGTGTTGTACTAGAGGCAGCTAAGTACCATTGTAACTTTTGACTGCCATTTCCAAAAGGCTACATTGAATGTAAATGTACCCACTCCTGCCAGTGGAGAAGCTTAAAAGGGCATCTCTGAAGATAGGGGTTGAATTGACAGCTCCTTGTCCAGGCAGAGAAATATATCTGGCTGTTTTCTCTTTGTTCTTCAGTTCTCTTGATCACTGTGAGGTCTCAATTTCCTCCAATTAAATTGTGGAAAGGCAAAAGCCATTGTCTTTGGTTCCTCTCACACTCCATCAGCTTTCTAACCACTGACTCCATTCCTCTCCCAGGCCACTGTCTGAGACAAACCCAGATTGTTCACAACCTTGGCATTCTCTGTGAGCCTGAGCTGAACTTCTGACTCCACAGACTCGTCATTACCAAAACCGCCTACTTCCACCTCTACAACATCCAGCTCCTTCCCCTCTCGGCTCCGCTGTTCTTAAAACCCATCTTCATCCCTTTGTTACCTCTAGACTTGATTATTCCAATGTTTTCCTGACTGGTCTTCAACTTCCACCCTACATAAATTTGAGCTCATCCAGAGTTGTGCTGCCTGTACCCTAACTCATCCTGTGCTCTCTGCCCTAAACTGGTTCCCAGTCCACCAATGCCTCAATTTTAAAATTGTTTTTTTTAAATCCCTCCATGGCATTGTCCTTCTCTATCTCTGTAATCTCCTCCTGCCCTACTACCCTCGGAGACCTCTGTGCTCCAATCTGGCCTGTTGGCCATCTCTGATTTTAATTACTCCACCATTGGTGGCCATGTTGTTAGCTGCAAAGGTCCTAAGTTGCAAAATTCTCTCCGAAAACACCTGCATCTCTCTACCTCTCTCTCCTCCTTCAAGCCACTCTTTAAAACCTGCCTTTTAATCAAACTTTCGGTCATCTGCCCTAAAATCTCATGTGGTTCGGTGTCAAATTTTGTTTGATAATGTGTCCTCCTTTATGACCTTTGAATCTGTTAAAGGTGCTATATAAATGCAGTTTGTTGTTGCTGAACCAGACTTCCTTTCTGTTTATATTACAGATGCTGATCTATAGTTTTAGTCCAGGCCTTTGGATTACTAGTCCAGTAACATACGCACTACATTACTCTTTGACAGCCAAGGTGCGTTATGTTACTTGTCTTTGGGGCAGAAAACAACAGAAATACCTATAATTGCAATAATACTGTTCATTTAAAGATTGATTACTGATGCCTTCTTGTCTCCCTCCCATATATTAAACATTTGGGACATGTAAAAAAATGGTTTTGGGAGGGAGCATGGGTAAACAGCTGATCAACCTTTAACTGGTTACATCTCCATTTTATCAGTACGATCTGCAAGAACTCACACTCCATCATATCATTCATACTTCTGAAATTATTGAATGGATATGCTATTGTAAATATTATTTTAAAGAGCTAAATATTTGCAACAAAAATAAACTGGAAATGAGCTAGAGGTCCAAAGACAATATAGTCCTTATATTGGTTCCTTTCACTCTGTTTTGAAAAGTGAATTAATTTGCACAGATTGTCTCAGTCAACCTATTAAGCTGAAATCATGTTACACACAACTTTTTGTTTCCTCAAATTTTCTCTCCTGTCCAGAAGGCAGTAGCTCATACTGTAAGTATCAAAGGTTAATAACAAGAGAGCATAAACACAAGATTAAATGTCAGTGATCTGGAACAGAGAGAAACTTCTCCACACAGAAGGCTGTGGAATTCATTTCCAGTATTAGGAGTTGAGGCAGAAACTATGTGAACATTCAAGGTTATATGGGATAGGTGTATGATGAAAAGGGGTTCTAAGGATTTGGAAACAGGATAGGGTAAGTATCGTTATATCTATTTGCTCATGTTGAGGGTTAATGAAAACATGGACAGAAGCTGCACCAACATGTAACAGCTGTATAAAGTACCAACACTCTTTTGAACAACATCTTCTTGATATTAAGCCTGTACAAAACCCAGCCCAGTGGCAGAGACAGTTTTATGTCAGGACCCTGCATATTAGAATGTTACTACCTATATGTGGAACAGTGGCGCAGTGGTTAGCACCGCAGCCTCACACCTCCAGCGACCCGGATTCAGTTCTGGGTACTGCCTGTGCGGAGTTTGCAAGTTCTCCCTGTGACCGCGTGGGTTTCCTCCAGGTGCTCTGGTTTCCTCTCACAGCCAAAGACTTGCAGATTGATAGGTAAATTGGCCATTGTAAATTGCCCCTAGTGTAGGTAGATGGTAGGAGAATGGTGGGGATGTGGGAGGGAATATGGGATTAATGTAGGATTAGTATAAATGGGTGGTTGTTGGTCAGCACAGACTCGGTCGGCCAAAGGGCCTGTTTCAGTGCTGTATCTCCAAATAAAATTTAAAATTTAAACAGCAGAATAAAACAAATTCACTCAAAAGTGAATCCTTCATAAAATCTAATCTTATTTAAATTGTTAATTTCAGGGCATTTTTTGGAACAGACCTGACCTTTATTTATTGGTCAAATAAAAATTTCCATTTTGTTGACACTGTATATTAAAGTGCCACCTCTCCGTGCCACAGATTAGGGGAAGGCACGGATTTGAATTTCTCTCCAATCATATCCCAATTTGAGCTGTATCATGCAGAAACTGAGTGAAAGAAAATCGGAGGGAGTCTCATGTTGGTCTTTAGCAGCCACCAATGCGGGCACTAGTGGCAACCCGGGAGCAGGTCATGAACCAAACATCTTGATTAAAGGTATCAAGCTATGTGGATAAAGAAAAAGGCGCAAAAAGCAGTCATGATGGGCCGAATGGCCTCCTTCTGCACACTATTGTTCTATGATTCCATGAAAAATACTAAACCAAAAAGGGAAAAGATACACTGATACCAACATAAAGATTTTTTTTAAAAAGCAACAATTAAAATTAAAACATGAAAATAAGATAAATTGCCACAGTTGCAGGCAAAGCAGTGAGGAGATTTTTGGAAGGGAGGGAGCAGTCAGGCACCAGTAATCCCACATGCACCCATTGACCATTTCAAAAATTGCAATGGCAGAGTTTGGAGAAGGAGTCAACCAATCATCTTTTCAGTCAGATGCAGCACGTGATATGCAGGAATGGTGGTGGAGGAAAAGAAAGACAGTGAGAATGAAATACAAATGCCTTATCCTTCAATTGCACTCTCAGTTGGTTTCAGAAGGACTTCCAAATCAATAATGTACAGGTATAAATATGATAACTTAAATGCAAAACGTTCCAAGAAAGTTTAAACATCTAAAAAATGTTACCTCATTTTCTGCAGTGGGAGAAGGAGTAATGGAGCTCAATGATTCTCTTTGTATGTCTGAGAACTCTGTTGATGTAGGTACTGGCCGCTCCCATTGGGTAGTGCCCGTTGGTATGTGCCAATAATAGATGCCAGCGACATCATTGATCTTCTTCCATCCTGGCGGGAGATCAGGGTCAGTCTGAAATGATTGATCACTCCATATATCTGCTGGGAAGGGGAGTTGAAAAAAACATTAACCAAATTAAAACACTGATTTAACCCTTTGAGGGTCACAGCAGCATTTCTGATTATTAAAATAAGTCAAAGTTTAGAGACCAGTTAGTAGTGAGTGGGTCAGATAATGAAGTCAGTGTGACTAAGGGGAAGAGCAGGCAAGGAGCAGATGATGAATATAAAGGGACTGGTGGTCTGAGGTGCATTTGTTTTAATGCAAGAAGTGTAGTAGGTAAGGCAGATGAACTTAGGGCTTGGATTAGTACCTGGGAGTATGATGTTATTGCTATTACTGAGACTTGGTTGAGGGAAGGGCATGATTGGCAACTAAATATCCCAGGATATCGATGCTTCAGGCGGGATAGAGAGGGAGGTAAAAGGGGTGGAGGAGTTGCATTACTGGTCAAAGAGGATATCACAGCTGTGCTGAAGGAGGGCACTATGGAGGACTCGAGCAGTGAGGCAATATGGACAGAACTCAGAAATAGGAAGGGTGCGGTAACAATGTTGGGGCTGTACTACAGGCCTCCCAACAGCGAGCGTGAGATAGAGGTACAAATATGTAAACAGATTATGGAAAGATGTAGGAGCAACAGGGTGGTGGTGATAGGAGATTTTAATTTTCCCAACATTGACTGGGATTCGCTTAGTGTTAGAGGTCCAGATGGAGCAGAATTTGTAAGGAGCATCCAGGAGGGTTTTCTAGAGCAGTATGTAAATAGTCCAACTCGGGAAGGGGCCATACTGGACCTGGTGTTGGGGAATGAGCCCGGCCAGGTTGTTGAAGTTTCAGTAGGGGACTACTTTGGGAATAGTGATCACAATTCCGTAAGCTTTAAAATACTCATGGACAAAGACGAGAGTGGTCCAAAAGGGAGAGTGCTAAATTGGGGGAAGGCCAACTACACCAAAATTCGGCAGGAGCTGGGAAATGTAGATTGGGAGCAGCTGTTTGAAGGTAAATCCACATGTGATATGTGGGAGGCTTTTAAAGAGAGGTTGATTAGCGTGCAGGAGAGACATGTTCCTGTGAAAATGAGGGATAGAAATGGCAAGATTAGGGAACCATGGATGACAGGTGAAATTGTGAGACTAGCTAAGAGGAAAAAGGAAGCATACATAAGGTCTAGGCGGCTGATGAAAGACGAAGCTTTGAAAGAATATCGGGAATGTAGGACCAATCTGAAACGAGGAATTAAGAGGGCTAAAAGGGGTCATGAAATATCGTTAGCAAACAGGGTTAAGGAAAATCCCAAAGCCTTTTATTCATATATAAGGAGAAAGAGGGTAACTAGAGAAAGGATTGGCCCACTCAAGGACAAAGGAGGAATGTTATGCTTGGACTCAGAGAAAATGGGTGAGATTCTAAACGAGTACTTTGCATCGGTATTCACCGAGGAGAGGGACATGACGGATGTTGAGGTTAGGAACAGATGTTTGATTACTCTAGGTCAAGTCGGCATAAGGAGGGAGGAAGTGTTGGGTATTCTAAAGGGCATTAAGGTGGACAAGTCCCCAGGTCCGGATGGGATCTATCCCAGGTTACTGAGGGAAGCGAGAGAGGAAATAGCTGGGGCCTTAACAGATATCTTTGCAGCATCCTTAAACACGGGAGAGGTCCCGGAGGACTGGAGAATTGCTAATGTTGTCCCCTTGTTTAAGAAGGGTAGCAGGGATAATCCAGGTAATTATAGACCGGTGAGCCTGACGTCAGTGGTAGGGAAGCTGCTGGAGAAGATACTGAGGGATAGGATCTATTCCCATTTGGAAGAAAATGGGCTCATCAGTGATAGGCAACATGGTTTTGTGCAGGGAAGGTCATGTCTTACCAACTTAATAGAATTCTTTGAGGAAGTGACAAAGTTGATTGATGAGGGAAGGGCTGTCGATGTCATATACATGGACTTCAGTAAGGCGTTTGATAAGGTTCCCCATGGCAGGCTGATGGAGAAAGTGAAGGCGCTTGGGGTCCAAGGTGTACTAGCTAGATGGATAAAGAACTGGCTGGGCAACAGGAGACAGAGAGTAGCAGTAGAAGGGAGTTTCTCAAAATGGAGACGTGTGACCAGTGGTGTTCCACAGGGATCCGTGCTGGGACCACTGTTGTTTGTGATATACATTAATGATTTGGAGGAAAGTATAGGTGGACTGATTAGCAAATTTGCAGACGACACTAAGATTGGTGGAGTAGCAGATAGTGAAGGGGACTGTCAGAGAATACAGCAGAATATAGATAGATTGGAGAGTTGGGCAGAGAAATGGCAGATGGAGTTCAATCAGGGCAAATGCGAGGTGATGCATTTTGGAAGATCCAATTCAAGAGTGAACTATACAGTAAATGGAAAAGTCCTGGGGAAAATTGATGTCCAGAGAGATTTGGGTGTTCATGTCCACTGTTCCCTGAAGGTGGCAACGCAGGTAAATAGAGTGGTCAAGAAGGCATACGGCATGCTTTCCTTCATCGGACGGGGCATTGAGTACAAGAGTTGGCAGGTCATGTTACAGTTGTATAGGACTTTGGTTCGGCCACATTTGGAATACTGCGTACAGTTCTGGTCGCCACATTATCAAAAGGATGTGGATGCTTTGGAGAGGGTGCAGAGGAGGTTCACCAGGATGTTGCCTGGTATGGAGGGCGCTAGCTATGAAGAGAGGTTGAGCAGATTAGGATTATTTTCATTAGAAAGACGGAGGTTGAGGGGGGACCTGATTGAGGTGTACAAAATCATGAGAGGTATAGACAGGGTGGATAGCAAGAGGCTTTTTCCCAGAGTGGGGGTTTCAATTACTAGAGGACACGAGTTCAAAGTGAAAGGGGAAAAGTTTAGGGGGATTATGCGTGGAAAGTTCTTTACGCAGAGGGTGGTGGGCACCTGGAACGCATTGCCAGCGGAGGTGGTAGATGCGGGCACGATGGAGTCTTTTAAGATGTATCTAGACAGATACATGAATGGGCAGGAAGAAAAGAGATACAGAACCTTAGAAAATAGGCGACATGTTTAGAGAGAGGATCTGGATCGGCGCAGGCTTGGAGGGCCGAAGGGCCTGTTCCTGTGCTGTAATTATCTTTGTTCTTTGTTCTTTTTTTGGGTCCTTTCCTAGGTTCTTAGACAGAATAAAAGCCACAGCTTTTCAGATGGATGTTAAGTTTCCTATGAATCTGGGAGGGTCCAATTAGATTTCAAGAGTATACAAAGAGCACAATAACTCACAAGAGACTGAACATTTGAAAAATAAATCTTCATCCCACAAAATTAAGTAATTTCCAATTCAGGATGTATAAACTGCAGAAAACATTTGGAACTTTGTTACTGCGCCTTGCTATTTTGTAGTCAGGCGAGACTGTGCTGCCCTCCATTATCAACTTGCCCACTTCTGAAAGACAAAGGACACCTGAGGAGATTTAAGCGAGCAGGATCTGGCCCCTTCAGGGAAATGGGGAAAAAGTGGAGACATTTTAAAGGGAAAAATCTAGACATGCAAGAGTAATAGGTGTTAATTTCTCAAACCCTACACTGGCATTAGGGTCCATTCAGCTAAATAACCTTTTTTATTCTATCCTTCACATTCTCATGTGTTTCATCTTACTTGCTGCAGAATAATGGGCAGAATATTTGCTCCCTGGGGGAGACGGGAGGGCCAGAAAATTGGCCTCGAAGAGCAGTGTGCTGGTTTGCAATTAAGGCTCTTAAAAGGATTATTAAAGGCACTGGGGAGATGCTGATTGCAATGGCCAGGGAATGGAGGAGGCCTCCTGGTGGCAGACCAGGGTGCAGCAGCACTCCATCCCACTAGGGAACCCCACCAACCATGGCCATTGGGCCATCGATGAGGCCGCTGGCTGCCCAGTGGAGAGTGTGCCCTTTCATGATGACAGCCTGGCAGCTACGGTCTTTATAAGTTGAAAGCTTTTTACCTCGTCTCCAGAGAGCACCTTCATTGTAAGGTGCCCTCTCTCTCTCTTACACGCATCAGTAGTTCCCAGCTCAGTCAGTGGACCTGCCATTGTGTCACTGCTGGAGGGTCGCCCATTGGCTCTCCAACCTCAGGAATCTGCCCTCCTTCCTTAATTGGACAGCGAACGCACTCCATGGCCACTAATTGGCCATCCCTAAAGAAATTGCATCGGGCATCCAGTGCCACAGAGTCAGGACCTGGAAGTCCATCCGACTTCTAAACAGAAGTCCAGCCCAATATATTTGTGTTTGCATGCAACAAAGGTCATGTTCTCAATTCCCTAGTATACCAAAACATTCTTCACTGTTACTTTAATCAGTTAATATTTATTTCGCCTGTATTTCGCATTTGGAATCAGACTGCTACTTTCCAAGTGAGACAGAGAGTTTGCAGAATCAGCACATTATTTGTTCAATAAAATGAAACACACCTTTCTAAGGGGTTCTGACAAAAGCGAAGAAACCTGAAACAATGGCGATTACCGCTGACCTGGAAGAAAGCTGAGGAGAGATCTAGCGATGTGTGGCAAAAACCTTATTCTCTCAACGTGCATTTTATCGTAGTTGTTTTAATGAGAATTCCCAGTGTCAAGCTGCAGTGATGGCATCAAGCTGTCTAAGCAGCCAAACATATTAAAGAATTTTCACAGACTGCAAACCAGGAGTTGAAAAGCACTAATAATCAATCCACTTTTTAAAAAATGTATAGACATCTCAAGACTGGGACATACATATCGGCTGAAGGTAGAGACTGAAATATCAACCAAACTTTAATTTTTTTAAAATTATTTTAAAAATCTGGTCTAAAGCATCTAGTATTTAATCATTACAGAGAAATTTAACAACATTCCACTATTTTTTCAGGGACAGATCAGTTATTCAGCAATAGTAATTACTCAGATTGCTGTTAAAAACCCAATTACACTTAATTGAGCAAGGCTCAAATTTTTATGGGGTTTCTAACAGTGATATCAGAGCCACATCAATTGATTTCATTGATTATCAGCTCGGTTGGGATGGGGTTAGGGCCGGGGGGGGGGGGGGGGAGGGGGGGTGAGTCCATACTGCAAGCTGGAGCAGAGCAGTGAATGACTGACCACAACTTCAGGACTTACGTGTTAAACTGTGGTTGTGCTAATTCCTGAAGTTGTGGTCAGATTCAAAGGAATAATGACAGTTTTCTGTCCAAAACCCAGCAAACTCCAGGCCATTATCGCCATTTCTCTTTCCACAAATGCTGCCTCATTTGCTGAGTATTTCTAGCATTTACTGTTTGTACTACCGTTTAAAGGTATGGATACAGCTGATTGGGAATATCTCAGGAACTGCATCTAGCCACAGGCCCAAATGTAGCTACTCAAGTTTGTAAGAACATGCAGCAATAAAACAATAGAAGCTCAATATATATGTCTGTAACCTCACTCTCCATGGTGTGATACCATTTTCTAATGGCTGAAATTATTCACCGACATGGGGGGCTCGATTTCCACTTGAGATGGGAAACAGGAGCCGGGTCTGGTTTGAGGTCAGAAACCTGCCTCCGGTGGGAAACTGATGCAGATTTTCAAATGGGTGAGCTCTTAATTGGTATGGAGACGGGTTGTCTGTCCACTTAGAACCAGTGGAGCTGGGAATGGAGGTGGGCCGGATCAAGTGTGGGGCTCATGCAGACACCCCACTGCAGCCTTCACTGAGGTGCTGGTTGTCCTGAGGGAGAAAGCTGCTGATTGTGCCAAAATCTTGCACTTCACCAGAGGGAAGTTGGATGTCATTGGCAGCTGCAGCTGGCACTAGGGACAGGGAAGATCATTGCTTCATTGATGCCGACCTGGCTCTAATGTTGGAGGTCATTAGGGAGAGGAGGGAGGTCCTCTTTCCGGAGGTTGGCAGGAGGACGCCACCTTGTTCTGCAGCAGGGACACCTCTCTGTTCAGTGGCATCCTCTTCCACTCCTCTTCCTCCCTCAAAGAGCTGTCTCCTTCCAGGGCCTCGCTATCCTCAAGGTCCACAGCTCTCTGGAAGGCCATGTTATGGAGAGCACAGCAGGTCACCACGTTGACTGAGACCCTTGCAGGAGGGTACTGGAAGGTGCCACCCGACCGATCCAGGCACCAGAATCACTTCTTCAGAAGACCAATGGCCTGCTCAATAGTTAGTAGGTGGCATTACCTCTGTGCCTCTGTCTTGGGCTCACGTGGAGAGGTCAGTAGCCATCTCTTCAAGGGATTTCCCTTGTGCCCTATGATCCATTCACACACTTTAAGGGATGGAGTGAAAATCCAAGGCAGCCTAGACTGGTGGAGGATGAGAAGGTCATGGCAGCTGCCAAGAAAGGAGCGCACACATGGAGGAAGCTCTTGTTGTGGTCGCAGACCAGTTGGCGTTGAGGGAGTGAAAACTCTTCCTGTTGATGGATCTTACTGGCTGGTCGCTGGGTGCCTTGATGGCCATGTGGCCACAATCGATGATGCCCTGGGGGAATCCAGCGATGGAGGTGAAGCCCAATGCCCTGCGTGCCTGCGCTGGCCCCCCTGTGTCAAAGTGGATATATTCCCCTGCCCTCCAGAATATGGCATCTGTGACCTGCCAGATATTGTTATGAGCTGCCAACTGTGAGATGCCACCTAGGTCCACAGCTGATCCCTGGAACAACTCGGTTGCATTTAAATGCAGGGCCGAGACCATCTACCTGGATTAACATAGCCTCCTCTGGCACTGGCACTCTCTCATTTCCAGGTAGCTGACGCTTGCGGGGTAGGCCTGATTTCTTAGGTAGCGCCTTCTTCCCCTTACAGCCCCCTGCTGTGCTCCTCTGGCCTCCTCCTGTCCAGGAGGTTGCATCTGCCGAGACCAGCCAAAAGCAAGCATAACCATAGCCAAAAAAAAGCACACCAACGTGACTTCCTACAATATTCTGGAAGTATATTTTACTAAGTATATTCAGCCCCCTGCACAAGGAGCTAATCTCATGGGGTGGAAGATTGCACTTTGGCCACAATTTAAAGGGATGTGGCCATTTAATGTGAGTTAGTGCATGGGGGCGGGGGGCAGCAGAGGTAAAAATACTCACACTGCTTAGAAAGGCTCATAATGTATTGAAACTATTGGTAGCTGTTGATAATGCTGTACTGGTTGGGGTGGAGGGATGTAGTGGTACAGAATCCAATCCTTATTTGTGATTGGTGAAATGGCCTTCATACTGCATGACAAAACTCCAAGGAAGGTTCCCCGTGTGTCATTTGCAGGCTTCCTCCCCAGAGGACTGTGGACCACACATGACATGAGGTGAGATCACAGTTGGGCGCAACGCCCTGTAGAGCGCCAGCAAGGTTTGGGAACAAAACTGACCTAAGACAGCAAAACTACAAGCTTTCGCAAGCGAAAGGTGATGACACCTGAAAAACTAAATGCTGCCTACTTGTGATTCAGAAATGATATGCTGCTTTTGTCCATCCTTTTAGGATGAAACATAAACTCTGGTACTTTTCAGGCACCAGAACATATTCACTCAAAATAGGCAGTTGTATTACAATATCGTTTAAATGAGGAAAACACACCATACAACAGTTGAATCTTTAGCAACATTGGATGTCAGAAATATCTATGGATCCTTGGCATCCAGTATTGCTAGGACATAGGGGTGACTTAAAAATTGGCATATTGGTTGCAATAAGATAACTGCCTGAGAGGAATCGATTGCATTGCTGCAAGTGACATGAAAAATTTAATGAGTTTTTCAATAGATTTTCTCCTTCCCAGAGCCCTGTGGGACTAGAAATTTTATGGAAATGTACTTCCCATTCCTTCACCTCCAAATCAGGGTCAGAGACATCCTCTGCTAGCAGTCCACTGCCACACCACCCTCAGGGTCGAAAGATGTAAGGAGCATTGGCAGATTGATATAAGTAATGCAAAAGTTATGCTCTTTGGTTTATATTTCATCCCTGAAAGGATGAGTAAAAGCAGAGTATGGTTTCTGAATTATAAATTGCCTTCTGTGGACAGCACATAGCTCATCAAGTTTCTTCACCTTTATGTTGTAATGAACATTTTTAATGTTCATTGTTAACTACACATTTTGTTTTTTTAAAAAGGACTGCACATAGAATATTTTACGGCATTTGAATTCCTTAACTTGGCTATTTTTGAGAAGGAGAAAGGGAATGGCAACTCAACAAATAATTTTAACATTCAAAAAAAAGTAACAGGGAAACATTTTTGATATTGGCAGTGAGAATGCTATTGAAGTTGCAGCACCTTCAATTTTTGTTGCTCAGGTAATGAAATATGTACACAGTGAAATAAGTTCATACAATTGCAATGATATAGAGTGCAGTGCTTCCAGGTTACTGGCTTCTGCACTTATAATATGTGTCCCTCTAAATGACAGGAGACACAATTCAACGGGAACAAGATGCTTGTTCATGAATGACATCCGTTGTGATTGAAGTAGGCTATCTTTCCTTTTCCTCACTGCAGCATGTGATATGGTTGACCATGTCACATTCCTCTATTGCCTTTCCTTCACTGTCCAGCTCTATGGCACTGCCCTCGTATGCGTCCATTCCTATATATCTGAACATAGTGTATTGCCAATAGTGGCTTTTCTTCTCTCTGCATTACCCCCTCAATCCCCTCAGGATCTATTCTGGTGGCCTACCCTTTCTTTTCTAAATGGTGCCCTTTGGTGACATCATCCATAAGCACAGGGCCAGCTTCCATATATAGGCTGCTGATGATTAGGACTATCTCTTCAGCACTTCTCACAACCCTGCAACCAGCTCTACATTTAAAAAAAATATTATTTGTTCATGGGATGTGGGCGTCACTGACTAGGCTAGCATTTATTGCCCATCCCGAGCTGCCTTTGACAAAGTGGCGGTGACCTGCCTTCTTGAACCGCTGCAGTCTTTGGGGTCTAGGTACACCAACAGTGCTGTTAGGAAGGGAGTTCCAGGATTTTGACCCAATGACAGTGAAGGAACAGTGATATAGTTCCAAGTCAGGAAGGGGTGTGGCTTGGAGGGGAACTTGCAGGTGGTGGTGTTCCCATGCATCTGCTGCCCTTGTCCTTCTAGGTGGTAGAAATCGTGGATTTGGAAGGTGCTGGTGAAGGAGCGTTGGTGAGTTGCTGCAGTGCATCTTGTATATAGTACAATAATATAAAAGCAAAATACTGAAAATCTGAAATAAAAACAAGAAATGCTGGAAACACTCAGCAGGTCTGGCAGCATCTGTGGAGAGAGAAGCAGAGTTAACATTTCAGTGAAACATTAACTCTGCTTCTCTTTCCACAGATGCTGCCAGACCTGCTGAGTATTTTCAGCATATTGTATATAGTACACACAGCTGTCACTGTGCGTCGGTGGTGGAGGGAGTGAAGATTGAAGGTGGTGGACGGAGTGCCAATCAAGTGGGCTGCTTTGTCCTGGATGGTGTTGAGCTTCCTGAGTGTTGTGGGAGCTGCACCCATCCAGGCAAGTGCAGAATATTCCATCACACTCCTGACTTGTGCCTTGTAGATGGTGGACAGGCTTTGGGAAGACAGGAGGTGAGTTACTCACTGCAGAAATCTCAGCCCCTGACCTGTTCTTGTAGCCACAGCATTTATATGACTGGTCCAGTTCAGTTTCTGGTCAATGGTGACCCCCAGGATGTTGATAGTGGGGGATTCAGCGATTGTAACGCCATTGAACATCATGGGAAGATGGTTTGATTCTCTCTTGTTTGAGATGAACATTGCCTGGCCCTTGCTTGGCGTGAATGTTACTTACCACTTATCAGCCCAAGCCTGGATATTGTCCAGGTCTTGTTGCATATGGACATGGGCTGCTTCAGTATCTGTGGAGTCGCGAATGGTGCTGAACGTTGTGCAATCATCAGCGAACATCCCCAATTCTGACCTTATGATGGAGGGAAGGTCATTGATAAAGCAGCTTAAGATGGTTGGGTCTAAGACATTACCCTGAGGAACTCCTGCAGTGAAGTCCTGGGACGGTGGTGATTGACCTCCATCAACCACAACCATCTTCCTTTATGCTGGGTATGACTCCAATCAGCAGACAGTTTTCCCCCAATTCCCACTGACTCCAGTTTCGCTAGGGTTCCTTGATGCCATACTTGCTGAAATGCTGCCTTGATGTCATCTTAAATAAAAGTAAATTACTGCAGGTGCTGGGAATCTGAACGAAAAACAGAAAATGCTGGAAATTTGAAATAAAAACAAAAATGCTGGGAATCTGAAATAAAAACAGAAAATGCTGGAAATACTCAGAAGATCTAGTAGCATCTCTGGAGAGAGAAAGAGCGTTAACATTTTAGGTCGATGACAGGTTCTGCTGAACAATCTCCTACCACTTCTCTCAACCAGCTCCATGCTGTTAAACTGCTTGATGAGTTATAACTTCAATTGTTTTTGGCCCCCATCACAAACTGTGTTTCCTGTTGCTGACTGCATCCTCCTTTCTAACCACTTTCTCAAGATCAACTGCAGCAAACAAAATCTTGGCATCCAGTTTGGACCCAAGCTAAGCTTCAAACCTGACATTCCATCGATCATCAAGGCTGCTTTCTTCCAACTCTACAACACTGCCTGCCTCTGGTGCTACCTCAGTCTATCCACCATTGAAACCCTCATCTGTGTTTTGGTCACCTCTGGGTTCATTTTCTATCATGTCTTTTCCACCGGCCTCCCAGATTGAATCCCACTTGTACATCATCCACTTCTCGGCAACATTCTCCACCCTTATATCCCCTCCCATCTCTCTCCTTTTGTGTATCCCCCTTCCCTCCCTTTGCCCCAGCTACACTCAAACTCTCTCACAAAACCCCTCAGCATCTCAGCTACTCTCTCCACCTTCTCAAAACCCAGCTAACAGACATCTGTTTTCACCTGTAATTAGCATCTGAATGCAGTAACATCTAAACCATTGCTAACACTTAACTTCTGGCACAAAATATAAAAATTCTCCCAGTTAACCTGTTAAAAACTGCCGGAATACACTTACTCCATCCAACATGAAATAAATATTTCCCTCATTCCCCAAAACAGTTTGTGTGTAATTTCAGTCATAGCCTGTACCAAGTTGTTTTCTTAGCGAAAAAAGCTGATCTATAGCCAATTTTAAACCAATAACTTCGAGTGATATTAATCGCGGGGGCTCATTAGAATAACGGCGCCAAGCCGCCCTCTCCATATTACGCGGGGTGAGGCGGGACATTCGGCGCGAGTGCCTTTGACAGCTGTGCAGCAGGTGCTGGGGCCCTACTTTAAGCGCTCCAGCACCTGCTTCCTGACAGCTGTCAAAGAAATACTTACCTGACTGAAGAGTGGGGCTGGCAGAAAAGCAGAAAGTGCTGCAGAAATCCAGCAGGTCAGGCAGTATCTGTGGAGAGAGAAGCAGAATTAACTTGTCCAAGTTCACAGACCTGACAGTTAACTCTGCTTCTCTCTCCACAAATGCTGCCTGACCTGCTGAGTGACCCCAGCACTTTCCGCTTTGCTGCCACATACTTACCCTACTCTGTGTCCCAGTGTCCTGTGAATTCGCGATCCTCTTCTCCCACTCAAGTGTAACATTCCTTCTTGTAGGCGTGCTGCACCTGGGTGAATAATCTTAATTTTGCACATTCCAGGACGTGAGACTTAAATAGACTATAAAAAGTATTACAGACATTTACAGAGAACACACTGACACAAATGGGAATACACGGGCATCACAGCAATGTAAATAAGTCTTTCACTAAGTGTTCCTCACCAACGTGTGTGTCCGTTTCTCTGAGGGAATGATGTGAGCCAGCGTGTAGTGCCAATGTCACATCCCTTTGCACCATTGGCCCTTCAGGAGAGCCAACGTATGCAATATCATTGCCATGCCACCATTACACATGAGCGTCTCCACGGACTCTGACATGGACATTGGCTCAGTCAGCTGCTGCCTCTACTGGTTTACACAGGGATGCTGCAAATGTGGACTGGTGCACAGCAGGTAAGCGAGGGTGATGTGTGGCTTGCAGAGCTCATGTCAGTTCCTATGGAGCAGACAGCCTTTGTCTGATAAGCCACTTCCATACATCCCTAACTCACTGCTAGCCCTACGAGCAGAGCCTGGGTGCCATCTGCCCTCCCATGCGTCTTTTATGTTGTAGGTCTTCAGCATCCTCATAGTCCGAGGAGGAATCCTGTTGACACCTCTCATCAAGCCAGGCCTGGCCCCTATTGGGTGCATAGTTGTACAGAGCAGCAAAGAAAGGAGCTGGCCTTTTCGGCCCACAGTACAGGGCATCACCCTATCCATACAGGCATTGGAGGCACTTTTTCAGCATGCCGATCTCCTGCTCAATGGTGGCTCATGTAGCTCAGTGACTGGCATCGTATCTCTCCTCTGCAGCAGTGGTGGAATCTCGCACTGGTGTCAGGAGCCATGTCTGCAAAGGATAGCCCTGATCTCCAAGAAGCCACCCCTCCATCTGAGCCAGTTCAGTGAACAGTGGTGGCAGCCGGGACTGGCGCAAGACCCAGGTGTCATGGCAGCTGCCTGAGAAGTGGTCACACATTCGCTGCAAGCAGCCGCGGTGTTTACATACCAGCTTCACCTAGTTTGAGGGGGCTCCATTAATGGTGACGTCTGCAGGTGGTAGCCTGCCAGGAGGCCTGATGGCCACATGAGCACAGTCTATGAACATTACAACCTATGGTTCTTCGGCAATGGTGCCAGAACCACTGGCCTTCTGGGACTGGCTGTGAGAGTCTGTCCTGAAGCAGATATCCTCATTGGCCCTCTGGTGCAGCGCATTGGCGACCTCCATGATATAGCAGTGCCCTACTGACTGTGACCCTACAAAGGTCTCCGGTGGGCCCCTGAAAGGCTGCAGAGGCATCAGGCTTGAGAACTGCTGCCACTATGAGGAACAAAGGCATGGGATGTCCATAAGAACCCATGGGCTGCAGGTCATCCTTGAGAAGGGCATACAGATGTGTCACCACCCTCTCTATATAAACAATCTCCTCTGACACTGGTGCTCTGACATCCGATGGCATGTCATGTGAGGCCTGTAGATGCACGGCAACCGTAATGGCAGGCTCCCCTTGGGGCATGCTGCTCACGACTAGGGGCCTTTACGTGGATCACACCTGCCTGTTGGTATTGCCTCTGGTACATACAGATCCTCACGTGCAGAGGATCACACAATGTAGGATGAGTCATATCTATCTCCATGTGATAAATAAAGTTGAACTCTGCATGTATTCAAAGGTTCCTAACAGGGCATGGATTGGTGTTGACGAGTACATCAGCTGCTTTCCTGGATCACTATGTGGCGTGCCATGGCATTGCCCATCTGGGCCAACACTCAGAGTGGCACAGCATGACCACATCAAGATCCTACCAGCTGAATTGATTGCCCCCACCATCCATAAAACCTTAATGTTCCTGCCCTTTCTGGCACCCTCCCCAGACACAGGGTGCCAAGTGTGCCATTGCCCCTCACAAACAAAGCGTGTACACTGTTAATGGAGGGATGGTACATGGTACCTCCCTTCACACCAGTACAGTTTTCAGAATGCAGAGTGAGACCCCTGTGTATTCACCCACCCCTCCTCCCTCTAAGAATGCAGAGTTAGACCCTGTGTATCCCTCACCCCTCTCCTCCATTTAAGAATGCAGAGTTAGACCCGTGTATCCCCCCTCCTCCATTTAAGAATGCAGAGTTAGACCCCTGTGTATCCCCCCTCTCTCTTCCCTTTAAGAAAGCAGAGTTAGACCCGTGTATCCCCCCCCCTCCTCCATTTATAAATGCAGTTAGACCCCTGCATATCCCACCCACCATTTAAGGATGCAGAGTTAGACCCCCGTGTACCCCCCCCCCCCCTCTCCTGTAATGCAGAATGAGGACCTGCTGGCTTTTCAGATCGTGAACGGGCCGGCACGTGACTGTCGCCGGTTCAACGAAAAATCCGGCAGTGTCGGTGGAGAGGCGGCAGGCTGCATAATCAGCACAGCTAAGTAAGCATTACCATATGCTAATTGTGGTGCCACCGCCATGTGGCCGGGGGGGTGGGGGGCCACACCAAGGTCCCGCCACCACCGGAAAAATGCGGCGAGCCCGTCTCGAAGTCACGAGTCGAGGCTGGCCTCTCCCTGCAGCATTTTAATCGCCCCCGCGCCACAACCCGGGTGTCAAGGGGCTGGTAAAATTCAGCCCTTTGTGTGTGTTAAATTCATGCATAATCTTAGCTCAGTATTTGAAACCAGTGTCAGGTTTGTGGATCCATTCCATTTCCACAGGGGAAGGGTGGAGAGAAGCTCCAGTGAACACTCACAGTGGATGGAAACAGTCTGCATTAGATGCAGATCTTCAGAATATACACATATTAACAATTTGAAAAAAATGTTATGCTGTCAACTGATAGCAGTAGGCAGTAATTAAGTCACAGCTGTAACAAATGATGATTGTCAAGTAAAGAAGAAAATTGGACAAACACAAAGAAGCAAATCTCTTCTGTAATTAGATAGAATGTAAAATTAAAATATTAATGACCTTAGATAATTCTGAAATACTTTGAAGCACAGCCACCTACAGCAATAAAACAGACATCTACATTCAGTATTATTCTATTGCTTATTCATTCTGCATTTAGTGTTACATTTGATGTGTGCAAATGTGCTGCATTTTCTACTTTATAACAGGAACTACACTTGAAAAGTACTTCATTGGCAGTAAAGCACTTTGGGACATATTGAGCTTGAGAAAGGTGATATATAAATGCAAGTTCTTTCTTAGTTTATTTTTGTGGGAATAGAGAGATTTTACCAAGGCCATTCAGACTATTATTTATTATATTTAGCCAACAGTTTCCACACCTAGTAACTTTTCGGCTGTTGTTGATATTATATAGGATTTCATGCCACATCAGCGACTTCACTCAGAGTTGGCTGCTATGCAGCAATTTCTTGATTTATGCTTTATTTTAAAAAATTAAAAGTCTGTGTTCATTTCCTCTCAGCATTTCGCAACATCAAAAGGTACATTATACAGGAATCTAGGCTTCAACTAGTTTTGTTAAATTAAAAGTTTTTTTTATTTTGAAGAGCGTGAAAAGCTCACAAAGCTCCAAGATCAAGGGCGAGTTACAGCAGCTTTTCAAGAGTGAAAAGATTCCTGAAGATCTAGTCACCAACGGAGATGTACAGTTCAATCTTAAGTAGCATGTTTCCTCACAGAATTTCAACAAGTCTTCAAATCACTTCTGAGATACTGGGTATTTATTATCATTGTTTATAGTTCAGTCATATTAACCGTACTGATCACAAAATTGCTTAGAATTCCTACAGCCCAAAACCCCCATTGTGTCGTTGTATTATCATTCCATCCAAAATGCAATTTAGCAATATTACAGAACCTTTCATGCTTCTAGGAACCATGCAAAACTACCACATAATCTACAAATCTTTAGAGGAAAATGGACCAGCTGGAAATTTTGTCCTGATTTCAGATTTCCTTCCTGGTTCCTTTTCTAATTTAAATTATTACAATTTATATATTTACTAAACAGTAACCCTATACAGAACACCAAACCTTAAAGCACCGGACTTACACAAAAATGGTTAAGTATTTTTAGCTGGTATGAGGGATGGGAGAAGAATATTTTGCATGTGCAGTACAAAATTCTTCTCCCTTTGCACTGATGATGCTCAAAAAAGTATATCTTTTCGCATGTAAAGATCACTTTCATTTCTAACATTTATTACTGGGGTCAATTCTACCCAATAGCCAACTAGCAATGAATGAGAGACAGGTCTGTACAAAGCATTCCTGACTTCGAAACCAAGAACTACACAAAGGGCAGACTACCAGAGCTGCAGTTAAAGCTGTGTCAATTGCAATCAAATTGCAAATAAATCCATTATCTACTTGCTGTCACGTTAGTCACAGAAACCTACATTTCAGTCAACAAACTGAACAGACTGGGTCCAAACTCTTTTTTTTATATATCAAGCATCAAAGTTAGGTTAGACTAACACACACTTCATGGGTTCCTCAAATGCATATTATGGAGCCTCAGAGGCAGATGTAAAGTTTAAATTCATGTTGTCATTAATGTATATTTTCACAGATTTTGGTATTCTAATTTAGGATTTATCTACCAACAAGGCAACATCATTAAGAATAGCCCACCCTAAACCTGCTAGATAAACCAACATAAAAGATATTGGAGGGCAAACAATACTGAATTGCCTGGTTTTCTTGGGACAAAATGCCAGCACTCAAGGATGCATGTAGCCCATAAGCTGTAGTTTCAACACAGCAGGACTGCAGAGTATTATAAAATCTGATCTATGAGTTGCACTTTGTCCCATCTCTCTAAAGACAGTGGAGAGCAGCATGAGACTCATGAAAACAACTTGTATTTAGATAGCACCTTTAACGTGTTAAGATGTTTCATAGCAACGTTAAACAAAAGTTGGCATGGAGTATCAGGTGATATTATGGCAGATGACCAGAAGTTTGGTTTTAAGGAGCATCTTGAAAAAGGGAAAAGAGGTAGCGAGGTGAAGAGGTTTAGGGAAAGAATTATAAGAGCTTAGGGTCTTGGCATCTGCAAGCATGGCCACCGATGGTGGAGCAATTAAAATCAGGGATGCTCAAGAGGCCGGAATTAGAGCAGCACAGATATCTCAGAGGTTTGTAGGGCTGGCGAAAAGGGAGAGGCAAGGCCAAATGGAGATTTGAGAACAAGATGAGAATTTTAAATTGAGGGCAAAGGCATGTGACATCAGGGGCCTGGTAGCAAATGGATTGAAAGCTGACAATAAAACAGAGTATAGGAGTTAAGGGAAGTTTCTCATACTGGTAGAAAGTGGGAAGTGGTGTCCTGCAGGGATATATGCTGGGACCACTGCTTTTTGCCATATACATATGTGATTTGCAATTCGAAATTAGACATATTGTGTCGAACTTTGCAAATAATATCAAATTGGTGGGGGGGGGGGGGGGGACAGTTAATAATGTGGAGGTCTGCACCAAAATACAGGAAGACATAAAAAGACTTGAGAAGTGAGTGAATAAATGACAAATTAGATTCAATATTATGAAGTCTGAGGTGGTTCACTTTTTTAAGAGCAAGGAGGCCACTTGGTCCTTGGAAGGTAAGAAGCTAAATGGGTAAAAGAGCAGAGAGATCTGGAATACAGATACAAAAATTATAAGCAGCAACACAAGTTAATAAAAGCATCGAAAGTGCAAAGGACTTTGCCTAGGTTTCAGTTCTAAAGGAAAAAAATACAAAGGCAGGAACATAATGCTAAATTTATATAGGAAAAGACTGCATTTTTATAACACCTTTCACCACCTCAGGATGTCCTAAACCCTCCTTAACAGCCAATGAAGTATGAAAACCTTGGTTAGAGCACACTCAATGTACTGTGTAGCATGTTACCAGAATTAAGAGGATGCAGCGATCAGAAAAATATTGAGCAGCCTGGCTCTCTTTTCTCTGGAGAACAGAAACCAAGAGGATATGTGACCAAGATCTTTCAAATTATGAAGGGGTTCAATAGGTCAGATATGTCACTGTGTGAGCATAGAAGAAGCAAAGCACACCAGATTCAGTAGTAAACACATTCTACACGTTAATAGTTTTTAATTTCATCAAGTTGGTCAGGTTCATACATTTCCAGGTGCAGATGAAGATTCCTCTCCCCTGCTCAAATGTATATTATCAGCTTCTGGTTATCACCATCCCCTACTGCACCACTGACATTTTCAATCCCCCACACCAATAATCTTCGCTGATCCACAGAATGTGTGTACCACATCAGAGCAAACTATGGGCTGCTGATTGATCCACGATCAAGGAAACAGCGGTGAGAACCAACTCACCAGACGAGTGAAATTCGAACAGTCAAACCATCAGCATGACAAACATGACAGCAAACACAAATAAAACATCCATGCAAGAGGATGAATCACCAAGGCTGGAAGGCCTTTAAAAAAATAAGAGTGTCTCCAGACAACACAGAGCATGCGCAGAGCGATCAGTCATGTCGAGTGCACCCAAACATACAAGCATGCCAGTATGAATGCATGCATGCACACCAACATCACCACGCAATGACGTCATATGTAATGACATCTGAGCATTGCCTTGCCCCTCAATGGCCATGATCACCACCTCCATTCCTACCAACAGTACCCCGCTCCCTTCTGTCATCCCCACTTTCAGTTTCCCGCTCCCGACTACTCCTGAGGCTGTGCATCTGTGCCCAGCTGAGCATGGTTGTGCCTGTCCTCCATCCTCCAAGGGGGACTGCCCAAGGCTGCCTCTGCCTCCGTCGCCTCCTCCTCCAGCTCACTCGTGACATGCTCTTTACCCAGTGTCAGACTTCCTAATTGTGTGCGAGGCCCCACCGATAAGTGTACCTGCGCTAATGGAGGGTGTACTTAAATGATGTGATGGTGCTTGGTCTGATGGTTCCATTTCGTCTGAGGCCCCAGGTGATGTTGCAACAGTGCTGGCATGTATCCCCTCCACAATTAGCCCTGTGGGAGCCATTATGAGAACTCACTTGTGATGGCAGGTATCTCTGCAGAGCTGAGGCTTCTCAATGAGCTGAGAATCTGACATGTTGTCGCACGGGGAGAAGTGTACTCCATCCCCTTCAACTACAGAATTCAATATCCTTTCACCCTCTCCTACAGGTTTTCCAATCTCTCCATCACCCACTTCCTCATGGAGTACAACCCGAAGCGATGTCCATTCCCGCCTTCTCAATAGCAGTGAGGATGGCGAGCTGCGGTACTCCTCTGTACGCGCCTCTCCCTAGCAATGTGCATCCTTTTCTCCTCCAAGGGCAAAAGAGAGAGAGATAATGCAATGCTGGCCCCTCTAACCAATGCCAGCAGCTCATTTAAATAAGAAACACATGCATCAGTGCTGCCAGGTCCTCGATAGTGCTCGGGCTCTGAGCCTTGCAGATGGGTCAGTAATTACCCTGGGCACATATGTCAGGAGCACCATAAGCCCTCAGCCTGCTTAGCTGGTGGTCGCTACAGACATGGAGGCCTGTCATCTGGGTGTTGCGTTGCACTCACCTTACCAGAATGAAGGTCATTAGACTGTTGCGGCACTGTACCAAGGTTCTCTGGACGACACTGTGGCTGCTTACATGTTCTGCCACCTCAAACCAGGCCTGCTTAGTTTGGGTGGGTGGCCTTCTTTCTCCATCCTCTGGGAACAAGACCCCTCAGCTCTCACATACTGCCTCCAACATCACTTCAAGGGCAGTAACGCTAAACCATGAGGCAGCTCTGCCACGAGTGCCAGGCCTCTGCCTCTCCTTCTGCAGATTTCTTCCTTCTATTGATTTGCAAGATGGCTGCCACTATAAAGGCTACTATCATGCCTTTAAATCAGGCCCCCACTTTCAGAGTACCACCTTCGATCATTGTCGCCAAATTTGTCCCCCAGCGAATTAGGGCCAACCTTGATCAAAATCGCAGCCTGTGGCTACTACCCCACCAAAGCAGGTTCCAATGTGGGGGCCCCAACTCAAAATGCAAAATCCTGCCCATGAAGTCTGGAAAGCTAGAGTTGGGAAAAATGAAGTCCAACTGTAGAAATTGTTTTAATTGGTAATTGTTAATTGTTTAATTTTAAGTTTTTGCAGAATCCTCTGAGCTTTGTTTCAGGCTAAAGGGGAAAAAAATGCAAGATCTTGCATAATACAGGACCCTGAGTTTTATTTGACGATCCAACCAATTTTGGCTGGCTTTGAGGCTTCATGCACCACTGCTCTTTTTTTCACAGCAGCTTTAAATTTCTGAGAACTGATCACAGCAGCAAGGCAGATGATTGTAATTTCCAATTATATTTATATAGACCTTAAATATAATGATCTTAAAGTGTTTTTTTTTCAAACAGACACCTGGAACTTTTAAACAGTGGAACCTAATTGGGGAGAAAAGTTTACAAGGAACTTTTGCCATGAAACAAACATCAAAAATGTAAACATTTTGCTGGCTTTTGCTTATTCTGAATTATCTAAACACTGGGTTCTTGCAAGCACAGAGAATGCCAACCGTATAATGGAATTTGCAGCAGAAAGTTAATGTGGCTGCAGACAGCTTTGCACTGGAATTTCTTTCAGCCAATTTTAATAAAACCTACCCTTTGTATCATTCTAAAATAAAGATTAAAAAGGGTTCTACACAAGCCATTTTCCCACTTTCTTAGCTTTATTTTAGAACAATGTGAAAAAGAGCCATGTAGAAGGTAGCTTCTTCTAAAAAAAACCACAATTGAATAGAAGGGTGCCATATTAGTTTTAATCATAGCTAATTCATGGATCATTGTCAGAATCTATGATAGAACAGAACTCAAGGCATTAATTACCCAAACTATCTAATTCACAATAAAGATAAACATTGCCAGCAACTCAGCTCTAGTATGAAGTAAAAAGATGGTTAAAAAACAGACGAATCACAAGAGTCAGCTACGGCTCAGTTGGTAGCAATGTTGCCTGCGTTAGAAGATTGCAGGTTGCAGTCTCACTCCAGAGACTGGAGCATAAAAATCTATGCTGACACTCCAGTTCAGTACTGAGATGTGCGCTGCACTGTTTGAGGTGCCTTCTTTTGGACGAGGCACTAAATTGAGGCCCCTTCTGCCCTCTCAAATGGACGTCAAAAATCCCATGGCACGATTTTGAAGACAAACAGGGAAGTTATCCCCAGTACCCTGGCCAATACTGATCCATCAATCAACATCAGTAAAAACAGATTATCTGGTCATTATTATATTGCTGTTTGTGAAAGCCGCTGTGCGCAAATTGACTGCTGCATATCCAGTATTGCAACAATGACTACACTTTAATAAAAGTACTTTATTGGCTGTAAAGCACTTTGGATCCTCCTGAGATCAAGAAAGGCGCTATATAAATCCAAGTCTTTCTTTTTCAGATTCTACCTCCTGCCCACGTGGTAAGTTAATATTTACAATTATGTCGTGCTGCATCGCAAATGTACTACTAGTGTATGAAGCTCAGAGATACGGATCAACAGAACAGACAACTTAATATTCTGTGTAATTCTGCAAAGAATGTGACCGAGAAAGAAAGATTAAAGGAAAAATAAGAAAAAAAGGAAAAGATCCTGCAATTATAGTGCCTTTCACAACCTCAGGACATCCCAAAGTGCTTTACAGCCAATGAAATACTTTTTGAAGTGTAGTCAACGTTGTAATATAGGGAAAGATATATGTAATCATTTTGACAGATCAATAAGAAAATATTTCAAGTATAGTATTTTGGGAACAAAGGTATTTTAAAAAAAAATTCTCAGTAAAAGGGTGATATTTCAGTACCTTTCCAAAGTGCATTTATATAGAGAACAAAGGGTAAGCTGTAATGTCAAGGCAGTAGTCTTTGGACATTCAAATATCAGAAACAATTACTATTATGGCAATTATGTGTCAGCCGTGGCTCAGTTGATAGCTCTCTCACTTCTAAGTCACAAGGTTCTGGATTCACATCCCACTCTAAAGGCAGGATTTTCCTTCCGGAGGTGGGAAATGGACATCAGGATTTTCAAGGGGGTGGGCTTTCAATTGACTAGAGGTGGATTGGGTGGCCAATTAGAGGCCACGGGGCAGGAATCGAGGCAGAACAGAAAGAGTGCAGGCCCAATTTAAACCCATCACAGCAGCCATTACTGTAGCTGCCATTTCACTGCATTACTTCCTGGAAGAAACATAGAGCAAGAGAGGCAGAGGCCTGAAACCTCGGGCCAGGCAGCCCCGCATTTCATGGATGCAGACCTGGAAATCCTCCACAAGGCGGTGAGGGAGAAGAGAGGGGTCCTCTTCCCAGAGGGCGGCAGGAGGAGGCCTGGATAGAGGTCGCCTGCGCAATGAGCAGATGAAGTGTGGTCTGCAGAAACTGGGTCTGGTGCAAGAATAGGTCAATGACCTTATTCACTCTAGCAAGCTAAGCACAACGCTAAACCCTTAGGACAAGCCTCTGGGGATTCAACCTCCAGCAGACACACCAATTGAGGAGCCTGAGTGTGCATGCTGCTCCTGAACATGGGCACTGACTGACCCCTCAGCAAGGCTCTGAGCCATAGTGCTGCTCAGGACCTGCCAGCACTAATACATGCAGCTTCTTTTATCAATGAGCTGCTGGCAGTGGCCGTAGAGGCCAGCAGTGCCTGATTTCTCTCGTTTTTGTCCTTGCAGGAGAAACAGGCACATGATGCTCACCAAAGGGCTCAAACCGGACATAGGGTTCCCTATCTGCACGTCATCACCATAATGGAAGAGGGAGCCATGGAGATCACCAGAGTCTCTGACCACGAGGAAGTCGTGCAAGGCGAGACGGGCATCCATTGCAGAGATTGTGATTAGATATTGCGATACATACATTAAGGGGGTGCATTGCACTCCAGCCTGTCCGACAGTATGCCAAAGACTGCAGAGGTTTCTGCTTTCCAAGATTCGTTCTCACAATCTCGTGTCTCCCACAGGGTGCCGAAGTCGAGGGAGCGTCTGCGAAGCAAGGCCCAGTGACGGAGACTGCCACTGCAACGACGCTGGTGCAGCAGCCCTCACTGGTACCTCCACGACGAGGACAACTGCCACGTGCATCTCAGGCGTAAGGCAAGACAAATGAGCAGGCTGCCTGCACCTTCTCCAAGGCCATGAGGGGAGCACCGTATAGAAGTGCTCATGAGCAGAGGCCAAACCGTCGGGCAGAGCACTGAGTGGGTCACTGAGGTGTCCATCACCTGTAACTGTGCACTTTTTGTCTTTTGTTGCACCATGTAAATATTGACACATGAAGCCAGATGTGTGAGCCTCTTTTTATTAATGGCAGTACAGAAGAGGGATGAAGTGATGAAGGGGAGCAAGGGTCCGTGAACAGTGACAGTGAAACCTCTGGGCAAATGTCCTTCCTTCATTTGCAGTAAGAGTTGAGATGTTTCAGGCTGTGTCTTTAATGGAAGTGATTTCACAGACAGCTCAAAATGAGTTGCATTTCTGTCGCCCTGTCTCTCCCTGTCGCCGCTGCAAAAAGAAACTGCCGAAACAAAAAGGTAAGTTTATATAAGTTGTAAACTCACTTACCCAGCTGCCACCTCGCTCTCCCTGTCGCCGAAGGGCCTGTTTCAGTGCTGTATCTCTAAAAAAAAAATCTCAAAGTAGCTCTGTCTTCATTGTTTGATCCAACGTTGAGAGTATGGCTTCCGTTGCCTTCCTGTCCCTTGTCCCTCTCCTCTGCCCTCCTGATGCCAAGGTTCTGCCCTTCTTGTGGAGGATGTTGCTCATCACCACTGGACCCGAAATCTGAAAGTCATGCTCCCGTTGCCAGCTGCTGCCTTCCTTGTGCTCAGGTGGAATCCCAATTGTGATTGGAAGCCTTGCCCCTTCCTCTTATGGTTCCCCCAATGCCAGGAGAATGACGACCCCCTGCACTGCCCGAATGCTTACTGACCACTGTCCCCACAACCTCTGTTGATCCGATGGCTCCTGTGTGCCAATGGCAGAGTCCCCCTCTGTGCTGTTCGCATTTTCATGAGGTCCACCTAATTTGTTGGGTTGGGCATGACTGGCTCCCCGCTGTGTTGCCACCTCCATGTAGCTGCCCAGACACCGTGTGCAGCCCATGCGTCCCTACCAAAATCTGAGCTCCTTAACTACCTTAATTGACCTCATTAGTGGATTGGGCAGGTTCTTGGGGCTGCCCTCCCCCTGCTGGCACCAGTTTTGTCAGTACCCGTCTGCCTACGTTCTTGCCCTCAGCTGGACTTCAAAATTCAGCCCAAGGACTTGAGCACTAAAATCAAAAGTGATGCTCCAATGCAGAACTGAGGGAATGCTGCACTTTTTGGAGGTGCTGTCTGCCCTCTCAGGTGAATGTAAACATAGAAACATAGAAAAAATAGCAGTAAGCCATTGAGCTCTTTGAGCCTGCTCCTCCATTCATTATGATCATGGCTGATCATCCAACTCAGTAGCCGATTCCCGCTTTCGCCTTTTGATCCCTTTAGATCCAAGAGCTACATCCAACTCCTTCTTGAAAAGATACAATGTTTTTGCCTCAACTGCTTTCTGTAGTAGCAAATTCCACAGGTTCACCACTCTCAGGGTGAAGAAATTTCTCATCTCAGTCCTGAATGGTTTACCCCGTATCCTTAGACTATGACCCCAGGTTCTGGACTCCCCCACCATCGGGAACATCCTTCCTGCATCGACCCTATCAAGTCCTGTTAGAATTTTATAGGTTTCTATGAGATCCCCCTCACTCTTCTGAACTCCAGCAAATATAATCCTAACCGACTCAATCTCTCCTCATACTTCAATCCTGCCATCCCAGGAATCAGTCTGGAAAATCTTCGCTGCACTCCCTCTATAGCAAGAACATCCTTCCTCAGATAAGGAGACCAAAACTGCACACAATATTCCAGGTGTGGCCTCACCAAGGCCCTGTATAATTGCAGCAAGACATCCCTGCTCCTGTACTCAAATCCTCTCGCTATGAAGACCAACATACCATTTGCCTTTTTTACCGCCTGTTGCACCTGCATGCTTACCTTCAGCGACTGATGTACGAGAACACCCAGGTCTCATTGCATATTCCCCTCTCTCAGTTTATAGCCCGCCAGATAATAATCTGTCTTCCTGTCTTTGCTACCAAAGTGGATAACCTCACATTTATCCACATTATACTGCATCTGCCATGCATTAGCCCACTCACTCAACTTGTAAAATCACTCTGAAGCCTCTCTGCATCCTCCTCACAACTCACACCTCCCACCCAGTTTTGTGTCATCTGCAAATTTGCAGATATTACATTTAATTCCCTCATCTAAATCATTAATGTATATTGTGAATAGCTGGGGTCCTAGCACCGATCCCCACGGTACCCGACTAGTCACTGCCTGCCATTTGGAAGAAGACCCATTTATCCCTACTCTTTGTTTCCTGTCTGCCAACCAATTTTCTATCCATTGCAATACACTACCCCCAATCTCATGCGCTTTAATTTTACATGCTAATCTCTTATGTGGTACTTTGTCAAAAGCCTTCTGAAAGTCCAAATAAACCACATCCACTGGCTCCCCCTCATCAACTCTACTAGTTACATCCTGGAAGAACTCTAGTAGATTTGTCAAGCATGATTTCCCTTTCGTAAATCCATGCTGACCCTGCCCGATTGTACCACTGTTTTCTAAGTGCTCTGCTATAAAATCTTTGATAATGGACTCTAGAATTTTTCCTACTGCCGACATCAGGCTGACTGGTGTATAATTCCCTGCTTTCTCTCTACCTCACTTTTTAAATAGTGGGGTTACAATAGCTACCCTCCAATCTGTAGGAACTGTTCCAGAGTCTATAGAATCTTGGAAGATGACCAGCAATGCATCCATTATTTCTAGGGCCACTTCCTTGAGTACTCTGGGATGTAGATTATCAGGCCTTGGGGATTTATCAGCCTTCAATCCCATCAATTTCCCCAACACCATTTCTCTACTAATACTGATTTCCTTCAGCTCCTCTCTCTCACTAAGCCCTGTGTTCCCCAACATTTCTGGTATGATATTTGTGTCCTCCTTTGTGAAGACAGAACCAAAGTATGCATTTAGCTGGTCAGCCATTTCTTTGTTTCCCATAATAAATTCCACTGTTTCTGACTGTTAGGGATCTACATTTGTCTTCACCACTTTTACAGTTAGTTTTTATGTTCCCCGCAAGCTTGCTCTCATATTCTATTTTCCCCTTCTTATTCAATCCCTTGATCCTCCTTTGCTGAATTCTAAACTGCTCCCAATCCTCAGGTCTGTTGTTTTTCCTGGCAAATTTATATGCCTCTTCCTTGGATCTAATGCTATCTCTAATTTCCCTTGTAAGCCATGGTTTGGCTATCTTTCCCGTTTTACTTTTGCGCCAGACAGGGATAAACAATTGTTGCAGTTCATCCATGCGCTCTTTGAATGTTTGCCATTGCCTATCCACCATCATCCCTTTAAGTAACGTTTCCCAATCCGTCATGGCAGATCCCATTGCACTATTTCGAAGAAGAGCAGGGAAGGTAGCCCCTGGTGTCCTGGCTAATATCAATCTCTCAATCAGCATCATAAAAACAGATTATCTGGTCATTATCACACTGCTGTTTGTGGGAGCTTGATGCATGCAGATTGACTGCCACTTTTCCTACATTACAACAGTGACTACACTTCAAAAGAACTTCACTGGCTATAAATTGCTTTGAGACATCTGGTGGTCAAGAAAGGAGCAAGATAAATGCAGGTCTTTTACTTTTGTCTGATTTGAAAGTAGTAATCCACATATATATTCTTGGTTAAAATATATCCACCAGTTGAGTGGTTTTGTTTTGTTATCAACTTTTTTTTGCCACCAGCATTAATTTTGGCAGATATTAACACTCAGAAACTCTATGCAGTTGGCAAATGGTGATTCCCATGCCAGAGTAACTGATTGATACAGAATCACTAAATGTTTGCGCGATCGTCTGCAGCTAATTACCAGGAAAAGATGATCCCATTATATTCCAATGTAAATCTGTTGCTAGGTGTGTAATTAACACAGCAGATGTGAAAACTTGCTGCTCAAGTAATTTCTTAGAAATTGGAAGGTGAAATCGGAAACTCAACTGGCATTCAGTAGAAGACTAAATCTTGTGATTATAACTTTCAAAAGGTGAAACATTACGTATAGTGTCTCCCTCTTAATTGCATAGCATTATCCTTGTAAAAAAAATATAGACTTGCATTTATATAGTGTTTTTCATGATCACTAGATGTCTCAAAGCACTTTACAGCCAATGGAGTACTTCTGAAGTGTAGTCACTGTTGCAATGTAGGAAACGTGGCAGCCAATCTGAACACACCAACTCCACAAACAGCAATTTGATAAATGACCACATAATCTGTCTTTTGTGATGTTGACTGAGGGATAAACAATGGGCAGGCCACTAGGATAATTGAAGGTTCTCAAATTTTAAAAGCCCCAAACTTTCTTCCAAAAATTCACAGACCTCTCCAAAAGTATCTGATTTTGACAATCTTGAGAGACTTGGTTGTAGACGCCTGCTTCAGCTGTTCATGAAGAGGATCCATGTCTCATGTGGTCTGTGTTATGACCACGGTGGGAGTAATGCACTGTTTAGTTCCACTACTCCACAGGTCACAGCCTATCAAGAAAGTTTTTTTACCTACCAAAGAATAGCCAAATTAGACACTCTATTTGTCCCCCAGAATAAAGCACACCAAACTAGGTTTCCTTAAACAATGACAACATTAACTATTTATTAGAAAAGAAATAATAAGTCTTAACTACTAACGAGATAAATTTATATAAAATGAAAAACACCTCATTTCCTTAATCCTCATGCACACACATACATCAAAAAAAGTCGAACCAGGGAAAAGGGTTTTTTTGGTTTACAGCTGTTTCCTAGAAATAAAAAGGAAAAAAATAAAAAGGAAAAAAATAAAATGATTGAGTTTACAACGCTCCGATAGGATGTTTTCAGAATGGTGAGGTGTCCCAGAGTTGAATAGTCAGATGCCACTGGAGGTCTCTCCAGGCGAGGTTGTTGAACAGTGTGTGATGGGTAGACGTTCATGGCAATTTGTCTGCAGCAGGCGTCACACAGGTCTTTCAGCAAAAGTGCTGCAACAGGTCTGCTTGGGGTTTGAAGCAGCAGTCTAGCAGTAGAAGCTTTCTTGAGATTTCAGGATCTCCCAAAACACAGGAGGCAACAGAAACCACTCGAGGCAGGGATTCTTCAAAGACTGAAGGCAATACGAATCTGCTACCTCTGACATATAGGGGCTTCTTCTCTGAAAAGCAGTCTTCTCTACAGAGAGAAGTAACTTTTTTTTTCCTGGGTCTTTTTTCTCTCTCCAGGCAGATCACAGCCACATTTCCAATACAGGATTTCTTTTAAAGAGATGCAAGTCTACCTTTACAGAGAGAGGTCCTTTTCTCCAGTCTCCAGGCAGGTCACAGCCAGATTTCAAACTGCCTGCTCCTTGTCCAGTTCACTGGTCTTTTCACAATCCAAAAGTGAAACTAACTTCAACAATCCAGTCACAAGACAATGATAAATGTTGACCTGTCATTCCCCTGCGGGGTTGTTTGGAAACATGTGCCGTGCAGTCTGTGTATTTCACTCAGTTCAAACCCACCAAGTTTCAGCAATGTCCACAGAGAAAAATCCTCTCCTCAGATTTAAAAACACACAGAATTCTAAGCTTTCAATACAAAAACAAAACTCTAGTAACATCTGTAAGACACAGACCTTTCATCTGCTTCCCATGACACTATTAAGAACGTAAAGCATACAAGTAATAACACTTTTGTTGACATTTTCTGCTGTCTGCATGCATGATGGACAGCAACCAGATTTCCCTTGCTTGAATTCTCAATCTGTCCAACCTCTTCCTGGCGTCTCAGATCTCTGTCACATTCAGAAGGCATTTAGCACAAACTGCAACCTAATTCAAGCTTGCTTAACTAAATATACCCCTTCTCTCATTGGAAAGTTTTAACAATTATAAAATGTTTAAAACTGTTCATCTTAATGAAAATATTTTGCTTAAATTATACAGTCCACTTACACTTCAGTTCAAAATGTGTTGTTGCCTTGCATTCGATTTTAAATGAAAATTTAAAAATATTTTGAAAAACGTTAAATCAAGGTTGAAACATTTTCACATTTAGGCATAAATTTCTAATTGTCTGAAATATCATAGCACTGCACAAGATACTGAAATAAGGGTAGAGGTTGATTTTCAGTTATTTATTTCTGCACTTCTAGCTAACAAAATGGAGCATTCTTTTGTCCTGTCTGTCAAATCAGTAGGAATTCGGATTACTATCAGCTGGATCAGGAGACTGAACTAAAATAAGATTAGCGAAGTAGGTGGCAATAAATCTGAAGGCGGACATGTTATGCAAATAACTTGTTTATGCACTTAAGTGTTCAATTATGCTGCATGTACAAATTAAATCACAGGAGGCAAATCAAACTTCAGTCATAACAATTAAGGGAACGAATATTCTAGCAAAATGCCATACTATCATAAATGTTACATAGGGAGATTCTTCACCCTTACAGTTGGCTTATTAATATGTTTTATTTTCAAACTGCTGCTCATAGAATTTGATGTAAAATCTCCATGCCAGTGATGACTGTGGCCAATTGGAAAACAATCATACCTGTAACATTTAGGTTTATCCGGCAAGTCAACAGAATACCATATTTCTTTATGCGAAAATACGTAATACATCTTACGCACAGGCAGAGCAGCATTGCACATATGTGCCACATATAGCATATGGGCTGTGCCATGGAGAATTAAGGTCATAAAATCATGTCTGATTTCTTCACATGGCACACTGCCAATCTCTGTCACAATTAAGTGTGAAACAAAAGCCACCCATAGTTCCTTGAAAGAATGTGCCTGCAGTTTGTTTGTAAGAAAAGCTTTTGTACAGACTAAGAGTGTATCAACTGCCTTTTTGTCTGGAGCAGTCTATAGAGGAAGAAGAATAAACCTGACAAAAATTAGATTGTTTTTGAAAATGGCTGTTTTCTTTGCATCCGCGATCAATCCAACTCCATAGTGCAATGCACACTTTGTATAGTCAGGCATATTCCCAAAGTGAATTCTTTTATTGTATTTTTAAAGAGCCTGACTTGGAAATATATCGCTGTTCCTTCACTGTCGCTGGATCAAAATCCCTCCCTAACAGCACTGTGAGTGTACCGCACCAGATGGACTGCACCGCACCAGATGGACTGCAGTGGTTTAAGAAGACAGCTCACCACTACCTTCTCAATGGCAATTAGGGATGGGCAAGAAGTGCTGGCCTAGCCAGCGATGTCCACATCCCATGAAAGAATAAAAAATTCTTCAAATACAACAACCTATGTATGGTTGCTCATGCAACACATGGAAGCCCATCTACTATAACAGGAATATAAAAGATTGCATTTTAGTGGCAAATTTACCATGTTTCCTTCTACAAACAAAAGCTCACACTACAACAGAAATATTTCACTCACCCTACAGCTATTTGATCGCCATCACTGTGCCGTTCAATGACCTGAATTTTTACTTAACAAATGAAGCCTACAATCAATACCATTATAAGGACATAATATTATTTAGTACCAGTTTAATATAGTATGCAGTGCCTTGGTTCAGCTCGGAGGCATTATAGCTGCTGCATTTCAAATTCCCTTTCTGTCTTACTTCACTATGTCGAGGTTTAAGACTGAGGTTTGCGTGCACAAACGAAACTTGTGGATTTTGTATGTGATTGCTGATTTTCTTAGCAACACCTCAAAACAAAGTATTTGAAAAGAGCAAGTCTTCTTTTTTCTTTCTTATTAGAAAATCATCACTGTTCCAAATACCTAAACATTTTTAGACTCATTTTACAACATGTGCAAAATGAGGTGGAAAATTATATACAGGTTCTTTCCCCCACCCCATTTTTTTTTTGTCAATGAGCTTCCCTCTCCTCCTTAAAATAGGGTGACCAAATGCCCTGTTTTGAAGACCCATGTACCAAAGGCTGGCTTGTTTTCATCCATGTAAACATGACACCTTTTCATGACACAATCAAATCACTTGAGGGCTTCAGAGTAGTGACTGCAAGCTGCCCATCAACAGTGGAAAGCCAATTAAGGCAATTGTGGAAACAATTAGCAGGCATTTTTGGAAGGCGATGACATTTTGTCAGCAGCACATGGGACCCCCGCTGCGTCTGCAGCTCGTCTACTCACAGGAAGCAAGAGTAGAGCCGGAAGTCGAAGTGCCATGGACTGATGTGCAGTGGTCACTTTAAAGCAGAAAACTGGCAATCCTCAGGACATCGGAAGGAAAAAACCTGTAATAGTTTGCTTCTCACCTGCAGCCGGAGCCACCAGATACTGCTGGGTGAGAGAAATTGGCTGCCGGTTGCATTAGCAGTATGGTGCTTCCATCTTGTGCCACCCTCTCTTTCTCCATTTACCTCAGCAGCACACAGCATTCACAATGGGTCTGCTAGCCACCCTTCACGTCGGGTGCTCTGATTGACACTCCCGGATCAGACTGCGCTCCCGGAGGTGGCTTCTTAATTGGCATCCTTCCAGAAGGGGGAATCCCGAAATCAAGCCATGAGCATGTCCAGGTTCACAACCCAGAAATCAGCCTGACGTTGGGCTTGCAACTCAAACAGGAAAATTCAGCCCACTGTAAGCACAATTTCTTGCTTGTGTTTAGGGGTGAGATCTTTTTTGTCTATGAACAACTTCCATCTCAGACATTTTTGGGGAAATTGTCAAAATTAAGAGTGATGTTTTTGTATTACTATGCATACAAATTGTACACAATCACTGCGTTTGTAGTTTTATAATGTACCACTAGGTGGTGAATGTCATTTCTGTTAATTCTCATTAACATTATAACACTTGTATCCACATATGGTTGCCTGCGAGAAAGTTGATGGAGGTTAATCTCTACACACATTCCACTAGCAGAAGCAACAAATTTATCATGCCAGTTTTCTTGAAACGCAGAGATAGTGCAGCAACCATTAATAAATCTGTGAAAAATAAATGACTTGGGCCTTGATGCGAAGAAAGAGATTTTCTGAATAGGCCACATAAACAGTGGGTATGAAAAACTAATGTTCCTGACAGCAGGAACAAAGACCCTAGGCAGCCATGGAAATGGGCAAATGGAAGAGAAACTTCCCAAAATAAAAATACGTTTATTGGGATGCCAAAAAGGGGGCAATTAAAGCAGCACTGGCACCAAGAGAAGACAGGCTGTAATAAGTTTTAGGATTTATGAATGAATGGAAATTAATGAGAGAAATGCATGGTTTGTTCTGTATCTTACATTTTTCCTCGATCCTTTTCATGAAATGCGCCTTTTCTCAAGTCGCATTTCATTCTGCTGGGTGTGGAGGTGTCAAGCTAGGCCCCCACCTGCCAAGAATGAGGCACATTAATTTTGTCGCAAACATTGATTTTAAACTGTTACTGGAGTTAGAGGCCTGCTACCCGACCCGAACCCGACAACATGTGTCGGGTTCGGGCCGAGTCCAGGTCGAGTTGGGTCGGGCCGGACACACACGGTAAGTGCTCTGCGGGTAAGTATTAAAAAAATTTTTAAAACTTACCTGAGCTGGTAGTCCGGGATGAAACTGAGTCTGCGCAGAGTGACTAGCGTCACTATGACGTCATTGCGCATGCACTGCAGCTTCTTGCAGGTTCGGTGTCAGAAAGGTAAATAAAGGGATGGCCGGGTCGGGCTCGGGTCGAGTAATGGCGGCTTCGGGTCGGATCGGGCTCGGGGCAAAATCGGAGGGACTCAGGCTGGGTCAGGCTTGGGTCCACTGTAATTCGGTCGGGTTCGAGTCAGGTTGGGTTCTTTTTCCTGACCTAAAGCAGGCCTCTAACTGGAGTGAGGGGAAGACTGGTTGAACAGATCAGCCGTGAGTGGAAAAGACATTTGCATATTAACAGACGGTGTTTGGAAGGACAAAGCAGCCATTCCCCGACATTCAACCCAAAATAGACTTTGATCACCAGGCATTGAAGGTGGGGGAGCTCACATTCCAGGGTGACTGCCAAGATGGCCGAATACACAAGCGGACATGGTAAAACCAGCTAGTCACATGAGTAACCTGCTGGGCAACCTGAGCTTTTTGAATTTGTACAAAGAGTTTGGGCAGAAAGCGGTTTGCTCTTGGACTGAGAAGATCTCCCTCCTGTCTGCTCCCATCTCTTTCTCACAAGCCTCTGAATCCACTGAAGACACATGAATCCCAAGAGAGAAAAGTCTCCTACAGCGAACAGAAGACTGGCCCCCAATAAAAAGCAAGGTCTACCTACAAACAAGGACTCTACAGTGAACTCAAAGAACCATAACAACAACTCTTCAGATATCAAACCTTTCCATTTTATTTTTCTTCTGATCTTTTCTGTCTCTATTTGCATGTGTGTATCGCGTATGCATGCTAGCATGCGGCACAGCGTGTACCTGCCAAGGGCTCAACAAGGGGGAGCTAAAAACACGGTGTGTTTAAAATTAAACCCTGTTGCAGTAAGACCGGGTGAAGGCTGAAAGGGAACCAGAGACCTCTTTCTCACCTGGTCATAACAATATCCTTACAGGAAGGTTTGCTAGTGCTGATGGGGATGGTTTAAACTAGATTGGCAGGGGGATGGGAACCTGAGCGCAGTCTTAGATAGGACAATTTCACGGCAGGGAACAGGTGGCAGAAAATTAGCAAGTGATTCTGAAAGACAGAAGAAGCAAAGGTTAAAAAGTGGGCAGCGCAGGAATTTGACAGTGTTAAAGGGTATTTATTTAAATGCAAGGAGTATAGTAAATAAAGCCGATGAGCTGAGGGCACAGATAGACACATGGCAACATGATATCATTGCTATAATGGAAACTTGGCTTAAAGAGGGGCACGAATGGCAGCTCAACATCCCTGGATATAGAGTTTTCAGGTGGGATAGAGAGGGAGATAAAAAAGGAGGGGGTATAGCATTATTAGTTAAGGAATAAACAACAGCTTTGAGGAGGGAAGATATGCTAAATGAATCATCAAATGAGGCCATATGGGTGCAGCTCAGAAATAAAAAAGGGGCAACCACACTACTAGGAGTGTACTATAGACCCCCAAATAGTGGGAGGGAGATAGAAGAATAAATATGTAGGCAGATATCTGAATGCAAAATCTATAGGGCAATAATAGTTGGGAATTTCAACTACCCCACTATCAACTGGGATACAAACAGTGTGAAGGACACAGAGGGGACAAAATTCTTGAACTGCGTTCAAGAGATCTTTTTCAGCCAGCACGTAACAAGCCCAATTAGAGGGGCGCAATTCTAGATTTAGTCTTAGGTAATGAAGCTGGGCAAGTGGATGAAGTAACAGTGGGTGACCATTTTGGAGATACTGACCATAATACAGTTAGTTTTAGCATAATCATGGAAAAGGACAAAGATAAAACAGGAGTAAAAGTTCTAAATTGGGGGAAGGTAAATTTTACAAAACTGAGAGGTGACCTGGCGAAAGTGGCAAACCAGTGGGAGGCATTCAAAAGCAAGATACTACAGGCACAGTGTAGGCATGTCCCCACAAAGAGAAAGGGCGATACTGCCAAATCTAGAGCCCCCTGATTATCTAAATGCTTACAGGTTAAGTTAAAGCAGGAAAAAAAAAGCTTAGGATGATCACGAAAATATTAATACTTTAGAAAGCCTAGAGTACTATAGATAAAGCAGGGGTAAAGTAAAAAAGGAAATTAGGAAAGCAAAGAGAGGACATAAAAAATTATTGGCAGGTAAAATCAAGGAAAACCTGAAGATGTTTTATTGCTACATTAAGAGTGAGATGATAACTAAGGAAAGGGTAGGACCTATCAGAGATGTACAAGGGAACGTGCACGTGGATGCAGATGATGTGGGCAGGGTTCTTAATGAGTTTTTTATTTCTGTCTTCACAGAGGAGAGGGTTGATGCAGACATTATAGTTAAAGAGAAGTGTGAAATATTAGATACGATAAGCATAATAACAGAGGAAGTACTAGAGAGTCAGACATCCTTGAAAGTGGATAAATCACCAGGGCCGGATGCATTGCATCCAATGTTGTTAAAGGAAGCCAGGGAGGAAATAACGCATGCGCTGAGGATCATCTTCACATCCTCACTAGATACCAGATGATTGGAGTTCTGCGAACATTGTACCATTGTTTAAAAAGGTTGTGAGGGATAAGCCATATAATTATAGGCCGGTGGTGGGTAAATTGTTACAATAAAGTCTGAGGGACAGGATAAATTACCACTTAGAAAGGCACTGATTAATCAGGGCTACTTAGCATGGATTTGTTAAGGGAAGGTCATGTCATACTAACTTAATTGAGTTTTTTGAGGAAGTAACAAGGAGAATTGATGAGGGTAGTGCAGTGGATGTGGTCTACATGGATTTTAGGAATGCATTTGACAAGGTCCCAAAAAGCAGACTGGTCAGTAAAATGAAAGCCCATGGGATACAGGGGAATGTGGCAGGTTGGATCCAGAATTGGCTCAAGGACAGGAAACAAAGGGTAGTAGTCGACAGATGCTTTTGCGAATGGAAAACTGTTTCCAGTGGCGTTCCACAGGGCTCAGTGTTGGGTTCCTTGCTGTTTGTGGTCTATATTAATGATTTGGACTTAAATGTGGGAGGAGAAATAAAGCAAGGGAAAACACAATAAATGGGAGGGTATTGAGAGGGGTAGAAGAAGTGAGAGACCTTGGAGTGCATGTCCACAGGTCCCTGAAGGTGGCAGGACAGGTAGATAGAGTGGTGAAGAAGGCATATGGAATGCTTTCCTTTATTGGCCGAGGTACAGAATACAAAAGCAGGGTTGTAACGCTGGAACTGTATAAAATGCTGGTTAGGCCACAGCTTGAGTACTGCATACGGGTCTGGTCACATTACAGAAAGGACATAATTGCTCTGGAGAGAGTACAGAGGAGATTTACAAGAAAGTTGCCAGGGTTTGAAAGTTGCAGCTAAGAGGAAAGATTGGATGGGCTAGGGTTGTTTTACTTAGAACAGATGAGGCTGAGGGGGTGACTTAATTGAGGTGCACAAATTATGAGGGGCCTAGATAGAGGAGACAGGTAGGACCTGTTTCTCCTAGCGGAGAGGTCAATTACCAGAGGGCACAGATTTAAGGTGATTGGTAGGAGGTTTAGAGGGGACATGAAGAAAAACTTTTTCACCCAGAGGGTGGTGTCTGGAATTCACTGCCAGGAACAGTGGTGGAGGCAGAAACCCTCAATTCTTTTAAAAGGTACCTGTACATGCACCTGAAGTGCTGTAGCCTGCAAGGCTTTGGACCAGGTGCTGTAAGGTGGGATTAGATTGGGCGGCTAGTTTTTTTGGCCGGCACAGATACGACGGGCTGAATGGCTTCCTTCTGTACTGTAATTTTTCTATGGTTCTATGGGAGGCCCCGCCCACCAGCTATTAATTCGGGGGCGAGCCCGCCTCTGCTGGGCCTGAGGAGCCAGGCCAGGATTTTTCGCTCCCCAGGCCCTTAATCGGTCTTGGCGGGACTTCCACCTCCTTGAGGCAGGAAGTCCTGCCTAATGCAGCTGCCAGCCAATCAGCAGGTCGGCAACTCTTAGTCCCAGCAGCGCCATCGGAACGATGGCCACTGCTGGGACTACACCCAGCAATCGGAGGCAAGAGGAAGGATGGTCCTGGAAGTCGGGCAAGTTTTTAGGGCGTCGTCGAGGACAATCGGCCGGGCCCCAACAAGGAAAAGGGGGTGGGGAGAGGGGAAAAGTGGAAGCGTTGTGCGTTGGGGGCAGTTGAGGCTTTGGGAGTGGCCCTCCTTGGAGCACAAGGTGCCCGATCAGGAGCCCACCCACCCCTCCCCCCCGCCAAGAAAGCTGCCCAGTCTTACCAGGCAGGGTTCTTGGAGCCTTTGCTGACCAGCTGCCAAGGGTAAAATACCAACGGCAGCGGGAGGAGGCCCTTGATAGCAGTTAATCGGTTACTTAATTGCCTTGATTGGGCTGGGGTGGGCGGGCTGTTTCTTCCTGCTGTTGCCCCACGTAAAATCGCAGCGGGGGCAGGAGTGGTCGGCAACAGCCCCTGTGCACCCCCCCCCCCCCCCCCCCACCCACCACCCGCTTTGGGGGCCATAAAATTTCGGCCTGTCTGTCCCCAGATTTGGTTCAGAAAATATGGTTACCTAGCTTAAAGCAAAGGCTTTTCCTGGGGGGTGATCCAACTGATGATAGTAGCTTGCCAGGGTCACAGGCAATCTTTTACATGCACACACACACCACCACTGCCCCCCCTGCCCCCCCCCCCCCCCCCCCCATGACCTTTGTATCAAATGTTAGAGGATCATAAGCAGGAACCAGGTCACAAAGTCCTGAAACGTTAACTCAGTTTTTCTCTCCACAGGTGCTGCCTGACCTGCTGCATTTTTCCAGCATTTTCTGTTTTTTATCCTGGTTGAACACTGCCCAGGTTGAGATTGACCAACTCAGCAAAGGCTGGGAATTGAATCTGACCTTTTGGCCAATAGGACTTAGTACCACATAATGTAACACAGTTAATCACCAGGACTTCAGAGGAGCACAATACATAGTAGTTAGTCCTCAGTTCCATACAATGAACTTTTATATCTAAATATTCAAAGTGGCAAGAACAGTTAATATATCCCTTATTTCTATTTATCATTTGAATTCAGCTTAGCCATTCCATCTACAATAAATGAAAATACCTAGAATAAACAGAAACATGCAGCTCCAACTTCTAAATTATTAGTCACAACTCAAATATTGCCTCCCCTGCAAAAAGAAATCTGCTTGAATTATCACAGTGATCAAAAATTTAATTCTTGCTCCCAACTAGGGAATATATGGCACGAATCATTAAAATATATTACAACTCTGATATAGTTAAAAATTGCCTGTAAATACAAAGGAACATTCAAGGAACAAAATGAAGGCCTCCCTCAAGGGTAAACTTTCAAAGTGTGCTACAAATTAAAAAAAAACTATCAATAAATTAGAGGGGAGTTGAGGAGAAATGTTTTCACCTAGAGGGTGTTCGGGATCTGGAACTCACTGCATGAAAGTATTTAAAAATTACTTGGATATGCACTTGAAGTGCCATAACCTACAGGGGTATGAACCAAGAGCTGGAAAATGGGATTTGGCTGGATGGCTCTTTTCGACCGGCACAGACACAGGAGGCTGAATGGCCTTCTTCTGTGCTGTAAATTTTCTGTTTTAATGAGTGGCCATGACCACATTCTAATTTTATATATACATGTATAAAATTAATAAAAATATTGAGCAACAGTGCTGAAAATACCCCTCACCTGCTTACACTCCATTCATTAGTAGTAATTCATCTTAGGTCGCATCCATGTATTAAATCACTTCAGTTATTTTTGAAGTATTGAAAATCCACACAATATATAAGGAAACTAAAGGTAGTTTTACCATTCAAGTCTTTCCACCCTAATCATGGCTGATTGGATAAATTCCAGGCCCCCTGCTGCACTTATCATTATTGCACCACCATAAATACAGCCTGGTTTTTAAATAATTAAACTCCAGATCATTCCGCATGCAGAACAAGATGTCTGAAGTTTTACCTACCCTCATAATTCACGAGAATGATGGCCAGCATATAATCTTTCCCCAGCATCATTACGTGCACAGGCACACAAATAAATTTCCTCCCTCACGGTTTAACTAATAAAATGAAAGCCCTATGATATAGATAGGGGTTAGACAATATTCAGAGAGCAGACTTCCGGGTTATGTCTGGTGAATACTGTTCATTCCTAATAAGATTACACAACAGAGACTGATCATTTGGTGCATTCTGCCTTCCTTTCTGCTCAGCACTTTGTGTTGCTATAACAACCAAAAGGATTGTCTCCCTGCAGTCCCTCAGCAAAACAATCACGTGACTGGAGATACAATATTGCACGGTGATTTCTTTTTATTGATTGACTAGAATAGTTGGCTCACAAATTGCAATCATCAAAACACACAAAGGACTTGTCTTGTCTAATGTACGGTAGGCAGATATTAAAGTGAGGTTGAAGGTTATGGCCTGTTTATTACATATCTGCTGAGAGTACCAGAACAATAATTCTGGGGGAAAAAAATCTCCCTGAGGCAGCTAGTCACCTTCAAGAATCCTTTGCACACCCTGGAAAGGTAGATAAACACACTCTCCTCTACCCCCTCTACCCATACTATTGAGCATAAAATCTAACATCCTAATCACCATATTTACAATACTGTATGCAGAAATCGCAATCGTCTGTTATCTCTGGAACTGAATATCATGATTATGACAAAGTACATTGGAGACTTCCTCGCTGCTCCATCACAGAGCTGTATTTTTTCAAAGAAATTTTCACAAACTGCCACATTTAATGTAGCTGCCATTTACAAGCATACTTTTGACACAACTGCATTTCATTTCTAATTGGAAAATGGTACGCTAACATAAGTGGTGACATCTCACTTCAAACAAGAATCCTCTTCATTTGCTTCAGTTAGCGATACTGAAACCCAAACTTAAACACAGGAGATTATGCAATTGTTATAAATCTTGACAGAAGTCTGAAAGTTAAGGGAAGAGCGGATGGTTAGATGAATTACAGACATATAATGTAATCCCAAGTTCTGGGTCGTCATTACTTGTGCACATAAAAGATCATTAACCTGTGCAATTCACTCAGCCTTATTGAGTGCGGATAGTATTTTGTGGAAAACGATCAGGTCTATGGGCTGACAAGTGAAGAGTCCTTTGGAAATGAAGAACATGAGCAACAGCAAAAATTAAGTGGCGGAAAATTGACAGAAAGATAATCTTTAAGTTGTGAGACAGAATGCACAGATTACATTGCTGCAATGCTTAGAAAATGATAAGTGATAAGTGACTTTATGTAGACGACCTTAAGTCTTGTGTTTATTGCAGAATGGTTACAGGGAGCAAAATAAATAGCTGCTGGCTTATTAAAGACAGACAATAGCAAATAGTTCTGTTGTTACATGACATTAGAGCTACATCGCCCAGAGCGTCCGCGGCCACGGCGTGCGGTAGGTCCAGTGCAGAGAGGAAGGAGCAGCGGAACCCGAGGGTAATAAGACCTAGTACAGAGGGGAAGCATTGAGAAAAACCCCCAACACGTAAAAAGCCACGACCCGGCCCCAGTTGACTCCATCGTGGAACGGCTCCTTGGCTACAACTTCAAAGCGCCCGCGGGAGATGTGCGGCTCGTAGCGCATCTGCAGCGTAATGTCGGCGCATTCCTGCTGGTGCTGGCGCCTGAGGCTGTCGCCCACCTCCCGGAGGATGCGAATGAGCTTTCCCGACATCGATGGTGGGAACTGATGAAATGTTTTATTACCTGCACCCCCTTCCACCACCCCCCCCCACCTTCCACTTCCCAGCTCCCCACCCCCGCACCCTCTTCCCCAACCCCCTCCCTCCTCAATACCCCTTCCCAGCTCCCCCCTCGCACCATCATCCCCCTGCACCCCCCACCCCTCCACAGCCCCCTTCCCAGCTCCCCCTTCCCTACACCGCTCCACCTCTTCCCACCGGCATCCACCTATCCCAGAGCAGGGGCCCTAACAACCCCACTGCCTTGTGAGCATCTCAGGAGAGTCCAAGGCTAAGGGAGTAAACCCGAACAGAAAATCCGGAGCGGAACCCCGTAGGCGGTCATGTGTCACCCTTGGCATGTTTCCGGCAGTTCCTGCAGCCAAACCGGTGCCAAACGTCGTGCTCTGCACTCCTTTGGACCCCACCAGAAAGGCCAAGAGGGGGCTTTTGATGCTTGGGCAACTCACAACCTCCAAACATTCGCCCAGGCATGCGCCATGGAGAGGTCACTCCATAGTCGCCTCACAGCGACCGAAACAACACGGAAGGCAGCAGTTACGGGTTATAAGTCCAGCTCAATTGGCGTAGAGATTGGGCGCCACAGGTTGCCTTTGTCGGTGGGAGAGGTCATCGCATCTCACTGGACAGCTACCGCCCACCTCAAACTGGGCAGCCCCCAGCCAATCAGGTTCTGTCCCGCCACAGTCCACCTGCTTCAATGGGTGCTTGGAGCTCAGGGTCATTGCCCGAAAAGTGGACAGTAACACCGCACCAAACAGCATGAAAAAAGGAAAGAAGGTACCAGCTCTTCGTTTTGCAAGCTGGCACGTCAGAACTATGTGTCCTGGCCTGTCGGAAGACCTTACACAAATCAACGATTCTCGGAAGACGGCCATCATTAACAACGAGCTCAGTCGACTCAATGTGGACATTGCAGCACTTCAGGAGACATGCCTCCCTGCGAGCGGACGTCCAAGAGAGCAAGACTACACCTTCTACTGGCAGGGTAGGGATCCTGAAGAACCAAGACAGCATGGAGTGGGCTTCGACATCAGAAACTCTTTGCTCAGCATGATAGAGCCAGCTTCAAATGGCTCGGAACGCATACTGTCCATCCGACTGCTCACCACCTCTGGTCCAGTACACCTACTCAGCATCTATGCTCCAACACTCTGCTCCCCACCTGAAGATAAAGACCAGTTCTATGAGGAACTCCATAATATCATGAGTAGCACCCCCAATACCGAACATCTGTTCCTGCTGGGGGGCTTTAATGCCAGGGTTGGGGCCGACCATGACTCATGGCCCTCCTGCCTTGGGCGCTATGGCATTGGAAGGATGAATGAGAATGGACAGAGACTGCTTGAGTTGTGTACCTATCATAACCTCTGCATCACCAACTCGTTCTTTCACACTAAACCCTGTCACCAGGTTTCTTGGAGGCACCCAAGATCACGTCGTTGGCACCAGCTGGACCTCATCGTCACAAGGCGAGCCTCCTTAAACTGTGTTCAAATCACACGCAGCTTCCACAGTGCGAACTGCGACACCGACCACTCCCTGGTGTGCAGCAAGGTTAGACTCAAACCACAGAAGCTGCATCACTCCAAGCAGAAGGGCCACCCGCGCTTCAACACGAGCAGAATTTCTTATCCACAGCTGTTACAAAAATTTCTAAATTCGCTTGAAAAAGCCCTTCAAAACACTCCCACAGGGGATGCAGAGACCAAGTGGGCCCACATCAGAGACGCCATCTATGACTCAGCAATGCCTACCTTTGGCAAACGTGTGAAGCGGAATGCAGACTGGTTTCAATCTCATTTTGAAGAGCTGGAACCTGTCATAGCCGCTAAGTGCATTGCACTGCTGAACTACAAAAAAGCCCCCAGCGAGTTAACATCCGTAGCACTTAAAGCAGCCAGAAGCGCTGCGCAAATGACTACTGACAACACCTATGCAGTCATATTCAGCTGGCCTCTGACACCGGAGACATCAGAGGAATGTATGATGGCATTAAGAGAGCTTTTGGGCCAAACATCAAGAAAATTGCCCCCCTCAAATATAAATCAGGGGACACAATCACTGACCAACGCAAGCAAATGGACCGCTGGGTTGTGCACGACCTAGAACTGTACTCCAGGGAGAATGCTGTCACTGAGACCGCCCTCAATGCAGCCCAGTCTCTGCCAGTCAGAGATGAGCTGGACATACAGCCAACAAAATCGGAACTCAGTGATGCCATTGATTCTCTAGCCAGCGGAAAAGCCCCTGGGAAGGACGGCATTACCCCTGAAATAATCAAGAGTGCTAAGCCTGCCATTCTCTCAGCACTCTACGAACTGCTTTGCCTGTGCTGGGATGAGGGAGCAGTACCACAGGACATGCGCGATGCCAATATCATCACCCTCTGTAAGAACAAGGGTGACCGCGGTGACTGCAACAACTAACGTGGAATCTCCCTGCTCAGCATAGTGGGGAAAGTCTTCGCTCGAGTCGCTTTAAACAGGCTTCAGAAGCTGGCCGAGCATGTCTACCCTGAGGCAGTGTGTGGCTTTCGAGCAGAGAGATCCACCATTGACATGCTGTTCTCCCTTCGCCAGCTACAGGAGAAATGCCGTGAACAACAGATACCCCTCTACGTTGCTTTCATTGATCTCACCAAAGCCTTTGACCTCGTCGGCAGACGTGGTCTCTTCAGACTACTAGAAAAGATCGGATGTCCACCAAAGCTACTAAGTATCATCACCTCATTCCATGACAATATGAAAGGCACAATTCAGCATAGCGGCACCTCATCAGACCCCTTTCCTATCCTGAGTGGCGTGAAACAGGGCTGTGTTCTCGCACCTACACTGTTTGGGATTTTCTTCTCCCTGCTGCTCTCACAACCGTTCAAGTCTTCAGAAGAAGGAATTTTCCTCCACGCAAGATCAGGTGGCAGGTTGTTCAACCTTGCCCGTCTTAGAGCGAAGACCAAAGTACGGAAAGTCCTCATCAGGGAACTTCTCTTTGCTGATGATGCTGCATTAACATCTCACACTGAAGAGTGTCTGCAGAATCTCATCGATAGGTTTGCGGCTGCCTGCAACGAATTTGGCCTAACCATCAGCCTCAAGAAAACGAACATCATGGGACAGGACGTCAGAAATGCTCCATCCATCAATATCAGCGACCACGCTCTGGAAGTGGTTCAAGAGTTCATCTACCTAGGCTCAACTATCACCAGTAACCTGTCTCTCGATGCAGAAATCAACAAGCGCATGGGAAAGGCTTCCACTGCTATGTCCAAACTGGCCAAGAGAGTGTGGGAAAAAGGCGCACTGACACGGAACACAAAAGTTCGAGTGTATCAAGCCTGTGTCCTCAGTACCTTGCTCTACGGCAGCAAGGCCTGGACAACGTATGTCAGCCAAGAGCGACGTCTCAATTCATTCCATCTTCGCTGCCTCCGGAGAATCCTTGGCATCAGGTGGCAGGACCGCATCTCCAACACAGTAGTCCTCGAGGCGGCCAACATCCCCAGCTTGTACACACTACTGAGTCAGCGGCGCTTGAGATGGCTTGGCCATGTGAGCCGCATGGAAGATGGCAGGATCCCCAAGGACACATTGTACAGCGAGCCCGCCACTGGTATCAGACCTACCGGCCGTCCATGTCTCCGCTTTAAAGACGTCTGCAAACGCGACATGAAGTCCTGTAACATTGATCACAAGTCGTGGGAGTCAGTTGCCAGCGATCGCCAGAGCTGGCGGGCAGCCATAAAGGCGGGGCTAAAGAGTGGCGAACCGAAGAGACTTAGCAGTTGGCAGGAAAAAAGACAGAAGCGCAAGGGGAGAGCCAACTGTGTAACAGCCCCAACAACCAATTTTTTCTGCAGCACCTGTGGAAGAGTCTGTCACACTAGTATTCGCCTTTATAGCCACTCCAGGCGCTTCTCCACAAACCACTGACCGCCTCCAGGCGCTTACCCATTGTCTCCCGAGACAAGGAGGCCAAAGAAGAACAAAGAAGAGCTTTCTACCCAGTGTGACACAGGGTCATACACAAAATATCCATAAATTGCAGCACCAAGCTCCAGAGGGCAAATATATCTATCGAACATATCATGTGCACCACTAACAGGACTTCTGGCAAGAACAAGTCCACTATGCAAACTAAGGTGGAGGAAAAAATTATTTTCACATGATGACTGATAAAAAGGTATTGAGGAAGAATAAATAAGGTACTATTGTCTTCAATGGATACCCTAATCCATTAAGGATACTCGGACAAAAATAAGTATTTATCTTTAAAATAATGAGTTTGGGGCGACGGAAGAACAAATAAGGTTACTTGCATCTTCAGAAAAGTTTTCGAAAATAGGAGGTTAATAGCGTTTTAAATAGTGAGACCTGTATCTTTCAGTATTGACAACTTAAGTTATATTTTTACCTTATGTCAGTCAAGTAAATTTGCTGAAACTCTTCCAGCGACTGCTATTATAGAGTATTTAAGGTTCAGTGTGAGTTGCACCTGTGTAACAGTGATGAGTAAATTTACTGTCATCATGTACATTGTCATGTTTAAACTGCCACAAAACCACATTAAGAATTAGAAACCATCGTATCCAAGAGCAACACTATGGTAATTGACTGGTACCTAATTAAAGAAAAAGCCTGATGTCCTACAGTAGTGCTAGCTTACCGTCAATTAATCAGAAACTCTTTTGTCCAATGAACAGCACCAGCATCATTCTCTCTGCAACAGACTGCTTTGCAAGATTACACTATTGCTGATCATAAACCTTAAAAATTCAATTATGTTGAAGATGGATAGTGATTGTGACTGCACTGTCACTGTTGACTACCAAGGAATAAACAGCATAAACTAACACCAGATTCTACATCCACACTCACCTTATAATGGTACCAGAATAACAAATGGTTACACACCCAAAGCTGCAAAGGAAAGTTAAAAAGGAGTCCATGTTACAAATGTAATCTGAAATTCCACTCAAAAATCGAATTCACAACAGAAGAACTTGAAACATAAAACAAAGACTATTACAATTCGAGGCCATATTCAATAGGAATAAAAATCAGGAGGCTTCTATAAGGGCCTGCTGATCCGCAACACCAGTTTATGTCCATGCGGCAAGTTAAAAATCTACCCAAAATTTCAATAAAAAAGCAAGCTTCCTGCTGCAGTGTAAGCCACAAACACCAGGAACAGTCAATATTTAGAAGAAAAAGGCCTGAAATTTTTCTCTTCCACGCTTTACGTTTCCAGTTTTCACGATTATCTTTTCCTTTAAAATCTATGATACTATCGCGTTCAATATGATCAAAGCAAGATGAGTATTTACATCTGTCTTACACATAGCAGGAAGTTCCAGGACCTTCCCAAAGCGCATTGACTTGATGCATTTTTTGAACGACAGTTGTGCCTTTAACAAACTTTCAGGCCAGTAAAGACATATCATATTCCTACTTTTAAAATACAGACTTGTTCAATGTGGAATCTTTGAAATTGACTTTTCCTTTAAAAATGTGGGTACTGTGTTGCAAGGTCAGATGACCTGGCTTGTGTATGCAAAAACTGTCTCACTGTCTCAAAAGGACAAAAGGATACATTCCAAACTAAGAGATTTCAACTACAGCCATCCTGGAACCATCAAGTGACATTCCTGAATTGATGGTTTTCTTCTGAGACAAGGAAGGTGTGAAGTAGACACATCATAATGGAATAGTACCCATTCTAATATTACTAGATAGTCATAGATTCCACATCCCAGTCAATTGTGTGGTCACACCAGGGGAGAAGGCCACATGTCAACTAACAGGAACTCTAATTTGATGGATTTCTGCTTTTAAAAAGGTAACCCTCTGGAGGCAGAGAGATAGTGATCACAGCATCATCACAGACAAGGCTGTGGAAAGATCCAGCCTAAACCTGAAGAAGCCCTGCTGCTAATTCTACACTTCAAACTTGGTGCAGCAGAGAACTTAAAGTGACCGCGACCTCCAGTCTGAAATCTTAACCACCAGAAATCTACAATACCTCAACAAGTTCAAGAATACAAACAACCCAGGCCTGCACCTTTAAGAGAGACTGTCCTATTTAGAAGATTCAACAGGTTAACTGTAAACCACAAACGCCTACTACACCTTGAATTCTTACCCTTCATCGTCTCGAAAGTGCATGAGAGTATGAATGAGTGTGTGAGTGGCGTTGCGAACATTTTGGGGAATGAATGATGTTCAATAAATAATTAATCCTGTTTTAAACCTAAAAGAAAACCTGTCATTTGTTTATTTGACCCTAAAAACACTCTGGGCTGGATTTACCATAGACGGATGGGACTTTGCCACCGAGGTAAAAGTCGGTGGCGAACCTGCTTCCACCTTGCCCGGGGATCCGACCCGCATTTTATGGGTCCCCGGGCTGTAAGTGCCCCGAGGCGGGACTTCCACCCGCTTGAGGGAGGAGGTCCCGCCTCAGAGAGCTGCCGACCAATCAGCGGGCTGGCAGCTCTTAGTCCCAGCAGCACCACCGGGAGCGGCGGCCACTGCTGGGACTGCAGCCCAGCCGACGCCATGGAGCCAGGAGACCAGGTAAGATGTGCTTGACTCGCTGGGGGGTGATAAGTCGTGGTGGCGAGGCAAGGGTAGTTGCTTGGGGGGGGGGGGGGGCGGATGGAAGGAGGGGGCGTCTTGGGTCCTAGGGTTGGGTTGGGAGGCGGCCCTCAATCGGGCACCGCCCCCCCCCCCCCCCAGGCACGCGGAAAGGCTGGCAGCTATTGCTGGGCGGCATTTCACGTCCCCAGCACACCCACTTGCCACGGGTAAAATACCCGTGGATGCGGTTAAGGGCCCTTAAGTGACCACTTGGGCGGCGGGCCGTTTCTACCACCATCCCGCCCCCGCACCGCCCAATCACCTTAACGTTGGCCAGAGGCGGAAGCGGGGCGGAAAGGCCTCCCGCTCAATTTTACGCAGCCCCCACATCACCATCCGACCTGCTGGGGCGGCGTAAAATTCAGCCCTGAGGGTCTAGCTCATCACTTTGAACAACACGATTGCAGTCAGTTGGGAGGTGAACAGTGGGAACCACCCACACCCTTATCATCTGTCCGTAGCAAAACGTTTATACCTCATGAAGCAAACTGCTTAATGAGCAGTTTGTGAGATGGCAATTTGAAGAATGTGTTGGCAAGAAAGGCACATGGCATGGATACAGAGAGAATATTACTTCGGTTTTTCGCTGAATATAAAGTTGAGATGTTCAGCCAGTTAAGAAGCTACAAAATTATGAATATTGATTTAGCTTGGAGAATTGTAAAGTTGAAGAAAACTATATTCAACACCGACTGTAAATTCAGCTGAATTACATTCATTACAGGAAACATACTCTAGTTATTATTTCAAGAAAAAAAGCACAGCGTAAAAGGCAAGAGAGAGCTCCAGTTTTTCTCAACTCACACGCACTAGTTTTCTTTACTCATCGCTCCAACATAAATAAAGCTCCCACTCACACTGAACCTTAAATACTCTATAACAACATTTGCTGCAAAAGTTGTGACAGATTTCCCTGCTCCCAATCGAGAGATCCGAGGAGTCAATATTAGCATTTCTCAGACAGGTCTAAATTCAAGACATGGAAAAAAGGATTCAGTATTTTATGCATTTTTTCCAGGGAATAAATTTCCTAGGCTATAGTAGTTACACAGATGGAATGTCAAAGATTTGATTTAAAGGTAACTGATTCGAATCGTAAAATGATATTTTGGTAATACTATAAAATGAGAACATGTATTAAAACACAGACAGCAAGAAAGCAAAATGAACTTAGTCTTATCTGAGAAATGTACAAAGCACACCTAACAAGCTTTCAAAAATAAAGGTGCATTTTTGGGTTATTATTTTGGGTTACTTCACATTTTAACTGTTAGCCAATTCAAGCCATTTATGAGTTATGGAGAGAAATGGTTAAACTTAGTTCACTAATGATCAGAATGCTAGATGCTAAACAATTGTAACCTAGATAAGTTATTTAAAAAATTTAAAAAATGTAGTTAGGGTTTTGCTGTAACACCCAATACTCAAACACATTTCAACAAACCAAAAAAAATGACTATGTTATCATCACGGTTTCAAGCAGAAATGCAGCAACCTGTTCTAACAATTTAGATCATACCATTATGTATAACAAATACAGAGCAATGATCCATTTACTTTTTTCCAAGGAGAACAAATCCAAGATCTCCTTCAAATAAAAGGGAACGAATTGAACTCTTAGAAATCTAAACAGCTAATTGCGTTTAATTTTGCTATTTATGGATATGGAGGTGCTGCATTGAAGAGGCCCTGCAGTAATATAGCACAGCTTTAGAAGAATGCATGTTGCATTCAGGATGTTGCATCCATGCAGCTAGGGCATGGAGTTTAAAACTCTACATGGACACTGTAAAACTGGTTAGTGTGTCAAGATACACGGTAAACACTAGACGTAATAAACAAAAGTCAGTATTAATGAAGAATTCTGCTAAATATTTCAGTGGGATGAAAATAGACATCCATAAAATTCCTTACTCCACTATTTCCACACATTATCACTTCTGTTAAAAAACTGCTCAGTGCAATATTACTTTTCATTATAGTTTCCCTAAATTAAACATATCAGGCTGAATTTTGTCAGAAGTTGAGAAATCCTGCTGCCAGGAGTGAAATCAGGAGCTGATCCTGCAATGACAGGTGGCGGGACCCAGTAGCAGCATTTTGCCAGCAGCAGCCAATTAACATGCTGCCTTTGGGACCACCACACAATTCAGCACGGTGGCTCAACTCCCAAAGCTGCCAGCCCTCAGGTAGTGCCACTGCTAGCAGTGGCCACCGCTGAGATTGCAGGACGAGGAAGAGGGCGTCTCCATGCCAAGGCGCCCTCAAAGACTGGTACGTTTCTTTCAGCAAGCAGGGACCACGCAGACAGGCCCTTGCAATCAGGTGGGGGGAGGGGTGGGGGCGAGAGGTGGTGTCATATTACAGCAGAGCGCCTTTGCTGCAGGAGCTGCCATTACCGCTGGGGCGGGGGGCCCCTCTGTGAGCCATGGAGAGGGCTGGTGGTTTCTCCACATGGTGGTAGGCCCTGCTGATGCGGGCAAAATGCTGGCAGTAGTGGGAAGTGGCCCTTAATTGGGCACTTAAGTGACTTAATTCGCCACCCAGCGAGCGGCCGCACCACTGAAGTTTCTGCCGCTGGTACATGGCGGCGGGTAGACGTCAGGCTCCCTACCCGATGCCTTCCCTCGCCATATTACCAGCCCTCCCACCTCTTAGCCTGTCGCCTTAGGGCCGGGAACATTCAGCCCATCCATTCCAAAAATGATTAGGCATTACCCTTGGCTCAATTGGTAGTGCTTGCGCCTCCCAGTCAAAAGGTTTCGGGTTCAAGACCCACTCCAGTGCTGTACTAAGGCATTTTGCAGGAGCAGAAGTACTGTCCTTCAGATGAGATGTTAAACTGAGGGCCTCTCTGCCCTCTCAGGTAGATGTAAAAGGCACTATTCAAAGAAAAGGAGGGCATTTTCCTGGTATCCTGGCCTATATGTATCCTTCAACCAACACCTAAAAATAGATTACCTGGTCATTCATTTCACCATTGTTTGTGGAATCTTTCTGTGCATGAATTGACTGCTATGTTTCCTACATTACAACAGTAACTATACTTATGAGTATTTCACTGGCCTTACAGAGCCCTGAGGTTGTGCAAGGTGTTATATAAACACAAATCCATCTTGCTTTACTGTTTTGGTTTCACCTTAAAGTGAGATTCACTGATATATCATTAATGCATGACATGTCTGTTTATAAACAACTTTTTAAGTTACTGATTAATTTTTGTTTTGAACAAGTAAACTACAGTTCGAAGATTATTTTGTAATTAAAATTCTCACAGGAAATGCATGCTTACATACTCCAATTACAAATGGCAGCAATAACTACTATTTATGTGTACAAACATGCTTTTTGAACAAATAGCTGCAACTTCTAGTTGCATAGATTCAAAGGGTGAACAAGTTACAGCAACATACAATGACAAAGCTTAACCTCAGCAACAGACAAGCAAGCTCAATATCTACAAATTGCTGCAATTTAGAAAATAGAAGTAAATAACACATTGAGAGAATTAGTTAAATCTGTTAAACAGAGTGACAATCGGAATTTGGTGAAAGTGGGAATGTGGTGCTGAGGGGCAAGAAGAAGCGAAGTAAATTAAATGAAGGGGCAAGAGCAAATATGCAAATAAGCAGAATAATTAATTAAAACTAAACAGATAAAATTAAAATTAACTAAGTGGGTGCTATCAACATTACTGGGGTTCAAATTGCATTAAACAAAAATCTGGCATACATAAATATTAAATAGGAGTAAAGAGATAGTAGACTAAAAACATATACAGTGAAAGCTTTGCTAATCGGCCTGTGCTGGACCTGAGAGGTGCCGGATAATTGAAAGCGTTGGTTATTCAAGAGTCATACTACCAAGGCAATACAAGGCAACAGTTTTAATTTTTAAGAGAAATTATTACATGCAAAGAACAAGATGTACAATACAGAAATCTTGAGGCAGTAAAGATGCATAGAATTCTTGAAGAACAGTAAACTTAATATATAAATTACACTAAAGCACTAGATGTAGAAGGTAATGGGTAGATAAATCGCACTGCATAAGCACAGCAATGCAGCGCGATGGATTGCCGGCAGCACCACTAACTACTGTACAGTAATGCCGAGAACAATTGGCTACACTCGGGAAAACACAGTATTGGGAAACAAGCTAATAAACTTACCTGCAGGCGGCAGCTGTCCCACGTCCATTTTATGGCTGCCGTTCGTCCCTCGCGCACCTTGCGAGTCAAAGGGAATACATTTCGGGGCGGGGGGAGTTTCTGGTGATCAAAACAAGTTAATCATGGGGGGGGGGGAGGAAATTTGCATATAAATTATCCATTGGGGAGTGGGAGACGGAATTTAGAGTGTAAATGAAATCTTACTGTTATTTCCTGGAGACCGGCTTGAAGCTCTTTAAAAATGGCAATGGCGCCGGACGCCGTTGCCAGGGACGTGGCAGCCGCCCCCTGTATTTTAAACAACCCCCGCGCATAATATCGCGGGGGCTGTGCAGCGGTCCTTCCATGTCGGAAGGCCGCCGTGTTCAAAGAGCGCCACTGCGGAGCACGGCGCGTGATTAAAATCCAGCCCAGAGTTTCATTAGCTAGGGAGGAAGTTATAAAGCAGGGCCATGAAAATAGCATTCTCTGGATTACTCCCAGTGACATGGGCTATTAAGTGTAGGAGCAGTAAGATAAGTTCACGTGTGGCTGGAGAAATGGTGAAGGAGGGAGGGTTTCAGAACATTGTGGATACTACGAGACTAGTAATCTAAAAGCTGGATACATGAGTTCAAATACCAAGGTAGCTGGAGAATTTAAATTCAATTAAATAAATCAGCAATGGTGACCATGAAACGACTGGATTGTTGTTAAAAACCCACTAATGTCCTAAAGGGAAGGAAATCTGCTGTCCTTACTCGATCTGGCCTATATGTGATTCTAGATCGTCAGCAATGTAGTTGACTCTTAATTGCCCTCTGAAATGGCCTTAGCAAGCCAACCAGCTGCATTCAAGAAGGTGGCTCACCAGTACCTTCTCAAGAGCAATTTGGGATGGGCAATAAACGCTGGCCTGTTGCCAGTGACGCACATATCCCATGAATGAATAAAAAAATTAAAACCAGTTTATTTTTATTTTATTTAGAGATACAGCACTGAAACAGGCCCTTCGGCCCACCGAGTCTGTGCCGACCAACAACCACCCATTTATACTAATCCTACGTTAATCCCATATTCTCTACCACATGCCCACCATTCTCCTACCACTTACCAACACTAGGGGCAATTTACAATGGCCAATTTGCCTATCAACCTGCAAGTCTTTTGGAGGTGGGAGGAAACCGAAGCACCCGGCGGAAACCCACGCAGACACAGGGAGAACTTGCAAACTCTGTACAGGCAATATCCAGAACTGAACCCGGGTCGCTGCAGCTGTCAGGCTGCGGTGCTAACCACTGTGCCGCCCCAGTTCTGGTGCAGGAAGGATGGATGGGTTACACCTCAAAAGGACTGAGGCCAATGACCTCATAGAAAAGTTAACCAGTGCTCTGGGGGAGCATCACCAGGATGAAGAGAGTTAAGTCCCTTGTGCTTTCCTCATAACTTAACCACCCCTCCCCCCAACACCCACCTTACCCCAACTATCACTCCACAGAAACCACAGAAAACATAGAAAAGTTACGACACAGAAAGAGGCCATTCAACCGATCGTCTCTGCGCCAGCTGAAAAAGAAAACTAGCCGCCCATTGCAGTCCTACCTTCCAGCACCTGGTCCGTAGCCTTGCAGGTCATAGCACTTCAGGTGCAGGTCCAGGTTCCATTTTAAATGAGTTGAGGGTTTCTGCCTCCACCACCGATCCAAGCAGTGAATTCCAGACAACAACCATCCTCTGGGTGAAAACATTTTTCTCTGTTCTTGGCAGCAGACACAAGAATCCAGAAGGCTGTGTTGGATGCCTGGAGCCAGGATTCAGGATATCTGCTCAGGGCTGGAGAGGAACTTGCAGTGGGAGGGAGATAATCTAGTTGTCATGATCCATGTAGGTACCAACAACATAGATAGGACTTGAGAAGAGGTTCTGCATATGGGGTATGAGGAGCTAGGCACTAAATTAAAAAGCAGAACCACAAATGTAATAATCTCAGGATTATTACCTGAGCCACGTGCAAATTGGCATAGGGTAAATAAGATTAGAGAGATGCATGCGCGGCTCAAAGACTGATGTGGGAGAAGTAGGTTCCGATCCGTGGGACACTGGTAGCAGTACTGAGGAAAGCGGGGGCTGTACCATTGGGACGGACTTCACCTGAACCATTTTCTGGGACCAGTGTCCAAGCGAGTCATATAACTAGGGAAGTAGAGAGGGCTTTAAACTAAATAGAGGGGGGATAGGATCATGTCGGGGAAGATTGAGTAAATTAAAAAGGCAATAGATCGAGGTAGCAATAAAGGTAATGATAATCCTTCTTCTTAGGTAATCCCTCGGAAACGGGGATGACTTTCTTCCACTCCAGGGTTATGAGTCCTTAGGTGACTGAATAGTCCAATTCTGGATCCGCACACACTGCCACAGGTGGGGCCAGGTGGTGCTTGGTGAAGTGAGTGAATGGGATGCTCGAATTTCCGAATGCTCCTTCTGCTGTTTGCACTTGTTTGCTGCCTGGACATCTCGACGTTGTTCGAATTGGCTGGCACCTTCGCGATGCTTCTTCTCAATTTTGGGCGGTCTGGGCAAGAGATTCCCACAAATCAGTGGAGATGTCACAGTTTTTCAGGGAGGCTTTAAGGACATCCTTGTAGCATTTCCTCTGCCTTCCTGGTAGCCTCTTGTCGTGACGGAGTTCGGAGTAGAAAGCTTGTTTTAGGAGTCTTGTGTCAGGCATGCAAATGATTTGGCCCGCCCACTGACTAGCGTCTCGATACTGGGGAAGCTGGGGAAGAGGACACTGATATTGGAGCACCTGCCCTGCCACTGAATTTGCAGGATCTTGCGGAGGCCCCGCTGGTGATATCTCTCCAGGGCTTTAAGATGTCTGCTGTACAGTGTCCATGTTTCCCATGCATACATGTAGGTAACACGGTGACCCTGTAGACCATGAGCTTGGTGCCAGATTTGAGCCTATTCCTACCAGCTCCATGAGGGGTCCAGGGGAGCCTTTGTCACAGGAGCCCTTGAAGCAGGCTTTCAGCTACCCCTTCAAGAACACCCTAAGATAGATCCACAAGATCCGGGCTCGCCAGCTGGCCATGTGTGTTATTAGTCCCCGTCTGTGTAGTGGAGCCTGGTCTCCAATTGTCTTGGCCATCCCTACCATTGGACAAAGACTTTGCATCTCTTGGACTGTGTGGTAGCCGGTGTGCAACAGCCACCCCACGTTAAAAGAACCCACGCACAGGCATTTCCACCCTCGAAATCAACTTCGGGACCTGGAATATCAGGACTCTTATGGACAACCCCAGCAGCAACAGACTTGAACGTCACACCGCTATCATAGCCTGAGAACACTGCTGCTACAACATTGATATCACTGCTTACCCACTGTTTTTTTCAGGTTGTTTTTCTTCAGGTTTGCACTTGCTGATGTTCAATATTCAGTATATTCACACCTAATCTGTACTAATGCTTTGTCTTTCAACACACCGTTAACATATTGTTTGCCTTTGCTCCGTGACCTTTTGGTCAGCTATGTGGCCTGGTCCAATCTGCACCTTCTCCTTTGTTATCTCTTGCCCAACCCCCACCTCACTTGTTTATAATCTGTGACTTTTCTAATATTTGTCAGTTCCGAAGAAGGGTCACTGACCCGAAACGTTAACTCTGCTTCTCTTTCCACAGATGCTGCCAGACCTGCTGAGTGAATCCAGCATTTCTTGTTTTTGTTTCAGATTTCCAGCATCCGCAGTATTTTGCTTTTATTGATATCACTGCCCTGAGTGAGGCATGGCGGGCAGAAGATGGCCAGCTTAAGGAACGAGGTGGTGGATGCACCTTATTCTGCAAAGGTAAACCAGAAGAAGAGCGCCGACTCCACATGGTTGGCTTCACCATTAAAAATGAACCAGCTGACTGCCTCAACAAGCCCCCTTGTGGATTAAACGATCATCTCATGACCCTCCAGCTCACACTAATCCAGTAACAGCACGCCACAGTTGTCAGCGCCCCAACCCTAGAAGCAACAGATGAGGCCAAAGAGGAATTCTACTCCAGCTTTGATCACTTGCTGTCCTGTGTTCCCAAGGAAGACAAGCTGATCCTCCTCGGAGACTTCAATGCCAGAAAGCTGTGTTTGGTAAGGAAGGTATTGGAAGGGCTAACCCCAACGGAGTCCTTCTTCTGACGAAATGCCTTGAACATGACCTGATCATAACAAACACCCTATTTCATCAGAGAGACAAATACAAAACCTCATGGCAACACCCTTGCTCCAGGCATTGGCATTTGCTTGACTACGATAGGAGCCGATGACTGCTGGGCCGACCATCACCTAATCCAAGCTACTATCTCCAAAATCCAGTCCAGAAACAGAAGTGGCAGCAGAAGCACTGCCGCAAGAAAATCAATGTCGATGGTATCAAGGACTCTGCGAAGAAACACCTCTTCAGGCAGTGTCTTACAAGCAATGTAGCGACGCTCAACGAGCAGGAACCACAGAATGTCCACAATGCCTGGTCTGCCCTCAATCATAACCAGAGTATGGCAGGAAAGGACAGTAATTGCAAACTTAAGAGTGTGCCAGCAGATAGGGCCAGAGATTACACAAACAGTAAAAAATAACTGAATCAAGGGCTCTGTATCTGAATGCCCACAGCATTCACAATAGAACAGATGAATTGTCAGCTGAAATAGAAATTCATATGTATGACCTGATAGCCATTACACAGATGTGGCTACAAGGAAACCAAAGCTGGGTTGAATAGCCAAGGGTACGTGAAATTCAGGAAGAACAGGAAGCTGGGAAAAGCTAATGGGATATCTCTGTTATTTAAAGAGGGCATTAGTACTGTAGTAAGAGATGACCTTAGTTCTAAAGATCAAGATGTTACATCAGTTTGGGTGAAACTAAGAAACAGCAAGGGGCAGAAAACATTGGAGGGAGTTGTTTATAGGGCATTGATCAACAGGGGTAATGTAAATCATAGTATAAATCAAGAAATTAGAGGCGCGTGTAACAAGGATAATAAAGGTATCACGGGGGATTTCAATCTACATATAGACTGGGTAAACATAATTAGTGCTAATGTTGTGGAGGACGAAGTCTTGGAATGAATGCGAGATGGCTTTCTAGAGTAGGACATTGAGGAACCAACTAGGGAATGCGTTATTTTATATCTAGTATTGTGCAATGAAAAAGGGGTAACTAATAATTAGCAAAGGAGCTTTTAGGAAAGAGTGACCATAATATGATAGAAATTTACATTAAGTTTGGAAGTGATGTAGTTCAATCAGAAACTAGGGTCTTAAATCTAAGCAAAGGAAACTATGAAGGTATGAGGAGCAATTTGGTTATGGCGGATTGGGAAACTTCGTTAAAAGGTATGACAGCAGACAAGCAATGGCTAACTAAGAATAGTTTAAAACAAAAATAAATTTTTTTTAATGCACAAAAACCCAGCAAGTTTTCCAACCATAGAACAAAATCAAAGATTGCACTAGATCAAAGGAAGAGGTGTATAAAGTTGCCAAAAAAAAAAGGTAAACCTGAGGATTAGGAGCATTTCAGAATTCTGCAAAGGAGGACCAAGAAAAAGATTAAGAAAGGGAAAATAGAATGAGAGTAAACTAGCAAGAAACATAAACACAGACATTAAAAGCTTCTATAGGTTGTAAAAAGGAAAAGATTAGCAAAAACAAATGTAGGTCCATTACAAGCGGAGTCAGGAGAATTTATAATGGGGAATAAGGAAATGGCAGAGAAACTAAACAAATATTTTGCATCTGTCTTCACTGAGGAAAACACTAAAAACCTCCCAGAAATAAAGGTGAATCAAGGGACCAGTGAAACAAGGAACTGCAAGGTAAGAATATTGGTAAAAAAAAAGTACTTGAGAAATTAATGGGACTCAAAGTAGATAAATCCCCTGGACCTGATGATCTACATCCCAGAATGAAAGACCTGGCTGTAGAGATAGTAGATGGTCATCTTTTAAAATTCTACACACTCTGGAATGGTTCCTACAGATTGGAAGGTGGCAAGTGTAATCCCATTATTTCAGAAAGGAGGGAGAAAGAAAACAGGAAACTACAGACCTGTCAGCCTAACATCAGTCATAGGGAAAATGCTAGAACCTATAACAAAGGATGTGATAACAGGACACTTAGAAAATAATGGTAGGGTTGGGCAGAGTCAATATGGATTTATGAAATCATGTCTAACAAACCTGCTGGAGTTTTTTTGAGGATGTAACTAGCAGAATAGATATGGGGAAACCGGTGGATGTGGTGTATTTAGATTTTCAGCAAGCCTCTGATAAGGTCCCACACAAGAGGTTAGTAAACAAAATTAGAGCACATGGGATTGTGGGGAATATACTGGCATGGATTGAGAACTGGTCAACGGACAGAAATCAGGGAGTAGGAATAAATGGGTCATTTTCAGGTTGGCAGGCTGTGACTAGTGGGGTACCATAAGGATCAGTGTTTGAGCCCCAGCTATTCACAATCTATATCAATGATATGGATGTGGGGATTAAATGTAATATTTCCAAGGTTGCGGATGACACAAAACTAGATGGAAATGGGAGTTGTGAGGAGGATGCAACGACACTTCAAGGGGATTTGGATAGGCTAAACAAGTGGGCAAAAATTTGGCAGATGGAATACAATGTGGAGAAATTTGAGGTTATCCACTTTGGTAGGAAAGATAGAAAAACAGAGTATTTCTTAACTGGTGAGAGGCTGGGAAGTGTTGAATTTCAAAAGGACTTGGGTGTCCTTCTTCATGAGTCACTGAAAGCTAACATGCAGGTACAGCAAGCAATTAAGGCGGCTAATGGTATGTTGGCCTTTATTACAAGAGGATTTCAATATAGGAGTAAAGATGTCTTACTGCAAATATATAGAGCCTTGATGAGACCGCACCTGGAGTAGTGTGCAGTTTTGGTTATCTTACCGAAGGAAAGATATACTTGCCATAAAGGGAATGGAACAAAGGTTCACCAAACTATTTCCTGGGATGGAGGGATTGTCCTATGAGGAAAGATTAAATAGACTGGGCCTTTATTCTCTGGAGTTTTGAAGAATGAGAGGTGATCTCATTCAAACATACAAAATTCTTAAAGGGCTCGACAGGGTAGCTGCAGGAAGGATGTTTGGATATTTCCCCTGACTGGGGAATCTAGAACCTGGGAACACAGTCTCAGAATAAGGGGCAGGCCATTTAGCTCTCAGATGAGGAGGAACTTCTTCACTCAGAGGGTGGTGAATCTTTGGAATTCTCTGCCCCAGAGGGCTGTGGAGGCTCAGTCGTCGAGTATGTTCAAGATTGAGATCAATAGATTTCTACATATTAAAAGCATCAAGGGCTGTGGGGATAGTGCAGGAAAATGGTGTTGAAGTAGAAGATCAGCCATAGAAACATAGGAAATAGGAGCAGGAGTGGGCCATTCAGCCCGTCGAGGCTGCTCCATCATCCCATATCCCTTGATGCCATGATCTCATTGAATGACAGAGCAGGTTCAATGGGACGAATAGCCTACTCCTGCCCTTATTTCTTCCATTCTTATGTTATCACTCCCTTTCCAGCCTTGGCCTGGAATCAGTCATAACACAAAGGAAGTTGGTTGTGGTTGTTGGAGGTCAATCATCTCAGTCCCAGGACATCACTGCAGGAGTTCCTCAGGATAGTGTCCTAGGCCCAATCATCTTCAGCTGCTTTATCAATGATCTTCCCTCCATCAGAAGGTCAGAAGTGGGGGTGTTCACTGATGATTGCACAATGGTCAGCACCATTTGCGACTCCTCAGATACTGAAGCAGCCCATGTCCAGATGCAGCAAGACCTGGACAACATCCAAGCTTGGCCTGATAAGAGGCAAGTAACATTCGCGCTACACAAGTTCCAGGTAATGACCACCTCAAACGAGAGAATCTAACCATCTCCCCTTGATGCTCAATGGCATTACCATCGCTGAATCCCACACTAACAACATCCTGGGGGTTACCATTGATCGGAAACTAAACAGGACCAGCCACATAAATACTGTGGCTACAAGAGCAGGTCAGAGGCTGAGAATTCTGCCGGAAGTAACTCACCTCCCGACTCCCCAGTGCCTGTCCACCATCTACTAGGCACAAGTCAGGAGTGCGATTGAATACTCTGCAGTTGCCTGGATGGGTGCAGCTGCAACAACACTCAAGAAGCTCGACACCATCCAGGACAAAGCAGCCCGCTTGGTTGGCACCCCATCTACCACCTTCAACATTCGCTTCCTTCACCACCGACATACAGTGGCAGCAGTGGTGCACTGCAGCAACTCACCAAGGCTTCCTTAGACAGCACCTTCCAAACCCACGACCTCTACCATCTAGAAGTCAAGGGCAGAAGATGCATGGAACACCACTATCTGCAGGTTCCCCTCCAAGCCACACACCATCCTGTATTGCCGTTTCTTCACTGTCACTGGTTCAAAATCCTGGAATTCCCTTCCTAACAGCACCGTGTGTGTACCTACACCTCAAGGACTGCAGTGGTTCAAGAAGGCAGCTCACCACCACCTTCTCAAGGGCAATTAAGGATGGGCAATAAATGCTGGCCTAGCCAGCAATGCCCACATCCCATGAACGAACATAAAATTCCACAAACTCCACCTGAACCCTTTCTCAAGCAGCTGTATCCACTTGAGATAGAGTGACCAAAACAGCACATTGCACTCTAGAATAGGGGTTACCATTGATCTGTACAATACCAAGACAATTTGTTTCGACTTGTAATCGACTGTTTCTCAAATGCATCCCAGGACCCAATCTGCTATATTTCCAACTACTTCACACTGACCAGAATCTCTCAGGGGCTAACCATTGATCACTCCTTGTCAATGCAGTTTATACATAGAATCACAGAATTGTTACAGCACAGAAGGAGGCCATTCAGCCTGTCGTGTCTGCACTGGCTCTCCGAAGGAGCAATTTACCTAATGCCACTCCCCAGCCTTCTCCCTGTAGCCCTGCACATTCTTCCTTTTCAGATAACAATCCAATTCCCTCTTGAATGCCCCAATTGAACCTGGCTCTACCACACTCACACAGGTAGTGCATTCCAGATCCTAACCACTTGCTGCATGAAAAAGTTTTTCCTCATATCACCATTGCTTCTTTTGCCAATTTTCCTAAATCTGTGCCCTCTTGTTCGGGATCCTTCCACCAATGGGAATAGTTTTTCCCTATCCATTCTGTGCAGATCCTTCATAATTTTGAACACCTCAAATCAAATCTCCTGTGAACCTTCTCCTCCCAGGAAGGCAGTCCCAACTTCTCCAATCTATCCACATAACTGAAGTTCCTCATCCCTGGAACCATTCTCGTGAATCTTTTCTGCACTCTCTCTAATGCCTTCACATCCTTCCAAAAGTCATGCTTCTTTGATTGTCAAGCAATATTTACAACCCAACTGCTGATTTGAAGCAGTCCCTTATCACTGTGCAATGCTTAAATGATGAGAATTAACTTGATGAATCTCAGCTCATAATATGTACATCAAAAGGGTATAAAAGTGTATCATATGATAACAGGTTCATAGGAACATAGGAGCAGGAGTAGGCCATTCAGCCTGCTCCACCATTCAATTAGATTATAGCTGATGATCTACTTCACTGCCACTTTCCTGCACGATCCCCATATCCCTTGAGGTCACCAGCCAGGGGAAACATCCTATCTACATCCACCCTGTCATGCCCTGTAAGAATTTTTAAAGTTTCAATGTGATCACCTCTCATTCTTCGAAACTCTAGAGAATACAGGCCCAGTTTCCTCAATCTCTCTCCGTAGGACAATCCTGCCATCCCAGGGATTAGTCTGGTGACCCTCCACTGTACTCCCTCTATGGCAAGTATATCCTTCCTGAGATAAGACCAAAACTGTATACAATACTCCAGGTGCAGTCTCATCAAGGTTCTATACAATTGCAGCAACACATTTTTACTCCTGTACTCAAATCCCCTTGCAATGAAGACCAACAAACCATTTGCCTTCCTAATTGCTTGCTGCACCTGCATGCTAGCTTTTAGTGAGGCACAAGTCCCTTTGGACGGCAACACTTCCCAGCCTTTCATCATTTAAGAAATACTCTTTTCTTCTGCTTTTCTACCATAGTGTACAACTTCACACTTATTCACATTATATTCCATCTGTCATGTTCGTGCCCATTCACTTAACCTGTCCAAGCCTCCTTGCATCCTCCTCACAATTTACCACCTAGCATTGTGTCATCAGGTTCAATTGTTTCTAGTCTGTACACCCAAGCACATTTGAACTATAAATTTGTGTTACTGACATCTTGAAAGAAATCACTATGGGAGATTAACCGCCAACAGAAAGCAGAAAACTGAAGGTTCTGTTCTTGGTGAAATTTTGATTACTTCAAAAAACATTTTTGCTTTCGATGCATCTTTAAGATTGCCTAATTGCATTCAAAATTATTTTCTAATTTGGAAAGTAGGGAAAATAATCTCTGAACTCAACTGGTCCTATCACGGTGCAGGTAGAAAGACCAGTCACTGTACCTCAAGCTGCCTGGTTCGCAGGGGTCAAGCAGCTGAAGTCTGAAATCCACAGATGCAATGAACTGAACTGCAGGCCTGAAGTAGCAGGAATGGTACTGAGAATTAATATTTTAAAACCGCTAACTTTATTTTTTTTTTTTAGAAGACCACAAAATCAACGTCATGTTTTCAATAACCTAAACAGCTGAAAGTTATGCACTGGCACAATTTAGGAATTTTCAAAGCACCTTAAAAAATGCCATTAACCACCGCACATTGATATCCATTTAAAAACTGTGAGACGGGATTACATAGTACTATACATGCAGAGAAAAATATGGGAAGCAATCCTTTATCAGCCTGGCTGCATTGTATTGAAATTCTTTACCTGAGGAAATATACTTGATCAACCAGGTACACATTCAATTAAAAGGAAACATGACTTGCCAAGTAGAAACAAGATCATTGGCAAAAATTTTCTGGGCCCTTTGGGGACAGGCAAGGGGGTGGCAATTTTACCAGCAGTGGGAAAGTTGGTAGATGAGCCGCGTGCCTGCAGGCCAACTGAGCCACATAAGGAGCCAATTAAAGGCCTCTTCCCGCCTCCACGGGCATTTCATCTGCACTGGGAGGGCATGCTCCACGTGGGGAGACTGCCGGGTGAAACTGCGGCCTCCCAGCTGGCTCCTGGGGACGGGCCCTCCTTTATGGGCACTCCATGGCCCACGGAGGGGCCCCCTGGGTGCAATGATCACCCTTGCGGCAACGGCACTGCTGGCACTCTGATTTGGTAGGTTTTTTTCCAGTTGTATTAATGCCTTTGCTTCTCAATACAGTTCAGTATTTTTTATTTGTTCTTGGATGTAAACATTGCTGGCAAGGCCAGCATTTATTGCCCATCCCTAATTGCCCTTGAGAAGGTGGTGGTGAACTGTCTTCTTGAACTGCTGATTCTGTAGCAGTTTGATATAACTGAGTGGCTTGCTAGGCCATTTCAAAGGGCAGTTAAGCCTCAAGCACATTGCTGTAGGTCACATGTAGGCCAGACCAGATAAGTTCAGCAGATTTCGTTCCGTGAGGACATTAGTGAACCAAATGGTTTTTTGCGACAATCCAGTAGTTTCATGATCATTATTAATGAGACTAGCAGTTTATTCCAGTTTTATTAACTGAATTTAAATTGTCCCAGCTGCCTAGGTAGGATTTGAACTCGTGTCCCCAGAGCATTAGTCCGGGTCTCTAAATTTACCAGTCCAGTCACATTACCACTATACTACCATCCCCAAACTTATGCTTTTGTTTCATTTCAATGTGATATCCAAGTAAGATATTTGATATTCATTTTTCTTTTTAAAAATAATTCAGAAATGCTAAGCTGTCAACATTTTTGCATTTTAGTGGATATAGCACTACAAGCAAGCAACTGGTATATCTGAGTTTGGTCAGCAGTATTGCATGAATTTTGATGCACACAAGCATAAACTGAAATAATCTGTACTGTACTTAGCATTATCAGCTGCTTCCCTCCAGTTTATCTTCTGCTGATCTACTACCAGCATCCTTCAGCCTACGTGTACACATGTCTCAGCAACTCCTTATTCCACACTATCGGCAGCACCAGCATCCCAACAAAATACACAGTAACCAACCAAACATAACTGAGACTCACTTAATTAACGTTATACAGAAATATCCTGCACGAAATTACTCTCTACCAGATCCAGCTGCTTTGAAATCTAAAAACGATGCATTGTTCACAATACTAATGCGACTGACTGCTGGAAACTAAAGGGAAAAGCTGTAGGGTTAATCAGGCACACCCACTCAGTGAAGAGCGAACCTGATGGAAAACACAGCAGAACAATCTGTGGCTTTAATTGCAGTAAGAGTGAGACCCAGGAAGCTTAATGCTGCAAGTGCAGGAAAATTTAAAACAGGATTCCCGAGACTTATCAAGGTTTTGTGTCTGAAGGGAAAGTAACCCATTCCCCTCGAGTGGGGCAACCAAGCCCATAGTAATTCTCAGGGGCACAGGGGCCACTAGACTGAGCGAGACCAGCACAGTTTAAAGGAGCAGCAGTGGCAGGAAGGTGCGAGATTGAGTGAGACTGGCACAGTTTTAAAGAGCAGCGGGAAGGAGCGAGACTGGCACAGTTGAAAAGAGCAGCAGCAGTGAGAAGGAGCGAGACTGGCACAGGTTAAAAGAGCAGCAGTGGTGAGAAGGAGCGAGACTGAGCAAGACTGGCACAGTTTAAAAGAACAGCGACAGCGGGAAGGTGCGAGACTGGCACAGTTTAAAAGAGCAGCGGCGGTGAGAAGGAGCGAGACTGAGTGAGAGTGGCACAGTTTAAAAGAGCTGCGGTGGCGGGAAGGAGCAAGACTGAGCGAGACTGGCACAGTTTACAAGAGCAGCAGCGGTGAGAAGGAGCATAACTGAGCGAGACTGGCACAGTTTAAAAGAGCAGCGGCAGTGAGAAGGAGTGAGACTGAGCAAGATTGGCACAGTTTAAAAGAACAGCGACAGCGGGAAGGTGCGAGACTGGCACAGTTTAAAAGAGCAGCGGCGGTGAGAAGGAGCGAGACTGAGTGAGAGTGGCACAGTTTAAAAGAGCTGCGGTGGCGGGAAGGAGCAAGACTGAGCGAGACTGGCACAATTTACAAGAGCAGCAGCGGTGAGAAGGAGCATAATTGAGCGAGACTGGCACAGTTTAAAAGAGCAGCAGTGGTGAGAAGGAGCGAGACTGGCTCTGTTTAAAAGAGCAGCAGTGGTGAGAAGGAGCGAGACTGGCACAGTTTAAAAGAGCAGCGGTGGTGGGAAGGAGCGAGACTGAGCGAGACTGGCACAGTTTAAAAGAGCAGCAGCGGTGAGAAGGACGAAAAGTGACATCAGAGTGATGTCACGAGCAGGGAAACAGAGCGCCGCCGGGGTGAGTATACAGATAAGTTTTTATTTTAATTTAATTTACATCAAACATAGCATTAAACATCACAGGCAAGCAGGTTACTGATTGGTTTGGGAAGAAGCTATTTATTTGGTGAGTATCTGGTAAGTGACTAAAGTAAGTGAAGTAAGTAAAGTGGATTCGTAACTGAAGTAAAGAGAAAGGAGAGGTCTACAGTTTTGTTTTATAAAGTAAGTAGTGTTTTTTTAGGAATCAAGGTCCCTAGTGCAAATAAGCTCTAATTTTTGAGTAATTTAAGGGAGTGAATTAAGTGCAAGACATGGCAGGACAGCTCGACAGCATGGGGTGCTCCTCCTGTGCAATGCAGAAAGTCAGGGACCAGATCTGGAGCGGCGGCTGGAGACACTGTGGAGCATCCCCGCGAGGCAGTGATCATTGTGGATAACACGTACAGGGAGGTGGTCACACCGCAGGTAAAGACTGCTCAGGCAGAAAGGGAATGGGTGACTGCTAGGCAGAGTAGAAGTACTAGGCACGTAGTGCAGAAGTCCCCTAGGTCCATCTCCCTATCTAACAGATTTTCCGTTCTGGATACTGTTGGGGGAGATAGCTTCCCAGGGGAATACAGCAGGAGCCAAGTCTGTGGCATCACAGGTGGCTCAGCTGCACAGGAGGGGTAGAAAAAGAGTGGGAGGGCTATAGTGATAGGGGATTCTATCGTAAGGGGTACAGATAGGTGTTTCTGTGGCCGCAAACGTGACTCCAGGATGGTATGTTACCTCACTGGTGCTCAGCTCAAGGATGTCATGGAGCAGCTGCAGGTCGTTCTGAAGTTGGAAGGTGAACAGTCAGAGGTCATGGTTCACATTTCTACCTACAAAGGTAGAAAGAGGGATGAAGTCCTGCAACAAGAATTTAGGGAGCTAGGTAGCAGATTAAAAGCAGGACCTCAAAGGTTGGAATCTTTGGATTACTCCTGGTGTCACGTGCTAGTGAGTATAGGAATAGGAGATTAGAGCAGATGAATGAGTGGCTGAAGAGATGGTGCAGGAGGGAAGGCTTTAGTTTCCTGAATCACTGGGTCTGTTCCTGGCGAAGATGGGACTTGTACAAGTCGGACAGGTTGCACCTGAACCAGAACGGGACCAACATCCTTGCAGGGAGGTTTGCTAGTGCTGTTGGGGGGGGGGGGGGGGGGGGTTTAAACTAACTTAGCAGGGGGATAGGATATAGAGTGGAGGTACAGTAGGGGGAGCTGCACAGCCAAATGTAGAAGAGAAACTAAGTCAGTCCGGAAGGCAGAGCAAATACAGACCTGTTAAGGCACAAGCGAATAATGCAAGGCTGGATTGCATCTATTTTAACGCAAGGAGTATTAGAAGTAAGGCAGGTGAATTGAGGGTGTTGATTAACACATGGGAATATGATATTATTGCTATCACAGAGACATGATTGAGGGAAGGGCAGGACTGGGAGCTCAATATTCCAGGGTATAGAATCTTCAGGCATGACCGGGGGGGGGGGGGGGGTGGAAAAGAGGAGGTGGCATTGCACTATTGATCAAGGAGTCAATTACTGCAGTAAGAAGGGATGATATCTTAGAAGTTTCTCAAATTAGGCCATATGGGTAGAACTTTAAAACGAAAAGGGGGAAATCACTTGGCTGAGAGTGTACTATAGGCCTCCAAACAGTCAGGGAGAGATAGAGGAGCAGATATGTAGGCAAATCTCAGAGAGGTGTAAAAATAATTGGGTAATAATAGTATGGGATTTCAACTTCCCCAACATTAACTGGGATAGTCTTAGTGCAAAAGGCTTAAAGGGGGTGGAATTCTTAAAGCGCATCCAGGAAAGCTTTTTGAACCAGCACGTAGAAAGTCCTACAAGAGAAAGGGCAGTACTGGATCTAATCTTAGGGAATGAAGCCAGACAAGTGGTAGAAGTGTCAGTGGGGGTGCATTTCGGAGATAGTGACCATAACTCTGGAAGATTTAAGGTAGTTATGGAAAAGGACAAAGATGGACCGGAAATAAAGGTACTGAACTGGGGGAAGGCCGATTTCAATATGATAAAACAGGATCTGGCCAGAGTGGACTGGGAGCAGCTACTTGTAGGAAAGTTGACATAAGACCAATGGGAGTCATTCAAAAAGGAAATAGCGAGAGTTCAGAGCCAACATGTTCCCATAAAGGTGATGGGGAGGACCAACAAGTCCAGGGAACTCTGGATGTCAAGGGATATAGAGGATTGAATAAGGAAAATAAAGGAGGCTTATGGCAGATTGAGAGGGCTGAAAACAACAGAGGGCCCTAGAGGAGTATAGAAAGTGTAGGGAAGTACTTAAAAAAGTAATTAGGAGAGCGAAGAGAGGGCATGAAAAAAGACTGGCGGGCAAGATAAAGGAAAATCCCAAGGCATTTTATCAGTATATTAAGGGCAAGAGGATAACCAGGGAAAGAGTAGGGCCCATTAGGGACCAAAGTGGCAATGTGTGTGTGGAGCTGGAGGACGTTAGGTGAGATTTTAAATGATTACTTTTCATCATGTTCACTATGGTGAAGGATGATGTAGGTATAGAGATCAGGGAGGGGGATTGTGATATATTTGAACAAACTAGCACTGAAAGGGAGGAGGTATTAGTGGTTTTAGTGGGCTTAAAAGTGGATAAATCCCCAAGCCCAGAAGAGATGTATCCCAGGCTGTTATGTGAGGCAAGGGAGGAGATTGCAGGGGCTCTGACACAAATTTTCAAATCCTCTCTGGCCACAGGAGAGGTGCCAGAGGACTGGAGGACAGTGAATGCGGTACCATTATTCAAGCAGGGCAGTAGGGATAAACCAGGTAATTACAGGCCAGTGGGTCTAACATCAGTGGTAGGGAAACTATTGGAAACAATTCTGAGGGACAGGATTAATCTCTACTTGGAGCATGGCTTTGTCAGGGGGAGATCATGTGGAATAGGTTTGATTGAATTTTTCGAGGAGGTGACTAAGTGTGTAGATGAGGGTAAAGAAGTTGATGTAGTCTACGTGGACTTCAGTAAGGCTTTTGATAAGGTCCCGCATGGGAGACTGGTCAAGAAGGTAAGAGCCCATGGGATCCAAAATTGGCTTAGTGGCAGGAGGCAGATGGTGATGGTCGAGGGTTGTTTTTGCGATTGGAAGCCTGTGACCAGTGGTGTACCGCCAGGATCGGTGCTGGGACCCTTGCTGTTGGTAGGATACATTAATGATTTCGACATAAATATAGGAGGTATGATCAGTAAGTTTGCAGATGACACAAAAATTGGCGGTGTCGTAAATAGTGAGGAGGAAAGCCTTAGATTACAGGACGCTATAGATGGGCTGGTAAGATGGGTGGAGCAGTAGCAAATGGAATTTAATCCTGAGAAGTGTGAGGTGATGCATTTTGGGAGGACTAACAAGGCAAGGGAATATACGATGGATGGTAGGACCATAAGAAGTACAAAGGGTCAGAGGGACCTTGGTGTACTTGCCCACAGATCACTGAATGCAGCAGCACAGTGATATAAGGTACATAAGGTACAGCACATAAGGTGATGAGGAAGGAATATGAGATATTTGCCTTTATTAGCCGAGGCGTAGAATATAAGAGCAGGGAGGTTATGATGGAGCTGTACAAAATGCTAGTTAGGCCACAGCTGGAGTACTGTGTACAGTTCTGGTCGCCACACTATAGGAAGGATGTGATTTCACTGGAGAGGGTGCAGAAGAGATTCACCAGGATGTTGCCTGGGCTGGAGCATTTCAGCTATGACGAGAGACTGGTTAGGCTTGGGTTGTTTTCCTTAAAGCAGAGAAGGCTGAGGGGGGACCTGATTGAGGTATACAAAATAATGAGGGCCTTTCAAAATAGGGTAGATAGGAAGAAACTTTTTCACTTAGCGGAGGGGTCAATAACCAGGAAGCATAGATTTATGGTAAGGGGCAGGAGGTTGAGAGGGGATTTGAGGAAAAATCTTTCACCCAGAGGATGGTTGGAATCTGGAATACACTGCCTGAAGGGGTGGGCGAGGCAGGAACCCTCACAACATTTAAGAAGTATTTAGATGAGCACTTGAAATGCCATAGCATACAAGGCTACGGGCCAAGTGCTGGAAAATGGATTAGAATAGATAGCTGCTTGATGGCCGGCACAGACACGATGGGCCAAAGGGCCTGTTTCTGTGCTGAATAACTCTATGACTCTATGACTAGATCCTTTTTACTGGGAAACGGCCTGACCTTTCCCCCAGAGAGTACAGCGAACACCAGAATGATAGTGAATAATATTGGAGGGCAGTGTATGCCTGCACCTGTACACCGGGTGCACCTGGAGTGCAACCTAGCTTCGGGATCGGTGACCGTAGGAATTGTCCCTAGTTTGCCTGTGGACGGGGCGGACCTGCTCCTAGGTAATAATCTAGCAGGGGTGAAGGTGGTAGCCCCTCCAGTAGTGAAAGAAAGACCGCAGGATGTCAGAGAAACAGGGCAGTGGCAGGAGACGGACCCCTGCAGTTTCCCTGAATGTGTCGTGGATCAGGCCATGATCAAACCAATTCCCCTAGAGATCACTGAATTGGCATTGCAGGCAGATGACCAGGTCTGTCTGTCTGAGACTTCCTTTGGAAAGTTAGGAGACCCAGGGAATGAATTCTATGAATTTTCCCTTGGTGAGGCTCAGCGAGCTGACCAAGTATTGCAAGAATGAGCACAGGCTGCTCAGTCTGAAAGTGAAGCAGAAGGAGTCCCCAATAGCTACAGTTTAAAGAATGAGGTACTGATGAGGAAATGGGGTTTTCCTCACAGACCTGAGAGTAAGGCGTGGACAGTAGTTCACCAGTTAATGGTGCTGCAGAGGTATCGGAGAGAAATATTAAGAAGGGCCCACAAGACTACAGTGGATATCCATGCTGGCATACGAAAGACCAAAGCCCGCATAAGACATCAGCTTGACTGACCAAAACTCCACAAAGATGTGGAGGAGTACTGCAGGAGTAGCTGCATGTGCCAGGTTGAGGGGAAACCCCAACCAACACTGAAACCTGCACCCCTAAGTCCTTATCGGTGTAAGGAGCACCCTCCAGCAGGGGGCTGGTGAACAAAAGGGGACAGGCAGGCACAAGGCTAGCCAAAGGTTAGAAAGGGAAGGGGAAAAGCAACCAAGAGTGCAGGTTAAAGGAAGTCTGGGAAGAATCCCGGATGAAAACCCCTACTGTCTGGTCAGCCAAACCCAAAGAATTTGAAACATAAGACTCCACATCCTCCTATGTAAATGCAGACACTAGAAGCACCCCACCAGAGCTGTTAATAGCATTTACAGGAACCTGCAGAAACAAAAAAAGACCTCTAGGAGGCACAGAAACCCTGGGGTTGATGCCTCACCTAGTCAACGTTCCACAGGGGAGTGCAGGAGAATCTGCACAAAAACCTGCAGGCAGGATTGTCCCAGAGGACAAACGGGAGATTAGCAAAGAATCCTCCCCCCGCAGTCAGAAAAAGAGAGAACCACCCATCCCTTGAAAGTCAAAAGCCTTTGCATGACTCAGCAAAGCACTGAAGGAGTGTTCAGGATAGACCTGCCCACTACTGACTCTCCTGAAAAAAAAATTTCAATTCACAGCTAATTAAACCTAACCATCTCAAAGGCCCTAGGCAACCATGGAAATGGGCACACTGAAAAAAAACCTCCCCAAAGAACCACATGTTTATTGGATGCCAAAAAAGGGGCAATTAAAGCAGCACTGGCACCGAGAAAAGACAGGCTGTAATAAGTTTTAGGATTATGAATGAATGGGAATGAATGAGAGAAATGCATGTTTTTTTTCTGTATCTTATATTTTCTCTCGACCCTTTTAATGAAATGCGCTTTTCTCAAACAGCATTTCATTCCACTGGGTGTGGAGATGCCATGTCAGACCCCCACCCACAAAGAATGATGCATATTAATTTTGCCATATGTACATTAAATTTCAAACTGTTGCTGAAGTGAAGAAAGGACTTGTTAAAAGGTCACCAGACCCTTGGCTGGAAAAACATTTTTGTATACCAACAGCTAGTGCTTGGAAGGATAAATGGGCTATTCCTTGCTCCAAATTAACCCACAATGGACATTGAGCACCAGGTATTTTGTGCAAGAAGAGACATTGCAGGGTCGGCCAAGACCAGAGAATCCACCAACAGATGTGGACAGACCAGCTAGTCACATAACCAACCTGCCTGGCAACCAGGGTTTTTCTGAATTGTGCGAACAGTTTGAACTCAGAGTGCCTGTTTGCTCCTGGACTGAAAAGAGCTCCCCTGGCTGGCTCGCCACAGCCTTTCCTGTCTGCTTCCATCTCTTTCTCCTGGAATGCCAAATCCACTGAAGACACATGAACCCCAAGAAAGGTCTCCAACAGCAAACAAGGTTTAAGAAGAATATTGGCCCCCAATGAAGAGCAAGATCTACCTACAATCAAGGACTCTACAGTTAACTCGAAGAACTGTAACAAAAACCCTCTTCAGAGATTGCCTCAAACTTTTCCTCTTTATTTTCTTCTGCTCTTTTCTGTCTCTATCTGCATGCGTGTATCGCATATGCATGCTAGTTTGGGCACGTCGCGTATCTATAGGCGTTAACCAAATTAGAGTTTAAGTTTTAAATTTAATAAATTTCAACCTCTTCTTTAAACCTAAGAAAACCCATTTGTGCTGGTTTCTTTGCCTTATAATTGGAAAACAGCGAACAAGGAATCACCAAGGGGAAGCTAAAAACACGGTGTACTTAAAATTAAACCCTAACCCCTTTCTCACCTGGTCATAACAGTATCCATATAATGCAGCCAGTACAGAATTGTCTCCGACTGGCAAGGAAATGATGCATTTACTGACAGATTTTATTGAGGAGTTGACGTTTTGAAATTGTACGTTTTGACTACTGGTATTCAATCATCAGTCACTGCAATGCATTTCAACATAAACGAGTACTCTCTGGTGGTAAAGAATGCTTGCAGCTCACTCTTAGTCACTTAAATCAAATCTAAAATTGAATGAATCAGCTCATTTCTGAGAATGAGAACGACTAGTCTTGCAGCATAGAATTTCTGCTTGGGTTTCCAGCATTCAGCTCCCTGTTGGTGCACTTCAGCTACAGTATAAATTGGTTTAGTGGGAGATTTCTACTAGCTAGAGTGCTACTCTCAACACAATCTTTCTAATCAATAATTCAAACTGAACAGAAGAGTAATGTCAATCACCCTAAACTTACCAACTGCTCATTTGCTGCACTCTCCAATGATTAACTGCAAGGTTATAAAACAAAAAACAGACTTTAAATAACATGGGGCTGAATTTTGTGAAGGAGGCTGAAGTTCTGCCACCGAGGGTGAAAGGGGGAGGTGAGCCTACTTCGACTGAGGTGGAACCTGGGGAGGCATATTCTGGTAGTGGCCTGATGGTTGGCGGCTCAGCAACCTGAGCAGCACCCCTGTTAGCGGTGACCAGTGCTGAAGATGCACCTGCAGGATGAGAACACATCGATGGTCGTGTGCCCTTGAAGAGTGGTAAGTAGGGTCTGGGGACGTTGTGGGGACAGGTCACGGAGGTCAATGCCATGGGGGCGACCATTGCCACTGGAGTGGGGTGGCCCCTCTGTGGCCCACAGAGTGCCCAAAAAGGAAGGACCTCCCTCACCCCAACCCCAGAGCCTGCTGGGGGGCTGACAGGTTTCACTGGATGGTCTCCCCACACGGCTGTGGGCCCCCTCCGCCTCTGGCGAAATGCCTATGGAAGTGCGAAGAGGCCCTTAATTGGTTCAATTGGCTTCCTGATGGGCAGCTCGTCTGCCACTGGGAAAATGGCTTGGTGGCAAGAAGACGTTGCGCCCCCCCCACCCCCCCAACCTTTCCGCAGCATTTTGCCAGCCTTCCGATCCCCAAGGGGCTAGTAAAATTCTGGCCATGTTGTATACTTATCTAATAGGTCAGTGAGCCGAAGTTTCAGGCACATGTTGGTGCAAAGCTCTAAAAGGAATTAAATTACATAGTCAAAGAATTTTTAAAAGATTAAAGTGAAATGGTGCAGTTGTCATGATCTTTCAGATGAATATGCCAGCAACAAAGATGGAAACCTATCAACATAGACTAATCAGTACAATTTGGTGCAGGAATCTGGATTGTGGAGGTCACTCACAGTAGCAGTCATAGGTTAGGTCTCCAGCTCTGCATTTAGCTGACATTCTGAAATTAAGCAGGAGGTGGGTAGTGGGTAGCTTTCATTGATTTCACCAAAACCTTTGACCTCGTCAGCAGACGTGGTCTCTTCAGACTACTAGAAAAGATCGGATGTCCACCAAAGCTACTAAGTATCATCACCTCATTCCATGACAATATGAAAGGCACAATTCAACATGGTGGTTCCTCATCAGAGCCCTTTCCTATCCTGAGTGGTGTGAAACAGGGCTGTGTTCTCGCACCCACACTTTTTGGGATTTTCTTCTCCCTGCTGCTTTCACATGCGTTCAAGTCTTCAGAAGAAGGAATTTTCCTCCACACAAGATCAGGTGGCAGGTTGTTCAACCTTGCCCGCCGAAGAGCGAAGACCAAAGTACGGAAAGTCCTCATCAGGGAACTCCTCTTTGCTGACGATGCTGCATTAACATCTCACACTGAACAGCGTCTGCAGAGTCTCTTCGACAGGTTTGCGGCTTCCTGCAACGAATTTGGCCTAACCATCAGCCTCAAGAAAACGAACATCATGGGACAGCAGGAAATGCCCCATCTATCAATATCGGCGACCACGCTCTGGAAGTGGTTCAAGAGTTCACCTACCTCGGCTCAACTATCACCAGTAACCTGTCTCTCGATGCAGAAATCAACAAGCGCATGGGAAAGACTTCCACTGCTATGTCCAGACTGGCCAAGAGAGTGTGGGAAAATGGCGCCCTGACACGGAACACAAAAGTCCGAGTGTATCAAGCCTGTGCCCTCAGTACCTTGCTCTACGGCAGCGAGGCCTGGACAACGTACGTCAGCCAAGAGCGACGTCTCAATTCATTCCATCTTCGCTGCCTCCGGAGAATCCTTGGCATCAGGTTGCAGGACCGCATCTCCAACACAGTAGTCCTCGAGCCAGCCAACATCCCCAGCTTGTACACACTACTGAGTCAGCGGGGCTTGAGATGGCTTGGCCATGTGAACCGCATGGAAGATGGCAGGATCCCCAAGGACACATTGTACAGCGAGCCCGCCACTGGTATCAGACCTACCGGCCGTCCATGTCTCCGCTTTAAAGACGTCTGCAAATGCGACATGAAGTCCTGTGACATTGATCACGAGTCGTGGGAGTCAGTTGTAAGTGATCGCCAGAGCTGGCGGGCAGCCATAAAGGCGGGGCTAAAGTGTGGCGAGTCGAAGAGACTTCGCAGTTGGCAGGAAAAAAGACAGAAGCGCAAGGGGAGAGCCAACTGTGTAACAGCCCCGACAACCAATTTTATCTGCAGCATCTGTGGAAGAGTCTGTCACTCTAGTATTGGCCTTTATAGCCACTCGAGGCGCTGCTCCACAAACCACTGACCACCTCCAGGCGCTTACCCATTGTCTCCCGAGACAAGGAGGCCAAAGAAGAAGTACAATTTGGTGCAGGAATCTGGATTGTGGAGGTCACTCACAGTAGCAGTCGTAGGTTAGGTCTCCAGCTCTGCATTTAGCTGACATTCTGAAATTAAGCAGGAAGTGGGTCGTGAAAGAAATAATGAAAAGTTTCCAAGGTGTGCAGTATACAACATAGGAAACTTGTCAAGCAACTGGTATGAGAGCAGGGGTGCAATTTTCATAGCCCACTCATGTCAAACATGGAGATCCTGGTAGCATAGTAAAAGATTAAAAATACAGAGGGTCTGAATTTCTTTGGAGTTGTCCCAATGCCCAGATCAGTGGAATGCCCACAAGAAACAATGTTAATGGCTGACACCACTTCTCAAAGGGTTCCACTTATCTCCCCCAAAACCAAAAATGGAATGCACTCATTTATAGCATCAATTAGTGTAATTATTAACGTTTTCAGTCTTCCATTAGATTGCCTACTCGGGTTCAGCAATCACGTTTGTCAGTGACCTTGCATTTCCTCTGAATTAGAGTGTATTTTTGCCTGCTCAGTACCCAGGGAAAAGATAGCAAGACAGTAAAACAGAGAACCACTCCATGCTGGTGCACTGGAATGTATCATACGGTCACATAAATCCCCTCTCTTCAGTAGGTGGATTGAATATATGATCTATCAGACCGAGGCTCTGGCTATGCACCAATAGACTATTTAACTAAAGCAGGTCAATGAACAGCATTCTGCATATGACATACATATTATTCTGTCCTTCACAGCATATCAAAGACACTTCCCATGAGTACCATTTCAATCAAACTAGATTCCTGAAACCACTTACTCAGTTCTCACATTGTGAAATACAACCATCGAATCAAACTAGTCAAACATTCTGCAGGCTGAAGATTGATTGTAGACTAATAAGCTAAGTGCAAGCAGCTCAACAGAAATCTTGCCACAGAGTTCTTCAGCAAAAAGGACTACAAGGGTCAACGACTCTGCTCCTGTTCAGCGAGTCCAACCCATGTCTTTACCCCAGTCAGAGCTGTCAAAGAATCAGCATCCCTGACTGGCTCAGTTGGTTAATATTTGCCAGATTCCTTGACCAACTGGTTTCAAAATCCCGTCAGTGTTAAAGAACTTAAATAAACCAGTTACCATTTTGCCAAACAACCCTGGAACCCACAGTCATTCAGAAGCTTCAAAATGAATCGTTTGACTACTAGAACAATTACTATAATGAACCTATACCCAAAAGGAATCGGGTACACTAATTGATCGTCACCTATCTGAATTAAGGGCTGAACTTTACGCCGTGAACGGCGACGCACTCTGATGTCAGCGTGCATCCCGCGCAGATGCGCCTTCCCTGAGCACCCGCGATATTATGCGCGGGGGCTTATTTAAATAGAGGGGGCAGAGCGGCCGCCCCCGATGACGTAGAGGGGGCAGCCACTGCGTCCCCAGCAATGGTGTCTGGCACCGCCGCCATTTTTAAAGGGCTTTAAGCCCTTACAATTAATTTTAATTTTTTTAAAGTGCATCAATGTAAAATTTTATTAAATAAAACTTTTGTGACAGAGGCCCTTCCCCAACTCCCCCAATGGTCATTTCATTGCCCAAAATGATCAACAATTGTTTTTTTTCAAATGCCCACCGCCCACAAACCTCCCCCACCCAGAGCCGGCAAGCAACCTGCACCGTTTTTCTGATCATGCTTCCGTGTGGTGACAGGCCCGTTCGCCACTCAGCTAATTGTGGCAGCTGCGTTATGAGGCACTTAACTGGGCATTAATTGCCCACTTAAGAGCCTCAATTGGCAGCAGGGCAGGAAGGCTGTTCACAGGCCTTCCCGCCTCAGGCTTACATTCAGCAGAGGTAAGAAGGTGGCGTGGTCCCTCCCTGCCACCATCCCACCTGATTATATGTTCTCCCTGCCTCCAAACCCACCATGGGGGAGAGCTGAGTAGCGAACGGGCCTGTCACCACATGGAAGCATGACAAGAAAAACCATGCAGGTTGCTTGCCGGCTCCGGGTGGGGTCGGGGGTGGGGGTGGGGCTGGAGGGGGGTGCGGTGTTGTGGGGCAGGGTCACTTGTTAAAAGACACAGTGCCTCAATGAGGAACCCAACATCAGGAAGGGGAGGCCTGCTTACAGCCACCCCCCTGCCCTTGCTGCTGACGGTCCCACACACCCCCAATCCTGTGAGAGCCCTCCCACCCTCACCTGGGTCCAGCGCCACTGCTAGGCTTTGGGTGAGTGCTCCACCAGCAGCAGTCACTGCCTCTATAATTGGCACTGCTCAGTTAAAGAGCAACAAACTTGTGATTGGCTGGCAGCTCGGAGGGGGTGGGACTTCAGTCACTGGGGTCCTTGATCCCGTGAAAGGCCCGCTGCTGTCCAGTTAAGTGCCTAATTGGCACTTGAGTCAGCGGGCCTCCCACAGAAGGAGTGACACAGGGCTCTTGGCGGTGCTTTTGCCAGGGGTCGAGACACCCTTTGCATGGATTAAATTCCCCCTGAAGTCTACAGATGATACTTTTACATTATTGGTTTTACAGTTTATCCTTAAATATTACAGGACATGAATAGAAAATGTAAGTCATAAAGTTGTTGCCTCATGCAGTTGATCTTGTGGAATTTTTGTGCTGTAACCTAATTGGACCAGCCTCACCAGTACTGTGAACCCCAATACAATGCAGAAGTGCTTCAACCAGAAGTTGTTCGACAATGTAAAGAAGGAATTCGAGCGTAAAGTGCCTACATCCACAGTTTCTCTAAATTCTGGGGTTATGTCTCCCTTTTTTAAAAATGGGATTGGTTATGCTGACAAACAATTCTCTCCCGGTGAAAAACAATTTATATTTTAAGGATATCTACAATAAAATGGCCAACTACAGTACAACTGAGATATTAATGTATGAAAAGGCAGCAATTTTCATACCTGTTTCTTCAGGTGAACTCAGTGAAGCACTGTCCTGTGACAGGGTGGTCCAGCTTGCATCCTCATCACTGGGAGCCATGTTCTGCATTTTACTTAATGCACAGTCAGTTTTCCCTCCCAATCGGGGGGGATCTTTCTTTGTTTCAGGGCTGGAGGAAATCGTAGCCATTTGGCAATCTTCAGGACTGACAGACACACTTTCATCACTGGCCACATCATCATTCGTTGCAGTTTTATTGTGGGACGGGTTGGTATTTTCCTCACTATCAACAGGGTTGTTGCCATAATTTTGCTCTGACTCACGAGTGGATGACTCCAAGTCTGCATAGTAATTCAGAAAGCTCTTACTCTTCCTCGGCTGTGATGTCAAGGGCTCAGTGCCTGACACGTCTTGCAAGCTTGGCTCCTTGCCCTCTAATTTTTCTGAGATTATATTTTTGACAACATTTGCACTGATGTTTTTGTTCATGACCTGTTGGCCCTGCTCTGCTGCTTTCCGCAGCTGATTTTCTCCGTTCTTTGCCAGTTTCGAGTTGGCGTTATTTACTACAACAGGTGATGCTGTTGTGTCTCCCAGGCCCATTGCAGCCTGGATATTAGTCAAGGCATATTTCTTCCTGCACTTTGGAGGAGTGTTATTCTTGATTTCTGTGTTCTTTATTTCTGCGTTTACCAATTTGTTGTGGGAGGATCGAAGGTTAAGTGTATTTGGTGGAGTAGCTGAACTGTTGCGATTCACTACATCTGTTTGGTTGTTGGCGGTTGCAAGGAACATTGACATAGTGTCCACAGTGGAGTCAACTGCAGAAAGGAGAGGAAATCAAAATTAAGTCAATTATAAAATGCAAATTTCCTTGCAACAATCCCTAACTATAACATTACGACAAAATAGCAAAGTTCCAATTATGAGCTGTAATCTGTACTAGATTATCGGATCTCAGCCAACGTAACAGTATGGTCATTACAGTCAGCCAGTTAGGGAGAAGGATGGAGTAGATATGTTTCTGGATCAATCATTATCCAGTAACCCCTGAAGTGAGTGCGCGTGAGGATGCCTCCCACCCACAGGGTTGAATAAGCTGCTAACACCCTGTTAAGGCACTCATGATAAATGGCTACTTGAGTAAAAGGTTAGATACCCCAGCAAGGAGTCAATACCCTCGGGCCAAGAAAGGACGAGTGAAATGTGGCAGAAAATAAAGCTATATCTTAACTTTTACTAAACATAGTTTTGAAGAGCCTTCAATATAATATTTCATGGCTTCCCTAACATTTTTTTGTTCAACTACCAGAATATTTTTTATCAGAATGTCAACTATTCTTTGTTTCATTTAGGCTTTCTGTATTAATGACACTAAATTAATGGCGATAAAGGGCTCAACAACAACATATTTATATAGTGCCTTTAATGTAATAAAATGTCCCAAAGGGCTTCACAGGAGTGTCATAATGATAAATTAGACACAGCCACATAACGATATTAGGACAGATGGCCAAAAGCTTGGTCAAAGAGGTGGGATTTAAGGAACGTCTCAAAGGAAGAAAGGGAGGTAGAGAGGTAGAGAGATTTAGGGAGTGAATTCCACAGCTTAGGGCCTAGGCAGCTGAAGGAACTGCCACCAATCGCACAGCAATTAAAATCAGAGATGCTCAAGAGGTCAGACTTAGATGAGCGATATTTCGGAGGGTTGTTGGGGCTGGAGGTGATTACAGAGATTGGGAAGGGCGAGGCCATGGAGGGATTTGAAAACAAGGATGAGAATTTTAAAATCAAGGCATTGCTTTACCAGGAGCGAATATAGGTCAGCAAGAATGGGGGTGACAGGTGAACAAATCTTGATGTGAGTAAGGACACGGGCAGCAGAGTTTTACATGATCTCAAGTCTACTGAGGGTAGAATATGGGAGACCAGCCAGTTGTGCATTGGAATAGTCATGTCTAGAAGTAACAAAGGCATGAATGAGGGTTTCAGCAGCAGATGAGCTGAGGGAGGAGTAAAGTCAGGCAATGTTACGGAGGAGAAAATAGGCCATCTTAGTAATAGCGTGGACATATGGCTGGAAGCTCATCGTGGAGTCAAATATGACACCAAAGTTGCGAACAGTCTGGTTTAGTCTCAGACAGTTGCCAGGAAAAGGAATGGAGTCGATAGCTAGGGAACGGAGTTTGGGCCAGGGACCGAAGACTTCAGTCTTCTCTACTTTTAGCTGGAGGAAATGTCTGCTCATCCAGTATTACTGCAAGCACTGAGATGGTATTTTAAAGGAAATATACACAATTTCAGACATTTACATCAAGTTCCATTCCTAATTTTGACACAATGTCTGGAAAGTCTTTTGTTACTATTTGTGTGAAGTAAGGTGAAGAACATTAATTGCTATAATATTGAATTCCAAAATATTAAAATGAAAGAGTTTCAATTTACAAAAGGATACTGCAGCAATTTCACCCTAATTAAAAACAAAGAAGGCTAATGTACAACATAGTCATCGTCGCTTCAAGGAGACAGCCTTCACATAATCTTCATTGTTATGCAGTGCAATTCATCAACTGAACATTAAATTCCACAATGATTTATGTATGTATACGAATGTGTTGGGAAATCTCATTGTCTGGAATTGAAATTAGAACTATTGACCTTCAGTCTTTTAAAATTTGTGCAAGGAATTATTCAGTTTACCTTTGTAATCTAGACTGGAGTCCAAACACCAAACAGCAGAATTATTGCAGCAATGTATTATGAATGGAGTTGGAATGACCACAGGTAACAACACAATGCCAAAAGTATTTAAAAAACTATGTCCAATAATGAAACTATTTGCAGTAATGCTGGGTGACATAGTTAAAAATAATTTAAATCAGCATCAGATAATCAGAGTATTTTACTGGTGTGCTGACTCAATTATTGAGTTTAAATAGTTCAGATCACAATTTTTGGGGGTTTGATTATTCAATTTGCTTAATAAAACTGCAAATTTTCCTATCATTTAAATTCTTTTACGCTGCTATAAATTCCACCATTCTGGCTTGAAAATTCAAAGAATAGAACCATGCTATGGAGTACTTTAAGAGTAAGCATGTTAAAAGTTAAATTGCTACAACAGAGTTACATGCTGCTAGTGGAACAGCACATTCAACCTAGACTCAGGTCTGTAATTCTCTATTTGTTCAGTTCCCTCTCAGATATGAGTAACATTGACAAAGAACCAGAAACAAATTATCTGTCCATGCTCTCAGACAGTGGGTGTGTACATGCTGGGAAGAAGCAAATAGTATTTTAAAAAATCTAACACACAAAATTAAACAAAACATGGAGGCTGCTGATGGTAGTGAAAGAAATGTAAATAGACAATGGCAATAGTGGAAGCACAGCAACTAAGTAATAAAGAGCCAGGCAAGATACTAGTTACTATTTATTTAAATATGAATGCTTGTATGTATAATTAATATTCTTTGTTTTATCAAACTGATTCCCACAAATTGAGATCAGTACGCATCATGATTGCTCTCCCTTTGGGACATTCATCTAATAATTCGCAATCTAGAACATTTTTGTCAAATACTCTCAAAGAAAAAATCTTACTTTGACCTGGCAGCACTTCTGACAAGGATCACAGGACTTCAACAATGAGGATACTGGAGTATAGGTTATATGAAATCTGGAAAGAGGGATCATTCAATGAAACAAAAACAATCCAAAAAATAAATACAGAAACAAAGGCACCAAAGTAAGCATCAAATCACAAGCTTCATAGCAACAGGGAATAATGCAAAATTATTATGCAGATAGTTGACAGTCAACACCAAAAACGTTTAGACTGATGTTTCCATGTCCAAGTTAGCATAGAAGGGTTCAGCAAATGATACAAAATCTGTGAAGCAGCATGATATCCATACGCAAGTTGAAATTCAGGTTTCATGTACATTGCAATAACTTTTATATCCTGGTACAGCTTCTGTCCTTGTGCAGTTGAGAATTTGATGAACAATTATAAAATTTGGGAGCGCTGTTCACAATAGCAATCCATACAATTATTCAAAATCTTTAGAAAGTAATTTGTTACTGTACCATCAGGGATTTGATTAACCTTTTAAACATATAGAAACATAGAAAAATAGTAGGCCATTCGGCCCTTCGAGCCTGCACCACCATTCAATACGATCATGGCTGATCATCCAAACTCAGCACCCTGTTTCCACTTTCTCCCCGTATCCCTTGATCCCTTTAGCCCCAAGAAAAATATCTAACTCTTTCTTGAATATATTTAATGATTTGGCCTCAACTGCTTTCTGTGGTAGAGAATTCCACAGGTTCACCACTCTCTGGGTGAAGAAATCCCTCCTCATCTCAGTCCTAAATGGTTTACCCCTTATCCTTAGACTGTGACCCCGGTCCTGGACCATCCCCCCCCCCACCCCACCCATTGGGAACATCCTTCCTGCACCTCGTCTGTCCAGTCCAGTTAGAATTTTGCAGGTTTCTATGAGATCCCCTCTCAATCTTCTAAACTCTAGCGAATATAAGCCTGATCGACCAAATCTCTCTTCATACATCAGTCCTGCCATCCCAGGAATCAGTCTGGTGACCCTTCGCTGCATTACCTCTATAGCAAGAACATCCTTCCTCAGATAAGGAGACCAAAACTGCACACAATATTGCAGATGTGGTCTCACCAAGGCCCTGAATAATTGCAGCAAGACATCCTTGCTCCTGTACTCAAATCCTCTCGCTATGAAGGCCAACATACCATTTGCCTGCTGCACCTGCATGCTTACTTTCAGCGTCAGGACACAAGGACACCCAGGATTCGCTGCACCTCTCCCTTTCCCAATCTATCGCCGTTCAGATAATAATCTGCCTTCCTGTTTTTGCTACCAAAGTGGATAACCTCACATTTATCTACTTTATATTGCATCTGCCATATATTTGCCCACTCACTTCTGTCCAAATCACACTGGTGCCTTTCTGCATCCTCCTCACAGCTCACACTCCCACCCAGCTTTGTGGCGTCTACAAACTTGGATATATTACATTTAATTCCCTCATCTACATCATTAATATATATTGTGAATAGCTGGAATCCTAGCACTGATCCCTGCCCTACCCCACTAGTCACTGCCTGCCACTCGGGAAAAAAACCCGTTTATTCCTACTATTTCCTGTCTGCCAACCAGTTCTCTATCCATGTCAGTACCTTAACCCCAATTCCATGTGCTTTAATTTTGCACTCTAATCTCTTATGTGGCACCTTATCGAACGCCTTCTGAAAGTCCAAATACACCACATCCACTGGTTCTCCCTTTCTATTCTACTAGTTACATCCTCAAAAAATTCCAGCAGATTTGTCATGCATGATTTCCCTTTCATAAATCCATGTTGACTTTGTCCGATCCTGTCATTGTTTTCCAAGTGTTCTGCTATTACATCTTTTATAATGGACTCTAGCATTTTCCCCACTACTGATGTCAGGCTAACTGGTCTATAATTCCCCGTTTTCTCTCTACCTCCCTTTTTAAATAGTGGGGTTACATTAGCTACCCTCCAATCCGTTGGAACTGTTCCAGAGTCTATAGAATTTTGAAAAGTGACCAGCAATGCATCTACTATTTCTAGGGCCACTTCCTTAAGTACTCTGAGATGTATATTATCAGGCCCTGGGGATTTATCGGCCTTCAATCTCATCAATTTCCCTAACACCATTTCCCTACTAATACTGATTTCATACAGTTCCTCCTTCTCACTAGACCCTATGTTCACCAACATTTCTGGGAGGTAATTTGTGTTCTCCTTTGTGAAGACAGAACCAAAGTATCTATTTAATTGGTCTGCCATTTCTTTGTTCCTCATTATAAATTCCTCCCCCTTTCTGACTATAAGGGACCCACATTTGTCTTCATTAATCTTTTTCTCTTCACATATCTATAGAAGCTTTTACAGTCAGTTTTTATGCTCTCTGCAGTCTTACTCTCATACTCTATTTTCCCCTTCTTAATCAATCCCTTTGTCCTCCTTTGCTGAATTCTAAACTGCTCCCAATCCTCAGGGTTGCTGCTTGTCCTGGCCATTTTATATTTCTCCTCCTTGGATCTAATACTATTCCTAATTTCTTTTGTAAGCCACGGTTGAGCCACCCTTCCTGTTTTATTTTTGTTCCGGACAGGAATAAACAATTGTTGTAATTCATCCATGCACTCTTTAAATGCTTGCGATTACCTATCCACTGTCAACCCTTGAAGTAACGTTCCCCAATCTATCACAGCCAACTCGCGCCTCATACCTTCACAGTTTCCTTTATTTAGATTCAGGACCCTAGTCTCGGAATCAACTTTCACTCTCCAGCTTAATGAAGAATTCTATCATGTTATGGTCGCTCTTCCCCAAGGGACCCCGCACCACAAGATTGTTAACTAATCCACAATATGGGTAATCATGATGCCATGTCTATCAACCAAATCAACAATAAACTGCTTTCACAGAAAATAGCAAGCCTGCACTGACTCATTGCAATTTGAGTAAATCAACCTTCACTTCTAGGAGGAGTTCTCGATAAGTTTATCATTTTTAATGGTTATGAAGTGTGGATTACTACCACTTTGAAAATATATTTCCCATGTTCTGTGGTTAGGACTTGGCTGTGCAAAGGTGTATGCAACAGCAATGGTAAAACCATCCACGTGTATGCGCTACAACAAATGACAATCCTTCAAGTACCATATCACTATTGCTGTCTAGATAAAGAATCTCTAAAATTATTACCTGCATTTTGTGATAATTTCATTTCAGGAATAAAATATTTTGAACTCAATTATTTTTTCATGTTTAATATGCCCGAGACCCCAATTCATTTTACAAATATCAACCAGATTGAAGGCAATATTACAGATTCTAATCCCAAGTTTATCATGCTCAGTGGGCTATCAGTCCTATTTACCATTATGAAAACACATTACCCTTGCATCTATTAGTGCTTCACAGATTTAATTAAATTTTACAAAGGTTGTAAGTGCATTGAAGAAAAAGGTCAAGAAGCCATATTATGCATTTTCTTAAGCCTCTTTTACAACATTAAATATCATTAAAGTTTACAAAAACAAAATATTGCGGATGCTGGAAATCTGAAATAAAAACAGAAAATGCTGGAAATACTCAGCTGCTCTGGGTCTGGCAACATCTGTGGAGAGAGAAACTGAGTTAACACTTCAGGTCGATGACCTTTCAACAGAACTGGAAAAAGTTAGAGATGTTGCAGATTTTAAGCAAGTGAAAGGGGAGACGGTGGGTAAACACAAGAACACAGAAAATAGGAGTAGGCCATTCAGCCGTCTGAGCCTGCTCTGCCATTCAATGACATCTCTGAGGGGGAAGACGATGGCATAGTGGTAATGTCATTGAAGTAGTCTTCTAGAGGTCCAGGCTAATGTCCTGGGGACAAGGGTGCAAATCCCACCATGGCAGCTGGTGGAATGTAAATACAATTAATTAATAAATTCAATTAATTAATAAAAATCTGGAATTGAAAGCTAGTCTCAGTAATGGTGCCACGAAATTATCATAAATTGTCGTAAAACCCCATCTGGTTCACTAATGTCCTTTAGGGAAGGAAATTTGCTGTCCTTATCTGGTCTGGCCTATATGTGACTCCAGACCCACAGCAATGTGGTTGACTCTTACATGCCCTCTGAAATGGCCTAGCAAGCCACTCAGTTCGCAAGGGCAATTAGGGATGAGCAACAAATGCTGACTTTGCCAGCGATGCCCACATCCCACAAAAAGAATTTTAAAAATCATCTACTTCAGCACCACTTTCCTGCTCTATTCCTGTATTCTTTGATGTCGATCTCAGTTTTGAACATACTCAAGAACTGAGCCTCCCCAACCATCTGGGGCAGAGAGTCGGGAAGATTCACCACACTCTGAGTGAAGAAATTCCTCCTCATCTCAGTCCTAAATGGCATGCCCTTTATTGAGACTTTGTCCCCTGCAACTACCCTGTCAAGCCCTGTAAGAATTTTGTATGTTTGAATGAGATCACCTCTCATTCTTGGAAACCCCAGAGAATAAAGGTCCAGTCTATTTAATCTTTCCCCATAGGACAATCCCTCCATCCCAGGAATCAATATGGCAAACCTTCGTTGCATTCCCTCTATGGCAAGTATATCTTTCCTTAGGTAAGGAGACCAAAACTGTACACAATACTCCAGGTGTGGTCTCATCAAGGCTCTATATAATTGCAGTAAAACATCTTTACTCCTATACTGAAATCCTCTTGTAATAAAGGCCAACATACTATTTGCCTTCTTAATTGCTTGCTGTACCTGCATGTTAGCTTTCAGTGACTCATGAACAAGGACACCCAAGTCCCTTTGAAATTCAACACTTCCCAGCCTCTCAACATTTAAGAAATACTCTGTATTTCTGTTTTTCCTACCAAAGTGGATAACCTCATTTCTCCACATTGTATTCCATCTGCCAAATTTTGCCCACTTGCTTAGCCTCTCCAAATCCCCTTGAAACATCTTTGCATCCTCCTCACAACTCACACTTCCATCTAGTTTTGTGTCATCTGCAAACTTGGAAATATTACATTTTTAATCCCCACATCCAAATGATTGATATAGATTGTGAATAGCTGGGGCCCAAGCACTGATCCTTGTGGTACCCCACTAGTTACAGCCTGCCAACGTGAGAATGACCCATTTATTCCTAATCTCTGCTTTCTGTCTGTTAACCAGTTCTCAATCCATGCGAGTATATTTCCCCCAATCCCACGTGCTCTAATTTTCTTGACTAACCTCTTGTTTGGCACCTTATCAAAAGCTTTCTGAAAATCTAAATATACAACATCCACCGGTTCCCCCTTATCTATTCTACTAGTTACATCCTCAAAAAACTCCAACAGCTTTGTTAAACATGATATCCCTTTCATAAATCCATGTTGACTCTGCCCAATTCTACCATTATTTTCTAGGTGTTCTGTTATCACATCCTTTATTATAGATTCTAGTATTTTCCCTATGACTGACGTTAGGCTAACAGGTCTGTAGTTCCCTGTTTTCCCTGTTTTGGGGTCACAAATGCCACCTTCCAAATTGCAGGAACCATTCCAGAGTCTATAGAATTTTGAAACATGACCATCAAAGCATCTACTATCTCTACAGCCACCTCTTTCCACACCCTATGATGTAGTTCTTCAGGTCCAAGAGATTTATCTACTTTAATAAGTCCCATTAATTTTTCAAGTGCCTTTTTTAATAATAATATCTCGCAGTTCCTCATTTACGCTAGTCCCTTGATTCTCCATTATTTCTGGGAGATTTTTAGTCTTTTCCTATGTGAAGACAGACAAAAAATATCAATTTAGTTTCTCTGCCATTTCCCTATTCTCCACTGTAAATTCTCCTGACTCCGCTTGTAATGGACCCACATTTGTCTTTGCTAATCTTTTCCTTTTTACATACCTATAAAAACTTCTACAGTCCATTTTTATGTTTCTCACTAGTTTACTCTTTTATTCTATTTTACATAGGAACATACGAATTAGGAGCAGGAGTAGGCCATTTGGCCCCTGAAGCCTGCTCTGCCATTCAATAAGATCATGGCTGATCTGACTGTAACCTCAACTCCACATTCCCACCTACCCCCGATAATCTTCACTATCTACCTCTGCCTTAAAAACATTTAAAGATTCTGCTTCCACTGCCTTTTGAGGAAGAGAGTTTCAAAGACTCCACAGGCATGCTTTCCACCAAAATCAGCGCACTACTCCAGAACCTCCTCAGCTCTGCTTTTAACAGTTTTGATGGCATGGATCCACCAGTATTTCTTTAAGTAACTGAAACAGCTGCAGCAACTCATATTTGCCAATGGCCAGCTCCTAGATTCAATTCCCACATTCTGCTCCTGCTTGAACTCTGCAATTTTGTGATCTAGGGATGACTCTGGTCAGATGACTCTGTCTCTTATCTGGTTCCAACCAGTTTTGTCTCCCCAGAACCCTGATGATTTTTAGTTTCGTTTTAGATACAGTCTCCAAAAAAAACAAGCTTTGAAACCAGAGTCTGTGCACCCAACAGTACATTCAACAATCATCTCTTCAGACAACAGCTTGCACATGCTCCTCCACTGGCCTCGCAAACGAAAGACTCCATCACAGCAGAAAAACGACATACTGGAAGCGCTAGTATGGAAGGTAGTATCGTTGGAACAGATGTGCTCATGGTAGGGTCCTGAAGCTAATCACAAAACAATAGTCCATAGTAATGGAGGTAGGTGTATATATGTGAACAGCATATGAGGACAGCCTCAGGTTCAGTTATATGGTGGAGTAATGAGTAATCTCCTGACGTTTGTGATCTATACTTGTGTGATGGAGACAGCGAAACTGGGAGAATGGAATTGAGTTCCTACAGGAAGCAAGGTGAGTGAAGTGTAGTCAAGGTAGCCGCAAGGGTCAGTGGGTTTATAGTGAATATTGATTGATAGACCATCCCCAGAAATGGGAACAGAGAAGTCGTGGAAGGGAAGGGAAAAGGCTGAGATGGACCATGTAAAAGTTTGCACCATTTGGAAATGTATTTTTATCAGTTAGTCGTTTCTACAAAAATGTTTTTCCCTTTGGAGTATCACACAACTTACCATAATGTACTTTTAGGGTACTTTGATGAGTCAATCCTCTTACAACACTCTTGATGTACTTTCTCTAAGTGGATCTCACTTCCCTTATAAACGAGAAGCTGCATCTCTATATGTTTCTGCCCATGCAGAAAAACTTAGACGCTTCAGGACGTGCACAGTCCCAAATCATTGATGCTCACTGCACTTGATAGAAACAATAGCAAGCCAGCCATCCTACAACCTTTAGCCATTTTAGAACCTCCCCAGTTTTAGCTAGAAACTTATACAAAGCATAACATATTGTTAAACATTTATGAACAGATTACATCTGCCTTTATCTGCCTACATACAGTGACAGTATCATCGAATGTCAGTCTCTGTGCCACAGAAGTTCCTCCTTCCCTAATGAGGAGAGCACAATAATAGCATTAAATTCTGGATATCCCTAGCAAAGAACCAACATAGACACAATGGACTGAATGCCTCCCTTCAATGCTGCAAACCTCTAGGATCCTACAGCTTCATGAAGTATCTGATTGAAGGTCTGTTCCCAGGTATCTGTCAATGTTATAGTGTCCCTCGATCATTGGGAGCGATACAATGAACTTGAACCTCCAAGCTACCATTTGACACAAAGTCCCAAAGTTTTTCTCTTTTGGTTTGGATATGAATCTTATCATTGTCTCCCCAGCACTCTATTATTTCAGCTAGTTCTACAGATCCCCTGTAGTTGAGCACACAATGGCTTACCTGCTCCCATACCTCAACCAATACAGCTCTTCAGCCAGCCACAAACAAGAATATAGTAGAGATCTACCGGTGGGGGCTCTCCTTTAATTTGCTTTCTTTCTGCAGCTTCCCCACAGCAGTATGACAAAGATTGGGAATTCAGTGGCATAAGAGACCAAGCCGTGTCACACCATAGCACTGTGAATTAGTGCTCCAGTTTTGAAGGGAGTATTTTACTTGAACTATAAATGCACTTTTCTTAAGCACATAATTCATGATATTTGTACCTATAGTCTAGTATTATAAATGAGTGAACTGATGAGAATATGGGGTAGGTTTAAAGTGCACCATTTCTGCATTTTGATTATATAGGATAATTTCAACAGCAGAATTGAGTAGCATACATTGTTTCTCATTTGTAAGTTGCAACTTTGTTTGTGACTTAATTTTGTTTTGTCTCTAAAGAATCTTCCCACAGAATTTCTGTATCTTCCTTCCTGTTACAGGTACAGAAAATAGAAATGCCAATGCTTAAATTAAGTCTGATGAGCAAATTGCGCTTTTGAACACAATAAAGGTTTGGCTGTTGCAGCAGTCTGAAATCCAGGACAGATGTCCAGTTTCTGGCCAACAATTCAGTTCGCGTTTTCTCAGAGGAGCCATACATTTAGGGCGGCACAGTGGCGCAGTGGTTAGCACCACAGCCTCACAGCTCCAGCGACCCGGGTTCAGTTCTGGGTACTGCCTGTGTGCAGTTTGCAAGTTCTCCCTGTGACCGCGTGGGTTTCCGCCGGGTGCTCCAGTTTCCTCCCACAGACAAAGACTTGCAGGTTGATAGGTAAATTGGCCATTGTAAATTGCACCTAGTGTAGGTAGGTGGTAGGAGAATGGTGGGGATGTTGGAGGGAATATGGGATTAATGTAGGATTAGTATAAATGGGTGGTTGTTGGTCGGCACAGACTCGGTAGACCGAAGGGCCTGTTTCAGTGCTGTATCTCTAAATAAAAAAAAATAATAAAATACATCATTCAAGGGATCGGATCTGTACAATAGTAAGCATTTAACTTATGAACATAGGAGAAACAGGACAAGAATAGACCAACAGGTCCAATAAGCTCATCCCATCCAGTTGGCAGGATGATCACTGCATGCCACTCCCTAGCAATGCTTGGGAAAGGCAAAAAAACATAAGCCAGTTCAATAAAAACCTTGGGAAATATGAATTCACAATATTGTACTGCAGCTGGATCAGATTAATTCATTACACAGCTAGTTTTTCTAACAGTTAGCTGGGTCTGTGAATTAAGCAAAATTCAGTTCCATTCAGATAAAGCTGAGTTACTGAATCAGAGATATTGAGGTTTTATATTAGTCAGATTCTCCCTTGTGTCAAAACTAGCGATTGCACTGAGTGATCATCTAGTGGTCTGTAGGAAAGAAAATGCCAGCTGAAGAGGAGCTGAGAAAAGTTAATATTTGATTGCAGGCATCCAGTTTCACACACTAGTCTGCTTTTACACAATTGAAAGGCAGAGCAGGCTCAATGGGCTGAATGGCCTACTCCTGATCCTACGTCCCGATGTTGCTAGAAGAGAACTGAAAACCCAGATTTTACATCACATTATACAGAATAAAGTTCCTGTGATTAGATGGCCTGTAAAGAGGTTTAATCTTTTTGAAAAGAATATTTGACTGGCTTTGCCCTCATTTAGATTTTTACTGGTGGGGTCAATCTATGATTTTAAAATTATTTAGTTATTTTCCCACAATAAGTATGACATCCTTTGATTTATTACTGTTCAACAACTAAAATCTGCAGAATAGGAAAGATAAAATTGAATGCAAGAGGATTTTTTTTTTTAAACCTTCTTAACTGCAAGGAGGTGAATATTAGTTTGGAACATAGGAACAGGAGTGGCCATTTAGCCTCATGGCTGATCTGCCACGTAACTCCATATTCCCACCTTTGACCCAAACCTCTTAGATTTTTGTTAGCCAAAGGATCAATCTCAGATTTAAAATTATTTGATCATGCATCTATTCTCACTTGTGGAACAGAGTTCCAAACTTCTACCATCCTTTGTGTTGAAGTGTTTCCTAATTTCACTCAAAGGACTGTGTCTACCTTTTAGACAATGCCCGAGCTTTAGACTCCCCAACCGACGGAAATAGCTTTTCTCAATCTACACTATCTGTTTCCCTTAATATCTTGAAAACTTCAATCAAATGTCCCCTTAATCTTCTAAATTCCTGGAATACAATAAAAGCAAAATACTACAGATGCTGGAAATCTGAAATAAAAACTAAGTGCTGGAAACACTCAGCATGTCTGGCAGCACCTGTGTAGAGAGAAACAGAGTTAGTGTTTCGAGTCAGATATGACTTCTTCAGAACCAAAGGAGTGTAGAAATGTGGTGATATTTATGCTGTTGAAAGGGGGGAGAAGAGGGGAGAGGGAGGAAGAACAAAGGGAAGGTCTGTGAGACGGCAGAGGGCAGGAGAGATTAAATGACGAAGATGTTATGGAACAGAAGGAAAAGGGAGTAGTAATGTTTGCAGGAAAAGACAAAGGGCTGGATTTTGTGGAAGAGACAGGGCTCCTGGCACCGAGCCGAAAAGACTGGGGGAACACTGCCTCGGCCTTTTCGTGCCACCCACCCCTGCCCCCATCCTGGAGCGATCCTCCATTGTTTTCAAGCCTAAGTGTCCTGTGCCAGGATGCCCATCCCTTTAAAGACCAATTTAAAGCCAATCACAGGGCCGGTAGCTCAGTAGTATCGGCAGCACTACCGGGAACGGTGGCCACTGCCTGTACTGCAGAGGCCTTGGACCCAGACCCAGTGCTGGAATCCCAGACCTCAGGTAAAGAGAGACGGGGTCGCCGGGGCTCGTCTGCAAGGTGCCAGCGAGGAGGATAGGAAGGTGGGCGTGAAGTCCAGTGGGGGAGGTCCCCAGAGTAGTAGGTTTTGCTGGCCAGGGTCCTCCGTGGGCCACAGATAGCCACCCCCAAGCCCACAGGGAATGCGCCTCATTTTACAAGGCGCCCTCCCCACAGGGCAGAGGCACCTCCCACCGCACGTTACATCCCAGTGGCAGTGGGAAAAGGCCCTTAAATGGTCATTAATAAACCACTTAAGGGCCTCAACTGGCCTCTGGGCAGGAAGACCGTCGTCAGCCTATCCAGCCCCCAGCAAAATCGCTTAGCCCCCTGCCACCCGTCATGATTCTATGGGCCCCCAAGCTTCTGACCCCACCTCGGGGGGGCATAAAATCCAGCCCAAAGCACTTGTCCAGAGACAGTGTTAGTGGCAGAATAATGAACAGCTCTGTTCAAAAGCAAAAACATGAAAAACAAGTTTAAGACCAGCACATGATTGAAAAAAATCAAAATGTGGGTCATGTTCTGAAATTTTTGAACTCTATGTCAAGTCCAGAAGGTTGTAAAGTGCCTGACTGGAAGATGAGGTGCTGTTCCTCGAGCTTGCATTGAGATTCACTGGAACACTGCAGCAGGCCAAGGACAGAGATGTGGGCGTGAGAGCAAGGTGCCGAATTAAAATGCAAGAAATGGGAAGCTCAGGGTCATGCGTGCGGACCGAGTGGAGGTGTTCCGCAAAGCAGTCACCCAATCTGCCTTTGGTATCCTCAATGTACAGGAGACCACATTGTGAGAAGCAAATACAGTATACTAAATTGAAAGAAAAACAAGTAAATTTCTGCTTCATCTGGAAGGAGTGTTTGGGGCTTTAGGTGGGCCCTAATTTGTTTAATCTCTCCTTGAAATTTAACCCTGGGAGCGCAGGTACCATTCCCTCCAAGGCCAATATATCCTTCCTAAAATGAGGTGCCCAGAACTGCTCACAGTTCTCCAGGTGTGGTCTAACCAGGGCTTTGTACAGCTGAAGCATAACTTCTAACCCTTTTATTCTACTCTTCTAGATATAAAGAGCAGCATTCCATTAGCCTTTTTGACTATTCTCTGCACCTGTAAATGAAATTTTAACGATCTATCTACCTGGATCTTCAAGGCTGTTTGGAACTCCACTGTTTCTAGCCTTGTGTCTGCCTGTGTCTGTGTGGGTTTCCTCCGGGTGCTCCGGTTTCCTCCCACATGCCAAAGACTTGCAGGTTGATAGGTAAATTGGCCATTAGCAATTGCCCCTAGTATAGGTAGGTGGTAGGGAAATATAGGGACAGGTAGGGATGTGGTAGGAATATGGAATTAGTGTAGGATTAGTATAAATGGGTGGTTGATGGTCGGAACAGACTCGGTGGGCCGAAGGGCCTGTTTCAGATCTGTATCTCTAAACTAAACTAAACTAAACTTTCACATCTCACTTGGTAATTTTATGCTTCCGGCTACATTGCTTCCAATGCAGCCTATCTTCAGGTCATTGGCAAATTTGGATATATGGCTTTCTATTCCATCTTCTAAGTTGTTAAGATTTTCTATCCAGCTGCTATTTATTTCTGAATAGAACGCATTGAGGAAAATCAAGCAGAGAGGATTGTCTGCCTGTACAGGAGCCCTCCCATTTTTCTTCCATTAATTTCAATGGACTGAAAATTAAGCAGGTTCCCTTAAGCACTTGTGATCTTCCTGTCCAAATTTAGTGTCTACACTCCACTCAGGTAATGTTAATGCCAATGCAGTAAAAAATAAAAATCGACCTTGTAGCATGCCAAGTTGCACACAATATTCTATGGTCAACTCATTAGTATGACTATTCATAAGTTCATGTGCTGCTTTGACCTTGTACAGTGAAATAATCAAATTGAGAGGAATTTGTGTTTAAGATGAAATTTAACAGAGATGCAGACAATTAGAAGGAAGGGGGCAGTATAAGATGACATGAATCCTCCAGCTTTTGGAAAGGTTCAAAAGAAACTGTAACCCTTTGGTACATGTTGCCAAGGCTGAAAGGAAAAAGAAAAAGAAGTAACAGGCAAAAATGAAGTGAAAGAAAAGTCTGACTAACATGACTGAATATTTGAGGAGGTAACAAGGAGGGTCGTGAGGGTAGTGCATTTGATATAGTCTATCTGGATTTTAGCAAGGCTTTTCACATGGCCGATTGGTCATGAAAGTAGAAGCCCAGGGAATCATAGGCAAAATTGGCTCAGAGGCAGGAATTAAAGGATAATAGTCGACAGGCGTTTTTGTGACTGGAAGGTTGTTTCATGTGGGGTTCCGCAGGGCTCAGTTGTGGTACATATATCCATGATTTGGACTTGAATGTGTGGGTGCGATTAAGAAGTTTGCCCCAGATACAAAAATTGGCCATATAGTTGATAATGGAATGAGGTGATGATACTTAGTAGCTTTGGTGGGCATCCAATCTTTTCTAGTAGTCTGAAGAGACCACTGCTGCTGACGAGGTCAAAGGCTTTGGTGAGATCAATGAAAGCAATGTAGCGGGGCATCTGTTGTTCACGGCATTTCTCCTGTATCTGACGAAGGGAGAACAGCATGTCAATGGTCAATTTCTCTGCACGAAAGACACACACACTGTGCCTCAGGGTAGACGCGCTCTGCCAACTTCTGGAACCTGTTTAGAGCGACTCGAGCAAAAACTTTCCCCACTATGCTGAGCAGGGAGATTCCACGGTAGTTGTTGCAGTCACTGCGGTCACCTTTGGTTTTATAGAGGGTGATGATATTGGCATCGCGCATATCCTGGGGTACTGTTCCCTCGTCCCAGCACAGGTATAGCAGTTCATGTACAAAGAACAAAGAAAATTACAGCACAGGAACAGGCCCTTCGGCCCTCCAAGCCTGCGCCGATCCAGATCCTCTATCTAAACATGACGCCTATTTTCTAAGGGTCTGTATCTCTTTACTTCCTGCCCATTCATGTATCTGTCTAGATACATCTTAAAAGACGCTATCATGCTCGCGTCTACCACCTCCGCTGGCAACGCGTTCCAGGCACCCACCACCCTCTGCGTAAAGAACTTTCCACGCATATCCCCCCTAAACTTTTCCCCCTTCACTTGGAACATGTGACCCCTAGTAATTGAATCCCCCACTCTGGGAAAAAGCTTCTTGCTATCCACCCTGTCTATACCTCTCATGATTTTGTACACCTCAATCAGGTCCCCCCTCAACCTCCGTCTTTCTAATGAAAATAATCCTAATCTACTCAACCTCTCTTCATAGCTAGCGCCCTCCATACCAGGCAACATCCTGGTGAACCTCCTCTGCACCCTCTCCAAAGCATCCACATCCTTTTGGTAATGTGGCGACCAGAACTGCACGCAGTATTCCAAATGTGGCCGAACCAAAGTCCTATACAACTGTAACATGACCTGCCAACTCTTGTACTCAATACCCTGTCCGATGAAGGAAAGCATGCCGTATGCCCTCTTGACCACTCTATTGACCTGCGTTGCCACCTTCAGGGAACAATGGACCTGAACACCCAAATCTCTCTGTACATCAATTTTCCCCAGGACTTTTTCATTTACTGTATAGTTCACTCTTGAATTGGATCTTCCAAAATGCATCACCTCGCATTTGCCCTGATTGAACTCCATCTGCCATTTCTCTGCCCAACTCTCCAGTCTATCTATATTCTGCTGTATTCTCTGACAGTCCCCTTTACTATCTGCTACTCCACCAATCTTAGTGTCGTCTGCAAACTTGCTAATCAGACCACCTATACTTTCCTCCAAATCATTTATGTATATCACAAACAACAGTGGTCCCAGCACGGATCCCTGTGGAACACCACTGGTCACACGTCTCCATTTTGAGAAACTCCCTTCCACTGCTACTCTCTGTCTCCTGTTGCCCAGCCAGTTCTTTATCCATCTAGCTAGTACAGCTTGGACCCCATGCGCCTTCACTTTCTCCATCAGCCTGCCATGGGGAACCTTATCAAACGCCTTACTGAAGTCCATGTATATGACATCGACAGCCCTTCCCTCATCAATCAACTTTGTCACTTCCTCAAAGAATTCTATTAAGTTGGTAAGACATGACCTTCCCTGCACAAAACCATGTTGCCTATCACTGATAAGCACATTTTCTTCCAAATGGGAATAGATCCTATCCCTCAGTAACTTCTCCAGCAGCTTCCCTACCACTGACGTCAGGCTCACCGGTCTATAATTACCTGGATTATCCCTGCTACCCTTCTTAAACAAGGGGACAACATTAGCAATTCTCCAGTCCTCCAGGACCTCACCCGTGTTTAAGGATGTTGCAAAGATATCGGTTAAGGCCCCAGCTATTTCCTCTCTCGCTTCCCACATTAACCTGGGATAGATCCCATCCGGACCTGGGGTCTTGTCCACCTTAATGCCTTTTAGAATACCCAACACTTCCTCCCTCCTTATGCCGACTTGACCGAGAGTAATCAAACATCTGTTCCTAACCTCAACATCCTTCATGTCCCTCTCCTCGGTGAATACCGATGCAAAGTACTCGTTTAGAATCTCACCCATTTTCTCTGACTCCACGCATAACTTTCCTCCTTTGTCCTTGAGTGGGCCAATCCTTTCTCTAGTTACCCTCTTGCTCCTTATATATGAATAAAAGGCTTTGGGATTTTCCTTAACCCTGTTTGCTAAAGATATTTCATGACCCCTTTTAGCCCTCTTAATTCCTCGTTTCAGATTGGTCCTACATTCCCGATATTCTTTCAAAGCTTCGTCTTTCTTCAGCCACCTTGACCTTATGTATGCTTCCTTTTTCCTCTTAGCTAGTCTCACAATTTCACCTGTCATCCATGGTTCCCTAATCTTGCCATTTCTATCCCTCATTTTCACAGGAACATGTCTCTCCTGCACGCTAATCAACCTCTCTTTAAAAATTTCCCACATATCACATGTGGATTTACCTTCAAACAGCTGCTCCCAATCTACATTCCCCAACTCCTGCCGAATTTTGGTATAGTTGGCCTTCCCCCAATTTAGCACTCTTCCTTGAGGACCACTCTCGTCTTTGTCCATGAGTATTTTAAAGCTTACGGAATTGTGATCACTATTCCCAAAGTAGTCCCCTACTGAAACTTCAACCACCTGGCCGGGCTCATTTCCCAACAGCAGGTCCAGTATGGCCCCTTCCAGAGTTGGACTATTTACATACTGCTCTAGAAAACCCTCCTGGATGCTCATTACAAATTCTGCTCCATCTAGACCTCTAACACTAAGTGAATCCCAGTCAATGTTGGGAAAATTAAAATCTCCTATCACCACCACCCTGTTGCTCCTACATCTTTCCATAATCTGTTTACATATTTGTACCTCTATCGCACGCTCGCTGTTGGGAGGCCTGTAGTACAGCCCCAACATTGTTACCGTACCCTTCCTATTTCTGATTTCTGCCCATATTGCCTCACTGCTCGAGTCCTCCATAGTGCCCTCCTTCAGCACAGCTGTGATATCCTCTTTGACCAGTAATGCAACTCCTCCACCCCTTTTACCTCCCTCTCTATCCCGCCTGAAGCATCGATATCCTGGGATATTTAGTTGCCAATCATGCCCTTCCCTCAACCAAGTCTCAGTAATAGCAATAACATCATACTCCCAGGTACTAATCCAAGCCCTAAGTTCATCTGCCTTACCTACTACACTTCTTGCATTAAAACAAATGCACCTCAGACCACCACTCCCTTTGCGTTCATCATCTGCTCCCTGCCTACTCTTCCCCTTAGTCACGCTGACTTCATTATCTAGTTCCTTACAGGCTTTCGTTACTACCTCCTTACTGTCCACTGACCTCCTCATTTGGTTCCCATCCCCCTGCCACATTAGTTTAAACCCTCCCCTACAGCGTGAGCAAAAGCACTCCCAAGGACATTGGTTCCAGTCCGGCCCAGGTGTAGACCGTCCAATTTGTAATAGTCCCACCTCCCCCAGAACCGGTCCCAATGTCCCAAAAATCTGAACCCCTCCTTCCTGCACCATCTCTCAAGCCACGCATTCATCCTGACTATTCTTTCATTTCTACTCTGACTATCACGTGGCACTGGTAGCAATCCTGAGATTACTACCTCTGAGGTCCTACTTTTTAACTTGGCCCCTAACTCCCTAAATTCTGCTTGTGGGACCTCATCCCGTTTTTTACCTATATCATTAGTGCCTATGTGCACAACGACAACTGGCTGTTCACCCTCCCCTTTCAGAATGTTCTGCAGCCGATCTGAGACATCCCTGACCCGTGCACCTGGGAGGCAACATACCATTCGGGAGTCTCGTTTTCGACCACAGAACCGCCTATCTACTCCCCTTATAATCGAATCCCCGATGACTATAGCCCTTCCACTCTTTCTCCCGCCCTTCCGAACAGCAGAGCCAGCCACGGTGCCACGAACCTGGCTACTGCTGCCTTCCCCTAGTGAGCCATCTCCCTCAACAGTATCCAAAATGGTATACCTGTTTTGGAGGGAGATGACCGCAGGGGACTCCTGCGCTGCCTTCCTGCTCTTTCTCTGCCTTTTGGTCACCCATTCCCTTTCTCCCTCAGCAATCCTAATCTGCGGTGTGACCAATTCGCTAAACGTGCTATCCACGACCTCCTCAGCATCGCGCCTGCTCCAAAGTGAGTCCATCCGCAGCTCCAGAGCCGTCATGCGGTCTAACAAGAGCTGCAGCTGGACACACTTCCTGCACGTGAAGGAGTCAGGGACATCAGCCGTGCTGAGAGTATAGCAGGCTTGGCACTCTTGATTATTTCAGGGGCTTTTCCGCTGGCTAGAGAATCAATGGCATCATTGAGTTCCGATTTGGTTGGCTGTATGTCCAGCTCATCCATGACTGGTAGAGGCTGGGCTGTATTGAGGGCAGTTTCAATGACAACATTCTCCCTGGAGTACAGGGAAGGCACAATTCAACATGGTGGCTCCTCATCAGAGCCCTTTCCTATCCTGAGTGGCGTGAAACAGGGCTGTGTTCTCGCACCCACACTTTTTGGGATTTTCTTCTCCCTGCTGCTTTCACATGCGTTCAAGTCCTCTGAAGAAGGAATTTTCCTCCACACAAGATCAGGTGGCAGGTTGTTCAACCTTGCCCGTCTAAGAGCGAAGTCCAAAGTACGGAAAGTCCTCATCAGGGAACTCCTCTTTGCTGACGATGCTGCATTAACATCTCACACTGAAGAGTGCCTGCAGAGTCTCATCGACAGGTTTGCGGCTGCCTGCAATGAATTTGGCCTAACAATCAGCCTCAAGAAAACGAACATCATGGGGCAGGACATCAGAAATGCTCCATCCATCAATATTGGCGACCACGCTCTGGAAGTGGTTCAAGAGTTCACCAGTAACCTGTCTCTAGATGCAGAAATCAACAAGTGCATGGGAAAGGCTTCCACTGCTATGTCCAGACAGGCCAAGAGAGCATGGGAAAATGGCGCCCTGACACGGAACACAAAAGTCCGAGTGTATCAGGCCTGTGTCCTCAGTACCTTGCTCTATGGCAGCGAGGCCTGGACAACGTATGTCAGCCAAGAGCGACGTCTCAATTCATTCCATCTTCCCTGCCTCCGGAGAATCCTTGGCATCAGGTGGCAGGACAGTATCTCCCAACACAGAAGTCCTCGAGGCGGCCAACATCCCCAGCTTATACACACCACTGAGTCAGCGGCGCTTGAGATGGCTTGGCCATGTGAGCCGCATGGAAGATGGCAGGATCCCCAAAGACACATTGTACAGCGAGCTCGTCACTGGTATTAGCCCCACCGGCCGTCCATGCCTCCGCTTTAAAGACGTCTGCAAACGCAACATGAAATCCTGTGACATTGATCACAAGTTGTGGGAGTCAGTTGCCAGCGTTCGCCAGAGCTGGCGGGCAGCCATAAAGACGGGGCTAAAGTGTGGCGAGTCGAAGAGACTTAGTAGTTGGCAGGAAAAAAGACAGAGGCGCAAGGGGAGAGCCAACTGTGTAACAGCCCCAACAAACAAATTTCTCTGCAGCACCTGTGGAAGAGCCTGTCACTCTAGAATTGGCCTTTATAGCCACTCCAGGCGCTGCTTCACAAACCACTGACCACCTCCAGGCGCTTATCCATTGTCTCTCGAGATAAGGAGGCCAAAAAAGAGTTGATAATGAAGCTGTGGACTACAAGAAGATATCAATGAACTTGTCAGGTAGGCGAAACAATGGCAAATGGAGTTCAATCCAGAGAAGTGTGAGGTAATGCATTTGGGGAAGGCTAACAAGGCAAAGGCATACACAATAAACTGTAGGATACCGAAGTGTAGTGGAACAGAAGGACCTTGGGAGTGCATGTCCACAGATCCCTAAAAGTGGCTGGACAGGTAGATAAGATGATCAAGACGACATACGGGATACTTGCCTTTATTAGCAAGGCACAGAATATCAGAGCTGGGGGGTTATGCTGGAACTGTAGAAATACTGGCCAGGGCACAGCTGCAGTACTGTGTGCAGTTCTGGTCGCTGAACTACAGGAAAAAAAAATTTTAAATTCGTTCTAGGGATGTGGGCATCGTTGGCTAGGACAGCATTTATTGCCCATCCTTAATTGCCCTTGAGAAGGTGGTGGTGAGCTGCCTTCTTGAACCACAACGGTTGGTGTAGGTACACCAACAGTGTTGTTAGGAAGGGAGGTCCAGGATTTTGACCCAGTGACAGTGAAGGAACGGCGATATAGTTCAAGTCAAGATGGTGTGTGAATAGGAGGCAGCCTTGCAGGTGGTGATGTTCCCATGCATCTGCTACCCTTGCCCTTCTAGGAGGTAGAGGTCATGGGTTTGGTTGGTGCTGTCGAAGAAGCCTTGGTGAGTTGCTGCAGTGTATTTTGTATACGGTACATACCGCTGCTGCTGTGTGTCGGTGGTGGAGGGGGTGAATGTTGAAGGTGGTAAATAGGGTGCTAATCAAGCAAACTGCTTTGTCCTGGATGGTATCAAGCTTCTTAAGAGTTGTTGGAGCTGCACCCATCCAGGCAACTGCAGAGTATTCCATCACACCCCTGTCTTGTGCCTTGTAGATGGTAGATAGGCGTTGGGGAGTTAGGAGGGGAGTTACTCGCCATAGAATTACCAGATTCTGACCTGCTCTTGTAGCCATAGCATTTATGTGGCTGGTCCAGTTCAGTTTCTGGTCAATGGTAACACCCAGGATGTTGATAGTCGGGGATTCAGCAATGGCAATGCCATTGAACGTTAAGGAGAGATGGTTAGATTCTCTCGTTTGAGATCGTCACTGCATGGCACGTGTGTGGCGCGAATGTCACTTGTCACTTATCAGTCCAAGCCTGGATGTTGTCCAGGTCTATCTGCATCTGGACTTGGGCTGCTTCATCATCTGAGGAGTCGCGAATGGTGCTGAACATTGTGCAATCATCAGCGAACATCCCCACTTCTGACCTTATGATGGAGGGAAGGTCATTGATGAAGCAGCTGAAGATGGTTGGGCCTAGGACACTACCCTGAGGAACTCCTGCAGTGATGTCCTGGGACTGAGATGATTGACCTCCAACAACCACAACCATCTTCCTTTGTGTGAGATATGACTCCAACCAGCGGAAATAATGCCCCCCAATTCCCACTGACTCCAGTTTTGCTGGGGCCCTTTGATACCATACTCAGTCAAATGCCAAATTGCTGTCAAGGGCAGTCACTCTCACCTCACCTCTGGAGTTCAGCTCTTGTGTCCACACTTGGACCAAGGCTTTAGTGAGGTCAAGAGCACAGCGGCCCTCACGGAACGCAAACTGAGTATCAGTGAGCAGGTTACTGCTGAGCAAGTGCCACTTGATAGCACTGTCGACGACCCCTTCCAGCACTTTGCTGTCGATCAGGAATAGACTTTCAGGCCGGTAATTGGCCAGGTTGGATTTATCCTGCTCTTTGTGTACAGGACATACCTGTGCAATTTTCCACATTGCCGGGTAGTTTCCAGTGTTGTAGCTGTACTCGAACAACTTGGCTATGGGCTCAGCTAGCTCCGGAGCACAGGTCTTCAGTACTATGCCCAGAATGTTGTCAGGGCCCATAGCCTTTGCAGTATCCAGTGCCTTCAGCCATTTCTTGATATCACATGGAGTGAATCGGATTGGCTGAAGACTGGCATCTGTGATGCTGGGGACATCAGGAGGTGGCAGAGATGGATCATCCACTCGGCACTTCTGGCTCAAGATGGATGCAAATGCTCCAGCCTTATCTTTCGCACTGATGTGCTGGGCTCCCACAACATTGAGGATAGGAATGTTTGTGGAGCCCCTTCCTCCTCCTGTCAGTTGTTTAATTGTCCACCACCATTCACGACTGGATGTAGCAGGACTGCAGATCTTAGATCTGATCCATTGGTTGTGGGATCGTTTAGCTGTTTAGCATGCAAGTAGTCCTGAGTTGTAGCTTCACCAGGCTGATACCTAATTTTTAGGTATGCCTGGTCCTGCTCCAGGCATGCCCTCCTGCACTCTTCATTGAACCAGGGTTGATCCTCCGGCTTTATGGTAATGGTAGAGTGGAGGATATGCTGGGCTATGAGGTTACAGATTGTGGTTGAATACAATTCTGCTGCTGATGGCCCACAGTGCCTAATAGATGCCAAGTTTAGAGCTGCTATTTGTGTTCAAAGTCTATCCCATTTAGCACGGTGGTAGTGCCACACAACATGATGGTTGGCACCTTCAGGGTGAAGACGAAACGTCATCTCCACAAGGATTGTGCAGTGGTCCCTCCTACCAATACTCTCATGGACAGATGCATCTGCAACAGGTAGATTGGCAAGTACGAGGTCAAGTAGGTTTTTCCCTCACCACCTGCCGCAGACCCAGTCTAGCAGCTATGTCCTTTAGGACTCGGCCAGCTTGGTCAGTAGTGGTGCTACCGAGCCACTCTTGGTAATGGACACTGAAGTTCCCCACCCAGTGTACATTCTGTGCCCTTGCTACCCTTAGTGCTTCTTCCAATTGGTGTTCAACATGGAGAAACATTGATTCATCAGTCGGGGGTGGGGGGGGGGTGGTGGTAGCTGGCAATCAACAGGAGGTTTCCTTGCCAATGTTTGACCTGATGCCATGAAACTTCATGGGGTCTGGAGTCAATGTTGAGGACTCCCAGGGCAACTCCCTCCCAACTGGATGCCACTGTGCCGCCACCTCTGGTGGGTCTGTCCAGCCGGTGGGACAGGACATACTCAGGGATGGTGATGGTGTCTGGGACATTGTTCGTGAGTATGACTATGTCAGGCTGTTGCTTAACTAGTCTGTGAGACAGCTCTCCCAATTTTGGCACAAGGGAGGACTTTGCAGGGTCAACAAGGCTGGGTTTGCTGTTGTCTTTTCCAGTGCCTAGATCATTGGCGGGTGGCCTGTCTAGTTTCATTCCTTTTCTTAGATTTTGTTGTGGTTTTATACAACTGAATGGCTTTCTCGGCCATTTCAGAGGGCATTTTTTAAAAGTCAACCACATTGCTGTGGGTCTGAAGTCACATATAGACCAGATCAGGTAAGGACAGCAGATTTCCTTCCCAGAAGGACAATAGTGAATCAGATGGTTTTTTACAACAATCGCCTTTTCTGACGTCATAGCTCTTGAAATGTGTCCTATAATTTTCTATTTGCACGAATAATATTTTGGAGACAGTGAGGGGTGTTTTTCGGCATTTCAGTTCTCCTCTGTGCTTTGCAAAAAGGAAGCTGGGAGTTTAAGCCACAATCAATCCTCTCTAATTAGCTATTGCAGTTCACAGGGGTAGCAGGACAGGTTCACACAGCAGATTTTTTATTTAGAGATACAGCACTGAAACAGGCCCTTCGGCCCACCGAGTCTGTGCCGACCAACAACCACCCATTAAACTAACCCTACAGTAATCCCATATCCCCTACCACCTACCTACACTAGGGGCAATTTACAATGGCCAATTTACCTATCACCTGCAAGTCTTTGGCTGTGGGAGGAAACCGGAGCACCCGGTGAAAACCCACGCGGTCACAGGGAGAACTTGCAAACTCCGCACAGGCAGTACCCAGAATCGAACCTGGGTCGCTGGAGCTGTGAGGCTGCGGTGCTAACCACTGCGCCACCCAGATCATGAGTAAACCAGGGTAGGGATTATATAGCAGAATCTTGATTATTAAATTGGCTAAATCACTAGAACATTAAAATTACACTCACTTTGATTCCAGTTAAAACTTCTAAAATGCCAAGAAATGCAAAATAACAATTAAAATTTTGTGATTCAACAGACACATTGATGCATCCACCCAGTTGCCACTGTGGAAATGAACACAACACAAACACAAATCATCACCTATATATAGCTATTTTCAAAACTTGTAATGAAATGCTACTTTTTACATTAAAAAAACAATCACAGTGCCACCTACTAGCTTCTGCTTATGTAAGAATTTATGATTCACAGTAATACGTACATTTGGGTTTAACCGTTTTAAGTAAGTTATCATGGCAAAAAGGTTTCTGCTAAAATCAGTAAGTGTGTTATTGTTCTTTGAAAGATAAATAGTAATTGATTTTTTCAGAATTCTTTGCAACTTATGTACAAAATGATTAATACAGGGCATCTAGTTGTGATTTATTTAAATTTGTTCATGAGCAAAATTTAAATCAAGGACAGGTTTATTTTATTTCAGCTCCTCAGTTACCTTTTCCTCGATTACTCAACCAAGTACATGAAATATTCATTCCTTTGTGAAAATCGTGTTATATGTTTCTCATCTTACACTGCAGTATCTTCAGAGTTTAAATATAACATGACATCAGACCTTTCTCACTTTCTGTTTCACATTCTCATTGCTATCACAACGCTACTCAGCCTAGCTTCATGCTTTACACTTGAATATTGAGAAAATAGAAGCATTCAGAGACTATTTCAAGAGCAATAAAATCACTCAATAGATGGCCACATGCAGAGAGTGCCAATCACACCCTTCAGAATGTGGTACTGCCTAAGCAACTTGAGAGTTGAGATTGTTTACTTGTGAAGGAGGGGAGGTGGGTGGGGGGAATCATTCTGAGCCCTGGGGTAAAAATATTCACCAAACCTCAAGCTCACAACTTGCACTTAATTTTTCTTAGTTACCCCTTCAATGCCTTTATGTCGCAACTCAGAATAGGTACAATTCCACAGGTAATTACAGTAGCCCCCAGTGCCATGTCTAAGTGATTATTCTTCATACACAAGTATGGATCACAAATGTCAGGAGATTACTCATTACTGCACCATATAACTGAACCTCAGGCTGTCCTCATATGCTGTTCACACATATGGACTGTTGTTTTGTGATTAGCATCAGGACCCTACCATAGGCACATTGATTCCCACCATTCCACACCCACACTTACTTGCACCTGCACAGCTCAAACAATTATAGATAGGCCTAAGGCTACTCCAAAATGTAAGCTTCCATTTGAATGAGTGGAATAGTCACATGCACACAGAGCTGCCTCATAACTCATATCACTAGATGGCCTCAGGAGAGGAGAGAAGATCCTAAAAACCAAGCTGTCAAGAACCAAAAAACAGTCTGTAAAATAACAGTACCTTCTAAAGGGTGGGAAAAATTGACTCTTTTTAAAATAGTGATAGAGGAGTACTTCAGATGGCAAGTATTACATACAATCTTTCCTTCCTTACGAAGTATCCCCCCTTTGCCTTTCCTTTTCCTGTAAAATTAGTACAAGTCTAAAGGATGCAAACATAAAGCATGTGTTTAAAAAAAAAAATTCAGAGCAGGGCATCCTTCTCCTGGAAACCCAACAAGGGGGCATTCTGCTCAGACAGTACAAGAACAACCCATGTTACCTCCGTTAGAGGACTAGTAACAGTCTCATATGAGGGAGAAAAGCTTTATGCTCTGCATGCCATTTTAAACATTACTGCTGCCAAAGAAAACAAATACAACTAATATAGGGGAAACAGCTACTCTCCTGTATCTGACTGCACTCTATCAAGTGCTCCAAGTTTGCCACTAAACAGTAAAAGTCTTTATAAAAAGGTAGCTGCCAAACCAGTTAGTCAAATTACCAGCTCTCAGATTTTGGGAGCCCAATTAAGATCTAGAACATCAAACCTTTAGAACAAATGCTGCACTTTGGCTGCTCAAAAGTTCTTAATAATTGCTCTACTTTGCTCATCACTGCAGCATTAAAAACCGAGAGCATTCCAAGGAGCAGCTGGGGACAGTAGCATATTGGTGATGTTACAGGATTAGTAATCCAGAAGCCTGGATGAATGCTCTAGGTACCTGCGTTCAAATCCCACCACAGCGGCCGGGGGAAGTAAAATTCAACTGAATCATCAACTACTGTGTAAAAAAAAAAGCCATCCGGTTCACTTATGTTCTTCAAGGAAGGAAATCTGCCCTCCTGATCAGGTCTGGCCTACATGTAAATCCAGGCCTACACCAATGTGGTTGACTCTTAACTGCCCTCTGAAATGGCCTAGCAAGCCACTCAGTTGTGCCAAAACTACTACAGGGAAGTTAAGTGAGGATAAAAACCAGATGACCCAGCATCGACCTAGGCACCAGAAATGTCAAAGGCACACCCTGCCCGGTCTTCCTCACTTCCCAGAGTAGTCAAGCAATAGCATGACACTCATACCTTAGTCAATGACCCAGACTCATAGAAACATAGAAAATAGCAGGAGTAGGCCATTCGACCCTTCGGGCCTGCTCCGCCATTCAAAAAAGATAATGGCTGATCGTCTAATTCAGTACCCTGTTCCCGCTTTCTCTCCATATCCCTTGATCCCTCTGGCATTAAGAAATATATCTATCTCCTTCTTGAATATGTTTAATGACTTGGCATCCACTGTCTTCTGCGGTAGAGACTTCCACAGGTTCACCACCCTCTGAGTTAAGAAATATCTCCTCATCTCGGTTCTAAATGGCATACCCCGTATCCTGAGACTGTGACCACTGGTTCTGGACTCCCCAGCCATCGGGAACATCCTCCCTGTATCTAGCCTGTCTAGTCCTGTGAGAATTTTATAGGTTTCTATGAGATCCCCTCTCATTCTTCTAAACACTAGTGAATATAGGCCTAGTTTACCCAATCTCTCCTCACATGTCAATCCTGCCATCCCAGGAATCAGCCTAGTAAATCTTCTTTGCACTCCCTCCATGGCAAGAACATCCTTCCTCAGATAAGGAGACCAAAACTGCACACAATACTCCAGATGTGGTCTCACCAAGACCCTGTATAACTGCATTAAGACATCCTTGCTCCTGTACTCAAATCCTCTTGCAATGAAGGCCAACATACCATTCGCCTTCCTAACTGCTTGCTGCACCCAAATGCTTGCTTTCAGCAACTGGTGTACAAGGACACCCAGGTCTCGTTGCACCTCCCCCTTTCCCAATCTATCACCATTCAGATAATAATCTGCCTTTCTGTTTTTACAACCAAAGTGGACTCCTCCATCACCAGCAGGACAGACCAACTAGGGTGGCGGCACAGTAGTGTACAGGGGGGAGGGAGTGGTCCTGGAGAGCCTTCAACATTGACTCCAGACCCCATGACGTCTCACAGCATCAGGTCAAACATAGGCTAGGAAACCTCCTGTTGATTACAACCTACTGTCTTCCTTCAGCTGATGAATCAGTGCTCCTCCATTTTACACACCACTTGGAACAAGCACCGAGGGTGGAAAAGGCACAGAATGTACAATGGGTTGGGTCTTCAATGTCCACCAAGAGTGGCTCGGTAGCATCACTACTAACTGAGCTGGTCAAGTCCTGAAGAACATATCCGTCAGACTGGGGCCTGCAGCAGGTGGTGAGAGAACAAGAGGAAAAATCTATTTGATGTTGTCCTCACCAATCTGCCTGTCACAAATAATTCTGGCCATGACAGCATTGGTAGGAGTGACCACCACACAATCCTTGTGCAGATGAAGTCCCATCTTCACGCTGAGGACACCCTCCATCGTGTTGTGTGGCACTACCACCATGCTAAATGGGATAGATTCAGAACAGAAGAACAGCTCAAAACGGGCATCCATGAGGTGCTGTGAGCCAACAGCTGCAGCAGAATTATATTCAACCACAATCGGTAACCTCATAGCCCAGCATATCCCTCACTCTACCATTACCATTAAGCCAGGGGACCAACCCTGGTTCAATAAGCACTGTAGAAGATCATGTCAGAAACACCTGGCATACCTAAAAATGAGGTGCCAACACAGGACTACATGCATTATAAACAATGGAAGCAGCATTGAATAGACAGAGCGAAGCCACAACCAATGGATCAGATCAAAGCTCTGCAGTTGTGCCACATTCATTTATGAATGGTGGTGGACAATTAAACAACTAACCGGAGGAGGCGGCTCCACAAATATCCCCATCCTCAACGATGGGAGAGCTCAGCACATCAGTGCAAAAGACAAAGCTGAAGCATTTGCAACAATCGTCAGCCAGAAGTACCAAGTGGATGATCCAACTTGGCCTCCTCCTGAGGTTCCAGCATTTCAGATGCCAGTGTTCAGCCAATTCGATTCACTCCACGTTATATCAAGAAACAGCTGAAGGTGTTGGGTACAGCAAAGGCAACACCCCGGGTGCAGTACTGAAGATTTGTGCTCCAGAACTAGCCACACCCGAAGCCATACTGTTCCAGTACAGCTATAACACTGGCATCTATCCAACAACGTGGAAAATTGTCAGGGTATGTGCTGCCCACAAAAAGCAGGACAAGTCCAATCTGGCCAATTACCGCCCCGTCAGGCTACTCTCGATCGTCAGCAAAGCAACAGAAGGTGTCGTCAACAGTGCTATCAAGCAGCACTTACTCAAGAATAACCTGCTCACTGATGCTCAGTTTGGGTTCCACCAGGGCCACACAGCTCCTGACCTCATTACAGCCCTGGTCCAAACATGGTCCAGAGGTGAGGTAAGAGTGACTGCCCTGGACATCATGGCAGTATTTGACCAAGTATGGCATCAAGGAGCCTTAGGAAAACAGAAGCTATTGGGAATCGGGGAGAAACTCACGACTGGTTGGAGTCATACCTAGCACAAAAGGAAGATGGTTGTGTTTCTTGGAGGTCAATCGTCTCAGTTCTATGACATCACTGCAGGAGTTCCTCAGTGTAGTGTCTTAGGCCTAACCCTCTTCAGCTGCTTCATCAATGACCTTCCCTCCATCATAAGGTCAGAAGTGGGGATGTTCGCTGCTGATGGCACAATGTTCAGCACCATTTATGACTCCTCAGATACTGAAGCAGTCTGTACCCGCATGGAGCAAGACCTGGACAACTTTCAGGCTTGGGCTGAGAAGTGATAAGTAACATTTGTGCCACACAAGTGGCAGGTAATGACCATCTTCAACAAGAGAAAATCTAACCATCTCCTCTTGACAGTCAACAGCGTTACCATCGCTGAATCCCCCCACCATCCACATCCTAGGGGGTACCAGTGACCAGAAACGTAACTGGGCCAGTCATATTAAACACTGACTACAAGAGCAGGTTGGAATCTGGGAATTCTGTGGCGAGTAACTAACCTCCTGATTCCCCAAAGCCTGAGCACCATATACAAGGTTGAAGTCAGAAGTGTGATATGTTTAGTTTAGTTTAGTTTAGAGATACAGCACTGAAACAGGCCCTTCGGCCCACCGAGTCTGTGCCGACCATCAACCACCCATTTATACTAATCCTACACTAATCCCATATTCCTACCACATCCCCACCTGTCCCTATATTTCCCTACCACCTACCTATACTAGGGGCAATTTATAATGGCCAATTTACCGACCAACCTGCAAGTCTTTTGGCTTGTGGGAAGAAACCAGAGCACCCGGAGAAAACCCACGCAGACACAGGGAGAACTTGCAAACTCCACACAGGCATTACCCAGAATTGAACCCGGGTCGCTGGAGCTGTGAGGCTGCGGTGCTAACCACTGCGCCACTGTGCCGTCCTACTCTCCACTTGCCTGGAACAGTGCAGCTCCATCAGCACAAGAAATTTGACACCATCCAGGACAAAGCAGCCCGCTTGATCGGCACCCATCCAACACCTTCAATATGCACTCTCTCCCCCAAGACACACAGTGGCAGCAGCGTGTACCATATACAAGATGCACAGCAGCAACTCGCCATGCTTCCTTTTGAAAGTACTTTCCAAACCTGCAACCTCTACCGCCAAGGCCTAGGAGAGCAACAGATGCATGGGAACACCACCACCTACAAGTTCCCCTCTGTCACCCACCAGACTGACTTGGAACAGTATCGCCATTCCTCCACTGTCGCTCGGCCAAAGTCCTGGAATTCCCTCCCTAACAGCACTGTGGGTATCCCCGCACCAGATGGACTGCAGTGTTTTAAGAAGGCAGCTCACTACCACCACCATCTCAAGGGCAATTAGGGTGGGCAATAAATGCAGGCCTGGCCAGTAGCCCTCAAATTCTATGAATGAATTTTTTAAAAAGCCTGCATTGAAAAATAGGACACTACCCTGAGGAACTCCTGCAGTGATGTCCTGGAGCTGAGATGATTGACCTCCAACAACCACAACCATCTTCCTTTGCACTAGGTATGACTCCAACTAACGGAGGGTTTTCCCCCCATTCCCATTGACCTCAGTTTTGCTGGGGCTCCTTGATGCCATACTCAGTCAAATGCTGCCTTGATGTCAAGGACGGTCACTCTCACCTCACCTCTTGATTTCAGCTCTTTTGCCCATGTTTGAACCAAGGCTGTAATGAGGTCAAGATCTGAGTGGCCCTGGCGGAACCCAAACTGAGCGTCACTGGGCAGGTTATTGCTAAGCAAGTGCCGCTTGATGGCACTGTTGATGACACCTTCCATCACTTTACTAATGATTGAGAGTAGACTGACGGGGCAGTAATTGGCCAGGTTGGACTTGTCCTGCTTTGCGTGTACAGGACACACCTGGGCAATTTTCCACATTGCAGGGTAGATGCCAGTGTTGTAGCTGTACTGGAACAGTTTGGCTAGGGGTGCGGCAAGTTCTGGAGCACAGGTCTTCAGTACTATTGCCGGAATATTGCCATGGCCCATAGCCTTTACAGTATCTAGTGCCTTCAGTTGTTTCTTGATATCACGCAGAGTGAATCAAATTGGCTGAAGTCTGGCATCTGTGATGCTGGGGACTTCAGGAGGAGGCAGAGATGGATCATCAACTCGGCACTTCTGGTTGAAGATTGGTGCAAATGCTTCAGCCTTATCTTTCGCACTGATGTGCTGGGCTCCCCCATCATTGAGGATGGGGATATTTGTGGAGCCACCTCCTCCGGTTAGTTGTTTAATTGTCCCACCACAATTCACGACTGGATGTGGCAGGACTGCAGAGCTTAGATCTGATCCATTGGTTATGGGTTCGCTTAGCTCTGTCTATTGCATGCTGCTTATGCAGTTTGGTACGCAGATAGTCCTGTGTTGTAGCTTCACCAGGTTGACACCTCACTTTGAGGTATGCCTGGTGCTGCTCCTGACATGCTCTCCTGCACTCTTCATTGAACCAGGGTTGGTCTCCTGGCTTGATGGTAATGGTAGAGTGGGGGTATGCCGGGCCATGAGGTTACAGATTGTGGTTGAGTACAATTCTGCTGCTGCCAATGGCCTACAGCGCCTCATGGATGCCCAGTTTTGCATTGCTAGATCTGTTCAAAATCTATCCCATTTAGCACAGTGGTAGTGCCACACAACACAAAGGAGAGTATCCTCAATGTGAAGGCGGGACTTCGTCTCCACAACGACTGTGTGGTGGTCACTCCTACCATTACTGTCATGGACAGATGCATCTGCGGCTGGCAGATTGGCGAGGACGAGGTCAAGTATGTTTTCCCCTCTTGCTGGTTCCCTCACCACCTGCCGCATACCCAATCTGGCAGATATGTCCTTTAGGACTCGGCCAGCTCGGTCAGTAGTGGTGCTACCAAGGCACTCTGTGATGGAGATTGAAGTCTCCCACCCAGAGTACATTCTGTGCCCTTGCCACCCTCAGTGCTTCCTTCAAGTGCTGTTCAACATGGAGGTGTACTGACTCATCAGCTGAGGGAGGGCGGTAGGTGGTAATCAGCAGGAGGTTTCCCTGTCCATGTTTGACCTGATGCCATGAGACTTCACTGGGTCCAGAGTCAATGTTGAGGACTCCCAGGGCTACCACTGTGCCGCCACCTCTGCTGGGTCTGTCCTGCCGGTAGGACAGGACATACCCGGGGATGGTGATGGCAGTGTCTGGGACATTGTCTGTTAGGTATGATTCCGTGAGTATGACTATGTCAGGCTGTTGCTTAACTAGTCTGTGGGACAGCTCTCCGAACTTTGGCACAAGCCCCCAGATGTTAGTCAGGAGGACTTTGCAGGGCCAACAGGGTTGGGTTTGCCATTGTAGTTTCCGGTGCCTAGGTCGATGCCAGGTGGTCCGTCAGGTTTCATTCCTTTTTATTGACTTTGTAGTGGTTAGATACAATTGAGTGGCTTGCTAGGCCATTTCAGAGGGTATATAAGAGACAACCACATTGCTGTGGTCTGGAGTCACATGTAGGCCAGACCAGGGAAGGACAGCATATTTCCTTCCCTAAAGGACATTAGTGAGCAATTTATTTGACAGATGCACTTAAGGCAAATCTTGCTACTGCTAACACAAATCCTTTTGAACGTATCGGCAAGCACATTTCTTTGAGTCTCCCCAACAGCTAAGCAGTTGAGCTGCATAGACAGTCATTTTCAAAAATCTGCCACTCCGATGCAAGACATTGGGATTGTTTCCTGAACTTCCCATCATAGAATCTCGAGCAAGGGGTAAAAGGAGAAGAATAGCATTCCAAAGGGACCAAAGGAGAATTGTCCACATCTGCCATTGGGCAGTAACGTCATCCGCAGGCCTAGGCCTCTTCACATTCAGGTTCAGCTGGGAGGGAGTTGCAGACCGGTACCATCTGCTGCAAGGAGATGTGCAGCCAAAAATAGCAACAGTACCGCCAGTGACAGTCAAGGTCACTTGCTCTGTCAGATTTTCTGCCTCTGCCTCCTTCCAGTCCAACACAGGGATCATCTGCAATTTCACCCAATGCGCTGCCACAAATGTGTTGAACAAGTGGCTGATGCACTGTTTAACAGGGCCAGCACTTTCATCTGCTTTTCTTCAAAATAACAGAATAGAATGCAGCTGCAGGTGGCCAAATTCAGCATCTTACTGCACCTCCAGAAGAACAGGATTATTCAAATCTGCAATGTGGCCATCCAGGCAGAAGGATGTTATTCGTCCTCTACCACTCATCACTTGCTCATATGCTAAATCAACATTAGTTTGATATCTTTCCACAGTCTACCTTTATCATTCACTTTTACAGCCAGGACCTCTGGGTGTTTCAGAGCACAATCACCCTGTTAGGTGCGTTAGTCAACTGTTTCCTGGAGAGGATGTTCCTGGACACCATGGTAAAACTACATATCTGCCGTACTTCAAGGGCACCATCTATAAACGTCTCAGTGATGCTTTCAGGGGTGTTCCATTGGCGATAAGTTGTGTGGAACTTTAACCACCATCACCGCCACCCCCTCGGTTGACATAAAATCGGAATTTCATTCACAGCATTTACTGGCTTAAATTTCTACGGTATACAGCATGCAAAGGATAAAGGCAGATACACTAGCTGAGTCTTCCAGTAAATAAAAAACAATCTTCTCTTTTTTGCTGCAATAATTTTCCAGCTTCAGGAATGCAAGCCCCCACAGCCAACCCAGTGTGTGGGCAGCAGCTTGAAGTGAATATTTAATTATTTCCAAGCCGAGGAGTTCAGGCAAGAACAGCAGTGTATCAACAGTCAGACGCATGTCCCATTGTGCACCAATTTCATCAAAAACTCACTATCAGAAAAGTTATGTTTCTGTGTCAGTTAGTGGAAACACCGTGGCTGAAATTATAATAGTTTAGAAGGAGAAAAGTGATCTGAGGCAAAAGATATTTAAGATTTGAAATTTATAGTTTTAATTAAAGTTGCATTACAGTTTTGAATTTAAAACTTGTTCTTTTAGCATTGGGATCAGGGATTTAAATTGATGTCTACAAGTATCTTTTGGGCGACGCAGTGGTTAGCACCGCAGCCTCACAGCTCAAGCGACCCGGGTTCAATTCTGGGTACTGCCTGTGTGGAGTTTGCAAGTTCTCCCTGTGTCTACGTGGGTTTCCTCCGGGTGCTCTGGTTTCCTCCCACAGCCAAAAGACTTGCAGGTTGATAGGTGAATTGGCCATTATAAATTGCCCCTAGTATAGGTAGGTGGTAGGGGAATATAGGGACAGGTGAGGATGTGGTAGGAATATGGGATTAGTGTAGGATTAGTATAAATGGGTGGTTAATGGTCGGCACAAACTCGGTGGGCCGAAGGGCCTGTTTCAGTGCTGTAGCTCTAAATCTAAAATCTATCTTAATTTATTGATTATAGTATTCCTTCTTAACTTTTAATAAAGGTAGTGTATTTTTCACTTATCAAGATAGGAGTGGATGTGCTGAATGCAAAATAAAGGCATCTCAGTCTTTGCAAACTAATACCTAATTACAGGAGCATATCCATTTGGAACTAAGTTGAGAATCTGAAACTCACTTCACCGATCAATCACAGATAAGGTCATCTCTAAGTTCATCCCTTGTACTGCTCTCCACTCATATTCCCCTTACCCCTCCCAAACCTACTTCCTTCTCTGTCCGCCCTGGAAGAAATGCTCTCCTAATTCTTACACCTGCACTTTCAGAATTCCAACTGTCTGGTCTTTGGTGTTCTGTTTACCATGTATTTTTGTAGCCAGCAATCTGCTCAACTACACCCTTGCCTCCACCTTCAGTGCCCTAGTCCCCATTAAAACCATAACTCTCTTTCAGCCTTTCCACCTGGTACAATGTTCATCCCCACTCCCTTAAGTCCAAACGTGCACACTTGAACCGATTTGGCGGACAACTTGTTTAGCCATTCACTGCTTGATCTGGCTGGACCACATAAAGCACTAATAGGTCCTGCTCTCGTCTGCAAAAAGCACTCACCGTTCCAAAACTATCCTGGAATGCAAAAGTAACTCCCAGCTTCTTTTCTGTACTGCAAACCATCTTCTTAAACTCTTCATCCGACTCCTCCACCCTCACCTCCAACTAATGCGAGAAGCTCATGGACTTCATTGTCACCAAGATTGAACCATCTGATCAGCTGCCTCTGCCGTTTCTCTCCCTTACCCTTTGGGCCAAACTTCTTCTAAGGTTCTCCCTGCCCTGGCCCTGAACTTGCATTTTTCTCTAGCTTCACTCCCATCATGCCCTCTCCAAGCTCATCTTGTTCACAAGACCCACCTCCTGTTCCCTCAAACCGATTCCCATTAAACTGCTAACCATCCAATGTCCCTTCCGGGCTTGCACATCAGCAGATATTGTTAACAGTTCTCTTTCTTTAGATACTGTCCCCCTCACCTTCAATCTGCTGTCATCTTCCCTCTCCTCTATAAAAAACATTTCACCCCTCTGAAGAAGGGTCACTGACCCGAAACGTTAACTCTGCTTCTCTTTCCACAGATGCTGCCAGACCTGCTGAGTGAATCCAGCATTTCTTGTTTTTGTTTCAGATTTCCAGCATCCGCAGTATTTTGCTTTTATTTCACCCCTCTGTCCTTCCAAACTACCGTCCCATCTCCAATTTCCCTTTCTTCTCCAAAGCCCCTGAATATGTTGTCAGCTCCCAACCCCGTGACCATCTTTCCCACAACTTCCTGTTTGAATCCCTCCAATCAGGTTTCCGCTGCTGCCGCTGTACCAAAACAGCTCTCAAAGTCACAAATGACATCTTACATGACTCCTTGTCCTTCTCGACCTGTCTGCAGCCTTTGACACAGCAGGTCACACCATCCTCTGCCAATGCCTCTCCACCGTCATCCAGTTCCATTCTAATCTAGACAGAGAATCACCATCAATGGTTTCTCTTCCCACTTCTGCATCATTACCTCTGATCACCACCAAACCACCACCCCCCCCGACCCCCACTCCCCCAGGGATCTATCCATGGTTCCCTCCTATTTCTCATCTAAACGCTGTCCTTCGGTGACATCATCCAAAAACACAGCATCAGTTTCGACACATACGCTGATACCCAGCTCTACCTCACTACAACCTCTCTTAACACCTCCCCTGCCTCTAAATTATCAGACTGCTTATCCGATATCCAGTACTGGATGAGCAGAAATTTCCCCCAACTAAATACGTGGTTACAAACTCCGCTCCTTAGCCACCAACTCCATCCCTCTCCCTGGTGACTGTCTGAGGCTGAACCATACTATTTGCAACCTTGGTATCATATTTGACCCCAAGATGAGCTTCCAGCATCACCAGGACTAGCCACTTCAATCGCTATAATATCACCCAACTGCACCCCTGCCTCACCTAATCACCTGCTGAAACCCTCCTCCATGTTTTTACATAAGAACACAAGAAATGAGGGGGCATATGGCCCTTGAGCCTGCTCCATTCAATAAGTGGGAATATGATGTTGCAGCCACACTGGAAACCTGGTTCAAAAAAGGGCAGGACTGGGTACTAAACATTCCTGGCTACAAGTTGTTCAGGAAAGATAGGGAAGGAAGGAAAGGAGGAGGGGTGGCAGTATTGATTAAGGATAATATTATAGTCTTGGAGAGAATGTCTGAGAAGGGTCAAGGACAAAATCTATTTGGTTAGAGCTAAGAAACAATAGAGGCATCATTACACTACTGGGTGTACTTTATAGGCCTCCAACCAGTGGGAAAGATATAGAGGGAAAATTTGGCAAAGAAATTACAGAGACGTACAAAAACTATAGGGCAGTTATAATGGTGGACTTCAATAATCCTAATATAGGCTGGGATAGTAATAGTGTAAGGGTAGAAAGGGGCAAGAGTTTCTGGAGTGCATTCAGGAGAATTTTCGACATCGGTATGTTTCCAGTCCAACGAGGAAGGGGGCATTGCTGGATCTGGTTCTGGGAAATTAGGTGGGACAAGTGGACCAAGTGTCAGTAGGGCAACATTTAAGGGGCAGTAACCAGTGTATCATAAGATTTAGGTTAGCTATGGAAAAGAGAAAGGAGCAATCCAGAGTAAAAATAATTAATTGGGGGGAGGTCAAATTTTAAATGGGGTGAGAATGGAACGGTTCAGGTAAATTGGAATCAAAGATTGGTAGGCAAAACTGTAACTGAACAATGGGCTGCCTTTACAGAGCTAGTTCAGGTACAGCCGAGGTACATGCCCATGAGGAACAAAAAAAAGCCAGAGCACCCTGGATGACAAAAGAGGTAGCGAGTAAGATGAAGCAGAAAAAGGACATGTAAGACAGGTTGATATCAAGTGAAGCTGAATATAGAAAGTTCAGAGGGGAAGTGAGAAAATAAATAAGAGCTGGTAAGAGAAGAGACTGGCAGTCAACATAAAAGGGAATCCAAAAGTCTTCTGTAGACATATAAATAGAAAAATGGTGGCAAAAGGAGGAGTAGGGCCGATGAGGGACAAAAAGAAAGGAGATTTACGCATGGAAGCAGAGGATATGACTGGCGGTACTAAATGACTACTTTGCATTTGTCTTTACCAAAGAAGATGCTGCTAAGTCATCGTGAAAGAGGAAGTCGTTAAGACACTGGATGGGCTGAAAATTGATAAAGAGGAGGTAGTAGAAAGGCTGATTGTACTCAAAGTTGATAAGTCACCAGGACCAGATCAGATGCATCCAAGGATATTGAGGGAAATAAATTGAGGCACCGACCATAATCTTCCAATCCTACTTAGATGCAGGGGTGGTGCCAAAGGACTGGAGAATTGCAAATGTTACACCCTTGTTCAAAAAAAGGGCGTAAGGATAAACATAGCAACTACATGCCAGTCAGTTTAACCTCTGTAGTGGAAAAGCTTTTAGAAATGACAATCCAGGAAGAAATTAACAGTCACTTGGACAAATGTGGATTAATTAAGGAAAGCGAGCATAGATTTGTTAAGGGCAAATCGTGCTTAACTAATTTGATTGAGTTTTTGATGAGATAACAAAGAGTGTTGATGAAGGTAATCCAATTGATGAATTGATGTGGTATAAATTGACTTCCAAAAGGCTTCTGATTGTCAGCAACATTGAAGCCCATGGAATAAAAGGGACAGTGGCAGCAAGGATACGAAGTTGGCTGAGTGACAGAAAGCAGAAAGTAGTGGTGAGCGATTGTTTTTCAGGCTGCAGGACAGTATATAGTGGGGTCAGTATTAGGACCACTGCTTTTCTTGATATACATTAATGACCTAGACTTGGGTGTGAAGGGCCAAATTTCAAAATTTGCAGATGACACAAAATTTGGCAGTGAACTGTGAGGACGATATTAATAAACTTCAAAAGGACATAGGCAGGCTGGTGGAATGGTCAGACATGTGGGAGATGACATTTAATGCAGAGAAGTGTGAAGTAATAGATTTTGGTAGGAAGAATGAGGAAAGGCAATACAAAATAAAGGATACAATTCTAAAGGGGGTATACGTGCACAAATTGTTGCAGGTGGCAGGGCAGGTCGAGAAAGCAGTTAATTAGGCAGACAGCATCCTGGGCTTTATAAATAGAGGCATAGAGAACAAAAGCATGGAAGTTATGGTGAACTTTTATAAATCACTGGTTCGGCCTCAACTAGAGTATTGTGCCACACTTTAGGAAGAATGAGAAAGCATAGGAGAGAGGGCAGAAAACATTTATGAGAATGGTTCTAGGGATGAGAAACTTCATTTGTGTGCATAGACTGGCGAAGCAGGGACTGTTCTCTTTAAAGAGGTGAGAGGAGATTTGATTGGGAAGTCCAAAGGCATGAGGGGCCTGGACAGAGCAGGTAGGGAAAAAGTGTCGCCATTGCCGGAAGTGTCGAGAACCAGAGGACACCAATTTAAAGTGTTTGGCAAAAGAACCAGAGGCGGCATAAGGAAAAACCTTTTTACGCAGTGAGTGGTTCGGATCTGAAATGCACTGCCTGAGACTGCGGTGGACGTAGTTTCAACCATGGTTTTCAAATAGAAATTGAATAATTATCCAAAGAGTAAAGATCTGCTGGGCTACAGGGAAAATGCGGGGAGTGGGACTAGCTGAGCTGCTCTCGCAGAGAGCCAGCACAGACATGATGGGCCGAATGGTCTCCTTCTATACTGCAACCATTCTATGAATCTGTGATTCTATATATGAGCTCCTCTAATTCTGGCCTCTTGAGCACCGCCGATTTGAATTACTCCTCCATTGGCGGCAATGCCTTCAGCTGCCAAGACCCTAAGCTATGGAATTCATTCCCTACATCTCTCCATCTCCCTTGCATCCTTTAAGACACTAACTCAAAACATAATTCCTTAACAAAGCTTTTACTCATAGGCCCTACTGTCTCATGCCAAATTTTGTTTGATAAACCGCTTGTGAAGTGCCTTGGTATGTTTTACTACGTTAAAAGCACTATATAAATACAAACTGTTGTTGTTCACCCCGCACAATTACAGCTCTCAAAGTTGAAACTTACACAGTGGTACAACTTGAATCCAGGTCAGAGATGGAAAACAGTATTTTAAATACTGCACCATCCAAAGCTTCCTGGATACAATAGTTTAAATATAAGATTTACAATAAGTTGCATTTATATAGCACCTGCAATAGTCTAGACATAACAAAGGCATGGATAAGGGTTTCAGCAGTAGATGAGCTGAGACAGGGGTGGAACTGGGCAATATTCCAGAGATAGAGTACGTGGTCTTGGTGATGGCAAGCTCATCTCATGGTTAAATATGACACCAAGGCAGCGAAAAGTGTGGTTCAGCATCAGGCAGTTGCCAAGGAGAGGGATGGAGTCAGTGTCTAGGGAATGGAATTTGAGGCAGTATATGAAGACAATGATCGCAATCTTCCCAATATTTAGTTGGAGGAAATTTCTGCTCATCCAATACTGGAGGTCAGGCAAACAGTATAACAAATCAGACGCAGTGGAGGAGTTGAGAGTGGCAGCGGTGCGATAGAGCTGGGTGCTGTCAGCATGCATGTGGAGCTTGATGTATTTTCAGGTGTTGTCATCAAGGGGCAGCATGTAGATCGGAAATAGAGGGGGCCAAGGATCGAGACTTGGGGGACACAAGAATTAACAATGTGGGAGTGGGAAAAGAGGCCCATGGCACTATTTTGAAGGAGAGTTATCCCTGGTGTCCTGGCCAATATTTACCCTTCAATCAACATCACAAAAACAGATTATCGGGTCATTTTCATATTGCTGTTTGTGGGAGCTTGCTATGTGCAAATTGGCTGCTACGGTTCCTATATTACAACAATGATTACACTTCAAAAGTACTTAGTTGGCTGTAAGGTGCATTGGGACATCCTGTTGTCATGAAATCAGTTTTTCTATTTTTTTTTCTATGACTGGGCAGATAAGAATGCAACCAACTGAGGACAATCCCACCTAGATGAGCATTGGTGCAGAGGCATTGAAGAAGAATGTGGTCAACTGTGTCCAAGGCTGCAGAAAGGTCAAGAGGATGAGGAGGGATAGTTCACCTTTGTTACAGTCAGTCACACAGAATGTCATTTGTGACTTTGAGAAAGGCCATTTCAGTGCTGTGGCAGGCAGGAATGGAAACCCAATTGGAGGGATCAAACGAGGAGCTGCGTATAAGATGGACGCAGACCTTGGAACTGCTATCACTTTGTACACATTTTGAATATTATACTAATTTGCGTTATGCTCCAATTCTTCAAACAATGCTTTCCTACAGACATAGGAACAGACCGTAGGAGCACAACGTTTAAGAACCTGTGCAACTACTTTAAAAATTACAGATGAGAAATTGGCTGGAGCAGAATGACGAGCATGGAATAAAAAGCCAAAGCAGTAAATGCTGATTATGCAGGACTCATTTCCTCTTGGTAAATCAGATTAGCATCAATAGTGATCCAAAGCACCTCGGATCAGGGAATCTTATGCTTCTTGGTGCATTGTTACTGCAAATAGTATAGACATCAATACAGGACTACATGATTCAGTGAGTAAGTGGTGTAGTATTCAGAAAGGGATGATCCAGTATTAATCCCTGTTCTTAGTTAGCTAATTTCAGTGGAGTAATTGGTGTCAGTGCCACTGACATAGAGGAGGAGAGGATAATGAATCAATTAAAGTTCCTCAGCCTGATAGTTATCTAGCTATTACGGCTACAAAGTATTTATATACAGATGTTGACTGAGAAGGCACCAGGATTGAATAACTTGACAACACTGTGTTGTTTTATAGCGACTCCTGCTTCAAAGTATTTGAAAGAACAATTGACTGTCATGTCACCCAAGTTGAATATCTTGCCCAGTTTCATCTTGGGTATCAAGTGTTGCCATTTTGGTGAGGGATCATGAGCTCCTGATTCCTGTACAACTGTAGCCCAGCATGAAACATAACCATCAGAAGGTGAGAGGAGCAAATTGAGGACCAGTGCATAGCTAACAGGCCTTGGAGTGATGACACAGCCATATATTCTTGCACCAAGATGTGATACTTAATAATCAATATTTAGCACAGCCTGCAACTGTAGTTAAACTATTAGGCTCTTTGCAAACTCAGCATTTCCATATGCCTTCTCTCTACAATTCATTGCATGCCAGCATCATAAAATCTGCCTGTGACAAGTTTGAGCTGTATGTGATGCTCCTCATAGGAAACATAAGTAAAAGAGATGCTTTTTTAAAAATTAAATTCAAAGCACAAGGAACTTCAAAGAACATAACTGCTGTAATTACACCATTGTGTTACATTCCCAAATGCTCACCTTTAAAATTATTCCATTCTCCACGCCCCCCGCCAATTACAAGTTATGAACTTGAAATACAAATAATTCGCATTAGATAAAGATTTTGCATATCAGTCACTGAAATTTAGCTGCCGTAAAGCAAATTTCAAATGTTTTACAATGACTAAAATCCACATTCCAGTAGAATCTTCTAAATATTTATCTCTAAATTGTCCACATTTAAGCTATTGTAGCAAAAAATGAAATTAACTGCTACACCCACACTTACATATGCTATTTGGACGATGGTAGGTCCCTGGGTATCGTCTGCCCATAGTGACCAGTCAGCACATTACAGCATCTCAGAAGCACTGCTCAAGGGAATTTCAGGCCTGAAAAACAAAAATAATTTAAGATTTACTAAAATTATTAGACTTCCTCCATTAAAATATTAATGATCTCTGCAACACAAGGGATAAAAAAGCCATACACAATTAGTTATGTCATATCAAACAGTCACTAAGTTATGATCGAAGAAGCTCTATATATCTTTACAATAATTGACAAAAATGACAAGAGTCTGAAACAATGGCCGAGATTTCCTCGGACCACATGCGGGTCCTGAGGCTGCACTGACAGGCAACGGGACTGTGGCGGCCTTTTAATTGGTCACCACCAGGCCCGCCATCCAATTAACTTTAACAGGCTGGGTCTCCACTCGGCGAGCACAATCAGAAGACCAGTGTCTCTGCGGCCTAGGCAGTGCCACCCAAGAGAGGTGGCTACTGCTGAGGCTGCAAGCAGAATAAGAGGGTGCCTCCATTTTGAGGTGCCTGTGCTGGGCAGTTAGAATTTTCTTTTCTCTGCTGAAGCCAGACAGGTAGGTCCCAGTAATCAGAGGGATAACCCATCCTGCAATAGTGTCAAGGCCGCAGGGATGGCCTTTGCTGCTGGGGGCCCCCTTCTTGATCCATGGAGCCTCTGGCTCCAATGGCACAACCCCACTCCTTTGCTAGGGAAGCCACAGGCGGCCTGGGAAGATGGCCCTCAATTGGGCCTTTAGTTGGCTAAATTGGCCACCCACCTCCAGTTGGTGGGTGGCTGAGCCGCTGCCATTCCCACTGTTGATAAAATGGCTCTGCAGCGGGTGTGCATCGGGGAGCCCTCCTGATGCGACTCCCCAGCATTTTACTGGCTCCCCCGCCTCTTAGTCTACCAAGTGGGGCCCGGTAAGTATTTTGATATTAGACTGAACAATGAATTTAACTTCAAATTCAATTAAAGCTTTTTCTCTTGCCCAGCTGTGGAAAAAAACAATGGCTGTAGATTCCAAGTTCAAAGCTAATGGACATAAACAGCAGTATAAGGTAATACCACTGCAATCAAGAACAAGAGACACCAGGTAAAGAAGAGCCATACTTCACAGGTTTTAGTTAAATATTCTGCCGACAAGCAAGGATACATTACTTATGCTGAAGAACCTCCTTAAAAGAAAAGTGATAAAAAACGTATTGAGTTTCCTTTGTGTCTCGATGGACATACCTGGTGAAATACTAAGTACTGCATGCCAAGAAGATCTTAGATTCACTGTCTGGTCTCTGTTCATTTAGTTAACCTTAACCTGGGCAGCACCTGGGCCACTACCAAACTGCTTTTCAATTTGTAAGATATGCTGTGGCTTCATGATGATACATTGTTCACATACATGAGTGACAATAAACCATTATAGTCTTCTCTGGAAAATTCAATGTCAAATTTTGCACTCGAAAAAAATTGGAATTGACCAATAATTTGAATAATAGTCATTTGGTAGTACAGAACTTGAGTATTGCTGAAAATAGAAATGTTGTCAAAGCTTTTCGTTTTGCAGGACAACCTGCAAGAATGCCAATGTAAGGAGAAGCAACAACTTTATACTGTATGAGAAGAGAGTGCTGATTCGTTGGCAAGTGAACTCTGATTGATAGAGGCATTTCCATGGAGAATACACCAGTCTATGGTGACTGACAAGCTTTGTTTTACATTTAAACCAAGCAGCTTGACTCTGATTGGTCAAGGCATTTGGTTGTCAGTATAATTCTCAAATTATCCTGGAAGGGCAATGTATCCCAAACATTTGAGCAACAGGTGAAGCTAGCTATGTCACGCTGCTACTATGCAGTAGCAACATCTGTGGTGTTCACCACTAACAGGATGCTGCTGTCGAGCCAAAATGACATCCTGCCCATCACACAAATGAGTAACGTGATATATGAATTTCAATGCCAGTGTGACGCTAAGTATATAGGCGTACGTCCCAAAGACTGGCAGATCATATCAAACATGTCCCTTCCGCTGTTCACAACAGTCCAGGTACAGGCCACAGCCAACCATGTCGTGCTTGCAAAACTCAAAACAGTGTCCACTATTAGATGTGATTCCGCAATTCGACAACATTTGCTAAATACTCCTCAGGTGCTAAGAATTAAGTTGACAACCATTTTAAGATTGTCAGTAGGGCTCGCAGTGTGGCACATTTGCACATACTAGAAGGTATTAATACACAGGGCCCTGTTCTTTGCAGATAGAAAGAATATGTACACAGATTGCGCCTGTTTCAGCTAAACAAAATAAGTGACAGCCATGTTCTTATTTGCTGGTTCATCCTCAGGGCAATGAATTGACCAGAGTCAAGCTGCCTGGTTTAAATTCCAAACTGTCAGACACCATAAACTGGTGCATTCTTCATGGCAACATCTCTACCAGAGTTCAGTTGCCAACCAATCAGCACTCTCTTCTCAAAGTATAAAGTTGTTGCTTCTCCTTTCATTGGTATTCTTGCGGATTGTCCTGATGATTGCAAGACAAAAAGCTTCGACAGCGTGTCTCTATTTTCAGCAATACTGAATTTGAATAATCACAAAAAACACAACAAATTAAGAATGTAATGCTAAAAATTGAAGTTTTAGATAGTTTGAAATTTGAAATGAGTGAATTTAGAGGGGAACATTTTACTACAGGTATTTGTCCAGATTCTATACAATTTCCTTTCTAACTTCAAAAATAAACAATCCTAAACCTGTACATTTGAAATATTTTTATATTGGCTACATTTCATAGAATCATAAAATGATACAGCACAGAAGGAGACTATTTGGCTGATCATGCCTGGAAGCACCTTCACTACTGTGAAACTATTAAAGGTTTTGAAAGGGTAAACAATGAAAGATTGTTTCCACTGATTGGTGAATCAGTAACAAGAGGCATACACTCATGATTATCATAGCAAAAACAGAAGTTATAAGATATTTTCCACAAGGAACGTTATTAGAACATGCACTCCTTTATTATAAGTCAATCGGCACTGAGACTACAACATCCATTAAATGGTAATTAAATTAGTACATGAAAGGGAAGAATATGAAACGATGTAGAGATTGAGGAATGTAGGAGCAGGAGTAGATCATTCAGCCTGTCGAGACAGCGCCGCCATTCAATTAGATCATGGCTGATCATCTACCTCAATGCCACTTTCCTGCACTCTCCCCATATCCCTTGATGTCATGAATACCCAGATATCCATCAATTTCTGTCTTGGACATATTCAATGATTGAGCTTCCACGGCCCTTTGGGGTAGAGAATTCCAAAGAATCAATACCCCCGAATGAAGAAATTCCTCCTCATCTCAGTCTTAAATGGCCTACCCCTTATTCTGAAACCTTGTCTCCTGGTTCTAGACTCATCATCCAGGGGAAACATCCCATCTCCATCCACCCTGTCATGTCCTGCAAGAATTTTGTACATTTCAATGAGATCTCATTCTTTGAAACTCTAGAGAAGACAGGCCCAGTTTCCTCAATCTTTCCTCAGAGGACAATCCCATATCCCAGGGATTAGTCTGGTGAACCTCCATTGCACTACTTCTATGGCAAGTAGATTCTTCTTCAGATGAGGAGACCAAAACTGTACACAATACTCCGGGTGCAGTCTCGCCAAGGCTCTATACAATTTCAGCAAGATTTATTTACTCCTGTACGCAAAACGCCTTGCAATGAAGGCCAACATACCATTTGCCTTCTCAATTGCTTGCTGGACCTGCATGCGAGCTTTAAGTGACTCATGAACAAGATCACCCAGGTCCCTTTGGACATCAACACTTCCCAAACTCTCACCATTTAAGAAGTACCCTGTCTTAGATTTTTCTACCAAAGTCTGGATCACTTCAGACTTGTTCACATTATATTTCATTTGCCATCGTCTTGCCCATTGACTTAAACTGTCCAAGTCACCTTGAAGCCTCCTTGCATCCTCCTCACAACTTACATTCCCACCTAGTTTTGTCATCAGCAATTTTGGAAATATTACATTTTGTACCCACATCCAAGTCATTTGTATAAATTGTGAACAGCTGTGGCCCCAGCACCAATCCTGGCAGTACCCCACTAGTAACAGCCTGTCATCCTGAGAATGACCCGTTTATTCCTTTCTCTGTTTTCTGTCTGTTAACCAATTCTCAATCCATACCAGCATCTTCTTTGGCCTCCTTGTCTCGAGAGACAATGCGTAAGCACCTGGAGGTGATCAGTGGTTTGTGAAGCAGCGCCTGGAGTGGCTATAAAGGCCAATTCTAGAGTGACAGACACTTCCACAGGCGCTGCAGATAAAATTGATTGTCGGGGCTGTTACACAGTTGGCTCTCTTCATGCACTTCTGTCTTTTTTCCTGCCAACTGCTAAGTCTCTTTGACTTGCCACTCTTTAGCCCTGCCTTTATGGCTGTCCGCCAGCTCTGCGATCACTAGCAACTGACTCCCACGACTTGTGGTCAATTTCACAGAACTTCATGTCGCGTTTGCAGACGGCTTTAAAGGGGAGACATGGACGGCCAGTGGGTCTGATACCAGTGACGAGCTCGCTGTACAATGTGGCCTTGGGGATCCTGCCATCTTCCATGTGGCTCACATGGCCAAGCCATATCAAGCGCCGCTGGCTCAGTAGGGTGTATATGCTGGGAATGTTGGCTGCCTCAAGGACTTCTGCGTTGGAGATATGGTCCTGCCACCTGATGCCAAGGATTCTCCAGAGGCAACAAAGATGGAATGAGTTGAGACATCTCTCTTGGCTGACATACGTTGTCCAGGCCTGGCTGCCATAGAGCAAGGTACTGAAGACACAGGCTTGATACACTCGGACTTTTGTGTTCCGTGTCAGTGCGCTATTTTCCCACACTCTCTTGCCAAGTCTGGACATAGCAGCCAACGCCTTTCCCATGCGCTTGTTGATTTCTGCATCGAGAGACAGGTTACTGGTGAGAGCTGAGCCTAGGTAGGTGAATTCTTGAAACACTTCCAGAGCGTGGATGTTGATGGATGGAGCATTTCTGACATCCTGCCCGTGATGTTCATTTTCTTGAGGCTGATGGTTAGGCCAAATTCGTTGCGGGCAGCCGCAATCCTGTCGATGACATTACCCCCATTCCCATGTGCTCTAATTTTGTTTACTAATCCCCTGTGTGGGACCTTATCGAAAGCTTTCTAAAAATCCAAATACACCACATCCACTGGTTCTCCTTTATCTATGCTCCACGTAACATCCCCAAAAAACTCCAACTGGTTTGTCAAACATGATTTCCCTTTCATAAATCCTTGTTGACTCTGCCCAATCATGATTTTCTAAGTGTCCAGTTATAACATCCCTTATAATAGATTCTAGCATTTTCCCTACTACTGACGTCAAATTAACAGGTCTGTCGTTCCCTGTTTTCTCTCACCCTCTTTTCTTATACAGTGGGGTTACATTTGCTACTTTCCAGTCTGCAGGAACCTTTCCAGAATCTATAGAATTTTGAAAGATAACCACCAATGCATCCACTATCTCTATAGCCATCTCTTCCAACACTCTGAGATGTAGCTCATCTGGTCCAGGGGATTTATCAACCTTCAATCCAATTAATTTTTCAAGTACTACCTCTTTATTAATACTAATTTCTTTCAGTTCTTCATTTTCACAAGTCCCTTGGTTCCCGAGTATTTCTAGGAGATTTTCTGTATCTTCCTCCATGAAGACAGACACAGAGTAATTGTTTAGTTTCTCTGCCATTTTCCTATTCTCCATTATAAATTCCCCTGGCTCCACCTGTAATGGATGCACATTTGTCATTACTAATCTGCTTCTTTTCACATAACTAAAGAAGCTTTTACAGTCCACCTTTATGTTTCTCACTAGCTTGCATTCCCATATTCTCTTTTCCCTTTCTTTATCAGTTTCTTGGTCAGCTTTTGCTGAATTCTAAATTGCTCCCAATCCTTGGTCCTACCACCTTTTCTGGCAACATGATAAGCCACTTACTTTGACCTAATGCAATCTTTAGCTTCTTTTGTTAGCCACAGTTGATTCATCTTTCCTGTTGGGTTTTGTGTCTTAAAGGAATGTATATTTTTTGTAGACCATGTAATACTTCTTTAAATACAAGCCATCGCCTGTCTACTGTCAAATCTTCTAGTGTATTTTCCCAATCCACCATAGCCAACTTGCCCCTGGTACCTTCATAGTTTTCTTTGTTCAGACTTAAGACCCTAGTTTCAGAATGAATTGTATCACTTTCAAATCTAACGTAAAATTCTATCATAATATGGTCACTGTTTCCCAAAGGTTCCTTTACAGCAAGGTTATGAATTAGCCCTTTCTCATTACACAGTACTAAATCTAAAATAGCCCGATCCCTAGTTGGTTCTTCAATACACTGCTCCAGAAACCCATCTCACACACAGTCTGGGAATTCATCCTCTACAGCAGTAGTGCTGATTATGTTTACCCAGTCTATACATAAATTGAATTCATCCATTATTAGTGTCTTACCCATGTTACATGCACCTCTAATTTCATGATTTATACCATGTCCAAAATTACCACTACTATTTGCTGGCCGATAAATAACTCCCTCCAATGTTTGCTGCTCCTTGCTGTTTCTTAGCTCCACCCAAATTGATTCTACATCTTGAATCTTTGATCTAAGATCATCTCTCACTAATGTACTAATCTCATCCCTTATCAAGAGCGCTACCCCACCTCCTTTTCCTTTTTGCTTATCTTTCCTAAATGACAAATATCCTCGGATATTCAGTTCCCAGTCTTGGTCACCCTCTAACCACGTCTCTGGAATGGCAATTAAATCATACTTCTATTTGTGCCTTTAAATCATCCATCTTGTTGCGAATCCTGCATGCATTCAGATAGAGTGCCCTTAACGTTGTCTTTTTAACATTATTTCACATTCTGATCCTATATGATGCTTGCCTTCACTTTGTCTGTCTTCTAATTTCGCTTACTACTTTTTTTTTTACTTCCAGTTACCAGTTTTGCTTCCCTTCAATCTTCCCTTCCAGCCACACTCAGATTATCAATTCCCTTATTGCTACGTTGCTCTCTTGCCTTCTCCTCTCTCTCTAAATTATCACATCTTCCCTCACTTGATCCAATGACCCCCCACTATTTAGCTTAAAGCCCTCTCTACCACCCTAGTTATACGACTTGCCAGAATACTGGTCCCAGCATATAGAAACATAGAAAATAGGAGCAGGAGTAGGCCATTCGGCCCTTCGAGCCTGCTCCGCCTTTCATTATGATCATGGATGATCATCCAACTCAGTAACCTGTTCCTACTTTCACCCCATACTCTTTGACCCCTTTAGACCCAAGAGCTACATCCAACTCCTTCTTGAAAAGATACAATGTTTTGGCCTCAACTGCTTTCTGTGGTAGTGAATTCCACAGGCTCACCACTCTCTGGGAGAAGAAGTTTCTCCTCATCTCAGTCCTGAAAGGTTTACCCTGTATCCTGAGACTATGACCCCTGGTTCTGGACTCCCCCACCATCAGGAACATCCTTCCTGCATCGACCCTGTCAAGTCTAGAATTTTATAGGTTTCTAGGCGAGAATCCCCCTCACTCTTCTGAACTCCAGTGAATATAATCCTAACCAATCTCTCCTCATGCGTCAGTCCCGCCATCCCAGGAATCAGCCTGGTAAACCTTTGCTGCACTCCCTCTATAGCAAGAACATCCTTCCTCAGATAACGAGACCAAAACTGCATACAATATTCCAGGTGTCGCCTCACCAAGGCCCTGTATAATTGCAGCAAGACATCCCTGCTCCTGTACTCGAATCCTCTCGCTATGAAGGCCAACATACTATTTGCCTTTTTTACCACCTGTTGCACCTGCATGCTTACCTTCAGCGACTGGTGTACGAGAACACCCAGGTCTCACTGCATAGTCCCCTCTCAGATTATAGCCAGATAATAATCTGCCTTCCTGTTTTTGATACCAAAGTGGATAAACTCACATTTATCCACATTATACTGCATCTGCCATGCATTAGCCCACTCACTCAACTTGTCCAGATCACCCTGAAGCTTCCCTGCATCCTCCTCACAACTCACCTTCCCACCCAGTTTTGTGTCATCTGCAAATTTGGAGATATTACATTTAGTTCCCTCATCTAAATCATTAATATATATTGTGAATAGCTGGGGTCCTAGCACCAATCCCTGCGGTGCCCCACGAGTCACTGCCTGCCATTCGGAAAAAGACCCATTTATCCCTACTCTTTGTTTCCTGTCTGCCAACCAATTTTCTATCCAACGCAATACACTACCCCCAATCCCATGCGCTTTAATTTTACATGCTAATCTCTTATGTGGGACTTTGTCGAAAGCCTTCTGAAAGTCCAAATAAACCACATCCACTGGCTCCCCCTCATCAACTCTACTAGTTACATCCTCGAAGAATTCTGGTAGATTTGTCAAGCATGATTTCCCTTTCGTAAATCCATGCTGACTCTGCCCGATTCTACCACTGTTCTCCAAGTGCTCTGCTATAAAATCGTTGATAATGGACTCTCGAATTTTCCCCACTACCAACGTCAGGCTGACTGGTCTATAATTCCCTGCTTTCTTTCTACCTCCCTTTTTAAATAGTGGGGTTACATTAGCTACCCTCCAATCTGTAGAAACTATTCGAGAGTCTATAGAATCTTGGAAGATGACCATCAATGCATCCACTATTTCTAGGGCCACTTCCTTAAGTACTCTGGGATTCATAGCATCAGGCCCTGGGGATTTATCGGCCTTCAATCCCATCAATTTCCCCAACACCATTTCTCAACTAATACAGATTTCCTTCAGTTCCTCCCTCTTACTAAACCCTGTGTTCCCCAACATTTCTGGTATGATATTTGTGTCCTCCTTTGTGAAGACAGAACCAAAGTATACATTTAGTTGGTCAGTTATTTCTTTATTCCCCATAATAAATTCCACTGTTTCTGACTGTAAGGGACCAAATTTGTCTTCACCAATCTCTTCACATACCTATAGAAACTTTTGCAGTCAGTTTTTATGTTCCCCGCAAGCTTGCTCTCGTACTCTATTTTCCCCTTCTTAATCAATCCCTTCTTCCTCCTTTGCTGAATTCTCAACTGCTCCCAATCCTCAGGCCTGTTGTTTTTTCTGGCAAATTTATATGCCTCTTCCTTGGATCTTTTGCTATCTCTAATTTCCCTTGTAAGCCATGGTTTGACGACCTTTCCCATTTTACTTTTGCGCCAGACAGGAATAAACAATTGTTGCAGTTCATCCATGCGCTCTTTAAATGTTTGCCATTGCCTATCCACCGTCATCCCTTTAAGTAACGTTTCCCAATCCCTCATAGCCAACTCGCGCCTCATACCTTCTCCATTTCCTTTACGAAGATTCAGGACCCTAGTCTCAGAATCAACAACATCATTCTCCATCTTGATGAAGAATTCTATCATATTATGGTCGCTCATCCCCAAGGAGTCTCGCACCACTAGATTGTCAATTATTCCTCTCTCATTACACAATACCCATTCTAGGATGGCCTGTTCTCTGGTTGGTTCTGTATCGGTCCAGAAAACCATCCCGTATACACTCCATGAATTCCTCCTCTACTGTATTGTAACTAATTTGATTTGCCCAATCTATATGCAGATTAAACTCACCCATAATTACAGATGTTCCTTTCTCGCATGCATCTCTAATTTCCTGTTTAATGCCATTCCCAACATCACCACTACAGTTTGGGGGTCTATATACAACCCCCACTAATGTTTTTTGCCCTTTAGTGTTTCTCAGCTCTACCCATACAGATTCCACATCGTCAGAGCTAATATCTTTCCTCACTATTGCTTTAATTTCCTCTTTAACCAGCTATGCAACTCCACCGCCTTTTGCTTTTTGTCTGTCCTTCCTCAATACTGAATATCCCTGGATGTTCATTTCCCATCCCTGGTCACCTTGCAGCCATGTCTCCGTAATCCCAACTATATCATACCCGTTTACATCTATTTGCGCGATTAATTCATCCACTTTATTGTGAATGCTCCGCGCGTTAAGGCACAAAGCCTTAAGGTTTGTCTTTTTAACATTACTTGTCCCCTTCCCACAGGTGAAGATAGTCCCAACGGTACAACTCCCACTTTCCCCAGTACTGGTGCCAGTGCCCCATGAACTGAAATCCATTTCTCCCACACCAGGTTTTCAGCCATGCATTTAACTCTCTAATCTTATTTATCCTAAGAAATTTGCTCATGGCTCACTTAATAATCCAGAGATTATTACCTTTGAGGTTCTGCTTTTAAATTTAGCCCCTAGCTGCTCATACTCCCTATGCAGAATCTCTTTCCTAGTCCTACCTATCTCATTGGTACCCACATGGATCACGACAACTGGATCCTCCCCCTCCGACTGCAAGTTCCTTTCCCGCCTTGAGTAGATGTCCCAAACCCTGGCACCAGGCAGGCAACGCAGCCTTCTGGAATCTCACTCCTGGCTGCAGAGAACTGCGTCTATCCCACTAACTATACTGTCCCTTATGACCACTACATCCCTATTTAGTCCTCCTGCTTGAATGGCTTCCTCTACCACGGTGCCATGGTCAGTTCGCTCATCCACCCTGCAGCCCTCGCTCCCATCCATACAAATTGAAAGATCCTCAAACCTGTTGGACAATTGCAAAGACTGAGGATCCTCCACTTCAGTCTTCTCGATCCCCATACCTGCCTCACTTGCAATCACATCCCCTGTCCCTGACCATTGACCAAATCAGAAGTCACTATCCGATGGGGTGTGACTGCCTTCTGGAACAAAGTGTCCAGGTAGCTTTCCACCTCTCTGATGCATTGCAATGTCTGTAGCTTGGCCTCCAGCTCATCTATTCTGAACCAAAGGTCCTCAAGCCATAGACACTTACTGCAGATGCGGCCGCCATGGATCACACTGGTATCCACAAGCTCCCACACACAGCAGCTGCAACACATCACCTGCCCTGCCATCTTTATGACATCATAAAGTAATTAACTAATTACTTTCTCAATTCATAATTTTTAAATGCCTCTCCTCAGCACCACTTACTGTATTAATTTAGACCTGTGTAACACAATCGGAGGCGACGGTGGTGTAGTGGTAATCTAACTGGACAAGAAATCCAGAGGCCCAGGGTAATGCACTTGGAACACAGGTTCAAATGCCATCATGGCAGCTGGTGGAATTTAAATTCAAATAATTATATATTTTTTTAAAGAGTCTGGAATTGAAAGATAGCATCAGTAATAGTGCCATGAAACTACCATTGATCGTTGTAAAAACCCAACTGGTTCACTAATATCATTTATGAATGAAAATCTGCTGTCCTTACCTGGTCTGGCCTACATGTGACTCCAATCCCACAGCAATGTGGTTGCCTCTTAACTGCACTCTGAAATGGCCTAGCAAGCCACTCAGTTGTCAAGGATAATTAGGGAAGAGCAAAAAATGCTGGCCTTGCCAGCGGCACCCACATCCTATGAAAGATTTTTTTTAAACTTACTACTTAAAAGAAAACAATATAACAGTCGACTCACCAGCTTAATACTTCGCTTCTGCTTCCATCCCTCAATTAATAAGGTTGCTACTTAAGGGTTACGTAAAAATCTTTTACACTTTTCTAATTTCCAGCTATTTACACATGCACTCTAATAGCACTGTACTGACCTAGCTATTTACAGACACTCCCCAACAGCAGTTCCTCACCCAATCAACTTACAAATTTCCTGTTATCCCACCTCCCCACAGTACCCACTTGCAGAGATCCCCCTTCCTCCACCCCCCCCCACCAAGTACCCACTTGCAGAGATCCCCCTTCTCCACTCCTCCCCCACAGTACTCACCTGTAAAGTTCCCCCTTCCTCCACCCCCCCCCACCAAGTACCCACTTGCAGAGATCCCCCTTCCTCCACCCACCCACCCAAAGTACCCACTTGCAAAGATTCCCCCTTCCTCCAACCCCTCCCCCCCCCCCAAAGTACCCACTTGCAGAGCTCCCCCCTTCCCTCACATCTGCTGATTGAGCTTAGTGGCAATGTTCGATGCCGGAAAAAAATCATGAAGATAACAATGCATAACTTACCTAACTTTTGCAGACACAGAGGACTCTCGCCTCGGTGGCACCACCTTTTCAAAGACGGGACAGTGAAGGCACGAGTGCCACACGTCATGCAGAAGTTCGCAAACGCCTGGTAGAATCCCGGAGAATTATATACTAATGCATGCAAAACAATATTTAACATTTTTAAACTACAATCCTGTCGCTTCGTGGTGGAGGTGTCACCATGTAACTTCGCAGCCTCTGAGAAAATCAGGACCCGCATGACAGCATCAGGTTCTGTAGTGGACAAATCTGCGCCAATTCCCGGTCCCCCCATCCCGCCAGAAAACCCACCTTCCAATGGCGCATAAAATCCAGCCCAACGTGTCAAATTGTCTCTTTCTATGTTATCATTTCTCTGATTTTACAGCTAAACCCAGCATCCATCAAGCCAACAGACTCTGAATTACAAATTAATTACTGTACTCTATCTCCAGGTGCTCCTGCTAGTTTCCAATCATTAACTCTTTGCTGCAAATTCTATTGTATGTAGCATGCACAAACATCTCATTAAATTCTACACTGTGCTGGCAGTCTGCCTAAATTTCATTTGTCATCCTTTACAAGCCAAGTTAAAAATACCATTAATTAACAGCTTCCAAGTAGGTTTTTCTTCCTCTCCGTGCAGTTAATCACTGTAGTGTGTTATTCCACAACCGGTATGTGGGTTATTTAATTACTAACGGTCTAATTATCAGCAAACGCATCACAGCACAATGGCACAATACACTAGCTTCAGTAATTCATAATTACAGAAACAAAAAAAACTGGGAGTGCAAAGATATTATTTCTATGCTAGGTTTCACTTCTGGACCAGGAGGCAATATCATACCAGCTGCAAATTCGACCCATTTCCTCCATCACTTTTGTGGCTTTCTAGTATTAGCTATTTGGGTGTAACAGTGTCAGATAAGCTGCAATTCTCCAAAGAACTACAAACCCCTTACATTCTTTGTCCTAAAATGTGCTTTTAATATGCATATATGCATTAAACCATGTATTTAGCAACCTTTAGCTTCACATCAATAATAGTCAGATGCATCTGTTGAACAAAAGCCTGTTTTTTCAGATGTAATGCTCTAAGGTATTGCCACCTGTGACAGTCTCATTAATGAAACAACAATTTTCAAATATTGTAGGATCAAACAGGACTTTCATTGTGTTGAAATTATTTCATAGATTTGTATTGCAACAGTTGTTTCGAACCATTAGCCCAACTTTTTTGTGGTGGAGCCGATGAAAGAGGATGCACTATGGAAAAACAATAATGGGTCCATTCAAAGTGACACTGTATTTTGTGCAGAATAAATATCTCGTTAAATTATTCAGAAGGAGTTATATGTCTTAGTGCTTATATCTGCAATGGGTCAGAGGTTGAAAAAAACATATTTAAGTCCCCTGGGGAAGAATCTTAAAATTAACTGACTAAAATTATAATCACTGGTCCAACATGAAGTGCAGTATAATGAATAAGTTCAATGTCCACCTTTGGGACAAAGCCCCGAGTTGTTTTCCTAAAACAAGGCTCAGGTTTATATTACCATTTGGACCCATATTAGGCAGTAAATACTGATGCATGGTTTTTACAACAATATCTGTTGCATACTAAAGGACAAAAGAAAGAAAGCCTAATATTCTTAAGTATTAAATCAGACTAATTCAGTAATTCTTCCTAATATGGAAATAAACATCCCAAGGCAATGACCTAATTACAAAATCTTTTGGCAAGCATGCCATACAATATCAATGAATCACAACAGTGCCTTTTAAATATGAACTTGCAGGTCACATTTTTCTTCCCTCCTGTAACCAGCTGCTTTCTGATCTCGCCAGCCTATCTATAGATAACATTTTTGTCTATTGCTCAAAAGAACTGGTCCCAATCAAGAATCAGAAATCAAAATTCCAATTGACACAAAATATTTAGGTCAGAGAAGTGAGCTGCAAAATACAGCCTTGCTTGCTTTGTCTTGTGGTGGCAGTCTTTCCCCAAATAATTAGAAGGGTTAATCCATAATCTCTTATTCTAGTGTTCAGCAGTCACACTAAACTTGACCTAGGATCAAAAAACAGGAGACGGCCATTCAGCCCCTCAGGCCATTTCTGCCATTCAATTTGATCATGGCTGAGCTGTTTCTCAACCTCCTTTACCCATTCTAACCAATTCCTCTGCTTCATTATGTTTTTTATTCTCCTTTGATTGAGTTCCTTTTTCGGTTCTAAGCCAGTAGTTGTATGAGCTTATATTTTTAAAACCATTCTCAGCATTGTAAACTTATAAGAATAAGGTGGAGATCATTCTATTTCCTGAGTTTTCCCAAGATATTCCAAAGAACTAGAATTCCCATAATTCTGAGTTAAAATGTACTAATGAAGGAGAGAGGAATGAAAAAAAAAATGCAACCAGTGTAAAAAATACAAAAATGCAACCAGTGTAGTCAAAGGAAACTATGTTCTTTCAGGCATTTGTATATACCTACTTTTGATTGCTCTTTCAATTGTCCTGTAAATTAAAGAGCATTTTGTTTGTGAGTAATTTTCCAATTAAGTATCTCTGTTGGTTAATTATAATATATAGAACACCAGTCTTTCTATGAAGCTGAGCAATCTGAGCAGATGACATCACACATACAAGTACATGTGCTGTACCTTTTGGATACCTGTACATTCCAGATGGACACCGACCACTCCCTGGTGTGCAGCAAGGTTAGACTCAAACCAAAGAATCTACATCACTCCAAGCAGAAGGGCCGCCCGCTCATCAACACGAGCAGAATTTCTCATCCACAGCTGTTACCTAAGTTTCTAAATTCACTTGAAAAAGCCCTTCAAAACACTCCCACAGGGGATGCAGAGACCAAGTGGGCCCACATCAGAGACGCCATCTATGACTCAGTAATGACCACCTATGGCAAACGTGTGAAGCAGAATGCAGACTGGTTTCAATCTCACTTTGAAGAGCTGGAACCAGTCATAGCCGCTAAGCGCATTGCACTGCTGAACTACAAGAAAGCCCCCAGCGAGTTAACATCCGTAGCACTTAAAGCAGCCAGAAGCGCTGCGCAAATGACTACTGGCAACACCTATGCAGTCATATTCAGCTGGCCTCTGACACCGGAAATATCAGAGGAATGTATCAGAGAAAGCATTAAGAGAGCTTTTGGGCCAACCATCAAGAAGAAGATCTCCCCCCTCAAATCTAAATCAGGGGACACAATCACTGACCAACGCAAGCAAATGGACCGCTGGGTTGAACACTACCTAGAACTGTACTCCAGGGAAAATGGTGTCACTGAGACCGCCCTCAATGCAGCCCAGTCTCTGCCAGTCATGGATGAGCTGGACGTACAGCCAACAAAATCGGAACTCAGTGATGCCATTGATTCTCTAGCCAGCGGAAAAGCCCCTGGGAAGGACGGCATTACAACTGAAATAATCAAGAGTGCTAAGCCTGCCATTCTCTCAGCACTCTACGAACTGCTTTGCCTGTGCTGGGACAAGGGAGCAGTACCTCAGGACATGCGCGATGCCAATATCATCACCCTCTATAAAAACAAAGGTGACCGCAGTGACTGCAACAACTACCGTGGAATCTCCCTGCTCAGCATAGTGGAGAAAGTCGCTCAAGTCGCTTTAAACAGGCTCCAGAAGCTGGCGGAGCGTGTCTACCCTGAGGCACAGTGTGGCTTTCGAGCAGAGAGATCCACCATTGACATGCTGTTTTCCCTTCGCCAGCTACAGGAGAAATGCCGTGAACAACAGATGCCCCTCTACGTTGCTTTCATTGATCTCACCAAAGCCTTTGACCTAGTCAGCAGATGTGGTCTTTTCTGACTACTAGAAAAGATTGGATGCCCACCAAAGCTACTAGGTATCATCAAACCTCATTCCATGACAATATGAAAGGCACAATTCAGCATAGCGGTGCCTCATCAGAGCCCTTTCCTATCCTGAGTGGCAGGAAACAAGGCTGTGTTCTCGCACCTACACTGTTTGGCATCTTCTTCTCCCTGCTGTTCTTACATGCGTTCAAGTCTTCAGAAGAAGGAATTTTCCTCCACACAAGATCAGATGGCAGGTTGTTCAACCTTGCCCGTCTTAGAGCGAAGACCAAAGTACGGAAAGTCCTCATCAGGGAACTCCTCTTTGCTGACGATGCTGCATTAACATCTCACACTGAAGAGCGTCTGCAGAGACACATCGACAGGATTGCGGCTGCCTGCACCGAATTTGGCCTAACCATCAGCCTCAAGAAAACGAACATCATGGGACAGGATGTCAGAAATGCCCTGGAAGTGGTTCAAGAGTTCACCTACCTAGGCTCAACTATCACAAGTAACCTGTCTCTCGATGCATAATTCAACAAGCGCATGGGAAAGGCTATGTCCAGACTGGCCAAGAGAGTGTGGGAAAATGGCGCACTGACACAGAACACAAAAGTCCAAGTGTATCAAGCCTGTGTCCTCAGTACCTTGCTCTACGGCAGCGAGGCCTGGACAACGTACGTCAGCCAAGAACGACATCTCAATTCATTCCATCTTCGCTGCCTCCGGAGAATCCTTGGCATCAGGTGGCAGGACCGTATCTCCAACACAGAAGTCCTCGAGGTAGCCAACATTCCCAGCATATACACCCTACTGAGCCAGCGGCGCCTGAGATGGCTTGGCCATGGGAGCCACATGGAAGATGGCAGGATCCCCAAGGACACATTGTACAGCGAGCTCGTCACTGGTATCAGATCCACCGGCCGTCCTTGTCTCCGCTTTAAAGACGTCTGCAAACGCGACATGAAGTCCTGTGACATTGATCACAAGTTGTGGGAGTCAGTTGCCAGCGATTGCCAGAGTTGGTGGGCAACCATAAAGGCGGGGCTAGAGCGTGGCGAGTCGAAGAGACTTAGCAGTTGGCAGGAAAAAAGACAAAAGCGCAAGGAGTGAGCCAACTGTGTAACAGCCCCGACAACCAATTTTATCTGCAGCACCTGTGGAAGAGTCTGTCACTCTAGTATTGGCCTTTATAGCCACTCCAGGCGCTGCTTCACAAACCACTGACCACCTCCAGGCACTTACCCACTGTCTCTCGAGACGAGGATGCCAAAGAGAAGAGAACATTCCAGATGGATACCTGTACGTGCAGTGTGGATAATTCAAAATGTGTTTTCAAGTTTAGTGTGGCTCCTAAGCACTAGAATAAGAGATTATGGATTAACCCTTTCAATTTTTGGGCAAAGACTGCCACCACAAGACAAAGCAAGCAAGGCTGTATTTTACAGCGCACTTCTCTGACCTATGTCACTTTCCTTTCTCCTGGTCCTCCCCTTCCCAACCTCAAAATAAAAAAATGAAATTGCAAGGAGCTGATCATCTAAATCCAAGAGATTTAACATAGCAAAAGTATAAGTAATTTAATCTAGTTTCTCTGAAAATATAACCTCTAAAAGATGTTACCCAACCAGTTATTACAAAGATAGGGATATCCTGCAAGTTATAACTATTGCATTTATATCACAATGGGAATGCATTAACAGGATATCCCAAAGATTTACTGAAGTACTTATTTTAGAACAAATGATTCATTATTTTGACAGACATACTTATGTACTTCAACCAATGTTTCTTTCTGAAGAGTTTAAATAACTGAGCAAATAAATTTCAGGATACAACACTTCAATAGTGTATAACTACAATAGAATCAGAGACTCGAAACATCTTCTACATGAACCTCAATGCAAACTGTGTGACTACAGTATAAAACCAAAAAGCCATAAATTGAGATAATCAACCACAATCTAAATGTCAGAGGGGCCAATCCCCATCCGTTATGCACTGCAGCTCTCCCCTCGCTTACGCACTTTCCAAATATATACCACAATAGCTAATAACCTTGTCGCAAAACTAATTATGAATCTCGACTAATTGCATGCAAGGAAGGAAATAAATATAACCAAAGTGGCCTTAGTCCAGAGACTTGAGAAGAATTACGAAATAGCTCCCATGAAATCTTTCCTTGTCACTCCCCTGATGTGTTAAATATATTAACAGTTCTGTAAATGCTATAGTAAATGCATAGCTGTAATCACAGCCTGCTTTGTGTTGCTACATTGCATTCCATTGCCTCCAATAACAATTCACACAGAAGATATCATATAACTATTAGGTTACATGCATTGGTAAAATCAACTTTCAAGCAGTTTCCAAAAGCTAATCAATTTGATATCCCACTGTGAAGCATATCTCAGAATTTTGGTTGGTTCTGTATGATATCTATATTTTCTCCAAATGTCCACTTCAGCTTTCCTTTTATAGTTTTTTTTTAAAAAAAGGTGATGCAGAGTACACTGAATCTATGGGAAAAACTGTGTCATACAGAATCCCCCACCTGCCAAGAACGAGGCATATTAATTTTGTCATATGACATTGATTTTAAACTGTTGCTGGAACGAGGAAATTATTTGTTTAACATATTAGCCGTGGCTGGAAAAAACATTTGCATACTGACAGTGCTTGGAGGGACAAACGGGCTATTCCCTGCTCCAACTGAACCCACAATGGACTTTGAGCACCAGGTATTGTGTGCAAGACACATCCCAGGGTCGGCTAAGACAAGAGAATCCACAAATAGATGTGGTCAGACCAGCTAGCCACATGACTAACCTGCTCGGCAACCTGGGTTTTTCTGAATTGTACAGAGTTTGAACTGAAGAAAGACTGTTTGCTCCCGGAGTGAGAAGACCTCTCCTGTCTGCTTCCATCTCGTTCTCAAGCCTCTGGACCCACTGAGGACACATGAACTTTGAGAGAGAAAAGTCTCCTACATCGAACAAGGTTTAAGAAGAATACTGGACCCCAACAAAAAGCAAGACCTACCCTACAATCAAGGCATTTACAGCCAGCTCGAAGGACAGCAACCAAAATCATCTTCAGATATTGCCTTAAACTTTACCACTTTATTTCTTCTGCTCTTCTGTGTCTCTATCTGCATGTATCTATTGCGTACACATGTTAGCGTGGGCGCGTCGTGTATCCATAGGCATTAACTGAATGAGAGTTTAATAAAGTTGAACCTTTTTTCTTTAAGCCTAAGAAACCTATTGGCTAGTTTCCTTGCCTTATAATTGGAATTTAGTGAACAAGGATTCACTAAGGGGGAGCTGAAAAAAAACGGTGTGATTAAAACTAAACCCTGTTACGTAAGACCAGGTGAAGGCTGAGAGGGAACAAAGAATAAACAGTACAGCACAGGAACAGGCCATTCGGCCCACCAAGTCTGCGCCGATCTTGGTGCCTGTCTAAACTAAAACCTTCTGCACTTCTGGGGTCCGTATCCCTCTATTCCCATCCTATTCATGTCTTTGTCAAGCTGCCTCTTAAACGTGGCTATCGTACCTGCATCCACCACCTCCCCCGGCAGCAAATTCCAGGCACTCACCACCCTGTGTAAAAAACTTGCCTCGCACAGCCCCTCTAAACTTTGCCCCTCGCACCTTAAACCTATGTCCCCTAGTAACCGACTCCCTAGACTCCTTTCGCACCTGCAGTGGCTGTTGTAAACAAATATCAAAATGGGCAGCCTTGTAGTCAGAAAATGTACATCCTCCTGCAGCTAAAGGTTAATATCTTGATGCACTATCTGCTGACTAGATTTTCATGTTCTGCTGACATGTTTGTTGATATGTGGGGTAAAAATCCATCTGCTTTCCCCAAGCAGACATATCAACAGGAACACAGCAACTGGAGGAAAATAAAATCATATATAATATAGGCAAGTACTGTAAAAAAAAACTCAAATGGGGCAATGCATTAACATACTATTCTTTCATATATCGGTTTTAATCGCTCCATCATTGGTGGCTGTGCCTTCAGCTTCCTGAGCCCTAAGCTCTGTAATTCCCTCCCTCTCGATCTCACTTTTCTCCTTTAAGGCACTCCTTAAAACTCATCTCTTTGACCAAGCTTTTAGTCATCTGCCTCATGTGGCTTGCTCTCATATTTGGTTTCATAATGCCCCTGTTAAGTACCTTATGATGTTTTATTACATTAATGGTGATACATAAATAGAAGTAGTTGTTGTTCCAGGTCACAAGATACCCATAGTGCAATTGATCCCATTAATGACAGTTTCAGGACTATAAGGATGACTACCATAAGAAATGGAAAGATCACACTGATGCAGTCATAGTTAGGATACAGAAACTTTATTCCACTTTTGATGCTGAACCAGTGTTCGAAAAAGTGCATCCTATTCCATCTTTGATATGCACTACAATGACGTTGATGAGCGGACACTTCATTTTTAAATCACAATACAGAAGTAATCAAGAAATCTGTTCAACCAACAAAAGAGACCAAAGACTGACTCATTATCAGCTTGCAAATAGTTTAATATTTAGCAAAAAGACAATTAAATGCCCCAGAGAGACAGATGTTGCAGCGATCCTCAATGAGCTGGATTGGCAACTTATCTACTGTGTGGTGAAAGTAAGGCTGGTATAAATGGATTTCTATGGGGCGGCACAGTGGCGCAGTGGTTAGCACCGCAGCCTCACAGCTCCAGTGACCCGGGTTCAGTTCTGGGTACTGCCTGTGCGAAGTTTGCAAGCTCTCCCTGTGACTGCGTGGGTTTCTGCCGGGTGCTCTGGTTTCCTCCCACAGCCAAAGACTTGCAGGTTGATAGGTAAATTGGCCATTGTAAATTGCCCCTAGTATAGGTAGGTGGTAGGTGAATTAAGGGAAGGTGGGGATGTGGTAGGGAATATGGGATTAATGTAGGATTAGTATAAATGGGTGATTGATGGTCAGCACAGACTCAGTGGGCTGAAGGGCCTGTTTCAGTGCTGTATCTCTTTATGACTCTATTTTGTTGCAATCATCTAAGAATTGCATTTAAATAATGAAGTTACTCAAATAAAATATCTATTTTTACGCAGAATTTTTTTTTGTGAGGAGGGGAGGTGAAGGAGAAAACAGAGAGCAGATATAACTGCAGGAAGCAAAGGCTGGGTTTTCCACAGGATTTCCTTGTGATTTTTTCTAAATGATGGTTACAGACAATTTCCTTTGCACCATTTCACACGTAACAGGATTTAAGACACACACATCCACCCATCACTAATGTAGAAATTTAATTTTGCTTGGATAAAGTGGGATTTGTAGCAGAACTCTCATCTTTAAAAGCTTTTTGCTAATTAAATTAGAAAATCCAAGCATCACTACTCAGATCTTTGTAATCAAATTTCTGGGGCTGGAGTATCAATCTGGATTCAGGAACCTGACACCAGAGCACTTCTGGATCTCAACCCACGTCAGCGTCAGTGACGTGATTTTGAAACGCAAAGGGCCTAAATGGCACAAGGGCAAGTTCAGCACCCAATTCGCGGGACCGGGAGTGGCCTTGAAGTGGGGCCAAGTAATGGTTCAAATGGCAAATGGCAGCCATGACTGGGCTTGCTGTTCACTGAAGCAATGAAACAGCAGGGACCTCAGAGGGCCAGTGCTACCATGGGCAGGTGTCCCTGGGCAACACCACGATTTTCAGATGCCTCCCTTGAGGCTTTAATGGCTGCAGTACCCGACAGGAGGGATGTTTTGTTCCTGGCGTCCAGAAGAAGAAATCCGGCTACAGCAGGAGTCGGCAACCATTTTTTAAAAATCTGAAGAGCCTTTATTAAAAATTAGCCCAAAATAAAAAATATTGGGAGCCACAAGATGAAAATTTGGCATTTTTAAACCAAATACTTGGAGAATAGCCAAGTGCCTGTTCAGGTTCTTACGTCTATTTGCATGAATAATGTAGAAGCATGATTGCAAGGAAAATGGAAAAATGGTGAACCACATTAACTTAATGTCAAAACAGCATGTTTCCACTTTGAATAAAAAAGTACTATGAAATTTACATATAAAACTGAAGGAATGCTTTTCTCTGTTTTTATAACAGATCTTGCAATACAGTTTTTACTATAATTTTCAGTAAAGTCATCTTTAAAACAAATTTTAACTTAAGATGCATAGAATTCAGACTATTTTTTCGGCTATTGATTCTCGTGAAGACTGAAGCCACCGTTTTCAGTCCCCAGTCCACACTCCGCTCCCTGGCGACTAACTCCATCCCTCTCCCTGGCAACAGTCTGAGATTAAGCCAGTCTGTTCGAAACATTGGTGTCACATTTGACCCCGAGACGAGCTTCCAATCTCATATTCGTGCCATCATTAAGACTGCCTATTTCCACATCCGTATCACCTGACTTCGCCCTTAAGCTCATCTGCTGCTTAAACCCTCATTCATGCCTTCTTTACCCCTAGATTTGACTATTCCAGCGCACTCCTGGCTGCTCTCCCATATTCTACTCTGTAAACTGGAGGTGAGCCAAAAGTCTGCTGCCTGTGCCTTAACTTGCAGGGAGTCCCATTCCCCTATCAACCCAGTGCTCGCTGGCCCACATTGGCTCCCGGCCAAGCAACGCCTTGATTTTAAAATAAATTAAAAGCACAATACTGCAGATGCTGGAAATCTGAAATAAAAACAGAAAATGCTGGAAATATTCAGCAGGTCTAGCAGTATCTGTGGAGAGAGGAACAGAGTCTGGCCTCTTGTGATTTTAATTGCACCACCATTGGTGGCTGCACCGCGCATTCAGAATAATTTATCATTCAGTTAGATTAGAAACAATAATGGTCACAACCAGAAAACCTGTTCCCTGAAGCAAAGGCATTATTCTGTAACCATGGTGTAGCTATACCACTTGAACAGGTTTATTTAGAGCATGATGTTTTTAATTAAAATAATCATTTGAAACTAACGTCCAGCATAATGATTAGCCTCTCATCCACACAATAAAAACACGGCTCTTACTTTTCTTGACTTAATTTTTTTTAGGCTTTTTTCATGATAATGTAATCCAACAGGAAAAGGTTGGGAGTCGCAAATACGGTTCCACAGGTTGCTGACACCTGGCCTAGAGAAAAAGAGGGTATGGATAGAGATGGTGACGGATGTCAGCAGCCGGGGAGTCATCAGAAGGACGTGGGTCCAGTCCAGAAAGCAATTCAATGACCCAATAAAGGTCTGGAAAGGAGAGCGGCAAGCGACACCCAGATGGCAGGTCTCTAACTCTGTATACACCAGCATGCATGCTCAGCATGAGCTGAGCAACTGAGTGCCCATAGTTCTCCTTAACTTTGTCAGATCAAGTGGTTTGTTACATCATTGAAGCGTCAGCAACTCCAACATATGGGGCGCAATTCAGCAGAGGGCATCACTGAGCAGCGCAACATCTCATGTGGATGTCATGTTGGAAGAGATGAGAGTGGGCAGCCTACTTATAAATCTTTCTCTCTTCATCCTGCAGCATGAAAGTCCCAAACAGTCAGATGGAGATAGAAGAGCAGATATGTAGGCAAATCTCTGAGAAGTGTAAAAACAATAGGGCAGTAATAGTAGGGAATTTTAACTACCCCAATATTAACCGGGATAGTTTGAGTGTGAAAGGAATTGAGGGAGCAGAATTCTTGAGGTGAATTCAGGAGAACTTTTTTTGGCCAGTATGTAGCCAGTCCAACAAGAGAGGGTGCAGTTTTAGGAAATGAAGCTGGGCAGGTAGAAGGAGTAGCAGTGGGAGAGCATTTTGATGGTAGTGATCATAATTCAGTCAATTTTAACATAATTATGGAAAAGGACAAGGATAGAACAGGAGTTAGAGTTCTCAAATGAGACAAGGCCAATATTACTAAGCCGAGGAATGATTTAGCAAAAGTGGACTGGAAACAGCTACTTGAAGGTAAATCAGTGTCAGAGCAGTGGGAGGCATTCAAAGGGGAGATTCAAGGGGTTCAGAGTAAACATGTTCCCACAAACAAAAAGGGTGGGATGGCCAAATCCAGAGCCCCGTGGATGTCAAGGAACTTACAGGGTTAGATAAGGCAGAAAAGGAAAGCTTATGTGCGACACCGAGAACTCAGTTCTTAATGAATACTTTGTGTCTGTCTTCACAAAAAAGAGGGGGGGATGATGCAGATATTGTAGTTAAGGAAGAGGGGTGTGAAGTATTTGATGCGATAAACACAAGGAGAGAGGAATTAGTAATGGAATTAGCATCCTTGAAAATTGATAAATCACCAGGACCGGACGAAACGTACCCCAAGCTGTTAAAAGAAGCGAGAGAGGAAATAGCAGAGAGTCTGACCATCATTTGCCAGTCCTCACTGGATGCATGTGGTGCCGGAGGACTGCTAACACTGTACTTCTGTTTAAAAAGGGAGCGAGGGATAGACCGAATAATTACAGGCCAGTCAGTCTAACCTCAGTAGTGGGAAAATTATTGGAATCAATACTGAAAAACAGGATAAACTGTCACTCAGAAGGGCACAGGTTAAACAAGGATAGTCAGCATGGATCTGTTAAGGTAACATCTTGATCGAATTTTTTTGAAGTAACAAGGAAGATTGATGAGGGTAGTGAAGTTGATATGATCGACATAGATTTCAGCAAGGCTTTTGACAAGGTCCCACATGGCAGACTGGTTAAAGAAAAAGCGCATGGGATCCAGGGAAATGTAGCACGGTGGATGCAAAATTGGCTCAGTGGCAGGAAACAAAGGGTAATTGTTGACGGGTGTTTTTGCAACTGGAGGGCTGTTTCCAGTGGCGTTCCGCAGGGCTCAGTACTGGGTCCCCTGCTTTTTGTGGTCTATATTAACGATTTTAACATAAATGTAGGGGGCATGATCAAGAAGTTTGCAGATGACACAAAGATTGCACCTGTGGTAGATAGCGAGGAGGACAGCTGTAAGGGGCAGGAAGATATCGATGGACTGATCAAGTAGGCAGAAAAATGGCAAACGACATTCAACCCAGACAAGCCTGAGGGAATGCATTTGGGGAGGTAAAACAAGGCAAAGGAATACATGATTAATGGTAGAATACTGAGAGGGACCTTGGAGTGAATGTCCATAGATCCCTGATGGGAGCAGGACAGGCCGATAAGGTGGTTAAGAAGGCATATGGAATCCTTTCCTCCTTTAATAGCTGAGGTATAGAATATAAGAGCAGGGAGGTTATGCTGGAACTGTATAAATCATTGGTTAGGCCACAACTTGAGTACTGTGTGCAGTTCTGATCACCTCATTACAGAAAGGATGCAATTGCACTAGAGAGAGTACAGAGGGGATTTACGATGATGTTGCCGGGACTGGAAAAATGTAGCTAAGAGGAAAGATTGGACAGGCTGGGGTTGTTCTCCTTGGAACAGAGAAGGCTGAGGAAAGATCTGATTGAAATGTACAAAATTTTGAGGGGCCTGGATCGAGTGGAGGTGAAGGGCCTATTTACCTTAGCAGAGGTCAGTAACTTGGGGTCATAGATTAATGTGACTGGTAGAAAGATTACAGGGGAGATGATTTTTAAAAATTTCACCAAAGGGTGGTGGGGGTCTGGAACTCACTGCCTGAAAGGATAGTTGTGGCAGAAACCTTCAACTCATTCAAAAAGGTGTCTAGATGTGCACCTCAAGTGCTGTAACCTGCAGGACTACGGACCAAATGCTGGAAGATGGGATTAGACTGGATGGCTCGTTTTTTGGCCAGCACAGACACAATGCGCCAAGTGGCCTATTTCTGTGCCGTAAACCTTCTATGATTCTAAGCGAGTGTACAATTCGAGGGAAATGTCTGGATGGGTGGCAGTGTGTCGCAGCTCCACACACTGACTCTGATGGAGCTGGCGGTGCTGGAAATTGTGAGGATGCAATTGCACCAGGCTATGGGCAATGGTGGGGCAGGAAGCCATGAAGAGCAGGGTCATTTGATAGAGCTATTGCCAAATGAAGAGCATGGAAGAAACTCTTGCCCAATGCACGCTGTGACTATAATAACTGCTATCACCTATGAGGTTGATTGTGCTGAGGCACCTGTTGAGTGGCCAGATTCCTCATCACCACCCACTTCTGTTTCCCACAGAGCCAGTAGCGGAGGGGAAGCAGAAAGCTCCAGGCCAGTTATCACTGGCCTCCTCGGCTGGGAGAGATATGAAGGTGAAGGCTCTGGAACATCATTACTCTGTACCATCCACCAGCGCAGACACACTGACCTCAGTCGGACCTCAATTTAGCTTAGAATGAGAATAGGTGAGCAGCACATCACACATAAGCAGGAGGAGGGTGGTGGGGCAGAGTCGGCTGTGGGCAGACCCCCTCAGAGGACGGAGGATAGACACAGCCATGCAACGCTGGTTTTTTAAAAAATTTGTTCGTGGACGTGGGCGTTGCTGGCTGGGACAGCATTTATTACCCAACTCGAACTGCCCTTGAGAAGATGGTGGTGAACCGCCTTCTTGAACCACTGCAGTCCATGTGGGGTAGGTACACCCACAGCACTGTTAGGAAGGGAATTCCAGGATTTTGACCCAGTGACATTGAAGAAATGGGAATATAGTTCCAAGTCAGGATGGTGGGTGGCTTGGAGGGGAACTTGCAGGTGGTCGTGTTCCCATGTATCTGCTGCTCTTATTCTTGTAGGTGGTAGAAGTCGCGGGTTTGGAAGGTGCTGCCGAAGGGGCCTTGGCGCATTGCTGCAGTGCATCTTGTAGATGGTGCACACTGCTGCCACTGTGCATCGGTGGTGGAGGGAGTGAATGTTTGTGGATGGGGTGCCAATCAAGCGGGCTGCTTTGTCCTTCATGGCATCGAGCTTCTTGAGTGTTGTTGGAGTTGTACACATCCAGGCAAGTGGACAGTGTTCCATTACACTCCTGACTTGTGCCTTGTGGAAAGGCTTTGGGAAGTCAGGTGGTGAGTTACTCGCCGCAGGATTCCTAGCCTCTGACCTGCTTTTGCAACCAGGTATTTATACGGCTACTCCAGTTCAGTTTCTGATCAATGGTAATCCCCAGGATATTGATAGTGGGGGATTCAGCAATCATAATGAGCAAATGTCAAGGGCAGATGGTTAGATTCTCTCTTGTTTGAGATGGTCATTGCCTGGCACTTGCGTGGGGCGAATGTTACATGCCACTTATCAGCCCAAGCCTGGATATTGTCCAGGTCTTGCTGCATTTCTACACGAAGTGCTTCGGTATCTGAGGAGTCGCGAATGTTGCTGAACATTGTGTAATTACCTCCTCCTGTTAGTTGTTTAATTGTCCACCACCGTTCACGACTGGATATGGCAGGACTGCAGAGCTTAGGTCTGATGCAATGTTTGTGGGATCGCTTAGCTCGGTCTATCGCATGCTGCTTACACAGTTTGGCATGCATGTAGTCCTGGGTTGAAGCTTCACCAGGTTGACACCTCATTTTGAGGTATGCCTGGTGATGTTCCTGGCATGCCCTCCTGCACTCTCCATTGAACCAGGGTTTATCCCCCGGCTTGATGGTAATGATACAGTGGAAGATATGACAGGTCATGAGGTTACAGACTGTACTTGAATACAATTCTGCTGCTGCTAATGACCCACAGCGCCTCATGGATGCCCAGTTTTGCGTTACTAGATCTGTTTGAAATCTATCCCATTTATAACAGTGGAAGTACCATACAACACGATTGAGGGTATCCTCAATGTGAAGGCAGGGCTTGGTCTCCACAAAGACTGCGCAGTGGTCACTCCTACTAATACTGTCATGGACAGATGCATCTGTGACAGGCAGATTGGCGAGGATGAAGGCAAGAATATTTTTCCCTCACCACCTGTTGCAGACCCAGTCTAGCAGCTATGTCCTTTAGGACTCGACCAGCTCAGTCAGTTATGGTGCTACCAAGCCACTCTTGGTGATGGACATTGAAATTCCCCCACCCTGAGTACATTCTGCGCCCTTACCACCCTCAGTGCTTCCTCCAAGAGGTGTTCAACATGGGAGAGTACTGATTCATCAGCTGAGGGAGGGCGATAGGTGGTATCAGCAGGAGGTTTCCTTGCCCATGTTTGACCTGATGCCATGAGACTTCATGGGGTCAGGAGTCGATGTTGAGGACTCCCAGGGCAACTCCCTCTTGACTGTATACCACTGTGCCGCCGCCTCTGCTGGGTCTATCCTGCCGGTGGGACAGGACATACCCAGGGATGGTGATGGCGGTGTCTGGGACATTGCAAGGTATAATTCCGTGAGTATGACTATGTCAGGCTGTTTGACTAGTTTGTGGGACAGCTATCCCAACTTTGGCACAAGCCCCCAGATGTTAGTAAGGAGGACTTTGCAGGGTCGACAGGGCTGAGTTTGCCATTGTCATTTCCGGTGCCTAGGTCGATGCCGGGTGGTTCGTCCGGTTTCATTCCTTGAAGATGCTGGGCTCTGGTGTCCCAAACAAGAGATCCCAGAGACATTGCAGGGCCATTGCAAAGCCATGAGCAGGAAATGGAGAAATCCATCCAGTGCACATGCACCGTTAGGACTCAGGGTTTCGAGCACATGAGCTCCTTCTTTTGAGAGTGTGGCCAACGTCTTGTACAGCCATATGTTGCACCACTGAGTAGCTGCAGGAACAGCATACTGACAGACACAGAAAGATTGACGCGCTCTGTAGTATTGATCGGTCAGTGTTGCTGATGGCACAGAGATGATTGGAATGGAAGCCAGCTGCATCCCAGCCAGTGACTTCATCCAGCATGCAAGGGCACCATGAAAGAGCTGAGGCAATCGAAAAAGCTGATGAGGAGGTCACCCCTCAGGGGTCACTGGTGTAATTCCTCATCTCCTCAGCAGCTCCCACTGAGGAACCATCCATGCAACAAGGCCCTGTGACGGAGGATGCCCCTGCAAGGACGCAGGCACAGCAGCCTGTGCAGGAGCCCTCACGGGTACATCCAAGATGAGGACGGAAGCCACAGGCATCTCAGCCACAGGCAGAGACAAGGGAGTAGCCTGCCTCCACCACATCCTCGGCCAGAGGGGGCGCACCCCGTAGAAGTGGATGGGAACACAAGGAACCACGCCTTTAGATGCGCTTAATGGGTCACCTCGGTGATGTTTTCTCAGTTTTCAGTCATTAATTTTTCCTCTAATAATAATTGTTTATGCCCACAATCAGATGTGTGTTATTGCTGTTTGATTTTAAAAGGAACATGGAGTTAAGGGGCAGTGGGGTGGGGGGGGGGGACTAGGTTTGTTGTGGTGCCATGGTCTGTGTTGAGGGAAACTGTTGGCGGTGGAGACCCCCTTTTCAATCTATTTGGGTGGCAATGGTATTATTCAGATGTGTGTGTTTGCTGGATAATTTCTCTCTGATGGAAGGGTTCATCTGTTATATGAGCTGAGAGCCGCTCAAGTGAAATGACCCTTGCAGCCTTGCCAGCCTGCCGGTCGCCATGAGGCTGGGGATGGCCTCAGCAGTCTTCCTCCAATGCCCGAGTACCGAGTTCCTCGAGAGCGCCCCCTTTGTCCTCTTCTTCCTCCTCCCCGTTCTCCTCCTAGGAAGAGTGGCATTCCAGGTCCTCCTCTTCATCCAGCTTCAGGCCTCTTTGTATAGTCATGTTGTGCAACACGCAGCAGACAATCACAATCATACTGGAGGGCACCACCCAAGTGGACAAGGCAGCAGAAATGCATCTTCAAGGTGCCAATGCTCTGTTCAATGCAGGTTCATGTTAGTGGATGGCTTTAGTTTTAGCAACTCTCTGCAACCGTGGCTAGGTCCCGCGATGGGCAGCAGGAGCCACGTCTTCAGAGGATAACCCTTATCCCCAGAGGCCACCCGCAAAGTGTGGATGCTGGCCTGAAGAGATATGGCACCTAGGAGTCTCGAAGGATGAAGGCATCATGACAGCTGCCCAGGAATCAGGCGCAGACCTGCAAGATTCATTTTCTGTAGTCACAGACCTTTTCTATTCAGCATTCTGGCTGGTCTGTCGGTGCCTAGAAGGCTATGTGGTATAAATAATGTTCCCCTGGACCTGAGGGAATCCATCTATGGCAGCAAAGCCCAACGCCCTCTGTGCCTGCACTGGTCCAACTGTCTCAAAGCAGATGCACTCCCCTGCCCTCTGGAAGAGAGGATCCGTGACCTGTCTGATGGCATGATGAACTGCTGACTGAGAGATGCCACCCTGGTCCGCAGCTGATCCTTGGAAAGACCCAGATGCATAAAAATTCAGGACGATGGTGACCTTGATGACTGCAGGTAAAGGACTGCCAGGGGGTTGTGTGGCATCAGGTCATTGTGGATCAAAGCGCACAGGTCCGAGACCATCTGTATGGATAGTCGCAGCCTCCTACAGCACTGGCACACTCTCATTTGCAAGTAGCTGACTCTTGGGCAGTAAAACTGATGTCTTGGGTGGCATCTTCTTCCCCTTGCAGTCCTTCTCTGTGCTCCTCTGGCCTTCTCCTGAATAGGAGGATGCATCTTCTGAAGCGCCTCCTCACTACTCTGTCTAATGTCAGAGTAGCCTGCTCGCATCTCAACTCCCTCAGCTGCCACTCGTTTGTTCATTAAAGGTTCCTGCACCAATCTCTGATGCCCAATTGATGCCAGCAGCCTCACGCTCCTCTCATGAGTCCAACCACTCACTTTTCACAAGTGCAAGTCTCTCACACCAGTGATGGTAACACTGTGCCTCTGGTTGAGCAGCTAAGTATAAATCTCCATTTCTTAAATTTGTTGACCAGTGCATCCATTAGCCCTCATGGCTCCCCACTGTGTTCACAATAGCTGCACCTTAATATGTCCCAGTTGCTCTGTTTTCCCCGTGCCTCCCAACTGAAAATCTAAAACTGCTGCTCAAAAGCCTATTAATGAGCTCAACCGTCTGTTAATTGGAGGCATGCAGGTTGCCTCCACCCACCACACCCTACCTTTGAAAATTGCATTGTGTCCCAAAGACTTCAGAATCCAATGACAGCATCCGGGAACGCTATTTTCAACGCGCGCCTGCACCCGCCTCACAGGCAATGGAAAATCCAGCTCCTGGTGTCTATATAGTGTGCTATAATTGTTCAGCCAATTTTCTTTCTCCTTATTGGCTATGTCCATAAAGCTCTGTATTTTATTTTCAGATAAGCAGAAAGTAACTAATTATGTAAAACATTTCTCCCAATTTTCAGTTTTCACCCTAACCATTGAGGAATATTTGCTAATGAAAACAGATAAAGCACGACTATGCCTTGAGCCAGGCAATCAACAACCTGAATTTATATAGTGGCTTTAGCCTGGTAAAATATCCCACAAGAATACAAGAAATAGGAGCAGAAGCAGACCATATGACCCATCAAGCCTGCTCTGCCATTCAATAGGATCATGGCTGATCTTGGGCTTCAATTCCATTTTCCTGCCCACTCCCCACATCCCTTGATTCCCTGCGAGACCAAAAATCTGTCTATCCCAACCTTAAATGTATTCAATGATGGAGCATCCACAACCCTCTGGGACAGAGAATGCCAAGATTCACAACCCTTTGAGTGAAGTAATTTCTCCTCATCTCGGTCCTGAATGTCTGACCCCTTATCCTGAGACTGTGGCTCTGTGTTCTAGATTCCCTGACCAGTGGGAACATCGCAGGGTGCTTCACAGATTAATCTAATCAGACAATAATCAGACAAAAACTGACACTGAGCCAAAGAGAGGCATTAGGACAAGTGACCAAAAGTGTGGTCAAAGATGCAGGTTTTGAGGAGTGTCTTAAAGGAGGAACTCTTGGAAACTTCAGCTAGCCCCTCTCCTATACCATCAGGGTTACTTAACCCAAACTGGGAAAGAGGAGACATGACCTGCTTTTAATCACATAAATAACTAGCCTCCATGTGTGAAATAGTCACTTGTGCCCCCCCCAACCCCCCGTAGACTGCATATATATTGAATCTCCTCACTGCACTTTATAAATGTCAGCACCAATTGTACAGTATGTTTTAACTATACACAGTATGGGCTGAATTTTGCAAGGCTCTTGGTGCTGGGCCAAACACGCTTTGGCTGTTTGGAGTCCCCCAGCACGATTCTACAGCACCAAGCCAATTAACAGCCCAGTGCCGGGATCCTCGTCCCCTTAAAGAAAGGGATACTGCTTCCAAGAGCTGCCAGGCAATCACAGGGCCGGCAGCTCAGTAGTATCAGCAGCGCCACTAGGAGTGGTGGCCACTGCCAGTACTGCAGAAGCCTTGAACACAGGCCCAGCACTGAAGACCTGGACCTCAGACCTGGACTGAAGACCTGAGGCAGGGTCGCTGGGGCCAGTTCGACAGGCTCTGGCCGGTGTGGGGAATGGGAAAGAGAGGGTGGACATTGAGTACAGGGGAAGGGGGGTGGGGGGGGTTTGTTTGCTGGTGGGGGTCTTCTGTGGACCACAAATTGCCCATGGAGGAGGGCTCCCCCCACCACGGCAGTGTGGCGGAGTGCCCTGTCCACGCCGCTGGTTAATTCCCAGCGGCACGAGGGGTGGGGGGGTGGGAGGTTCCTTATGTGGCTGTTAATCAGCTTCTTAAGGGCCTCAATTGGCCTCTGGGTAGGAAGGCCGTCTTTGGCCTATAACACCCCTGACAAAATTGTGGTGCAACAGGCCCTCCGCCCCCAACTTCCCATTGCAATTCCATGGATCCCGCACTGTCCCTACCCCCTTCCAAACTGTCCTGGGCCTGGGGGGCGGGGGGTGAATAATAAAATTCAGCCCAATGTTAGTAACTCAGTTTAATATACAATTGTATGTTCTTGTAGCACACCATGTGAACAGGAATGCCCCATGAGTGATGTAGAATTCTTTCTATACAGGGTTTGCAGGAAGTGTCACTAAGCTCCATCTTATAGACAAACAGCTAAACCCCACTTCAGTGCATGCAGCAATAACTTTTTTTTAAAACCAGGCACATTATCGGTCATTGACTGCAGAAAGTCTCTTTTCTCTCTCTCTCTTTGGCCTCCTTGTCTCAAGAGACAATGGGCAAGCACCTAGAGGTGGTCAGTGGTTTGTGAAACTCTCTCTTTCTCTCTGAAACTCTACAACTAGCTAAAGCCTAGCTTGAAAATAAAAAAATGACAGGTCTAAAAATATGTCAGTTAAAATTTTCACTTTACACATCCCTGCCACCCTCCAAAGATGGACATTCACTACTTTTATAGTGCATCGGACCCGTTTTGACTCCTGGCACATAGTTCTCATCTGGCTGGTGGCAGTCCCAAAATAAGCCTACTGATTTTGCCAAGGCTTCCAATAGTCAACTTGAATGAATCTGGCAATTTTATTTATTCGTTAGCTACCTGTGAGTCAGGAGTGTCAGCTGTACATTGTCCTTAACTCAATTTTTAAAATGCTATTCCAATTTTTGAAAAAAAATTTAATAAAGAGTATGAAGATGCATGTTTACGGGTTAATACCAGAGCTGTATATTTGTCAGTTCCGAAGAAGGGTCACTGACCCGAAACGTTAACTCTGCTTCTCTTTCCACAGATGCTGCCAGACCTGCTGAGTGGTTCCAGCATTTCTTGTTTTTATTTCAGATTTCCAGCATCCGCAGTATTTTGCTTTTATTGTAGAAGCCACCTTATTCTATTGTCTGGAAGAATTTAGACAACAGCACAAATGCACGTACACACATGCCCACCAACCGCACCACCCCCCCCCCCCACCCCCACACCCACCCTTCCCAAGGGTACACAGCAGCTGCAGTCATCAACATTACAGGAAACAATGATTTCCACAATTTTTTTTTCCATCCAGCATACTGACATTTGGACTGATGACCAGCTGTGCCTTTGTTCCTGCATTGTTAATGGTCTTTAACATATGAATGCCAACTGGATAACAAAAACAGCAGGAATCACTCCTTTTCTAATGCAGGGGCATTGGTGCCAGATGCAATCCAGCAGCCAATCAATAAGGGCATAAAATGTATGCATGTAATAACATGCAAAAGACTGAACAGCAAGATATTTTACACTGTAGCATTTTTGTCCCAGATTTTTGTAGTGATGCCAAAGCAACCTCTATGTACCCTACTTTTACAAGGTGCTGAACCACTGGTCTCCAACAAGGCTGATCCATTTGGCTCTCCATTTTATTAATCAGAAATGTGCCCATAGGTGCATGGAGATATCATACCTGAGGCTTCAATTTTAACAACAATGTTCCTCAATTCATAATCTGGGTCGCAGACTTCTAAATGTACGCTCAAGTCATGTTGGTATTTTATGCCTTGTTGCAAGAAAACCAACTTACTGAGCTACTTCAGTACCGCTAAAGAAAAGAACTTGAGTTTTGACACGTACTTGAAGAGAACTAATTTGCAGCACTATGTTGAAAAAGCTGGGGTGTGGGACTAAATTGCTCAGCTCTTTCAAAGAGTCGATACTGGTATGACAAGCCAAATGGCCCTCTGTGCTGTAAGATTCTAGGATGCATTTAGCAATCTCAGTCAATCATGTACTTTTTACGTGTAGTCATTGTTGTAATGAGAAAACGCAGCAGCAAATTTGCACAAGTCAAAATCCCACAAACAATGAGGCAATGACCAGATAATCTGTTTTAATGGAAGCAAAATACTGCGGATGCTGGAAATCTGAAATAAAAACAAGAAATGCTGGAATCACTCAGCAGGTCTGGCAGCATCTGTGAAAAGAGAAGCAGAGATAACGTTTCGGGTCAGTGACCCATCTTCGGAACTGTTTTAATGGTGTTGGTTGAGGGATAAAGATAACACAATGGAATCTTTTACATTCGCCTGAGAGGGCAGATGAAGCCTCTGTTTTACATCTCATTCGAAAGCGAAAAACAGACCATATGGTCTGGAGCACAAGGTGTAAACCTAGCGAATGCTACAGGTTTCCACTGCAGATTACTGAATCCAGACCAGTAGTATTAAATCTGATAGTGTCCTGAGTTGACAGAAAAACATGATGTCTTGTCACATACTTATAGTGAGGAAGGGCTTTGACAACAAGCTTCAACCCTTAGTGTTCTGGAATTTCAACCAATTATGTTGAGAGTTGGATTTCATAGAGCTAACAGCAGCAATGGACAACCATTCACATGCAAACACAATTGCTTAAATAATGACTTTGGTTGACTTCCCAGCTGCAGACTTTTTTTGGTGAAGAAACAAGCATATTGCTGGCTGGCCTGTAAGGTCACCATTTGGACTGACTGTGAGCCACAGCTGTTTATATTTCTCAGCTCTATGCCTATGGTACAAACGCTGCAGCAAGAGATGCCAACTTATATTGCAGTAAGGATACTTGGCACGACGGATTCCAGCATCAAAGTAACATAAATGCAGCATTAATCACTATTAAAACAAGCAGCTCTTCATCTATATTTATGGATAGTTATATACAGTTCACTTAAATTTCTATCACTTTTGCTGTACCTAGAACGATTGTTACGACCAGGTGAGAAAGTGTCTAGGAGTCCCTCTCAGCCTTCACCTGGTCTTACTGTAATAGGGTTTAATTTTAAACACCCCGTGTTTTTAGTTCCCCCTCGGCGAATCCTTGTTCACCGCTTTCCAATTATAAGGCTAAGGCACCAGCACAAAACAGGCTTTCTTAGGTTTAAAGAAGGTTGAACTTTATTAAACTTAAAACTCTAATTCGGTTGACGCCTACGGATACATGACACGCCCATGCTAGTATGCATATGCGATACACATATACAAATAGAGATAGAAAAAGAGAAGAAAAAGTGGAAAAGGTTGAGGCAATACCCGAAGAGTTTTTGTTATGGTTCTTCGAGTTCACTGTAGAGTCCTTGATTGTAGGTAGATCTTGCTTTTCGTTGGGGCCCAGTATTCTTCTTCAACCTTGTTCGCTGTAGGAGACTTTTCTCTCTTGGGGTTCAAGTGCATTTAGTGGATTCAGAGGCTTGTGAGAAAGAAATGGGAGCAGACAGGAGCGGCTGTGGCCAGCCAGCCAGGAGAAATCTTCTCAGTCCAGGAGCATTCTGCTTTTTGGCCAAACTGTTGGTACAAATTCAAAAAAAACTCAGGTTGCCCAGCAGGTTAGTCATGTGACTAGCTGGTTTGACCATGTCCGTTTGTGTATTCAGCCATCTTAGCAGTCAACCTGGAATGCGACCTCCCCCATCTTCAACGTCTGGTGATCAAAAGTCCATTGTGGGTTGAATGTGTCAGGGAATGCTCTTTTGTCCTTTCCAAGCACTGTCTGTTAATATGCAAATGTCTTTCCAGCCATGATCTGGCAACTTTCTTTTTAAAAGCAAGCCCTTTCTTCACTCCACTAACAGCTTAAAAATGTTCATGACAAAATTAATGTGCCTCAATCTTGGCAGGTGGGGGCCTAGCATGATATGATCAATTATATTTTTGTTGTACTGGCAAAATATGGCATTTTCTATCAATTACCCCACACTATATCTTGTTGATGCAAGTGAAATGAATCGTGTTGGCACATAGTCCAAGATTGCACATTCTTCAAAACAACAACAGAATGGGAACATGGTATCTGAACAGCACCTCCTTCACCTTCACATACTAAATGCAAACATCTTCCTGCACCATGTCAAAACTTATGAATATTTTCTCTATAGCGTATAAGGATCATAGTTTTTCCTTTCATATATAAAAAGTATGAATACTATAAAAATAGCAAACATGATTAGGTAAAAGTGCCTTCAGTATGGCCTTAAAAAGTTTCCAACTGTATTTGTACTATTGATTACTTAGGTTGTGGTTCAAGTCATACCGTACTGATACTGAAACACAGCAGCAACCTTGTCTTTCTTTACTCGAAAGTAACAGGGTAATCAAAGGGTAAGGCCGATATGGGACCAAAAAGAAGATATTCTTGTTGAGGCACAGAGCATGGCTAAGGTACTGAGTACTTTGACTCTGCCTTCACTAAAGAGGATGCAGTAAAGGAAGAGGCAGTAACGCTACGGGACAGGATAAAAATAGAGTTCGACTTAAAACGGTTGGCCGTCCTCAAATCAGCAAAGTCAACTGGTCCGCGTGGGATGCATCCTAAGTTATTGACGGAAGGAAGAGTGGAAACTGCAGAGGCTCTGATCACAATGTTCTAATCCTCCTTAGATATGGGGTGGTGCCAGAGGCCTGGAGGATTGCAAATGTTACAAACCTGTTTAAAAGGAGAGGGATAAAACCAGCAACTAGAGGGTGGTCACCCTAATGTTGGTGGTGCGGAAACTTCGAAAGACAAAATCTGACACAAAATTAACTGGCATTTGGAAAAGTATGGGCTAATAAATCAAAGCCAAATCATGTTTGACTAACTTGATCAAGTTCTTCGATGACGTAACGAAGAGGATTGATGAGGGTAATGCAATTGATATTGTGTGTATGGACTTTCAAAAGATGTCTGACAGTAACACATAATAGACTTGTTAATAAAATTAAAACACATGGAATTAAAGGGGGAGTGGCAGCACGGCTATAAAATTGTTTAAGGAACAGTTTGCAGAGGTTTTCAGACTGGAGGGATACGTTCCCCAGGAGTTGATATTTGGACCATTGCTCTTTTTAATACATAAGATTTGTTAGTGCTGTTGGGGATGGTTTAAACTAATTTGGCAGGGGTTGGGAACCTGAGGCAAGTTTCAGATAGGACAATTTCAGGGCAGGGAACCGCAGTCAGAAAATAAGCGAGTGATTCTGATAAACAGAAGAAGCTAAAGTTAAAAAGTGGACAGCACAGGAATTTGGCAGTGTTAAAAGGTATTTATTTAAATGCAAGGAGTATAACAAATGATGCTGATGAGCTAAGGGCACAGATAGACACATGGCAACACAATATCATTGCTATAATGGAGACTTGGCTTAAAAGAGGGGCACGAATGGCAGCTCAATATCCCTAGATATAGAGTTTTCAGGCAATATAGAGAGGGGGATTAAAAAGGAGGGCTGTAGCATTATTGTTTAAGGAATCAATAACAGCTGTGAGGAGGGATGATATGCTAAATGAATCATCCAATGAAGCCATATGGGTTGAGCTCAGAAATAAAAAAAAGGGACAGCCACATGGCTAGGAGTGTACTGTAGCCCCCCAAATAGTGAGAGGGAGATAGAAGAACAAATATGTAGGCAAATTTCTCAGTGCAAAAACTATAGAGAAATAATAGTTGGGGATTTCAACTACCCTGATATCAACTGGGTTACAAACAGTGTGAAGGGCACAGAGGGCACAAAATTCTTGAAGTGCATTCAAGAGAACTTTTTGGCCAGCATGTAACAAGCCCAACGAGAGGAAGCGCAATTCTAGATTTAGTCTTCGGTAATGAAGCTGAGCGTGGATGAAGTAGCAGTGAGTGACCATTTTGGAGATTGTGACCGCAATAGCTAGTTTTAGCATAATCATGGAAAAGGACAAATATAAAACAGGAGTAAAAGATCTAAATTGGGGGAAGGCAAATTTTATGAAGCTGAGGTGTGATCTGGTGAAAGTGGACTGGATACAGCAACAAGAGGGAAAATCAGTGGCAAACCAGTGGGAGACATTCAAAAGCAAGATTCTGCAAGCACAGTGTAGGCATGCCCCCACAATGATAAAGGGTGGTACAGCCAAATCTAGAGGCATACAGGGCAAGATTAAACAGAAAATGAAAGCTTATGAAAGGCACAAAAAACTTAATACTTTAGAAACCCTAGAGGAGTACAGAAAGTGCAGGGGTGAAGTAAAAAAGGAAATTAGGAAAGCAATGCGAGGACATGAAAAATTATTGGCAGGTAAAATCAAGGAAAACCCAAGAATGTTTTAGCAGTACATTACGAGCAAGAGAACAACTAAGGAAAGGGTAGAGCCAATCAGAGATGTACAAGGTAACAGAAAATGCAAGGAGATACAAGGAGATGCAGAAGATGTGGGCAGGGTTCTTAATGGGTTTGTCTCTGTCTTCACAAAGGACAGGGATGATGCAGACATTGTAGTAAAAGAGGAGTGTGAAATATTAGATACAATAAGCATAATAAGAGAGGAAGTATTAGAGGGTCTGACGTCCTTGAGGGTGGATAAATCGCCAGGGCCAATGGATTGTATTCCAGTTTGTTAAAGGAAGCCAGGAAGGAAATAGTGGATGCTCTGAGGATCATCTTCAAATACTCACTAGATACAGTCGAGGTACCAGAGGATTGGAGGTCTGCGAACGTTGTACCATTGTTTAAAAAGGGTGCGAAGGATAGGCCAAAAAATTATAGGTCGGTCAGTCTGACCTCAGTGATGGGTAAATTATTAGAATCAATTCTGAGAGACAGGATAAACTCACTTAGAAAGGCATGGATTAATCAGGGATAGTCAGCATGGATTTGTTAAGGGAAGGTCATGTCTTACTAACTTGATTTGAGTTTTTTGAGGAAGTAACAAGGAGGATTGATGAAGGTAGTGCAGTGGATGTGGTCTACATCGATTTTAATACGGCATCTGACAAGGTCTCATATGGCAGACTGATCAGAAAAATTAAAGCCCATGGGATACAGGGGAATGCGGCAAGTTGGATCCAAAATTGGCTCAGTACAGGAAACAAAGCGTAGTGGTCAACGGATGTTTTTGTGATCGGAAAACTGTTTCCAGTGGCGTTTCACTGGGCTCAGTATTGTGTCCCTTGCTGCTTGTGGTATATATATTAATGATTCGGACTTAACTGTGGGAGGCATGATTGGGAAATTTGGAGATGACACAAAAATTGCACGTGGAGTTGATAGTGAAGAGGATAGCTGTAGACGCCAGAAAGATATCAATGGTTTGGTTGAGTGGGTGGAAAAGTGGCAAATGGAATTCAATCCGGAGAAGTGCGAGATAACGCATTTGGGGAGGGCAAACAAAGCAAGGGAATACACAATAAACAGGAGGATATTGAGAGGGTTAGAAGTGAGACACCTTGGAGTGAACATCCACAGGTCCCTGAAGGTGGCAGGACAGGTAGAGAGAGTGGTGAAGAAGGTATATAGAATGCTTTCCTTTATCGGCCGAGGCATAGAATACAAAAGCAGGGATGTGATGCTGGAATTGTATAAAATGCTGGCTAGGCTACAGTTGGAGTACTATGTACAGTTCTGGTCACCACATTACAGAAAGAACATAATTAGTCTGGAGAAACTACAGAGGAAACCTACAAGAATGTTACCAGGGCTTGAAAGTTGCAGCTATGAGGAAAGATTGGATCGACTAGGGTTGTTTTCCTCAGAACAGAGGAGGCTGAGGGGTGACTTAATTGAGGTGTACAAACTTATGGAGGGGCCTAGAGAGAGTAGACAGGAAGGACCTGTTTCCCCTAGCAGAGGTCAATTATAAGAGGACACAGATTTAAGGTGATTGGTAGAAGGATTAGAGGGGACATGAGGAAAGACTTTTTCACCCAGCAGGTGGTGGGTGTCCGGAATTCACTGCCAGGAATGGTGGTGGAGGCAGAAATCCTCAACTATTTTAAAAGGTACCTGGACATGCACCTGAAGTGCTGCAAACTGCAAGTCTATGGATGGACCAGGTGCTGGAAGGTGGGATTAGATTGGACGGTTAGATTTTTCAGCCGGCGCACTCATGATGGGCTGAATGGCCTCCTTCTGTGCTGTAACATTTCTATGGTTCTATAATAACAAACTGGACTTGGGCACAATTTCAAAGATTTCAGATGACATGAAACTCGGAAATGTAGTAAACAATGAGAAGGAAAACAACAGATTGCAGGAAGACATAGACAGTCTGGTGAAATGCGAAGACGTATAGTAGATGAAATTTAATGCAGAAAAGTTTTACGTTTTGGTAGGAAAAATGACACACAGAATATGAACTAAATGATACAATTTTAAAAGGGGTGCAGGAACAGAGACACCTGGGGGTGTATGTACACATTTCTTTGAAGGTAGCAGGACAAGCTGAAAAGTTTAATAAATCATATGAGATCCTAGGCTTTATTAATAGTGGCATGAAGTACAAAAGCAAGAAAGTCATGCTGAACCTTTATAAAACACTCATCAGGCCTTAGCTGAGTAGTGTGTTCAATTCTGGGCACCACACTTTAGAAATGATGTCAATGTCTTGGAGTGGGTGCAGAAGAGATTTACGAGAATGGTAACAAGGATGAGGGACTTCGGTTATGTGGAGAGCGTGGAGTGTTCTCCTTAAAGCAGAGAAGGTCAAGAAGAGATTTGATAGTGGTCTTCAAAAATCATCTATGGTTTTGATGGCGTAAATAAGGAGAAACTGTTTCCAGTACCAAAGGGTCAGTAACCAGAGGACATGATTTAAAGTGGTTGGCAAAATAACCAGAGGTGACAAGAGAAAACTTTTTCACCCAGTGGGTTGTGGTGATCTGGAATGCACTGCCTGAAAGGGTGGTAGAAACAGATTCAATACAACATTCAAAAGAGAATTAGATAAATACTTGAAGGGAAATATATGCACAGCCATTGGGAAGGAGCAGGAGAGTGGGATTAATTGGATAGCTCTATCAAAGAGTGGCCTAGAAACAATGGGCTGAATGGCCTCTTTCTGTGCTGAATCATTCTATGAATTTCCAAGTACATAACATTAATCGAACTAAAAAAAGGGACAGAACCAGAAACAGAGCTAAAAGAATGCAAAAACATTTTGCCTTTGGGGCCAATAATTTTTGACCTGTTCAATGAGATTTCTATAAAAATTTACTTTACTTTTCCCAGTAATATTTGAAAATTTCCCAAATAAAAGCATTTAAAAAAAATTACTGGCTAGATATAGCACAAAAACGTAATACTTCATCATCATTAGCTAGGGATTTCAGCTTTCCACTGATGATTCAGGTACATGTGCTGCTTGTTGTGATACTGAGCCATCTTCTTCTTCATTGTCCTCCTTGTCTCAGGAGACGATGGGTGAGCGCCTGCAGGTGGTTAGTCGTTTGTGGAGCAGCGCCTGGAGTGGCTATAAAGGCCAATACTAGAGTGACAGACTCTTCCACAGGTGCTGCAGATAAAATTGGTTGTCAGGGCTGTTTCGCAGTTGGCTCTCCCCTTGCGCTCGTCTTTTTTCCTGCCAACTGCCAAGTCTCTTCGACTCGCCATACTGAGCCATGCAGATTAGGAAAGTCCCAGGTTTAATCCTGGGACTGTGCTGTTAGTCATTCACGGCTGTGTCTTATTGACCAACTGGCTCTACTATAAAGAAAGGAAGGACATATAAGGAGGGGTCCTTGGTTTAATGTCTCATCCAAAGACTGCACCTCCAACAATGTAGCATTTTTTTCAGGACTGCATTGGTGTCAGTCTGCATTATATCCTCAAATCCTAAAGGGTTTGAACCACAACTTCTGACTCAGGAGGAGAGAATGCTACCATTGAGCCAAGGCTGGCAGTTATGCACACTGGGTGAAGACAAACTCTGTCTATACTGTATTACGCTCTTTACTCATTTTGTAGGCCAACAGTTCTCAAACTAAGGTCTGGAGGCCCCTGGAGCTCCATAGAGACTATCCAGGGGGTCCGTGTAATAATGCAAAATGAAAGCCAGGAAGCAGGAACAAAGTGCGGAAATGCAGACAGACTCTGCAGTGAAAAAAAGGCACACCCATCTCATTGACATCTGTAAGTAAACACTTGTTTTCTTAAAAGCATTATTAATACACTCTTAACATGAAACACTTTCATATTATGAGTATTAAATATAATTTAAATGTGGGGCCCATAATTACTAATTTATTTGTAAAGGGGTCCTTCATCAAAGAGGCTTGAGAATTACTCTTCTACACTCAAGAAGAATGGGCACTTGTTCATGGCCGAGCAAGTTAATACCTTCACAGGAAAGGACAATTAGCAAAAAAAGAGGGGGTGAAAGCACAAATGGCCATTTGCACAAGAACCTTAGAATACTGAGATACTGCCCCCCAGCACGAGACAATGCTTTCAGGTAAAAGCAGGATGAATAGAAATAAATTCTTGCATCCAGCATTTCCAGCATCCATAGTATTTTGCTTTTAATTGAATAGAAATAAAACTGGTTTTAATAAATGATGCTGAATCATCCTCAAACTTCACAACATCTTTAATGTTCCTTTAGCTCCTTAACAATCAGGCTCAGTAATTCCACGCCAATGCCTTGCCATTATCAGCACTCAATGCTTCAAACTTTGTTAAAACATCAATTAAAAGGGCTGATGATAAAAGAAGGTTGATTGTAGCTGTGATCTTAGAGACAGTCTTGTCATCAGAACCCTGTCTCAAACTTCTGCCTCGAAGCAAAATGCATAATTTAACCACCACATTAAATCTTTCAGCTTTGAAGATGAGAAGACAGATGTTCTACATGGATACACAATGAAGTGGAACCAAGATTTCCAGATATGCTGAAAACAGGTGTGAAAAAGAGCAATTTCCAGTGGTTAGCAGCCACTCTCTCATGCTATATTCTCACAGTATTCACATCCTAATGTATTTATAGGCTATTACAAATTAAGTCTTCTGTTAAAGTGATTAGGCGCTTAGATGTTAAAAAAATGTAAAAGATGTAAAAGGGCCCAAAATGCCAATTGAGTCTCAGGAGGTACTAGCACAGGTTACCATTAACAGCAAAAAAAAAAGGGGCGGAAGAAAGACTGCGCTCAATTGCTGGATCAAAATATTCTAGCATTTTAAAATAATGAGTCAGGCTTTGAAGCAGAGTTTATATTTTAAGCAAAGCCCCTGCCCCCGATCTTAAATATATCTAGGAGTTCACACTCACTTAAGACACTAGTGACTTGCCAGCAATGGTCCAATCTAGTCAGACTCTCCATCCTATTGACATGAGGCAAGAATAACAGAAGAATAGATATGCAAGCAAAAAAAATTAGACCAACAATCTTGGTACATTTTATTAAAATGAGTAACTTTGTCACAAAAATAAAAGCCCAATAATAGCAAATAATGTTATAATATTGTAGCACGGTACAGAGAAACACCAAGTTGGTGCCACAGAACACAGTTTTGACCTAGCTGGGAGCTTGCGACTGTTGCAGTATATAATCACATGACTCAACGCAGCATAAAAGAGAATTATTTTGCTAATCTAAATCAGAGATATTTATCAGAAAACCACATTTTAGCGACAAAGATGAATTGTGCATTCAGCACTGCCAGCATCCCTGCACCTCATGAAACTGGGTCTGAACTTTATCCCAGATTGCAGTGCCAGATGACATTTTATTTCCTCTGCCTGTTGTAAAAGATGCTAAATCATACTATTTCAGCAGTCACTAATAAAAGAGTGCAGGTTCATGGCACAAAATTGCCAAAAAAAAAAACTATCAGAGAAAGTTATGAACATCGGTCAATTGTCATCGTTTCATATTGGCAGGCAGCATTCTGGAGACCCAGTGCATGCATTAGCATTTTCTGCAAAAAAAAAACCAAAGAGGACTGGGACCTTCTCCTTTCAGTACATCTTCTACCAGAGTTTGACTGCTAAACGTAAGTGATGTGGTCACAGCATACGGTAGGTTAAGAGCTAACAGAGAGGATATTCAGCCTCACTGTCTGCAGCAGCTGGCACCACTTGTATTTGCCAGAAGAATCAAGTAGGTATGGCACACAGAGGAGATGGAAAGAGGGAAAATGGCAGGCAATGAAGGGAAGGGAGAAGGGGCAATGAATAATCATGGAAGAGTGGGGAAAATGATGATGAGCGCAAATTCTGGGAGTATGCAGCTCTGTCAGGTTTTTGTAGAATCAAAGAATCATGATTTTGTTTGATAATGTTTCTGTAAAGCACCTTGGAACATTTTACTACATTAAAGCTGCAATATAAATGCAAGTTGTTGTTGTTGAGGTTGGAAAGGAAAATCAGTGTAAGCATTAACTGAGTGGTGGTGGAGAGAGGGTGCCAGCATTAACTAGGAGGAAGGGGGGTGGGGGCGGGGAAAAAAAGCCAGTATGAGGTGAAGAATGGAAAGTATGCCAACTTAAAGTGAGGCGATTTGAGGGGAAGGAAAGGAGAGACTCATCACCACCTTCTCAAGAGCAATTAGGGATGGGAAATAAATGCTGGCCTAGCAAGCATTGCCCACATCCCGTGAAATAATAAAAAACTGACAGCGTAAATGGGAAGAAGAGTTCCAGCCAGAACTGGATTGGGGTTGTGCATGTATACATGGTGGAAGAAGAGTGCCAGCCTGAAGTGGGTTTGGGACAGGCAAAGAGGAAGAAAAGCACCAGTATGGAGTCGTGTCTCTGAACAGTGCCCAGAAACAGAATGCAGCTGTGAACAGGGGCAGGGAGTTTGAATGTGATCCAGGGAGTATTTTACAGAAGTGATGGTCTGCTGAAAATCTAATTGCCATTTGCTTTTCCTTTTTTTAATTAAAAAATTTAAATGTTGTCAATTATGAAGTATAAAGTGTTTAATTAGAATTAGAATGCACTATTTTCAATGCAAAATTTTACAGATATCATTCTCTAGGACTCCCCCCACCACTTCACCCTCCATCAGCTTATAATCAAAGCCCTTCTTGAACGATCAGCCTTTTAGAAGATGCTGGTCAGTGTTTTGTTAGTTCTCTAGGTTGACAAGTCTGCCAAGAATGTTGTTGTGGGAAATGGAGAAAATAGCAATATTGTGTTAGCGCACAGTCTTCACAAACATGCTGTTGGAAGAGGATAAAGGGAGCTTTATGTTGCAGTTGGTATGTTGGTATGCGGCACAGTGGTTAGCACTGCAGCCTCACAGCTCCAGCGACCCGGGTTCAATTCTGGGTACTGCCTGTGTGGAGTTTGCAAGTTCTCCCTGTGTCTGCATGGGTTTCCTCCGGGTGCTTCGGTTTCCTCCCACATGCCAAAGACTTGCAGGTTGATAGGTAAATTGGCCATTATAAATTGCCCCTAGTATAGGTAGGTGGTAGGGAAATATAGGGACAGGTGGGGATGTGGTAGGAATATGGAATTAGTGTAGGATTAGTATAAATGGGTGGTTGATGGTCGGCACAGACTCGGTGGGCCGAAGGGCCTGTTTCAGTGCTGTATCTCTAAATAAAAAAATAAATAAATAATAATATAAGTGCTAGGTGCCTACAAACTAAAAAATACTGTATTGTACTTTCTAACAGGTTTAATTCTTTCTTAAAGTGGATGTACTGGCCAATTCAGTAGGTGTTTTATTACTTACTTGCTATGATCATAACAAGAACCAAATCGGACAAGTTTTCTTGAGTTAACAAAAAGAGGTTAACTTTATTGTACCTAAACCAAACTAATGAAAATTCAACGCGCCAACTTTCACTCTCTCACACACACACACGAGAGGTTTACACAAATAGGTTACAGAAAGGGGAAAGGTAGATTGGTTGAGTTAGAGTCCATAAAAAAGGGTATAAAGTCGATGGGGTTTGGTGAGTCAGCTGGCTTCTAGCTGAATTCAGTGGTCCTGAGACTTTTAGTTTGAAGAGGTAGATGATTGGTTCAGTTGGTCCCTTTGGAGACAGCGATGCAGATAATTTCCTCCAACGGGGTTTCTAATTGTAGCCAGAATATGCAAAGGTGGTCGGTCAACAGGCAGGCAGGTCAACAGAGAGAGAGCGAGAGAGCTAGCGAGCGAGACCCCCCACTTAGGGTCTGCTCATGTCAGAGTCCAGTTCGCTTCTCGGCCTTTTGGCTAAGATCAAGTGTAGTATCTGTTCTTATCAGTGCTTATTTGATTGAGAAGAGACCATGATCATTGCCTTTTGATCCTGGGGAAGCTTTGAGTAAAATGGCTATAACCAATCTTCGAGCTTCAGGCCAGGGAGTGCGGAACACCGTTCGGGTGGTCGTGAAGGACAAGGAAGGAGATGCACCGATCGATCGCACCTTCTTCATCAAGAAAATTCTCTTCGATTGCTGCGGATTTCAAGCGACGGACGTCTTCTGCCTGCAGGATTTCCCCAGCAGTCGATACTTCGACGTGACGTTCCGGAACGTGGCGGGATGCATCAAGTTCCTGAAGGCGTTCAAGGAGAAAGGGGACCGGGCGCCATTGTCGATCCTCACAGCGGAGCCGCTCTTCACGCTTCCATCACAACGGGACCGGGTGGTGACGATTCACCTCTACAACCCCCATGTTCCGGTGGTGGATGTACTCACCTTCCTCGCCAGGTACGTCGAGGTGGCCGGCAGCAGCACTGATGTCAAGGACCCCTTTGGGATTTGGACCAGCAAGCGGCAGGTCAAGGTGACCTTGAAGGTAGATCCCAGTGGAGCCATCATCCACCCTCCCTCCAGCTTCGCTATCGGGAGAAGTCGAGGCTTCTTGGTCTACGCTGGGCAGCCCAGAGTTTGCCGCACCTGTGGCAAATCTGGTCACATGGCAGCCAACTGCAGCACGGTTGTTTGCAAGAACTGCAAGGAAGAAGGCCATCAGACCAAGGACTGTAAGCAGACGAAGTGTTGCAACTTGTGCGGTGCGGCAGGCCATCTCTACAAAACCTGCCCCAAACGCTGCCTCAGTTATGCTCAGGCGGCAAGGTCCAAGGAAAGGCCGGGAGAAGGTTCGACGAAGGCGTCCGGTGTTCGAAAGGAGACCAGCAACCTTCTCCGCAGTGAGGAACTTCAACCTGAGAAGGAGAAGGAAGGGGAGGCAGCTGAAACCAGCGACCCAGCACCTGGAAACCCCTCCTCCACAGACAGAATCAATGGAGGAGGAGGCAGCAGATGGACAAACAGGTCAGTGGCAAGTGGTCCACAGGAAAAGCACAAAGAAAAAACATCCCAAAGCGGAACAGGCCACCACCCAAACCAGTGGTAAGAGAAGGCTATCTTCTGAAATCAGACTGCAACAACTCCTCTTCACTGGACGGGGGAATGCTGGAACGACAGCCCCTTCAAAAGAGGCGGCAGAACTCTGAGATGGATGATAAAGCATCCCAGCACTGGAAGCTGTGATGGGCCCGGCGTGCCCCAACCCCAAAGCGCCACACGTAACGACGTGGCCAACGCATCTCAGCTCCGGGACACCGGGAGCAAAGACACGTCTGGCGCACCTCAGCTCCGGGAAGCTGGGAGCAGTGATGTCTTCGAGGAGGAACAGATGGAAGCAGCTGAGGACAACCCAATCCTCTCTGCCTACAAGACCCCCCCGATGTCACCCGAGCGGAACAAAAACTGCATGAAAAAGCAGGAGGGGTTTCTGAGCCCAACCAATGTGAAACTGCTTGCGCACACGATGGGTATGCAGGAACATCCCGAAGGACTGGGACTAGCAAGGACAAATGGTATGGGAAGCAACAAATAACTTTTAAAAAATGGGTGTAAGAATTGCTTCCATTAATGTGCGTAGCATTAAATCTACTACGCGATGTGTTTCAACCTTGGATTACCTTGCCAAGGTCAAAGCTGACCTACTGTTTCTGCAGGAGTGTGGAATACCACACCTCAGCATCTACAGGCAGTGGTCGCGATGGTGGTCCCACGGGCCATCGATCTGGTCGGGGGGTAATGATTGCCGTTCCTCCGGCCTGGGTATTCTGCTGCGGGGAGGTAACTTCACCATCTCCGAAGTTACGGAGGTGGTGAGCGGTCACCTCCTCGTAGCAGACGTAATGTACAACAACGCTCTGCTCCGGTTGATCAACGTGTACGCCCCGGTACAACGCAGCGAGCGGCTGACCGTCTTCCAGCAGCTCCCACTGCTGCTGGCGACGTCCAGGCCGGTCATTCTAGACGGTGACTTCAACTGCATCATCGATGCGGCTGGACAATCCGGCAGTGACGACAGCAAACTGGACGCTACGTCCAGATTCCTAATAGAAACAGTTAAAGATGCCAAACTGCACGACGTCTTCAGCAAACCTGCGGACGGAGCGCAGCGCAGATACACATGGTCAAGATCGGACGGGTCTGCCCGTTCTAGGATTGACTTCCTGTTCGTGTTCCGTGCGGTCACGGTCGGATCCACCGATGTCAAGCCGGTGTTCTTCTCCGACCACTGCCTCTTACTGGCCGACTGTCACTTACAGGACGACCAGCGGGTTGGCAGAGGGACGTGGAAGCTCAATGCTACACTGCTGACCCCAGAGAACGTTGAGGAACTCAAAAGGGATTACAAAGGTTGGAGGACCGTGAAACCCCTCGAGTCTCCAGTTCACTGGTGGGAAGCGATTAAGGAGAACATCAAGAGGTTCTTCATCCACAAAGGTGTTCAGAGGGCGAGAGAGAGACAGAGGGAAATGTCCCGACTCCAGAAAATTATGCAAAATCTACTCCGGTTACAGTCAATGGGGGTCGAGGTCAAGGAGGACCTCCAAGAGATTAACAGCCAGCAGACCTCGCTCTTTGCCAAGGAGGCCTCCAAGATCATATTCCGGTCCAGAGTCCGCTCCATCGAGCAGGATGAGACGTGCTCGCATTACTTCTTCCAAAACATACACAGAGAGAGCTCTGTTATCAGCAGCCTGAAGGAAGAAGGCGGCTCGGTAAAGTCTTCGCAGTCCAACATACTAAGGATCAGCAAATCCTTTTATGCTGGGCTGTATGACGCGAAGCCCACAGACAGCAGAGCCTCCCAGTCCTTCCTGTCATCTATCACAGAGGTCTTAGATGACAGCAGGAGGGAGAGACTGGACAAGCCGCTAACTCTGGACGAGCTGACAAAGGCCGTCGAGTCCTTCGAGACGAGTAAAACTCCTGGAAGCGACGGCTTACCGGTCGAGTTGTACTCGGCCCTGTGGGACTGGGTCGGCCCGGACCTGCTGGAAGTATACGAGAGTATGCTCCTGGCCGGCAGCATGTCAGAATCCATGAGGAAAGGCATCATCGCCCTCATTTACAAGCAGAAGGGGGAGAGGGCAGAAATCAGAAATTGGCGGCCCATCTCACTGCTTAACGTCGACTACAAGATTTTGTCCAAAGTCATAGCCACTCGAGTCAAGTCTGCTCTGGAGTTGGTGATCCACCCGGATCAGACCTGTACTGTACCCGGCAGGAAGATCTCTGATAGTCTCGCGCTACTCAGGGATACGATCGCCTACGTACGGGACAGGAGGGTGGACACCTGCCTCATCAGCCTGGACCAGGAGAAGGCTTTTGACAGGATATCGCACACCTACATGATGGACGTGCTCTCCAAAATGGGGTTCGGGGAGGGAATCTGCAATTGGATCCAACTGCTCCACACAAACATCAGTAGCGCAGTCTCAATCAACGGGTGGGAATCGGAAAGTTTCCCGATCAAATCTGGAGTCAGACAGGGCTGTCCTCTCTCCCCGGTCTTGTTTGTTTGCAGTATTGAACCCTTTGCTGAGTCTATTAGGAATGATGCGAGCATAAGAGGGGTGACAATCCCAGGCAGTGGAGGCACTCAGGTTAAAACCTCCCTGTACATGGACGACGTCGCCGTCTTCTGCTCGGATCCGCTGTCCGTGCGCAGACTGATGAGCATCTGCAACCAGTTCGAACTGGCCTCGGGAGCCAAAGTTAACCATGGCAAGAGCGAGGCCATGTTCTTTGGGAACTGGGCTGACCGATCCTTTGTCCCCTTCACCGTCAGGTCAGATTACCTGAAGGTGCTGGGGATATGGTTTGGAAGGGCCGGGGCTTGCACCAAAACATGGGAGGAGCGAATAGCCAAGGTACGACAAAAATTGGGCATGTGGGGGCAGCGATCTCTCTCCATTGTGGGTAAGATCCTGGTCATCAGGTGCGAGGCGCTCACGTTGTTGCTGTACGTGGCCCATACCCCACTCCTGCGCCGTGGCTGTCACCCGAGCCATTTTCCGCTTCATCTGGGGATCTAAAATGGACCGGGTCCGGAGGGACACAATGTTCAAATCTCTGGACAAGGGCAGGAAAAATGTACCCAACGTGGCCCTCATCCTGATGACCACCTTCGTGTGCGGCTGCATCAAGCTGTGTGTAGACCTCCAGTACGCAAACTCCAAGTGTCACTACGTGCTGAGGTTCTATCTGTCCCCGGTGTTGCGAAGGATGGGCTTGGTCACATTGCCGCGGAACGCTCCATGCAGTTGGGCCGTGCCGTACCACCTATCCTTCGTGGAGCAGTTTCTGCAGGAAAACACCTTTGACCACCGGTCCATCAGGCAGTGGTCTGCACTGAATGTCCTCAAGACCCTACGGGAAAAGGAGACGGTGGATCCTGTCGGATGGTTCCCCGAGCAGACCGTCAAAGTCGTTTGGCGGAATGCCTCATCACCAGAACTTTCAAATAAGCACCAAGACGTAGCTTGGCTGGTGGTGAGAAGGGCCCTCCCCGTCAGATCCTTCATGCACACCCGAAGTCTCGCCCCCTCCACACAATGCCCCCGCGGTGGCTGTGGTGGGGAAGAGACGGTCGCCCACCTCCTCCTGGAATGTGTCTTCGCAAAGCAGGTGTGGAAAGAGATGCAGTGGTTTTTGTCGAGGTTCATCCCAAGCAGCTCTGTAACACAGGAGTCTGTGCTCTACGGGCTGTTCCCAGGGACACACACCGAGACAAACATCAACTGCTGCTGGAGGACTATCAATTCGGTGAAAGACGCCCTTTGGTCTGCCCGAAACTTGCTGGTCTTCCAGCGCAAAGAGTTGTCCACTACCGAATGTTGCAGACTGGCACATTCCAAGGTTCAGGACTATGTGCTGAGGGACGCACTAAAGCTTGGGGCAGCCGCAGCAAAGGCTCAATGGGGAAAGACCACAGTGTAAGGTCCCCCCACCAAGCTGAACTGAGGGACTGGATCCATGGGAAACCCCTCGAACTGCATCGGAGAAATTTTGTGTGCTGTAAATGTAAAAATGTATATGGCATGACAATGAAATGGAAGGGTTGTGAGGCAACTCATGATTGTATCGAAGGTAACAGATCACCTTTGCACTGTCTGTATTCTTTGACCTGATGCTGTTTTAAACTGTTTGGGAATGTAATTTTTACAGATTTTTATGAATAAAGTATATTTTGGAAATTAAAAAAAAAATGTCAGAGTCCAGTTGCTTCACCTCTGTTGCAGAGAAAAACACCAGCTTAAAAACCAGAGATAGGAGGGGCTCGTCACATGACAGTCACTCCGTGATTCAAACATAGCAGTTAGCAGTATTTTTCTGCTGAAAAAAAACTTCCTGTGTCCTGGTACTTACTGGGAAATACACATATTTGGTCTCCCTCCTCACAGTCCTTTGAAATGTAGAATACTATGTAGCAAACTAGGTGATCATGTTAAGCTGCTGGCAGTCATCCTGTTTTTCAAGAGGGTTTTTTTTTTAATTTCTTCAAAATAATATGAAGTCAGATCTCCAGTCAGTAGACCAAAGAAAATCATTCAACAAAGCACACGGACGTAACAACAATCATAAAACATATCAAGTTCATACCAAATATGTCCGAACTTTAGTAACACTATCAAATTTTCACTTTCTAACAAGCCAGGCTTTCTGATAAACTGAACCAAACACACTGCACTAAAGATCGAGAGACACTCAAACACTAAAATAAGTGATCTGTCTAGCAAGATGAGCAGACACAGAAAACAGAGATAAAATCTCTGTTGTGGTACACGGCATTATCTACACAGGTATCACGTACCTGCCCTGCTGCAGCTTTCGCTTTATATCGAACTCAGTAGAAATGCAAATGAAATAGCAAGAATGTGTAAGATAAGTAAAACTCCAATGACAGTGAACATTTTTGTAAATCAATGCTCTAGATCAATAGGAGATGTTTTGTCAGATAAAATACAAGTAAGCTAATCTGCAACTACTTCACCACAACACAAACATGAAGTACGTCACATCACAAGAACCTACAGCAAAATAGTTACCATTTAAAATGCACAGTAATTATGTTCTACTGTTCTCGAATGTAAAACAAGTGAGGCTTTTAATGGCATAAAATTGTTTCTCTGTTCTTTAATTTTCGCAAAATAATAGAAATGAGTATAAATCAGAGATCAATTTATATTCATGTTTGTCTTTTCACTAGAATTAGTGGGCAGAGGAAAACATATTCTACAGAATCTGCAATTTCAATTCATTTTCTGGAACAGGCTTAGAAAATCCGAAGCAAACTGATGCAGGGCTACAAATTTTTTTTATAAAAGATTCCATACCCATCCATAAATTGGTTTCCATTTTTTTTTTTTAGGACTGCAATGCTATCATTCATCACAAAATGTTGGTGATTTTCTCCCAGGTCTCAGCATTGTACCGTAGCTAGCTGCTTGGTAACGCACTAGAGCTGTCCTAGTTGAATCAACTTACAATTTTCCTTCAATTTTCGCCATCAGAAACTCCTTGCTCAGCATGATAGAGCCTCCCTTAAATGGCTCGGAACGCATACTGTCCATCCGACTGCTCACCACCTCTGGTCCAGTACACCTACTCAGCATCTATGCTCCAACACTCTGCTCCCCACCTGAAGCTAAAGATCAGTTCTACGAGGAACTCCATAATATCATTAGTGGCATCCCCAACACCAAACACCTGTTCCTCTTGGGGGACTTTAATGTCAGGGTTGGGGCCGACCATGACTCATGGCCCTCCTGCCTTGGGCGCTATGGCGTTGGAAGGATGAATGAGAACGGGCAGAGACTGCTTGAGTTGTGTACCTATCATAACCTCTGCATCACCAACTCGTTCTTTCACACTAAACCCTGTCACCAGGTTTCATGGAGGCACCCAAGATCACGTCGTTGGCACCAACTAGACCTCATCGTCACAAGGCGAGCCTCCTTAAACAGTGTTCAAATCACACGCAGCTTCCACAGTGCGGACTGCGACACCGACCACTCCCTGGTGGGCAGCAAGGTTAGACTCAGACCAAAGAAGTTGCATCATTCCAAGCAGAAGGGCCACCCGCGCATCAACAAGAGCAGAATTTCTCATCCACAGCTGTTACAAAAATTTCTAAATTCACTTGTAACAGCCCTTCAAAACACTCCCACAGGGGATGCTGAGACCAAGTGGGCCCACATCAGAGATGCCATCTATGAGTCAGCTTTGACCACCTACGGCAAAAGTGCGAAGAGAAATGCAGACTGGTTTCAATCTCATAATGAAGAGCTGGAACCTGTCATAGCTGCTAAGCGCATTGCACTGTTGAACTACAAGAAAGCCACCAGCGAGTTAACTTCCGTAGCACTTAAAGCAGCCAGAAGCACTGCACAAAGAATAGCCAGGCGCTGCGCAAATGACTACTGGCAACACCTATGCAGTCATATTCAGCTGGCCTCAGACACCGGAAACATCAGAGGAATGTATGATGGCATTGAGAGCGCTTTTGGGCCAACCATCAAGAAGATCGCCCCCCTCAAATCTAAATCAGGGGACATAATCACTGACCAACGCAAGCAAATGGACCGCGCGGTTGAGCACTACCTAGAACTGTACTCCAGGGAAAATGCTGTCACTGAGACTGCCCTCAATGCAGCCCAGCTTCTACCAGTCATGGATGAGCTGGACGTACAGCCAACAAAATCGGAACTCAGTGATGCCATTGATTCTCTAGCCAGCGGAGAAGCCCCTGGGAAGGACAGCATTACCCCTGAAATAATCAAGAGTGCCAAGCCTGCAATACTCTCAGCACTACATGAACTGCTTTGCCTGTGCTGGGACGAGGGAGCAGTACCTCAGGACATGCGCGATGCCAATATCATCACCCTCTATAAAAACAAAGGTGACCGCGGTGACTGCAACAACTACCGTGGAATCTCCCTGCTCAGCATAGTGGGGAAAGTCTTCGCTCGAGTTGCTTTAAAAACGCTTCAGAAGCTGGCCGAGCGTGTCTACCCTGAGGCACAGTGTGGTTTTCGAGCAGAGAGATCGACCATTGACATGCTGTTCTCCCTTCGTCAGATACAGGAGAAATGCCCTGTAGATGTCCCAACAACAGATGCCCCTCTGCATTGCTTTCATTGATCTCACCAAAGCCTTTGACCTCGTCAGCAGATGTGGTCTCTTCAGACTACTAGAAAAGATTGGATGCCCACCAAAGCTACTAAGTATCATCAAACCTCATTCCATGACAATATGAAAGGCACAATTCAGCATAGCGGTGCCTCATCAGAGCCCTTTCCTATCCCGAGTGGCGTGAAACAGGGCTGTGTTCTCGCACCCACACTTTTTGGGATTTTATTCTCCCTGCTGCTCTCACATACGTTCAAATCTTCAGAAGAAGGAATTTTCCTCCACACAAGTTCAGGGGGCAGGTTGTTCAACCTTACCTGTCTAAGAGCGAAGTCCAAAGTACGGAAAGTCCTCCAGCTTGAGACAAAATCAGTAAATCCAATCCATCATACTATATTTGCCATGTACATAAATAATCAAAAAAGAAACATTAAAATTTTGTAACAGTCACCACATTTCCTTGTCCTGCGTTATCTTATAAAAACTGAACATTTAAAAGTAGTCCTGTTTTGCAAATAACTGAATCTCCTGTGATGCTGCTCGTGAGAAGTCAGATGACTGCCTCCCCAAGTCCGCCCCCTCTTGCTATCTTTAATCACTTTTCACGTGCTTCCCCAATCCTACACCTTAACTTCCCCCACCTCCTATATTTACGACCCTCATGTCTTTCTCTGTTTCTGCCCCTCACCCTCCCTCTCTTGATGCCCATGTTCCCCCTCTATTGATATGCCCTTGTCTTATCTTATTCTTATTTTATACCTCTATGTGCCCCTTTCTCAATGCACCCATATAAGCACTTTTCTTGCAGTCTCTACACACACCTTCCCCCGCCCCCCCCCCCACCCCCCCTCCCCACCTTACAGGTGCTCTGCATTCCTGGGTTTTGCTGCCCTTTTTTGTAAAGAGTAGGTCATGCCTGACGACCCTGACTGACTTTCTTGAAAAGGTGACTAAAATAGGGGACAGGGGAATGTCTATAGATGCTATTTATTTGGACTTCCAGAAGCCATTTGATCAAGTCTCTCATAAGAGACTGTTAGCTAAAAGTCGAAACTCATGGAATTGAAGGCAAATTATTAACCTTAGGAAATTGGCTGAGCGCCAGGAGACAGAGAGCAGGGTAACGGGCAGGTACTCAAATTAGTGTCCTGCAAAAATCTGTGTTGGGCCCTCAACTACTCACTGCATTTATTAGCGACTTAGATGATTGGACAGAAAGCCACATATCCAAGCTTGCCAATGATACAAGATAGGTAGCATTCTAAGCAGTGTAGATGGAAATATAAGATCACTAAAATATATTGATAGATTAAATAAATGAGCAAAACTATAGCAAATGGATTTCAATGTAGGCAAATGTTAGGTCACCCACTTGGACCTAAAAAAGGTAGAACAAGTACTTTCTAAATGGAGAACAGCTACAAACAGTGGAGGTAGAGAGATTTTGGGATCCTGGTACACAGATCATTAAAATGTCATGAACAGATACAGAAAATAATCAAACAGATTAATGGAATGCTGGCCTTTATACCTAGAGGACCAGAATACAAGAGATAGAGGTCATACTTCAGCTATACGAAGCCCTGGTTAGACCACACCTGGAGAATCTTGAGCAGTTCTGGGCACCACATCTTAGGAAGGATATATTGGCCTTGGAAGGAGTGCAACATGGATTTACTAGAATGATATCTGGACTCTAAGGGTTACATTATCAGGACAGATTAAGCAAATTAGGGTTATATTCCCTGTAATTTAGAAGGTTAAGGGGCACTATGATTGAAGCTTTCAAGGTATGAAGGGGAGCAGATAAGGTAGATCGAGAAACTGTTTCCACTGATTGGGGAGTTTAGGACTGGGTCATAGTGTAAAAATTATAGCCAGACCTTTCAGGAGTTAAATTAGAAAACACTTAAACACACAAAGGGTGGCAGAAGTTTAGAATTCTCTTCTGCAAATGGCAATTGATGTTGGATCATATATTAATTTTAAATCTGAGATTGACAGAATTTCTTAACCAAAAAGTTATTAAGGGATATGGGGGAAAACCCCCTTTAGGAGTTAAATGGGAGATCAGCCACGATGTCACTGAATGGCAGAAGAGGCTTGAGGGACTAAATGGCCTACTCCTGTTTATATGTTCCCAATACCACAGGAGGCCCAAATGGACCAAAAGGGGGTGATAATCCCAAGGCACAAAATGGTGGCACTCAAAGGAACAGCATTAGTGAGAGTCCTGCACGGATAAAAATAGAAGCACTGGGATGTGTAAGCTAGAAAAATGGGGCATTGGGAAAACCTAGAGAGTAGAAATGAGGGCGTTGGAGGTCCAAACAGCTGACGGGAGAGCTAGAGGCCTGGGAAATCCATTAAGTCATAGTCTGAATGGCCTCCTCTGTGCCATTATGACTCTATCATTAAGGGGGGGCTAAAGTTAGAAGAATATAGAGTCAAAAATAAAGTAAAATTAAAAAGTCAATACTTAGCTGGTAAGTTACCCTGACATGACAGAAAATAAATATGGCTGACAATGTGAAGGAGAGAAAGTTTTTTTTTTAAATGCTCAGCAGCACTACCTGCTGGCCAGATCTACAAGTGTATACAGAATAAAAGCACAGCACATTACGTTGTCACATTAATACTGAAAAATCCGAATGGACCATTACCAAAGTGTCAATGGGTCACATAGGACTTTTCAATAAAAATGCAACAGACATACTGATATTAATTATACAATAATCACTCTCCTGGGGTGTGGCACATAGTAAATCAGACAATATGAACCTGGTCATATTTGCCACGGAGGTCTTTTTTTCTGTTTCCCTGTCTCTGTCTTCTTCTGCCCCCCTCATTTTTTTTTTTATTACCTTTCACGTGGGAGGTGAAGAATAGTATGATGTGGTTTAATGGGGTAAAGAGTCACTAATGGCTGTAAGCTACACTTCAAATTGCAGCTGTGCTGTAAATGCAACTCCCTTCCTGTCTCCTAACCCAAATCACTCGTGCTCCCATCATATTCCCTTCCTTTTCACTTTCATACTATTCAATCTACTTTGTACCACCTGTTCATATCACTACTCCTACCTCTACCCATCTGAAGTATTTGCTCAAGCTCAGTATCTTCCCCTCACTTTGCTCCACTGTCATTCACCTCGGACTTAAGATTTCACTTACTCCTATCTGCTCCCCAACAAAACAACTGGAAAGACAGGAGCTCCTTTAATCATCAAGCAGTTTGACTCCTCCATCTGTTCCTTTCTATGTTTCCCTTTAAGAGACTCTGTATGCTTTCAGATTTTAACCCTTTAAAAAAAATTAAATTGGAATGAAGAAAACAACTGCCTATCTGCCTTTCTCTATATTTGTAATATGTCCTCCCACACACAGGTGAAGTAATTATTGTGCTCCAAAACTGAATTAACATTAAGTCTCTTTCTCTCTCTCATAAGCAATAATTAACAATTACCTTTCCAAATTGGCGGCAAAATAAGCAGCTAACTTCAAAATTTAATTAGCGTTGGCGTTTCTTGCAAGGTAAATCAACATAAAGGTTTTTTCTCTCTCCTTCAGTTTAATACATTTTCTAAGGAACACAAAAGATACCTCTTTTTCTAATGCACACACACTGCCTCTTTATTTTTACCATAATAAAGCTTTTAAAATTTCTCTTATTTTACAAAACTATTTGAAGACTATGGAGTAGAGTTTAAAAGCTAAGGAAACATAATTCCTGCAGTACAGTTGGCTGAACAGTACTGATGCATTCTGGGAAATTAGGTACAATGCACATGCTCAAACTATATAATCCAAATTCAACTGAGGGTTACAACTCGTCAAAATATCAAGTTTTTTTGAGAGGCTGAGGCCTTCAAATAAAACCATAATGAAGGCATGAAATGACAAACCAGCGAATAAATGTGTTATTGTAAAAAAATGTTTAAGTTTTCAAATCATTATTTTGGGTATTAGAAATTTCAGTTGCTGAGGGAAAAAAATGACATAAAAACAATGTTTTGAGTGATTGGAAACCTGGGGCTGAATTTTATCAACTGTCTAGGAACAGGCTGGGAGACGGTGGGCGGAGCCCAAAAAATGGCAAGGGAAAGCAGGGGGTGGAGTGCCCGTCGCCTTCCTGGCACCACTGAATTTTGTCAAGGACAGCCTTCCCACCCAGAGGCCAATTGAGAGCCTCTTCCTGCCACCGCCGGCATTTAACCAGTACAACCAGGCAGCCTCCCTTGGGCAATCTATGGCCTATGGAGAGCCCCCAGCAGCAAAGACTGCCCCTGCGCCAACACCACCCTTCCCCACCCCCCAACCCTTCACCAGGACCTGCCTGACTGACCCCTGTGAGCCCATCCCACTTACCTTCACTCCAGGATTAATTAATGACCTCATAGTTAAGGCACCCCTAGGTAGCAACAATCATAATATGATTGAATTTTACATTCAGTTTGAGGGAGAGAAGAGTGGGTCCAAGACTAGTATTTTAAAAACTTAAAGAAGGGCAATTATGAAGGCATGAAAGCAGAGCTAGCTAAAGTGAACTGGCAAATCAGGTTAAGGGATAGGTCAATAGAGATGCAGAGGCAGACATTTAAGAATATACAGAATAGATACATTTCAACAAGAAAGAAAACTTCCAAGGGTGGGACCCGCCATCTGTGGTTAACTAAAACAGTTAAAGATAGTATCAAACTTAAAGATAAAGCCTATAATTGCACAAAGATGGGAGGTAGGTCAGAATATTGGATAGAATATAAAGAACAGCAAAGAATGACTAAAAGATTGATAAGGAAGGTAAAATTAGAGCATGAGAGAAAACTAGCTAGAAATATAAAGACAGATAGTAAGATTTTCTATAGATATTTTAAAAAGAAATGAGTTAAAGCGAGCACTGGTCCTATAAAATGTGAGTTTGGGAATTAATAATGGATAATAAGAAATGGCAGATGAATTGAACAGGTATTTTGCATCGGTCTTCACTACTGAGTATACAAGTAACATCCCAGTATTAGCTGTAAGTCAGGAAATGGAAGGGAGGGAGGAACTCAAGAAAATTACAATCACCAGGGAAGTGGTACTGAACAAATTGCTGGAGCTGCAGGCTGACAAATCCCTGGGTCCTGATGGACTTCATCCTAGGGTCCTAAAAGAAGTGGCTAGTGAGATAGTTGATGCATTAGTTTTAATTTTCCAAAATTCCCTAGATTCGGGGAAGGTTCCATTAGATTGGAAAACAGTAAATGTAACTCCTTTATTCAAAAAGGGAGGGAGACAGAAAGCAGGAAACTACAGGCCAGTTAGCTTAACATCTGTCTTAGAGAAAATGTTAGAAGCTATTATGAAAGACATTATAGCAGAGCATTTAGAAAAATTCAAGGTAATCAGGCAGAGCCAACATGGTTTTGTGAAAGGGAAATCATGTTTAACCAAATTATTGGAGTTCTTTGAGGGAGTTACATGTGCCGTGGATAAAGGGGAACCGGTGGATGTATTGTACTTATAGATTTCCAGAAGGCATCTGATAAGGTGCCACATCAAAGGTCACTGCAGAAAATACAAGTTCATAGTGTAGGGGGTAACATACTGGCATGGATAAAAAATTGGTCAGCTAACAGGAAACAGAGAGTAGGTCTAAATGGATAATTTTCTGGTTGGCAAGATGTAATGAGTGGTGTGCCATAGGGATCTGTGCTTGGGCCTCAACTTTTTACAATTTATATAAATGGCTTTGAAAGGGACCGAAGATATGGTTGCTAAATTTGCTGATGACACAAAGATAGGTAGGAAAGTAACTTGTGAAGAGGACAGAAGGAGTCTACAACAGGGTATAGATAAGTTAAGTGAGTGGGGAAAGACCTGGCAAATGCAGTATACTGTGAGAAAGTGTGAAATTGTCCACCTAGGCAAGAAGAATAAAAAAGCATATTATCTAAATGGTGAAAGATTGCAGAGCTCTGAGACGCAGAGGGATCTGGGTGTCCTAGTGCATGAATCGCAAAAGGTTAGCATGAGGGTATAGCACATAATTAGGAAAGCTAATAAAATGTTATCATTTATCGTGAGGGGAATTGAATACAAAAGTAGGGAGGTTATGCTTCAGCTATACAGGGCATTGGTGAGACCACATCTGCAGTACTGTGTACATTACTGGTCTCCTTATTTAAGGAAGGCTATAAATGCGTTGGAGGCAGTACAGAGAATGTTTACTAGACTAATACCTGAAATGGGCAGGCTGTTTTCTGAGGAAAAATTGGACAGGCTAGGCTTGTATTCACTAGAGTTTAGAAGAGTAAGAGGCGACCTGACTGAAACATACAAGATCCTGAGGGGTCTTGACAGGGTGGATGTGGAAAGGATGTTTCCCCTTGTGGGAGAATCTAGGATGAGGGGTCACTGTTTAAAAATAAGGGGTTGCCCATTTAAGACAGAGATAAGAATTTTTTTCTTTGAGCGTTGTGAATCTTTGGAACTCTTCCTCAAAAGGCAGTGGAAGCAGTCTTTGAATATTTTTAAGGCAGAGTTAGATAGATTCTTCATAAACAAGGGGGCGGAAGGTTATCGGGGATAGATGGAAATGTGGAGTAATCAGTTCAGCCATGAATGTATTGAATGGCATAGCAGCCTCAAAGGGCCGAGTGGCCTACTCCTGCTCCTAATTCGTATGTCCGTATGTCCAGCGCTGCTCCTGGTCCTGGATCTACTGCAGTCCCAGCAGTGGCGCTGCTAGGACTGCTGAGCTGCTGGCCCTCTGATTGGCCGGCAGCTCTCTGAGGCAGTGTCCCTATCCTTAAATGGAAGAGGACCTCAGCGTCACGCAATTAACTGACTAAGTGCTGTAAAATACAGCCGGGGATCCCCCAAATGGCCGAGGCAGGGAACCCCCATCTTTCTGGCCCAGCAGCGGGACACCCGCTGCCTGCCTAAAATCCAGCCCATGGGGGCAAGGTGATGTACACTCCTCGTAAACAGTTGTTGCACGTCACACAACCTGACACCTTCAATATTGAAAATGTCTATTGTAGCACTATTCAAGGGATCAACAGGTATTGAAGGGACAATGAAAGACACACTCCACATACTAACAAAAATAATTACAGCAGATTTTTTTCTCATTCATATTAATTTATCCTATAAAGCATAGAACACAAATCAATTATATGCAATTTTTCATTCATGGTCTGGTTGCATTCTTAAACTAAACAATTATTAATTAACAAGATGCTAAATGCAAAAACAATCCAGCAAACCATTTTATATTTTCCTGTACAACAGTTTGCCTATTACACAAATATCTGGTTTACTCAACTCAGATTTCATAATTGAGAAAAATTGTATTACCCTTTCACATATACAGTTTTCTTCATTAAAATTGTTTTTGAACAAGCATTCCATGTCCCTTTCAACAATTAAGCCAAATGAGGACAACCACAGCATAACATTATTTGTACTATTTTGATAACAGTGGTTATAATATTTCAGCTCATCAAGAAAAAAAGTATTTAAAAGAATATGTAAGGACGTTACTTACAGAAGCTAACTTATTTTTGGCTAGTGGGTATCTGGCATGCATGCAAAGTCATCATCATGCTTAAGAGTTTCCAAATCAACCTACTGAGAAATCTAGATGCACAACGAGTTTTTCCAATCAGTGTTATTTTAACAACAGTGTTAACACCTTTGAGGGTCTGGACAACTCTAACTTTGGACGATCTGGCAAAGGCTGCAAGGTCCCTCGAGACTAATAAAGCTCCCAGATGCGACGGCTTACCAGCCAAATTGCATACAACTGTTGAACTAGATTGGCCCAGACCTGCTAGAAGTATAGGAGTGCATGCTTCTGGCCAGCAGCCAGAATCCATGGTCAGAATCCATGAGGAAAGGCATCATCACCCTCATCTACAAGCGGAAGGGAGGAAATCAGAATATGGCAGCCCATTTCACTGCTTAACGTGGACAGGAAGATTCAGTCCAAGGATATCAGCAATCGGACCAAATCTGCTCTAGCGCTGGTGATTCACACCGATCAGACCTGCACTGTACCCGGCAGGGCGATCGCTGATAGCCTCATGCTACTCAGGAATACAACTGCCTACGTGCAGGACAGGGGATGGATACCTGCCTCATCTGCTTGGACCAGGAAAAGGCCTTTGACAGAATATCACATCTACATGGACATGCTCTCCAAAAAGGGGTTTGGGGAGTTAATCTGTAATTGGATTCAACTGCTCTGCACAAATATCAGTCGTGCGGTTTCAATCAATGGGCGGGAATCGGAAAGCTTTCCAATCAAATCTGGAGTCAGGCAGGGATGTCCTCTCTCCCCTGTCTTGTTTGATATAGCACACGAACTTTTTGCTGAGTCCATCAGGAAGGATGCAGGCATAAGAGGGGTGACAATCCTAGGCAGCAGAGGCACTCAGCTTAAAGCCTCCCGGTACATGGGGAACGTCGCAGTTTTCTGCTCGGATCCACTGTCAGTTCGCAGACTGATAAATATCTGCAACCAGTTCGAACTGGCCTCGGGAGCCAAGGTAAATTGCAGCAACAGCAAGGCAATGTTCTTGGGGAACTGGGCCAAATGATCCTTTGTCCCCTTCACCGTCAGGTCAACCTGAAAGTGCTGGGGTTCTGGTTCGCAGGGTGTGCACCAAAAACTGGAAAGAGCATATAAGCATGGTGAAACGGAAACTGGGTATATGGGAGTGACACTCCCTCTCCATTTTGGGTAAGAATATGGTGCTCTCAGTATTGCTCTACATGGTGTAGGTCTGGCCCATACCCCGCTCCTGAGCTGTGGTGGTCACTTGAGCCATCTTCCACTTTAACTGGAGATCGAAACTGGACCATGTCCACAGGGACACAATATACAAATTTCTAGATAAAGGGGCGCATGGGGGGGGGGGGGGGGGGGGTAAGAAATGCACCCAACATCGCCCTCATCCTGATGGCCACTTTCGTGTGCGATTGCATAAGCTACGCATAGACCCTGGGTATAGCGGGCAGCCATAAAGACGGGGCTAAAATGTGGCGAGTCGAAGAGACTTAGTAGTTGGCAGGAAAAAAGACAGAGGCGCAAGGGGAGAGCCAGCTGTGCAACAGCCCCGACAAACAAATTTCTCTGCAGCACCTGTGGAAGAGCCCGTCACTCTAGAATTGGCCTTTATAGCCACTCCAGGCGCTGCTTCACAAACCACTGACCACCTCCAGGCGCTTACCCATTGTCTCTCAAGATAAGTAGGCCAAAGAAAGCAAAGAACATAAACACCAAGTGTCACTATGTGCTGAGTTTCTATCGGTCCTCGGTGTTGCGAAGGATGAATCTGGCTACATTTCCACAGAACGCTCCATTCAGTTGGACCATGCCGTACCACCTGTCCCTCATGGAAAAGTTTGTGCAGAAAAACTCCTTTGATCACAAGTGGCAACAGTCACACCTAACATCCGAGGTCCTGTGGGAATAGGAGACGGTGGATCCTGTCAGTCTGCTCAGAGAACCATCTGTCAAGCAGAATACCTGATCGTAGAACTTTCAAACAAGCACCAGGATGTAGCTTGGCTGGTGGGGAGAATGGCCCTCCCCTTCAGATCCTTCCTGCAAGCCCAGAATCTCAGCGCTACCACACGCTACCCTCGAGATGGCTGCAGTGCGGAAGAGACCATCGCCCATATCCCGGAATGAGCCTTTGCAGAGCAGCTCTGGAAAGAGATGCAGAGGTTTTTGTCAAGGTTCATCCCAAGTAGTTCTGTAACGCAGGACTCAGTGCTCTATGGGCTGTTCAAGAACGCACATCGAGATAAACATCAACTGCTGCTAGAGGATCATCAACTCAGTGAAAGACGCTCTTTGGTCTGCCCAAAACTTGCTGATCTTTCAGCTATCGATGACCGAGTGTCCAGGACTATGTGCTGAGGGCCGCACTAAAGTTTAGGTTGGCCGCTGCAAAGGCTCAATGGAGAAACACCACTGTCTAAGGCCGTCCCGCCATAATATACCAAGGGGCTGGAAAGTGAGCAAAACCCCTCGGGCTGTACGCGCCAGAGAATGTTTGACACAGAAAGTAAATATACATTGTAAATATAACATAATAGCAAGTGTAGTGAGGCACCTCATGTACAGCATTGAAAGAAATTGATTAGCATTGCACTTTATGTAATGTCAAATTTGCACTGTTATGTAATGTACTTTTACAAGTTTCATGAATAAAGTATATTTTTGGGAAAAAACACATTCATCTATTTTAAACTGGGGTTCTATTGGTGAGAGGAGCTGGTAGATCAATCATTATCAGTGCCCTAGAGCAGAGAAAATCTGCCTCATTTAGATATCGGATTACTGAATCTGTCAAAGTTGACTTGCTTTGGAGTTTCCAGCTTACCTCCTCCCTCCGCCCCAAAGGTTCTTACCCTCATGCCCAGTTTCTGTTTCACCTTAGCTATGTGCTCCTTCCGGTTTTTGACACATGCTCCAGCTCCTCCAAACCATAACCCCAGCACCTCAGGTAGTTTGACCTGATGGTGAAGGGGACAAAGGCTAAATTGCAACCTTAAACTTAAGTGAAGTAACAAACACACAAAAGTAAAACACAAATTTATTAACTTTAAAAATTAAACAATCAGATCTGCTGATTCCCACTGAATTATACACATTCGGACAAATCAAGTTCAGTTGTGATGTTATCCATGGTGAAATTGCCCTCCAATCAGTATTTACTGTCTAATTCACTTATTGAGCATGGAAAGCCGTAGGCCTGCCAACAATATCCATAGAACCATATTCCAGCCAGATTCAACGCGTTCAGGATAGGTGGATGGAAAACCGGGGGGAAAAAGAACTACAATAGTTTCTTACTATTGCTGAATTCTGGTGTTTCAATGGTACAAGAAAACAAGAACCTCCTCTGGGATCCTTTGCTACAATATTGCCAGGGAAACCACTGAAGTAGCGTACTGGAAAAAATCTATATGTGGTGTACAAGGAGATAAGATGAATAACAAACCCAACTGACCTGTGCAGTATTCCTCCATTTTAGGGAGTTTTGTACTGCAGGAAGGGGACACAAATATACAGTAGCTAAACACTCATCCATACACCACACATTCCCAGAAACTATCTACATCATGGGAGTTGCTACACAAGATAGTTTTGAAAGCTACTTATTTAAAATATTGCTTTCTAAAGACAGAAAATAATGAAAACTTGTCTATTATAAATATAACTGTTTTATGAACAGAAATTAAGCAGTTTTGTCCATTTTCTTTACAACTTCAGCTGGTAGGTATCTTTAGGTAAAATGCCTGGCTGCATTTCCAATGATATTACAACACAAGATATATGGGTTATGCTACTTACAATCACAATGAAATAAAACACAAAATCAATTCAGTTCAAACAGCACAATTTAATCACAGCAACTAAACCACAATGCGAGCCAATGAACTTATTGGTATAGACTGAATTTATTTTAAAAATGCATTTGTGTGTGTGCTTCAAGGACACAGGATATCAGCGTCCAGATGACATTGAAATCTGTGGAGCTTTTCTTCATCATTCAGTTAATACATTGATAACTTATGACATCCTGCAATTATTATGCAATAAGTAAAATGTACAGACTGTATAATTCCAGTTAAACAATCACTGATCATCATTCAATAAACTTGCAGTAATCAAATCCGAAGCATTAATCTTTCAGTGTGGAGGGCATCTGGCATTAAGAAATGAAGGGCGCTGCACGTCAATGATCACCATAACGGATGTTGGTAAAAGACAAAGTTTTCCCTCAACTAGCCCAATGAATTGCACAATAAAAAACAAAATCAAAGAAAACGTACCCTCCTTGGAATTACATCAAGGAAATACCTTATTATGGGACCTAGACAATGGTTACAAATCACTAAAATCATAATGTATCATTCAAGCCCAGGTTACATTAAAACCTCTCAATCATAGAATTATTTTAGATGGAATTACAATGGTTAAAAAAATGCTGATTGGGAATTTATCAGGTTATCACCATCCATGTGTAAGATGAGCAACAAGATTTCCAAAACCAAAATATAATAATGTACCATGAAAACAGTAAATAACCAGTCCACCTGATATAATACCTCTTGGGATTCCAAAGAGGTTCAGTAGTTTTACAAGAGCAAATATTCTAAAATAGCTAGGGTGCTGAAACTTAAATTACAAGACTTTTTTCTGTAGTTTATGAGAACATTTTTTTTGAAAATGAATTTACATGTTGGGATTTTTTCTCATCTCCCACTTGACAAGTCACTAGTTTAAAATCAAAAATTGTTAATACTAACAAATGATTAAATAAAATAGGATTCAATGCAACTATTGATGAAATGAGACTTTCAGCCACTCAAAGACAGTGACTGAAAGTGTAAGGGTCAAAAATAGCCAAGTATTCTGTGAGAATTTTACTAATATCTACTCTTATTAGTAAGTCACTTAACAACTTCATATCCTTATAATTACAATATTCACATTAGCTGCAGCATCCTTTTCGTGCAAATCATGTTTTGCAAATTTCCTACAATTCACAAAACTGCTAGACTGAATATTGCATATTCCCAATGACCTTCTAACAATCAGGATTTCAAACAGATTTTTTTTTAATGCAGTAATACACACTTCAAAATAAAACAAAAAATTAAGCACCTTCGTGATTTGGACTTATTTTTAAATTTAATTTTCGAAAGGTAACAAGACACACTCTGTATTGATACAAAAGTAAAATATAGCCGACGATGGTAATCTGAAATAAAAACAGAAAACGTTGGAAATACTCAGTAGGTCTGGCAGCATCCATGGAGAGAGAAACAGAGTTAACCTTTCAAGATAATGATCTTTCATCAGAACTGCTGATGAAACGTTAACTCTGTTTCTCTCCCCACATACGCTGCCAGAACTGAATATTCCCAGCACTTCCAGTTTTTATTACACATTGTATTGACTTGTTTCTGTGCCACAATTTAGAAGCAAAAAGACACATTGAGTTGAGGGTACTATCTACAACAACAGTTTAATTTACATGGCATCTTTAACTACATGGATGTTCCATGACATTTTAAGTAAGGGACAAAAGATGTGAACCTCAACCAGTAGGAGAGGTTGGACAGATGACTGAACACACAATCCAGTAAAAGCAGTAGGACAGATGACCATGTGCACAATCCAGGAAAAGAGGCAGGGAATGCGACTGAACTCACAAAGAGATGGGTTTTGAGCAGAATTTTCAGGTGGACTGAGAGGCTGCAAGGCTAAGATGGCTAGGGAGAGAGCTGAGAGTGTTGGGCCAAGACAGCTGAAGGCTTTATCCCAATGCAGAGTGAAAAAGCAAGGGGATAGGTGCACAGGAGGCTAGTGTCACCAAGTACAGGCTGACATAGGAACAGGAGCAGGCCATTCAGCCAATTTAGCCTGCTCTGCCATTCAATATCATCATGGCTGATCATCCACTTCAATGCCTTTTTCCCACACTATCCCCATAGCTCTATACAATTGAAGCAAGACTTCACCAATTCTGTACTCAAATCCTCTTGCGATAAAGGCTAACATACCAGTAGCCTTCTTAATTGCTTGCTGCACCTGCATGTTAGCTTTCAGTGAATTATTGACGAGGACACCCAGGTCCCTTTGCACATCTACACTTTCTAATCTCTTACCATTTAAGAAATGCACATCTATTCCTCCTACCAAAATGAGAAACTCACATTTTTCAACATTATATTTTATCTGCTACATTCTTGCCCACTCACTAAGTCTGTCCAAATCCCCTTGAAGTCACTTTGCATCTTCCTCACAACACACATTTCCACCTAGTTTGTGTCATCTGTGAACTTGGAAATTATTACATTTGGTCCCCACAGCCAAATCATTGATCTATATTGTGAACAGCTGGGGCCCCAAGCACTGATCCTTGCGGTACCCCACTAGTCGCAGCTTGCCAATGCGAGAATGACCCATTTATTCCTACTATTTTCTGCCTGTTAACCAATCCTTAATCAATGCCAGTATATTACCTTATATCCTATGTGCTTTAATTTTGCTAACCAACCTCCTGTGGGGGATTTTATTAAAAGCCTTCGGAAAATCCAAAGTATACCATGTCCATCAATTCATCAATTCTGTTAGTAACATCCTCAAAAAACTCCAACAGGTTCGTCAAACATGATTTCTCATTCATAAATCCGTATTGGCTATGCCCAAATCAGATCATTATTATCCAAGTGTCCATTTATCACATCCTTCAGAATATATTCTAGCATTTTCCCCAATACTTATGTAAGGCTAACAGGTCTGTATAGTTCCCCGTTTTCTCTCTTCCTCCCTTCTTAAATAGTGGGGCGATATTTGCGACCTTCCAATCCGCAGGAACCACTCCAGAATCTACAGAATTTTGGAAGATGATCACCAATACATCCACTATCTCCACAGCTACCTCTTTCAACACTCTTGGATGTAGGATAGCAGCTCCTGGGGACTTATCAACCTTCAGCCCCATTAATTTCTCCAATTTCTCTTACTAATACTAATTTCCTCCAATTCCTCATTCTCCCTCATCCCTTGGATCTCTAATTATGGGAGATTTCTTGTATCTTCCTTAGTGAAGACAGATACAAAGTAATCAGTTAGCTTCTCTGCCATTTCTCTATTCCCCATTATTAATTCTCCCGACTCTGCCTGTAATGGACCCACATTTGCCTTAGCCAAACGTTTCCTTTTTACGTACCTATAGAAGTTTATACAGTCCATTTTTATGTTTTTTTGCTAGTTTACATTCATATTCTATTCTCCCTTTCTTCATCAGTTTCTTCGTCCTCCTTTGCTATATTCAAAAATCCTCCCAATACTCAGGTTTACTACTATTTCTGGCAACTTTATAGCCCTTTTCTTTTAATCTTATACAATTCTTAATTTTTGTGTTAGCCACGGGTGACTGCCTTTACTTTTTGGGGTTTTGTGCCTTGAAGGAATGTACAGTTGCTGTAAAACTATCCATGTAACGCTGCAGCAAGTTGAAGAGGTATGCTGAATGAGGCCATGGAGGGATTTGTAAACAAGGATGAGGGTTTTTGAATCCAGTGGGACAGAAAGCAACGGAAAGTAATGAAATCAGGCGTGATGTGAGACAAGCATTTAGCATGGGACAGGTTGCAGGTAGCACCGTTTTGGAGTACCTGAACCTGATGTTTATTTAGGATAACACTTGAAAAACCAGTAGAAAGAGCAATGAGAAAGCTATCTTATTTTAAACTGGGGAGGGTTCAAGTTTATGACACAGCCTATCTGAGCATCAACACTATTCTGTGAAGCCAACATGCTTTGATGCACAGTGCCGGAAGGACACTGGGTATGTAGCATAGATTTAATGCTTGTTTAATCAACTCATTCTATTTTGCTCTCCAAAGCTTTGCTGAGAGGTGGGGCTGGGGTGGGTGGGGGTGCATGGTGTGGAGCAAGGCACAGAGAAAACAAAAGAGTCTGCCTATATAAACTGGCGGTCCTACTTATTAGGGTCACTATCCTTGCGTGGCTACTGTTGCCCCACTATCTATCCCGATCCTTGGTCGCATGTATGTTCAGAGAGCAAATTCAGCAAACATCTGTGGATGATTTATTGTGTCTTGTTGCTAACAACTCACATCATCCTTTCACACCTTATATCTCCCTCATCAGCACATGGTGCTCTCACTTTGCCCTGAGCTTTAGACTTTTAACTTTCCCCTTCTGTTGCAAAACGGTGAACCAACAATGGCGTAATTTTCTAAGTGCTTGCAACAAAACTCCTGTGTCTTATTGGAAGCTGACTCAGTGCCCATTTTCCAACTTACAAATCACTTTACTTCAATGAAAACTACAGACCACAGCACAGGGGACGACCATTCTGCCTCAATCCATTCTGGATCTCTGCAAGAGCAATTTAACTAGTTCCACTCCCTCGCCATTCCCACGTAGCCCTGCAAATTTTCTCTTCAGGTCCCTTCTGAAAGGCATGATTAAATTTGCCTCCACCGCCCTCTCAAGCAGTGCATTCCAGATCCTAACCACTCAAAAAATTTTCCTCATGTCGCCTTAGGTTTAAGGTGATTAGCAAAAGGATCAATGTCCAGTTCACAACCGTTCTGCCAATTGAAACAATTTCTCCCTGTCTACTTTGTCTAGACCCCTCAAATTTTGAGCATCTCTTTTTTTTTTATTATTCTTTCATGGGATGTGAGCTTCGTTGGCAAGGCCACAGCATTTGTTGCCCATCCGTAACTGCCCTTGAGAAGATGGTGCTGAACCACTGCACTCCAAATCGCTTTCAAATCTCCCCTCAATCTTCTCGAAGGAGAACAATCCCAGCTTCTCCAATCTATCCACATAACTGAAGTCCTTCATCCCTGGAATCAGTCTTCTAAATCTTTTCTGCACCCTCTCTAAAGCCCTCACTTTCTTCCTAAAGTGTGGTGCCCAGAATTGGACACAGTACTCCAGTTGAGACCAAACCAGTGTTTTATAAAAGGTTCATCATAAATTCTTTGCTTTTGTACTCTATGCCTCTATTTATAAAGCCCAGGATCCCATTTGCCTTATTAACCATTTTCTCAACCTGCTCTGCCACCTTCAATTATTTGTACACATATAACGCCAGATCTCTCTTTAGAATTGCAAGCTCTTTGTTCTTCCTACCAAAATGCATCGCTTCACAGTTCTCTGCTTTAAATTTCATCTGCCACATATTTGCCCATTCCATCAGCCTATCTCTGTCCTCTTGAAGTCTATCACTATCCACCTCACAGTTCACAATACTTACAAATTTTGCGTCACCTGGTAATTTTGAATTTGTACCCTGTACACCCAAGTCTAAGTCATTAGATATATAGAAAAGCAGTGGTCCTAGTAATGATTACTATCTTCTTTGGCCGCCTTATCTCGAGAGACAATGGGTAAGCGCCTGGAGGTGGTCAGTGGAGTGTGGAGCAGCGCCTGGAGTGGCTATAAAGGCCAATTCTACAGTGACAGGCTCTTCCACAGGTGCTGCAGAAAAATTTGTTTGTCGGGGCTGTTACACAGTTGGCTCTCCCCTTGCGCCTCTGTCTTTTTTCCTGCCAACTGCTAAGTCTCTTCGACTCGCAACACTTTAGCCCCGCCTTTATGGCTGCCCACCAGCTCTGGCGAATGCTGGCAACTGACTCCCACGACTTGTGATCAATGTCACAGGACTTCATGTCGCGTTTGCAGATGTCTTTAAAGCGGAGACATGGACGGCCGGTGGGTCTGATACCAGTGGCGAGCTCGCTGTACAATGTGTCTTTGGGGATCCTGCCATCTTCTATGCGGCTCACATGGCCAAGCCATCTCAAGCGCCGCTGACTCAGTAGTGTGTATAAGCTGGGGATGTTGGCCGCCTCGAGGACTTCTGTGTTGGAGATACGGTCCTGCCACCTGATGCCAAGTATTCTCCGGAGGCAGGGAAGATGGGATGAATTGAGACGTCGCTCTTGGCTGACATACGTTGTCCAGGCCTCGCTGCCATAGAGCAAGATACTGAGGACACAGGCTTGATACACTCGGACTTTTGTGTTCAGTGTGATTACTAAAGGCAGTATTTATGCTGACATGCATCAGTGAACAGCTTGTTTTCAGCCTTAATACTTGCGAGAGAGTAATCTACCCTATTTACTGATTTCGCTATCCTCATCATTTTAACATACGAGGTACCAATCACAAAAACCTCAAACAGATATTGGGAAACATCTATACAAGATATTGGGGATCATTTATAGTGAAACTTATCCAAGTAATCAGAGGAATTTAATAAAATCAAGGACCAAAACAAGTTGCCAGCTTTTGACAGCAAGGTCACATGCAATATAATACACTTGGGCTTTGGGCCTAAAAATAAACAAATATTGTTTACAGCTGAGTGGATGAATCTCAAATCTTCGGAAAACAGGGGCCAGAATTTTATGCCAATCTCCACCACACCCCCACTCCACGCCAGGAGGAGGCTGGGAGGCGGGGAGGGGGGGGGAATAAAATCAGGTGGGAGGCGGGGAGGTGCCATGCCCGTCGTCTATCCACCTTGGCTGGCATTTTACCAGCAGGCAGGCAGGTGGTGGGCAGCCCACCCACTCTGACGCCAACTGAGGCCTCCTAATTAATGGCCACTTAAGGGTCTCTTCCTGCCACCACTGATAGTATAACAGAGCGGCCAATGGGTACCGCCACCTGCAGTGGCCGCCTAGTAAAAACCTGGTGGCCTCCCAGAGGGGTGAGGATGGGTTGGGGGGGCATGAAGGGAAATTCCAACCACCCCCCCTAGCCAAACAGCACGGACCACCTCTGCTGGAAGACCTCCCACCACCCCCCCCTCCCCCCCCCCCCCCCACATTGAACCACTTCCCCTTGCCAGGGCCTGGCTGATTGGCCCCAGCGAGCCCCAACCCCACTTACCTTCACTCCGGGTAGCTGCTGCTCCTGGCGGTGCTGCAGTGATTGGCCGGCAGCTCTTGGAGGCAGGACGTCTTGCCTCAGAGGGGCAGAAGCCTCAAAATCGCGCTGTGGCTTCCAGGGCCTGCAGAAGGGTTTTGCTCCAATCTTCCAGATGGTAGGTGGTGCCATCGCCACCATGTTAAATCTCGGCCAGGGTTTATTTGCCTCATCAGAAACTTGGTTTTACACCAGTCCTGTTTGAGTCAAATGTGCAAATTTAAAAAAAATCTTAACTCACTTCTTTCTCATCAATACTTCTCCCCTCCTCGTGGTATTGAGTTGTTGGGGTACACTCCATAGATGCCAGTTCCAAATGAGATCAGCTAATTCAGTAAAGACTAGGGGTCAAAGACTGGACCCTCCACATCACTATGGCTCAGCTACCCTTTGGATAAACTTGTTAATTCTTAAAAGGAGAAAATGTTGGTATTTTCATAATTTCTGTACCTTTTTTGTAAAAAAAAAACTAGCGTCCACAAACTGCAATGCAGCTCTATATCTACACTTAATACCAATGAAATTAATAAATAATCCCCAATCATCCCATTCAGTATAACAATTTTTATTCTTAACTTTCCCCAGGATAGTTACTTTTTTTTTTAAGTCAATGAGATGATTTAAGATGGATTGAAGATCAGTCATAGAACAGTAACATCTCAATCACACAACTCCTCCCATTTACGATAAGAAAAGCAAAAATACATAAAAATGTTGCATAATTTAATAGAATTGTTCCCATTGTAAAGCTGTAGAATCTGAGAGCATCGGCAAAAAAAAAACATATTCTCTACTCAGTCTCTGACAATGTTAAGATGCATTATGCCACAACAAAGACGGTTTATTCCATGAAACATTATAAACATCGAAAAGGCAGCAGAGAAGGATATAAAAGAAAGCTTCAGACCATCATTCTACAACAATTCACTGGTTCATTTAGATGGGGCGAGGTTGCGGAGTGCTGTGCTACAGGACAAGGAAATCATATCATTCATCAGTAACTAATAAGCAAGACCCTAGTCTACCCAACTCTATAAAGGTAACCCCGCAGACACCTTCCTTCCAGTGTGAAAAGCTCAACATTCTGTAGTCTTTCCTTACAACTGTAACCAACATTCGGTTCTTAATAAATACTTTATGTCTGATTTCACAAAAGAGAGGGACAATATAGACATTGCAATCAGGAAGGAGGAGTGTGAAATATTAAATTAAATTAACACAGTGAGAGAGGGGTTTAACATCTTTGAAAGTGGATAATCCCCAGGCCTGGATGAAACGCATCCTAGGCTCTTAAGGAGCGCAAGGGAAGAAATAGCAGAGGCTCTATCATTTTCCAATCCTCTCTGGCCACAGGTGTGGTGCCAGAGGACTGGGAGACAGCTAACATTGTACCATTTTTTTTAAAAGTGACAAGGAGATAGACCGAGCAATTACAGGCCAGTCAGCCTAACCTCGATGGTGGGAAAAATATTGGGAAAAATTCTGAAGAACACGATGAATCTTCATTTAGAAGTCATGGATTAATCAAAGACAGTCAACACGGATTTGTTAAGGGAAGGTCGTATCTGACTAATATCATTGATGTTTCTGAGGATGTAACAAGGAGGATTGATGAAGGTCGTGCATTTGACATACTCTATATGGATTTTAGCAAGGCTTTTGATAATGTCCCACATGCCGAATGGTCACTAAAGTAAAAGCCCATGGGATCTTGGGAAAGTGGCAAGTTGGATCCAAAATTGGCTCAGAGGCAGGAAGCATAGCTTAATAGTCAATGGATATTTTTGTGACTGGAAGGCAGTGAGGCTCCCCAGGGCTCAGTACTCAGTCCCTTGCTTTTTGTAGTATATATCAATGATTTGGACTTGAATGTAGGGGGTATGATTAAGAAGTTTGCAGATGATACAAAAATTGGCCATCTGATTGATGATAAAGAAGAAAGCTGCAGACTGCAGGAAGATATCAATGGACTAGTCAGGGGGGCAGAATAGTGGCAAATGAAGTTCAATCAGAGAAATAATGAGGTAATGCATTTGGGGAAGGTGAACAAGGCAAGGGCATACACAATAAATTGTAGGATACTGAGAAGTGTAGAGGAGCAGAGGGACCTTGGAGTGCCTGTCCACAGATCCCTGAAAGTGGCTGGACAGGTAGATAAGGTGGTCAGAAAAGCTTACAGAATACCTGCTTTTATTAGCTGAGGCATAGAATCCAAGAGCTGGAAGGTCATACTTGAACTGTATAACATACTAGTTAGGCCACAGCTGGAGTACTATGTGTAGTTCTGGTCACTGCACTATAGGAAAGATGAGACTGCACTGGAGAGGATACAGAGGAGATTTATGAGGCTGTTGCCTGGACTGGAGAATTTTAGGTATGCAGATAGGCTACTGTTGTTTTCTTTTGAATAGAGGAGGCTGAGGGGAGATCTAATTGAAGTGTATAAAATTATGAGGGGTCTAAATAGAGTAGATAGGAAAGCCCTATTCCCCTGAGTTGAGGGGTCAAAACCAAGGGGCATAGTTTTAGGGCAAGAGGTTTACAGGAGATTTGAGGGGAATTTTTTTCACCCAGAAGGCAGTGGGGATCTGGAACTCACTGCCTGAAAAGGTGGTAGAGGCAGAAACCCTGATAACATTTAAGAAGTACTTGGATATGCACCTGAAGTGCCATAACTTACAAGGTTACAGAACATAAGCTGGAAAGTGGCTACTTGTCAGCCATCATAGACACAATGGGCCTAATAGCCTCCCTTCATGCTGCAAATTTCTATTGCAATGATTCTACCTGTTTTCACTATATCCTGTACTTGCAAGCTGAAACTTGCATCATGCTAGCAGATCTGATAAACATTACTGTCCAATTGTGTTGTACAAGTAACTTCTATTTTTATAACGCCTTTTCAAGTCCTCTTGACATTCCAAAGTGCTTTACAGCCAATGAAGTACTTTGGAAATGTTTTTTCGGCGATTACAGCAACCAATTTGCACACAGCAAAGTCCAACAGACAGCAAGAAAAATAATAACCAGGTAATTTGTTTTGGTGGTTTTATTTGAGGAATAAATATTGGTCTGACAACAAAAGAACGCCCCTAGTCATTTTCTAGTTGTGTTGGGAGATCTTTTACGTCCACCTAAGAAAGCAAACAGGCCCTCTGTTTAACATCTCATTTGAAAGAAGGCACCCCTGTACTGCACTGAAGTGTCAGCCTAAAATATGTGCTCAAATCTTGGAATGGGGCTTGAACCCACAACCTTTGACTCTGAGGCAAAAGTGTTGCCACTAAGTCAAGGCTGACACCTTAAGGTGCTATAATGCCCAGAAACAGCCCCCATAACAAAGCCTACTTTACAAACTCCACAGAATGGATTTTATAATTACTAAATGGTTCTAGGTTTAGGGTTTATATTTAAAGCTGACAGTCATAAACCACTTGAGCTTCTCTCTCCAGTTTAATTCCAGTCCTAAACAAGGAAAGGGAATACCTGCAGTTGGAACAGTCACCTAAACCTCAAGATTTAATCACCATGAGGTCACACTCATTCTTCGTATAACAGAGGTCCCCGATGATTGGGATGATAAGGGCCAGATCCTGCCATTACAACTCTAAAACTAACAACTTCTGATGCCTGCACATGCACCGTTAAACACAGAAGTCCAGAAGTTGCAGTCAGTGATACTCTGCTCCTCCACACTGAAGTCCCCACAGTTGGAAATCATTAGAGATCACTTGAATTGATGTGAACTTCCATTTCATATGCTCCATCCCGCTGTAAAACGTCCTGAAAAAGTTATCCTTTGGTTGAATGAGATGTCACTGGATTTGTAATGGCATACTGGGTCATAATTGCTGAACAACCTATTTGGCCCTGAAAAGTTCATTTTATATTTGTGGAATGTCAAATTTTTCCATTAAGTGATAAAAATTCTATGTTATTAATAAAAATTACTCATTTTTAAAGTTTATGATATTTCATCTTCTACCTTAATACCAAGTATATGTCCCAGTCTTTACTTTGCTCTCTGTAAAATGATTAAAAAGAGGATAATCAGTGCATTTTAATTCCTAGTTTACTCTCTGAGAATTCTTCAATGTGATTGGTTACATAGCCTGCTTGATGGAGGCCAGAAATCCCCAATAGTTAGCGCCAGAATGAAATGGAGGTGAAATCCATGCCACAGAAAATCAGTAGATCTTTGTGGCGGCTTTCTGCAAGGTCAGCGGTGAGGGCAGTCAATTTGCCGCTGAACGCAAAATCCAGACCATTTTATTTCCCAAACAATTTACGCATTTTAACTGACTGCATGCCCTTCACTCCACCATTGTTGGCAGAAGCTTCAAGCATTTGGTCCCACGCTCTGGTACTTCCTTCCTAAATACTTTCAGCTCTGTACTTTTCTGTTCTGCTTTAAAAGCCTTCTCAAAATCCAACTTTCCAATTAGGTTTTCATCCACCTTTCTAATTTCTCAGTGTCTATTTCTCTATTTTACCTATCACTTTTGAAGTGCCGGTCAATGATTTATACATTAAAAGCTTTATATAAGCTAAAGTAGTTGTTTCTAATTCTCCCCACACAGCACCCCACCCTACCCTGCCCTTCAACATAAATGAACTTATTCTCTCTGACCTTTCTATATTTTCTTGCTGCCCTACAATTTTCTACCTTCTTCTGCTAAAAGAGGACTTTTGGTGGATTAACTTACCCACCAGGACATTATTCATTTATAAGCCTGGATAGTGAGTTATCAGTAGACTATGTGACTAAAGAAGGCATCACAAATAAACCCAACATTGTCCTTGCCTAACATTCACTCGTTCTTAGCTCCACTGGGGCTTGATATTTAACTTTTCGTTGAATCTTACTATCATTATCAGATAGTGTTAGTGTTAAGAGTTACTAGCTACTTGAAACTAGAAGGACTATAATGTACTTGCCACTTGTCAACCTGAACTTTAACCAAAGAAAACTAAACCTTTTAAGAACTGAAAAGGGCATTTTGATATGAGAGAAAAACTATTCAGTATTTAGGAAAGAGCTGAAATAAGCAATGAAGAATTGGAAATGGCACAGAATAGAGAAAGAAAGAGTGCAGGCTGGAGGTAAAGGGAGAAATACACTTATGTTACTTGAAAGTTGACAAGTTACCTTTTTGGCTCGCAAAAGGTGAGAGGTAAGTCAGTTACTTAACCGAAGGACACAACAAAATGAATGGGCCTCTGGCAAAATTAGAGAACAGTAAAAATGTGCTTTCCTACAGAACAGCAAAAGCAGTTTAATCGGCCCCTTTAAAAAGCCAAGATAAATACCAGTTTACGAAAGGGATTAACAATATGGGAGGGAAGACATAGATGATCAAATACTTTATGCAGTACAATACTGTAGATACTGTATTGCATGAATATTCTCAATGTTCAGATGATACAATCAAGAGTTCAGTAAGCATGGATGGTAAGCATGGGTAGTAAGCTAAGATTAATATTCCAGAGTCTTAGTTGATTACTGCGCAGAAGAAAATTCTCAGAAGAACTCATACCAGAACCATATAAATACTAACTACACCCAAAGTCAACAGATATCAACAAGTTACAATGATATTTTTGAGCAATCTGCAGGGATAGTCTCCACACATAATAGTTTGTTTTTTCATTAACAATAAACCACTGACAATAAGGAAAAGCAGAGAGAATAATTAAAAAGAAACACTAGGTTTACCAAACAAGCACAGGTTTTGTTTCATGCGGTGCATGATAAATAAGCAAGTTTGACTTTGCCAAATTGGAGGCAGTTTGAGAAGAGTTTAGATACTTTTGGGGAAAGGGAAAGAGCTGAGACATCAGGGAAACAGAGGCACTGTCAATACTGTGTACTGTCTCTCTTAGCAACTGGTATGAATATTTAGTCAAACCTTGGAGTAAAATGTCTATCCATGGTTCCAACTGAAGAGGATTTGTTTTTATAAAGAGAACAGAGATAAATACAGGTTGCAACAAACTGTCCGTATTTATTAGCTTCAGCCATGGAAAAACTGTGGCACTCAGATTGGCCAGTGGGGAAAAATGAGCCAGTGCTTTCCATTTCCAGTCACCATCCAGTGACTCATTGCTGGTAAGTAAACATATGTGGATGTCAGGGCAAAAACAGATCAGGTCTGGTCAGCTGTAATTCACTCCATTGTGAATAGCCTGACAACATTCACATTCTAGGCCAGGGGTCAGCAATGTTTGGCTCTTTACATCTCATTTGCAGCTCCCAACCTTTTCCAATTGGATAGCATTAACATGAAAAAAAAAGTTTTAAAAAATTAAGTCAAGAAAAGTAAGAGCCATGATTTTATTCTGGGGATGAAAGGCAAATCAATATGCTACACTTTGAAGTTTCAATGACTATTTTAACAAAAAAAATCATCGTTCTCTAAATAAACCTGTTCCTGTGGTATAGCTACACCATGGTTCTAGACAGTGCCTTCGATTCAAGGAACAGGTTTTATGGTTGCGACCATTATTGTTTCTAATATAGCTGAAATGGTAAATTATTCTGAATGTGCTATTAGAAGCTATTTTTATTATCACGAGAATCACTAGCCAAAAAAATTGTTTTAATTCTATGCATCTTAAGTTAAAGCTGGTTTAAAGATGACTTTACTAACAAAATTATATGAAAAAAGTCCAAAAAAATGCGATAATTCAGAGTTAGGTCTATTTTAATTTTTTTCTATTGATACATAAATTCAACACATGTATTTTATTATACATTTAAATTAATGTATTCTACCAGAGGCATGTGGCAATTTGCCAAGTATTTGGTTTGGAAATACCAAACTTTTGTCTTGCAGCTCCCAATAGTTTTAATTTCAGGCAGTTCTTTTAAAATGAGGCTCTTCAGGTAAGAAAAGTTGCAGAGCTCTGTTCATCACGAATGGCTAATTAAGCTTACCTCTCTTCTCTTCTTCCCCCATTAAAAGTTCAGCAGGAAGTGCTGAAGTTGTTCTTCTAATTATACAAATAAAGATGATCATATTTAGAAAATTGACCATGACTGAACGATTTGGGACATCAGCTGTTTTAAAGGAAAACAAGTTCTCTTCCCCACTCAAATAAAAGGAATTATTGGCACATCTTAAAATTCTGAGATCACTGCTGAAATCACATCATACTCTAATTATGGAGCTGTTTTATAACTCATTGCTGAACATTCAAATATAGCAAGTAAAGTGACCTCCTTAAGGGCCACACTGGTTAATATTACGAGTGACTTTAGTTTATAGAAGTCCAATTACACAGCAAGTGATTGATGCACTAAAAAAAATGAATAAAGCTGATAAAATCATATTATTTAGGATTACAATTTTTTAATGTTTTAGCAATTTAAGTAACTTCTTTCCAGAGAAGAATATTACATCTGTAGCACTGTGTTAAAAATACAATCCTCACCATGCCTGTTGCATTACTGTAACTAAAGGTCATTTCTTAGCAAACCTGGACAAGTTACATCCTGCGCTACTTGGAATGAGTGGTATCTTTGGTATGGACTTCGGTCTACCTACAGACATCAAACAATTCCTTTAGGGAGAACATAAATTATGTGGCCAAGAAATGGATTGCAAATTTGTTTACAAACAAGTTTACATTCCACTTCTTGATCAGATAATTTACCTTCCTCCCCAAGGTGAAGAACCGAAACACAAGAGTCCCTAACTATACTCCACAAATATTCTCAATAAAAAAGTACCAAGGCGAAACAAAGATTTAGTGAAAGACGTTATTCAGATATTTCTCAGGCATGACAATGAACTTCAGTACAGGTTTACCACAACAAAGAATATTTCACCTACTGATATGAATGTAACTAAGTTATATTTGAAATTGGCAATGAATGTAAGAGTATAAACCTATAACAACCAGGAACTGCAAACCCAGTGCCCCACACTTTTACCAAACATATATTAGCTGAAAAACCACAAATTCACTTTAGCAGCAATGTGCAATACATTAGCCATGAGCATTCTGTAGCTAATTGGGAGTTCAGACATGGCTAAGAACATTTTAAATTAGTAAATAAAAAAATAGATACTGTCACTGGGCATGTAATCTTCATAAAGGTACAGCATATGCATGCATACTTCAACTTTTCTGTGCATTTGTTGGCAAGATGAAAGGCAGAGCATGAGAGAGTTTTTTCATAATTATCTGTGCTTTACATTCTTGATTAGTGTACACTGATTATCTACTGGAATGGTGTGAAATATGGGGTGAAAAGGCCAGACATCAACATCATTGAAACGCCAGCAACAGTGTAGGGTGAGGAGAGCAACCTGCATAATCAGCTCGACCAACTGGAATAACCAACTGCTCCAAGCAAGAAGAAGCAAGCAAGCCCAACTAAAGCGATCAGTTTAGTTTAGTTTAGAGATACAGCACTGAAACAGGCCCTTCGGCCCACCGAGTCTGTGCCGACCATCAACCACCCATTTATACTAATCCTACACTAATCCCATATTCCTACCACATCCCTACCTGTCCCTATATTTCCCTACCACCTACCTATACTAGGGGCAATTTATAATGGCCAATTAACCTATCAACCTGCAAGTCTTTGGCATGTGGGAGGAAACCAGAGCACCCAGAGAAAACCCACGCAGACACAGGGAGAACTTGCAAACTCCACACAGGCAGCACCCAGAATTGAACCCGGGTCGCTGGAGCTGTGATGCTGCGGTGCTAACCACTGCGCCACTGTGCCGGGCATGTCATGGCAAAGGGCATGTCATGGCAAAGGGTGAGCAGCATCCAACTGCGTTCTGGATGCAGAGCAGAGGCAGTCTGGCATAGCGCATTGTTCAAATGAACATTCTCAGCAATCATTCAGAAGAAGTCATAGTTCCCCTTGCAACTGCTGGACAAACATCTAAAATCTTCATTAAGATACCCTTTGCCTGATAAATTCATGGCAAAATTACAAACTTTAGGGGAAGAGAAAGGCTGAAAAATTTCACAGTGAATGATGGTAGATGTTTAGGAAGTAAATATGCACATGTAGTATATTTACCTGTATGGTGTGCAAGCTTTTTTGTATTCTTTCATGGGATGTGGGCATCACTGGCAAGGCCAGCATTTGTTGCCCATCCCTAATTGCTCTTGACAACTGAGTGGCTTGCGAGGCCATTTCAGAGGGCAATTAAGAGTCAACCAAATTGCTGTGGGTCTGGAGCAGGCCAGATCAGGTAAGGACAGCAGATTTCCTTCCCTAAAGGACATTAGTGAACCAGATGGGTTTCAATCAATGATAGTTTCATGGCACCATTACTGAGATTAGCTTTGAATTCCAGATTTTTCTTAATCAATTGAATTTAAATTCCACCAGCTGCCGTGGTGGGATCTGAATCTGTGTCCCAGGGTATCAGCCTGGGCCTTTGGATTACTAGTTCACTGACATTACCAATATGTCACTGTCTTCCACCTACGAAACAGAATGTATGCGGGTAAAATCATGTCCTCTTAGTTAATGGTATGCCTATTGCTGGGCAGTAATTTCTGTTGGATAACACTGCTTCAGTGTTTTGATACCCTGGTCTCTCTCTCCATCACTCATCTTAATGCCTGGACCATCTCTGTGGTGCCAGAATGCCTGTCCAACATTGAGTCTTAGATGAGTCACAATTTCCTTCAGCTTATCAACCACAGATCAAATTCTATCCCTTTCTCAAACTACTCTTTTATGCTGAATCAGACTATTCAGTCTTGGCATCCTGTTAATCCTGAATTGAGTTCTCAAACCCAGATCCTATCAGTCACCAAGATCAGTTGCTTGCAACTCAGCTACACTGCCTGTCTGCACCCTACTTCAACCCCTCAGCTGCTGAAACCTTTAGGTATGCCTCTGTGATCTTCAGACTTGGCTAATCCAATGCACTCTTTAATAAAAGCAAAATACTGCAAATGCTGAAAATCTGAAATAAAAACAGTAAGTGCTGGAAATACTCAGCAGGTCAGGCAGCATCTGTAGAGACAGAAGCAGAGTTAATGTTTCAGGTCTGTGACCTTTCATCAGAAATCTTTGTTGGTCTCCTACGCTCCACTGTCCATAAACTCCATTTTGTGCAAAACACTCTTCACCTTGATATAAACTTCTCTAACTAGTACCCACCGCTTTCTACAGTTCAGCCAATTTTGTATCCATTTCTATGGTTTACCATGAATCCCCACTCCTTAGAGCTTAAATTAACAGCCTTTCATGCAGAACTTCAACAGATGTTTTGTGGAAGTCTAGCTACATTACATTGTAGGACTTTCACTTCCTCCAAAAAGTCAGAGGTTGTTTAAGCAGGATGTTCCTCTTCAGAATTAACGTTGGCTACTGTTTACTAGGTTCATCACAGAGAAATCTCAAATTTATCTTAAAGAATCAATCCCATTATTGTTCTGATGAAAGATCACTGACCTGAAACATTAACTCGGTTTCTCCACAGCTGCTGCCAGACCTGCTGAGTATTTCCAGCATCTGCAGTATTTTGCTTTTATTATATTAATCCCATTATTGTACCTGGTAAGGCTAATGGATCTGGAATTGGTGCATTTGCTTTGTCACCTTTTCTCAAAATGGGCACCTGTTTTCTCAATATCCTGCTTCCCCAGTGTTCATAATGACTGGCAATACCTCAGAATTCTCCCCAGTCTCTCTCAGTACACTGCAATATATAACATCTAGCCCTTAGATGAGATTTGTGTAGTAGTAGAAGGATTCACAGGCTTAGTAACAGCCTGACAGAGGCCACAATATGAATCAAAAACAAGAAATGCTGGATTCACTCAGCAGGTCTGGCAGCATCTGTGGAAAGAGAAGCAGAGTTAACGTTTCGGGTCAGTGACCCTTCTTCGGAACTGACAAATATTAGAAAAGTCACAGATTATAAACAAGTGAGGTGGGGGTTGGGCAAGAGATAACAAAGGAGAAGATGCAGATTGGACCAGGCCACATAGCTGACCAAAAGGTCACGGAGCAAAGGCAAACAATATGTTAATGGTGTGTTGAAAGACAAAGCATTAGTACAGATTAGGTGTGAATATACTGAATATTGAACATCAGCAAGTGCAAACCTGAAGAAAAACAACCTGAAAAAAACAGTGGGTAAGCAAACTGAACAAACTAAGATGAAATGAAATAAATGCAAAAAAAGATTGTAAAAAATGTAAAAAGGAATGCAAAAAAAAAAAAGAAAAAATAACTAAAACTGACTAAAAATGAAAGTAAAGTGGGGGGCTGTCATGCTCTGAAATTATTGAACTCAATGTTCAGTCCGGCAGGCTGTAGTGTGCCTAATCGGTAGATGAGATGCTGTTCCTCGAGCTTGCGTTGATGTTCACTGGAACACTGCAGCAATCCCAGGACAGAGATGTGAGCATGAGAGCAGGGGGGAGTGTTGAAATGGCAAGCAACCGGAAGCTCAGGGTCCTGCTTGCGGACTGAGCGGAGATGTTCCGCAAAGCGGTCACCCAGTCTGCGCTTGGTCTCCCCAATGTAGAGGAGACCACACTGTGAGCAGCGAATACAGTATACTACATTGAAAGAAGTACAAGTAAATCGCTGCTTCACCTGAAAGGAGTGTTTGGGGCCTGGGATAGTGAGGAGAGAGGAGGTAAATGGGCAGGTATTACACCTCCTGCGATTGCAAGTGAAGGTGCCCTGGGACGGGGACGAGGTGGTGGGGGTAATGGAGGAGTGGACCAGGGTGTCGCGGAGGGAACGATCCCTTCGGAATGCTGACAGGGGAAGGGAGGGGAAGATGCGACTGGTAGTGGCATCACGCTGGAGGTGGCGAAAATGGCGGAGGATGATCCTTTGGATATGGAGGCTGGTGGGATGAAAAGTGAACAATATGAATGCTCCTTCTATGACTATGCCTCAATGGCTTATGCACTGGGACTGGGTGTTTAAAAGAATGACGTGGGAATGGGGTTACATTGTCTGTAACTCAGGGATGTGCGACTGTGGTGATGAGCCACAAAAGTATCAATTGCTCCACTGCCAACACCTATCTCAGTCCTGCAATGCTACTGGCCCTGCCAAATGCATTGACATTGTCACGGCATATGGCAGGGAAGAGCATGTAGATATGATACAATGTCCATTAGAAGTTGTTTGTTTTGAGTTCTTTTTACCCATTTTAGGACTTCAATCTCATTTATATCAAAGTTGTTAATTTTACTGGGGTTATCACCACATAAAGGCATGTTCGTCTTCTCTTCCCAAGTGAATGCATGGAGAAGGTAATCATTTAAAATACTAACTTTTATACTTATCTATGGTTTTAGCTTCATTTACATTCTTGCTCTTGCCTCTTTGACTGTCTCCAACAGCCCCACCCAGTTCCTCTTTGTCCCTCTGATCACCCTATCAATATTTCTGAATGCTCCTCTCTTCACCAGAATGAACAGCTTCACCTTTCTGCCTCCAGAATTCTTTCTTTCTACTTTTTTCCACTTCTGATTAATGTTAGCCCATTTAGGGTGATGTAACGAAGACTGGTAAGTATGTATTTATCCTACATTGTTTCTAGTTCTGATCACTACACTTTAAGAAGCTTGTGAGGGTCCTTGAGAGGGTGCAGAGGAAATTTACTAGAATGATTCAGGGATGGGGGATTTTAGTTACATGGTTAGGTTGGAAAAACAGGAGTTCTCCTTAGAACAAAGGAGATTGAGGGGAGATTTAATAGAAATGTACAAGATTATGACAGGCTTAGATAAATTAGACAAGGAAAAACTGTCCCCATTAACTAACGGTACAAGGTCTAGGGGACACAGATTAAAGGATTTGGGTAAGAGATGCAGGGGGAATATGAGGAAGGAACTTGTTTTTAAATGCAGTGGGTAGTGGAAGCACTCAATGACTTGAAAAGGAAATTGGATGGCAACTTGAAGGAAATAGACTTGCAGGGCTACGGGGATTGAGTGGGGGAGTGGGACTGACTGGACAGTTCCATGGAGAGTCAGCATGGACTCGAGGGCCAAATGGCCTCCTTCTGTGCCATAAATGACTCTATGCTCCACATTATGCATTTATAATGTGTTCCAGTTGTCCCTTCTAAACAAACACACCCCCTCCACCACTATCTCCGATGAACTGGCCCAGCTGTTCCCAAACTTCTATGAAGCTGGTACTTTTAAAATGATCTGCGCCTGGTTCTCATTATTTCTGAATTACAGATCATGTTGAACTAGATAATTTGGTGGTTGCTATCCTTAAAGGATGCAATGATTCCTATTTCCTACAAGTTGCCTAGCTCACTTACAATCAATCGCCAGGTTGAGACAAGTATTGCTTCATGGGACCCCCTAACATACTGGGCCATGATGTAGTTATGGGTTACATAAAAATGTTGAAAACAATGGCTTATAATCACCAAACCAGCACAAAAGATTGTGGAATTTTGAACACAAGTTACGTCAAGTGTAAATGGTGTTTCTGCGATCTTTAACCTCGGTTTATAAAACCATTGCTCTGGAAGCTAGCCCTACCCACAAAACTGGCCATGTCCCCAGATTGAAATCATGAGTACAGCGAATTTCAGCCAATACCACCATTTGGGGAAATTTGATGAAGCTCTTGAAATTCAGTTTGTTTTCTTCCTTAGGCGCATAGGCATTAGTCAGCACATTTTGAAAGTTTGTAAATATCCAAAAATATTACTTTACTAAGAAATTGACTGGTGTACAACAAAACTAGCAAATGTTTCAGTATAGTTTTTTGAAACCATTTTCAGTGAATAAAAATCATTTTACTCACAGCTGGAGAACTAGGCACTTAAACATTTTTTTTGCGATAAATCCATTTTCAACTGTATGAATAAAATTATTTTAGGTTACCACTGGTAAATGCAATTTTAAATGCAAAAAATAAAAGGTTACATTCTGTTTTGCGACTCAATTATGCTGGTTCATGGAAGATTTTACATTTGTGATTATGCAAATGAATTTGGGGAAACTTGAACAATATCTTCACTTCAGAAAAATAACAGAAATTCAAGTGTACTTTGCATCCAGTTTCCCCAACTGCGCCCAAAGCGGAAATTCTACCCCACTAGGTTTAAATGGCGTCAAATCAAATGCATCAAATTGGGGTCCAACGTATTTGCAGCCTAATGGAAGCAGGACAACAGCTGTGGAAAGTTTGCAACTGAGATGAGATATAAGCTTCTGCAGCGTGATGCTCCAGAATATGGAATGTTCCTATTTCTACATATTTACAAAATTGGGCAATTCTTCATCAACAGCAGCCATTCATGGAGCTGCAAAAAAAAAAAAATGGGGCTCAGAAGGGTCAATTCGCCATCCCCTTTAAAAGCAGCTGTTCTTGTGGAGTATTAGTCTCCCAGTTGAGCAGGTAAACCTACTAATAAGATAAAAGATTGTATCAATTTTGATGTAATCCTGGATGAGCGTGGTTGACAGAGGGGGACTTAGCAATCTCTTCACTCTTCAAGTTTATTTTATTTGACTTGAAAACTAGAAACTACAATTATTTGACTTGTTCTGGTAGGAGATACCAAACACAATGATCTTACAACACCACCACTTTCTTAAAGGTCGTTACCAACAGACTTGCAGCATGCATTACAGCTGTAAACAGATGCTCTACATTTAAAAAAACAAAGGAATATATAAAATTGCTCAGTTTGAGCCAAAAATATTAAGTACAGTAAAATGTTAGTTCCCTGCAAAAAGTTGAAATTGAAGCAATTATTCTAACACAGATGTGTCAATGTTGCACTTTTAGCGAAACTCATTCTTTTTAAATTCATACAGAAGTATGTATACAAGTGTGCATCGCCTGAAGTTAAAATTTTATTTAGAGATACAGCACTGAAACAGGCCCTAAAGCCCACCGAGTCTGTGCCAACCAACAACCACCCATTTATACTAACCCTACAGTAATTCCATATTCCCTACCACCTACCTACACTGGGGACAATTTACAATGGCCAATTTACCTATCAACCTGCAAGTCTTTGGCTGTGGGAGGAAACTGGAGCACCCGGTTTCTTGGTGCCTCCAAAAGTACTTGATCACTTTGTTTACTTTACTTTACTCTTGCTATTGAAGGTGATCTAATTAACTAAATAGGATATTGACTTTCCAAATATTGATGACCCTCCCCAATTTGAGAATTCTCATTTTTGCTAAATGAAAATATTACATTACATACTGTTTACAAAATGAAAATTACATCAAAATTCAACCCACGGAGAGCGAAGAGGGGGCATGAAAAATCACTGGCAGACAAGATAAAGGAAAGTCCAAGGCGTTTTATAAGTATGTTAGGGGCAAGAGGATAACCAGGGAAAAAGTGGGGCCCATTAGGGATCATAGAAACAATCTGTGTGTAGAGCCGGAGGACATAGGTGAGGTTTTGAACGATTACTTTTCATCTGTGTTCACTATGGAGAGGGACGATGTAGGTGTAGTGATCAGGGAAGGGGATTGTGATATACTTGATCAAATTAGCATTGTAAAGGAGGAAGTATTAGCTGGCTTAAAGGTGGATAAATCCCCAGGCCCAGATGAGATGTATCCCAGGCTGCAATATGAGGCAAGGGAAGAGATAGCGGGGGCTCTGGCACAAATTTTCAGATCCTCTCTGGCCACAGGAGAGGTACCAGAGGATTGGAGGACAGCAAATGTGGTACCATTATTCAAGAAGGGTAGCAGGGATAAACCAGGTAATTACAGGCTGGTGAGTCTAACATTAGTGGTAGGTCCCACATGGGAGATTGATGAAGAATGTAAAAGCCCATGGGATCCAGGGCAATTTGGCAAATTGGATTCAAAATTGGGTTAGTAGCAGAGGGTGATGGTCGAGGGTTGTTTTTGTGAATGGAGGCCTGTGACCAGTGGGGTACCACAGGGATCGGTGCTGGGGCCCTTACTGTTTGTAGTGTACATTAATGATTTAGACGTGAGTTTAGGAGGTATGATCAGTAAGTTCGCAGATGACACGAAAATTGGAGGTGTCGTAAATAGTGAGGAGGAAAGCCTTAGACTACAGGACGATACAGATGGGCTGGTAAGATGGGCGGAGCAGTGGCAAATGGAGTTTAATCCTGAGAAGTGTGAGGTGATGCACTTTGAGAGGTCTAACAGGGCAATGGAATATACAATGGATGGTAGGACCCGAGGAAGTACAGAGGGTCAGAGGGACCTTGGGGTGCTTGTTCATAGATCACTGAAGGCAGCAGCACAGGTAGATAAGGTGGTTGGAAAGGCATACAGGATACTTACCTTTATTAGCCGAGGCATAGAATATAAGAGCAGGGAGGTTATGATGGAGCTGTATAAAATGCTGGTTAGGCCACAGCTGGAGTAATGTGTACAGTTCTAGGCACCACACGATAGGAAGGATGTGATTGCACTGGAGAGGGTGCAGAGGAGATTCGCCAGGCTGTTGCCTGGGCTGGAGCATTTCAGTTATGAAGACAGACTGGATAGACTGGGGTTGTTTTCCTTGGAGCGGAGAAGGCTGAGGGGGGACCTGATTGAGGTATACGAAATTATGAGGGGCATTGATAGGATAGATAGGAAGAAATTTTTTCCCTTAGTGGAGAGGTCAATAACTAGGGAGCATAGATTTAAGGTAAGGGGCAGAAGGTTTAGAGGAGAGTTGAGGAGGGTTTGGTTGGAATCTGGATCGCATCGCCTGAAGAGGTGGTAGAGGCAAGAACACTCATGACATTCAAGAAGTATTTAGATGAGACAAAAACAAGAAATACTGGAATCACTCAGCAGGTCTGGCAGCATCTGTGGAAAGAGAAGCAGAGTTCGGAAGAAGGGTCACTGACCCGAAACGTTAACTCTGCTTCTCTTTCCACAGATGCTGCCAGACCTGCTGAGTGATTCCAGCATTTCTTGTTTTTGTTTCAGATTTCCAGCATCCGCAGTATTTTGCTTTTATTTTAGTATTTAGATGAGCACTTGAAACACCATAACATACAAGGCTATGGGCCAAGTGCATGGAAATGGGATTAGTTAGATTAGATTATTAGATTAGAGATACAGCACTGAAACAGGCCCTTCGGCCCACCGAGTCTGTGCCGAACATCAACCACCCATTTATACTAATCCTACACTAATCCCATATTCCCAACAAACATCCCCACCTGTCCCTATATTTCCCTACCACCTGCCTATACTGGTGACAATTTATAACAGCCAATTTACCTGTCAACCTGCAAGTCTTTTGGCTTGTGGGAGGAAACCAGAGCACCCGGAGAAAACCCACGCAGACACAGGGAGAACTTGCAAACTCCACACAGGCAGTACCCGGAATCGAACCCGGGTCCCTGGAGCTGTGAGGCTGCGGTGCTAACCACTGCGCCACTGTGCCGCAGTGGTTGATGGTCGGACGGGTGCTTGATGGTCGGCGCAGGCGCGTTGGGCCGAAGGGCCTGTTTCTGTGCTGTAAAACCCTATGACGCCTGGTCAGTTTTGGTATTTATCCTCTACTTGAGCTGTGGTCCAATGCCACGTGCCCATCCTATTCCCAAATTCCTTTATTCCCTCTCCTTCAATTATCTATCTAAGCCATTCTTAAATGTTGCCATGGCCTCGGTTTCAATTAATAACCTTGGTAGTGCATTCCACAGCCTCAACATTCTGTACAAAAAATGTTTCTCCTGCTCTCCATCACTAATCTCTTAATTTAATCTTATAACTGTATCCCCTTGTTCAAGACAGCTCAATCACTGGAAAAAGTTTGTTTCTACCTCCTCTTTCTCATCCCTTCACAAGTTCAAATCACCTTGTAATCCATACTGACTGCTTCTAATTATTTACCCTTCATCTAAACATTAAGTAACTTCATCTGTTAAATTAACTGGCCTATAATTAATCAGGTTAGCCCCGTCTCCCTTTTTGAAACATGGGTATTACATTGGCCACTCTCCAGTCCTCCAACACACATCCACTCACTCTCAATAGAACCCTGAAATATAATTTCTAGAAGCTCTGCATTTTTCCCTTGGCATTTCCCTCAAAATCCTTGAATATATCAAATCAGGTCTCAGCAATTTGTCCTCCTTTGGCTTTTTTTTTAAATTATAATATCTCTTCAATTTTAAAACCAATTCAGGGTTCATCTCCTCCCCAGTATTCCTCTCCTTTGTACATACTAAATCAAAGTACTTGTTAAGTATCCCCACTAATGTCCACTTTATTAACTCTCAATCCTCTCCTACAAACAGCACCACAAATATAAGCACAGGTTAACCCTAGTGGAGCAAGGGTTACTCAATGGCTCTGAAGTACAGTCCACGCTTAATCAAATGTTCACTCTGTACATCCATATCTCCACCGTTTACACAAGTCATCTATCTAGAACCCTGCAGTTCAACTGCTCTCCCATATAAAGTCACACGCAGCATCACCCTGTCCCCACAAAGTTCCATTATCTCCCCATGCCTCAGTCAAACCACTTCAAAATCCCCATCCTGGTCTTCAAATCCTCCACGGTCTTGCAGCAGCTTAATTGGGAAATCTTCTCTAGTCCTTACCTCATTCCTCAGATCTGGATCATTACACGTTCCCGTTAACACTGCTTCATCATGGGTGATAAATCTTTCAACCACTACACCTTGCTATCAAGAAAACTCTTCCAAAACTATTTGCCTTCATACCTAAAACCGCCTAAAATAAAATCTCTCTTCAACCATTTCTACACATTGCCTCCCTAAATTTCTTCCACTTCATGCTCAGTGGCCACTTGCCTCCCTTGTAAAGCTCTGTAGAACATACAAGTGACGAACACTATAGAAAACAGTGTTTTCAAAATGTCTTTACAAAATTCAAATTCTCACCCCACAGCTGTTGTCTTATAGCAAAACAGTACATTTTCTGAACTCGCAAAATGACCTCATAATTAAGATGCCCAGATAAAATCACTACAGTTCACAAAATGCCAGGCAAAAAGATCTGCACCAGCCACTTACATTTCAGGTGTGTGATAGATTGGATAAAGGATGTTTTAAAAATTTTATTTATACAAATACAGAATTACTCTGCATATTACCAGCTCCTGGTGGTACAATAGTGATTAGGTCACTACACTTCAAAGGCCAGCATATAACCTTTTAATGAATACTTCATTCCATTAGTTACATCTCAATTCCTTTTGACTTTACACAGAAAAAGCAAACTATTCCCCTTGAAGGGTTGGTCATTATGATCAGTGAATTTGTTTGAGATGCTTGTCAAATGCTCCCTCAAACAGGTATAAAATCAAAAACAGACATTCAAAAAAACCTATACTTGGTCACTTTTCAAAATAATCTTTCAAATCTATCACATTAACAGAAATAGAAATAAAAATCTGTCCAAGAACAAAAAAACCCTGGCATTCAGATACAGCCATTGGACTCTAAACATTGACCGCTCGAACACATTTGTGTATTAAATTTTCTGTGAACTATTTATTCTACAGCTGTGAATTACCTTGGCAGTTTGTGATTGGGAGCATGAACTTGCTTACTGGAATGTACTAATTGCCTAATACATTTTTTTCTGAATACTACACAATTAATGGCAGGTTTTCAACACTGCATTGACTTATTCCGGTGTGTCTCCAAAATTATTAATTCAGATGGTTTTCCTAACAGCTACCACAGATATATTATTAAAAAATTCTTAGAGTTCACATTAATTCATTGGCAAATATTCTGCAACATTTGTACCAAGTTACTTCACAATATATTAGCAGTAATTTTTGATCTGCTCCAAGAAATCAATACACATGGGCTGGAATTTTACTTAAGGGCGGAGGCCCTGCCCACCAGCCAAAAAGTTTGGGCGAGCCCCGCCTCCGCCGGGCCTGGAAGCCACGCCGCAATTTTACGTGGCCCAGGCCCTTAATTGGCCTAAGGCAGGAAGTTCTGCCTCCAAGAGCTGCCGGCCAATCAGTGGACCGACAGATCTTCAGTCCCAGCAGCACCATCTGGAGTGGTGGCCACTGCTGGGACTGCACCCAGTGAGAGGAGCAGCAAAGGAGGAAGCCACGGAATTAAGGTTAGTGTGTGGTTCCTTGCCGGGTACAATCGGAAGGGTCCGGGGCGGTGAGGTGCTCCAGTGGGGGTGGCTTGTGTGGTTTTGGGGCCTCTCCGTGGGGCACAGGGTGCCTGATCAGGAGGGCCACCCCCTCCTCCCCACAACCAGCCCACAAGAAGGCAGCCAGGTTTAAATGGGCAACCTTCTCAGCTGGCAAAGTGGTCGTCCACCACTGGTAATATCCCAGCGGCGGTGGGAGGAGGCCCTTAAGTGGCAATTAATTGGCCACTTAAGGGCTTTAACTGGCCTGGGGCAGATGAACCATTTGTCTCTTCCCGCTTGTAAAATTGCAGTGGGGGTGGGAAGGCAACAGGAATGGCAGCCTCTGCATCCCATTCAATTTTATGCTCCCTCCTGCTACAAGCCCGCTGCCGGGGGAGTAGGGGGGTGGGGTGCGTAAAATTCCAGCCATGGAGTCCATGAAATTAAAGTGCGAACCAATGTTTGAATTTTTAAAAAGTTGCCTATAAATGCTTGTGTACATCACAGTGAATTCTATATTAAAACACCTGCACAGTAGTAAGTTAACACTTAGTCCAGCCAGACGGCAACGGATTCAGAGTGGATCTGTATTATGACGTTATCATTAAAAGTGCCCAAAATAGGTTTCAACGCACATGGAACCAGCAGCCGAACTGGGTGCTCAAAAGAGAGCTTTTATGAAATTAATGGCTTCTTTTCATGTTCTCTGATATCCAAGCCCGCTTTAGGTGACTGCAGAGTTACTGCAGTACCCTTTCTACAACAAAAGGTTGAACATTCGCTGAATCAAAATGCTACAGGGAAATAAGGAAGACAGATCCTTGTCCCAATTTCTTGATCAAATTAAGAGTGGATGCACTGTCCACCGTCTATCTGTAATACATGAGATGTTATTGGAAATAGAATAGGATTTTAGGACATCACTTGCAACACTGTACAACAAGCATAAGCATTCCAGTCCCTGCCAGAATTCCCAAAGTCATTCCCTACTTTTTATTGTTGAACTACATTCTACATATGACAAATAGCCGAGGTTTTAGTTTTATTTTACAACAGCACTTCTCCACCTTATTGCCAGAACAAATCCTTCAAAGAGGATGATCTTCCCCTCCCCAAGAAAAGTAGAATCCTGTTTGTTTAAAAAGGACATTCATTAAGAAGGCCAGTAATTAGTGAGCCGAATCAGAAATATTTCATGCCAAATTAGCACCACAAACAATGGAAGGAATGAATGGCTGTAAATTAACAAGTAAATTATGTAATAGTACAGCTACCAAAATTACCATGGTTATGCTTCATGCTTTTTTTTTTAATCGCTAAAACTGTTTTGTCATGGAAATTATTACTTTGCCTTGGTTTAAAGGTGCAACAATACAAGTAAAATTTATAGCACTGCACAAAGTGATCAAAACAGCTACTGAAGCAGAAAAGTGGACAAGGAAAATGCTAATGACATGGACTTCACAAAACCCTGTCCAGATGGGGAAGTACAAAGATCTAGAGAGTGGCAGATGTTCTATTTTACAGCAGTAAAATGATTTTGCCAAGATTGTTACCAAACTATATTGTTATACATTTTAAAAAGACACATTCATTCAAGTGCAATTAACATATTTTAGTTTCATTATCAATATTCAATTATCTGGTCTACAGGCCACATATGTTAACTTGTAATAATGGATATTCTATGCTGACTGCAGAGTTAATCTGGTCAAGGGGTTAGGACGAAGCCAAAGCAAAACAGCAGAGCTTGGAGAGTTCAAAACCATCATCTTTAATTTTTTGACTGGATTTATGTTCTGTAACTTCATTTTTGTAATGCAGTTTTCTATTTTTTTTGTGGAGAATTATTTTGATACAGTTTTGAACCAGCCTTTTTTGTACTGGCAACACAGGCCAATAGCAAAACCACTATCACTTTGCATCAGGCCAATGATGCATGATGATACTCATATAACAAAATTCATAATTCCTATATTGTCAGTGCTAGTATCAGGAAAAAGTTGGTTATTAATGTGCACGAAGTGCCAAGATGACAATACCTGGAGGTTTTCTGGAGAGTAGTGTGAGCAGCCAGCCACTAAGATGCTTCCTGTTCATCCCTTAAAATTCAAGGAAAGCAGAACTTAAAGTTAACGTATTCATGCACACAAACCTAGTCACTATCCATGAACTATTAGAGACATTTCTAATAGGAAAGAGCTGAAGAAACAACAGACAAATTCTTGCTCCTGATCTCTATCTGGAGAATCCTGCTGGAGAACATACAGGTGTGCCCTAATCAAGCAAGAACTGGATTGAAAAAAAAACAAAAATGCTGGAAATACTCAGCAGATCTGGCAGAATCTGTGGAGAGAGAAGCAGAGTCAACATATCAGGTCTGTGGCCTTTAATCAGAAGAGCTACTTCCAGACCTGCTGAGTATTTCCAGCATTTTCTGTTTTTACTTCAGACTTACAGCTTCTCTCAGTATTTTGCTTTTGTTGAAAAACTGGATTGAGCTTGGTGTGATTCTCCCGATGATCAAAATACTTGCTGACATTTCCTATGCAATCTTATACAACATAGAATGGCACTTGGGAGACATATCAGAGGCCACTATTACCAGTGGAACAAAATTCCTATGAGTTTTCAGGACAGAAAAGAGGAATAAAAAGTAAAAGATATCAGCCTCTTCCGGGCTTCTCGTGATTAAAAATACTGAGTAAATGTACTTGTAATATTTAGTAAAATAGTAGCAATTCAGGCAGGAACAGACCATTGGACCATCTATTATAAGCATTCGCTGTCAGAAAATTAACTTTATACATTTCTATTTGCTAACAGGAACCCAGACCCATTCTGCAAAAGTCTTTCAGTAAAACTGCTACTGGAACACAACAATGCTTCATTTTGGAGGCAGATACAACAACAACAACTTGTATTTATATTGCATCTTTAATGTGATAAAACATCCCAAGGGCATTATAAAACAAGACATCACACAAAGCCACATAGAGATATTAAGGCAGATGACAAAAGCTAGAAGCGGATGACATTCTTCTTTCCTTCTTCCTCCAGCAAGCACCCCTTCCCCAGTGTTTACGCAACTAACTCCAGCCTCCTTATCCCAGCAGAATTCTTTGAAATTCTAAAAACTGGGCATACACGTCTACTATTGGGATAAGGGCAACAAATTCAATAGCGCAAATGCTACGAGCTTGTACAAGGACAATGGACTCTCAGAATCTGAACTAAAGCAGTGTCATTATAAAAGTGTATTTAGATATGTTTATTTGGATCTGAACAATATGACCTTCAAACCTTGGATACATTTCAAACATCTGGTCGATGTGAACCTCCAATAATTACACTAATTGCACATTAATTCTGGAGTTTGTATGAACAAGCTGTATTTTGGTAATATACGTCAATTAACTTTACAGCTGAAAACTCAAGTCAGACATCCAAAATAAATCCAAACATGTGGTTTAGCACAGTTAGCACTCATAGATCAAATAGGACAAGACGTTTTACATGGGCACCGACTATTCTGTAACTTAAGGGTATTTCTTTCCTTTTCTTCAATATTGGTGAAATGCAATTGCTTTACAGGACTGATTTTAAAAGTCTGGCTCCTACTGTGGGGCACATACCAAGAAATTGCAGGTGGGCTCCTCACAAATTTCCATCTATTTATGTTCGTAGACAAAAAATTATGACTTATGCGCATACAATTTTCTGATATGCATTCTCAGCAGGAAATATTTCTTGCTGGGACCATATAACTGGAAAATTTACCCGCAGATGTTTCAGTCCACAATCTAAAACATTCCTCTGTTGTTTTTGACGCACAGGCTTTTGAAAGGTATCAAGCGATAAAAGGGCTTGATTTTTTACTCGTGCGCAAGAACGCAGCAGTGTCCTCAATTGGCAGTAGGCAGGGTCAGCCAATATTGACAGCTGGATATCATCAGCATGTTGTTTGCTAACTGCCCAACCAAAATGACCAGGAAGCAGTTGCCCAGCCATTAAAAATGGACGAAAGGAGGCCGCAGTTGGGGAGCCAGGGTACATCCTCTGCACAAGGTAATTGGCACAAAGGGCGGTAATTCTGGTGGGGGTAAATGGGGGACGAATCCTGGGGCAGGAGAGGCCCAAGTTTCGGTGTGGGTCCCAGGCCAGGAGAACTCTCTTGGACAATAAGGAAACAGAAAAATACTTACCTTGCTAGGCTTCTTCTGACCTTGGCTGCTGTTGCAATGCAAAACCTGCTGGGAGAGAAGCCACCACTTCAGATAAAAATGGGATATCAGGTCTTTATGGCTTCATCAGAGCCTGATCGACATAGTGAAAGTGTACTCTACTGGCTTGGGGCTGGCATCCTTACAGTCTGCAATTTAATATTGTCCTCATCCACAGTGGGCAGGAAAGGAGTGCGTTAGTCTGCCATTCAGTTTTAATAGCCCCCTTACCTGGTTTCCATATTTAGCTGTTTCTTTAATTCCCTTTCCTCCATCATACAGTCAGAAGTGGAATTCTTCACTGACAATTTTACTGTTCAGCTCCGCTCACTAGCACTCGGATAATCAAGCAACTGGTGACAACAGGACTTTGGCTGCATCACTTCCCTGGGTGGGCATAGCCATAACAACACTCAAAAAACTATTCAGAACATTTTCCATTTGATTTATGTGGAGAGAAGAGAGAAACTGGAGTTGTTCTCCTCAGAGCGGAGACGGTTAAGGGAAAATTTAATAGAATTGTTCAAAATCAATGTGTTTTAATACAGTAAGTAAAGAGAAACTGTTTCCAATGGCAGAAGGGTCAGTAATCAGAGGGCACAGATTTTAAGTAATTGGCAAAAGAACCAGAGGTAAAATGGGGAGTTTTTTTAAAAAATGCAGCAAGCTTTTATGATCCGAAATGCACTGCCTGAAAAAGGATGGTGGAAGCAGATCCAATAATCATTTTCAAAAAGGAACTGGATAAATACTTGAAGGGAAAAAATGTACAGGGCTATGGGGAAAAGGCAGGGGTGTGGGACTAGTTGGACAACTCCTTCAAAAGTGCCAGCACAGGAACAATGAGCCAATGGCCTCCCCTTGCGCTGTATCATTGTGATTTGGCACCTTTGCCACTGGACTCAATATTCACACAGGTGAATTTTGGCTGCAGCATGTACTATGCACAGGATGCATGCAGCAATCACCAAGCTTACTTCAACAGCACTCTCAAGCCTCATGACCTCTACCACTAAAAACAACTGCAGCAATTTCACAGGAACATAACATCCTCCAAGCTCCCTTCAGGTCACAGAACATTCTGATTTGGACATATATGGCTGTCGCTGGTTCAAAATCCTGGGATTCACAACCTAGGACCACTGTGGAAGCACAAGGGGACTGCAATAGTTCAAAGAGAAGATCCACCACCACTTTCTCAGGGAACTAGGAATGGGAAATAAATGCAGTTTTGCCAGCATCATCCACCTCCAAAGGTAAATAAATTTTTTAAAACTTGGTCAGTTCTCTTTTGTCTCTTTCTTTGCTGCACAAGGTTTCCATCTAACATATAGAGTAAACCTGGAGGGACCTTATGGTTGACCTGTATTCCTTTTTTTCACATGGTGAATTGTGCCTATGTTATACCCTTTTCAAGACAGGTAATTCGATTCCTTAAGAGATGGGAAGTGTTAGTGCCTGGTTTTTGTCCCCATCTTCTAAGCGACATAAAGATGCTTCATTTTTAGGCTTTAGACCCTAAAACATTCAGTTCAAACAACAATGTAAAAGCTGAGAACTCACTGGAAATTCACTTTCCAAAACAGAAATCAGACTTTAGTTCATACAATACAGAAGTTGTTGGACTGCTTCTGTGCTGTAGTGCAGAGAACCCAAAGCAGCAACCACATAGTATTTTTCAATCAGCAAAGGGAACCTCACTCATTATCTGCAACAGCTTCATTCTCCAGCAAAAGACAGAACCTCCCTTCCACAATATTTTCCAGAAAAATAAATCAACTAAATGGTAACCTGCTTTAAGATTTTGGCCGGAATTTTACATTGGGTGGGAGGCCCAGCCCACCAGCCAAAGAGTCGGGGGCACGCCCACCTCTGCCGGGCCTGCAGAGACACGCCAAGATTTTATGCTCCCCAGGCTCTTAATTGGCCTTGGGCAGGACTTCTGCCCCTCTGAGGCAGGAAGTTCCCACCTCCAAGAGCGGCCAGCCAATTAGCGGGCCGGCAGCTCTCAGTCCCAGCAGTGCTACCGGGAGTGGTGAGCATTGTGCAGTTGGGCCGTGCGGGGAGCCCTCCGTGGGGCATAGAGTGTCCAGTCAGGAGGACACCCGCCCCCAGCCCGCAAGGAGGCCGCCAGGTTTTACTGGCAAAATACCAGCGGTGGTAGGAGGAGGCCCTTAAAGGCAGTTAATTGGCCACTTAAGGGTCTTGATTACCCTGGAGCAAGCGGGCCATATCTCGTCGCCCCTCGTAATATTGCAGTGAGGGTGGGAAGGCGTCGGGAACGGCCCCCTCACCCCCCCACCATCAGCCCAGCCGTGAGGGGGGGGGGGGCATAAAATTCCAGCCTTTGAGTCATAATCAGTTCAGTACAATATTAGCAATCTCTGCTACTGTATTGAGGACAGAAATGCAACTCATCACTACATATTCTATTTCTACTGTTCTGTTTTTTGGACAACACCTCTCACCTATGTCACATTTAGTTCCTTTGCTCTATTTTTCAATAAAGACATTTGATTCATTACTGCAATTGTAGCAAAAATGAAAGCCACCCATAAAAGTCAGACTGGAGACCTAGCCTCCACCTGGTGCATTCTTTCATGATCCTCGAGGATTAAATGTGTATTATATCACTCTGCATCACACAATGGAGTAGAACCATGAGAACAATGGCAGAACAACTGCACCTCAAATATGAACTATGAAAATGTCAAGTGCTACCAATACTATAATGTGTGTAGCACCTCATCTTCCATTTTGAATATACTAGAAAGATAATTGCAATATCTTTGAATTAATGTTTTAGATATTGACAATCACTACAATACTACTGCAAAACAAAAATAGTGTACATTATAAGCATTAATCAAACTGAATATAATTAACAACAATTACCATTCTCTTGGAACAACAACAGAGTAAGAGAAGTAAAAATCCAGTTGATGGCTTTTCAGTTTTTCTTTGGGGTGGGGGGGGGGGGCACGTGGGGGAGTGGTGTCTGTCAGGAAAACCAACAGTAAAAGATCGCACAGTACAGGGATGTGATCAAATACAGCAGAGTGACAAAACTTGACACTCTCAAAACAGGAAACAGGCCAGTAACCTTAATTAACAGCTCCTTTAACAGGCCTGGTGCTACAGTACAATATTTAGCAGGCATCTCCATTGCCACAGGTTTTAGCACCACTTGACTTGTGTGTATGGAAAGAGCATGATCAGTTCTCATGTGGGTTGTTTTTTGCAATATATCCTCCTGGGGAAAAATGTGTTGCTGATCAGATGATTGCCAAGTCAGTTTTATTCATACCTATCCTGAGGGAAAAAGACAGGAAAAAACGGGAGATTGAGAGTTTGAGAACACCAGTACTATACTTCATCTGATTGATTCTGTTATTATTCGTGAAAAATGCATCAAGTGAGAATCAATAAAGAATAAAGATCAATAATTAAGAGGCAAGAGAAATATTAAAGGGAAAATAAATTTGTAAATAAGCATTGTCCCTTTAGAGATTTACAGCTGTATTCTAACTGTATAAAATTAACATAACTAAAACCTCATGGTCCAGCATATCCCTCACTCTATCACCACCAAACCAATTCTGTTTCAATGAGGCGTGCAGGAGAGTATGCCAGGAGCAGCATTAGGCATAGCTAAAAAGTAGGTGCCAATCTGCTGAAGTTAAAACACAGGACTTCATACATGCTAAACAGCAGCAGCAGTGCATTATAGGCCAAGTTCAGCAAACCCACAACCAATGGATCAGATCAAGGCTCTGCAGTCCTGCTACATCCAGTCACAAATGGTGGTGGATAATTAAACAACTAACAGGAGGAGGCATCTCCGTGAACTTCTCCATAATAAGGAAGCCCAGCATGTGAAATCAAAAGGCAAGGCTGAAGCATTCGCAATCATCTTTAGCCAGAAGTGTCGAGTGGATGACCCATTTCAGCCCCCTTCAGAGGTCGCCACATTCACAGATGCCAGTTTTCAGCCAATTCAAATCACTCCACATGATATTAGGAAATGGCAGAGCACACCGGATACAGCAAGAGGCTATGGGCCTTGACAGCATCACAGCAGTAGTGCTGAAGACCTGTGCTACAGAACTAGCCACACCTCCATCCATGATGTTCCAGTACAGCTACAGCACTGATACAATGTGGAAAATTGTCCAGGTATGACTTGTCCACAAAAAGGACAAATCTAATCCAGCCAATTAGTGTCCCCATCAGCCTACCTACAATCATTAGCAAGTGACAGAAGGTATCATCGACAGTGTTATCAAGCAGCACTTATTCACCAATAACCTGCTTACCGATGCTCAGTTTGGGTTCCAACAGGGTCACTTGGCTTCAGATCTCAATACAACCTTGGCCCAAATGTTGACAAAAGAGCTGAGCTGACAGTGACTGCCCTTAACATCAATGCAGCAATTGACTGAATGTGGCACCAAGAAGCCCTAATAAAGTTGCAGCCAATGGGAGTCAGGGAGAAATCTCTCCACTGGGTGGAGTGATACCCAGCATAAAGATAATGATTGTGGTTGTTGGAGGCCAATCATCTCAGCCCCAGGACATCGCTGCAGGAGCTCCTCGGGGGAGTGTCCTAGACACAACCATCTTCAGTTGCTTCATCAATTACCTTCTTCCCTCCATCATAAGGTCAAAAGTGGGGATGTTCACTGATGATTGCATAGTGTTCACTCCCATTTGCAACTACTCAGCTAATGAAGCTGTCTATACCCACTTTGCTGTAAGACCTGAACAACATGCAGGTTTGAGCTGATAAGTGGTAAGTAAAATGCATGCCACATGTGCCAAGCTATGAACATATCCAACAAGAGTCTAACCACCTCTCCTAGATATTCAATGGGATTACCATCCCCAAATTTCCCACCATCAATATTGTGGCTGAGAGAGGTCAGAGGTTGGGTATTCAGTGGCAAATGACGCCCCTCCTGGCTCCTCAAAGCCTTTCCACCATCTACAAGGAACAAATCAAGAGTGTGATGGAATATTCTCCACTTACTTGAACGAGGGAAAGTCGAACAACACTCAAGAAGCTCATCATCCACACTCAAGAAGCTCATCATCCAGACAAAGCAGCCAGCTTGATTGGCACCCCACCCACCACCTTAAACATTCAATACCTCTATCACAGGTGCAACATAGCTGCAGTGTATACCATTTACAAGATGCAGTGCAGCAACTCAGCAAGGCTTCTTTGACAACGCCTCCCAATCTGTGACCTCGGCTACCTTGAAGGACAAGGCCAACAAGCACGTGGGCCCACCACCCCCAAATCACACACCATCCTGACTTGAAAATATATCACCATTCCTTCATTGTCACTGGAACTTCCTACCTAACAGCATGTGGGCATACCTTCACCCCACACAGCAGTTCAAGAAGCCAGCTTACCACCGCCACGTCTCAAGGGCAATTCAGAATGAGCAATAAATACTGCCCCTGCCAGTGACACCCACACCCAATGAATAAGTAAAATAACTTTAGTCCCACAAATAATCCCTTTTTCACAGCTGAATTTCTTTTTCTGCACTTCACTTCATTCTCCCACAGTTTTATGGCAGAAGTAGATTGTGGTCAGCTTTTCCATTGAACAAGAATTGTAAAACTGTACCTTCAAGGCTCTCTGTAGTGCTTTTTGTTAAATTAAACCAAAGTTATGGAGATGGAAAAAGTAGAAAGTCAGAAGCAATTGCAATGAGGGAAAAAAGTTACAGAAGAAATGGAAAAGATTGGAAATGAATTATAGAGCAATTTTTAAAACAAAATGTTAGCCATGTGACCCATTACATTATTACCTCAAAACATCAGAGTCAAGAATGAGAAATGGCAATTTCGTCTATCTCGAACTTTCAACTTTGCAACCAACTACAGTTGGAATGTCCCCAATGTTTTGTCTCTATTCCTCTGCCTGATAGAGTGGTAAATGCTCACAATAAAACATTAACTTTTTTTATTCATAGATTAAAATTTGTTTTCCACTAATTTAAATTCATGTTAGTTTGAGAACTAGCGCACTATAGAGGTTCCATTCATGTTTCACCAGAAAGGGAGATGCTCATTGCAACAGAGATGGAAAGGAGGAACAAAAACTGGTGTGAAGGATAACCTGTGCTGTTCTCACACAGTTCCATGACAGCGCCCAGAGTTAATTAGTGAAAGGTTTGTGAAGCCCTTTTGCATACTTTTTTGGGCACAGGAGAAAAGGAGAGATATATATAAAGCCCAAAAAAGAAAACACAAAATGCAAACAAAAATACGAAGAGATAAATATGAAGATGTTTGTGTGAGTGAGGGCAATGAGTTCATCTATTATTTCACCAGTCTCACTGTTTTCACCAGGTGAGTACCATCTGCTCCCAGATTACAACTGCCATTCTAAACTGACTGTCAGGTTGTACACACGAGACCAAGGATGGCTTTCTTTTTTGTATTTCATTTCCCTACAGCAGTGTTGTTGAATTGCAACCCAACAGATCTAGGTGCTTAACCTGCATTCCCCTAATACCATAATGTTGTAATGCCACTGTGCTACATATCTTCCATGGTTACTCTCCTCTGTCCCACCATTTTGTCCACATACTAGTATCTAAACGGGTATATCTAGTAGACAAATGCAGATCTACAGATAATTCCAATTCTGATCTCACATTTGACTTCCTGTCCTGTCTGCCAATGGCCAACCAGTTTTTCTACTATATTTCTCTACTATTAGCAGCCTGTAGGGTGACAACCCTCTGGAACGTCTGCTCCACATAACTTCCTCCCTCCCAAATGCTGCAGAATGTGTCCAACTGACTCTCAAGCCATGCGACATTTTGCTCGAGGAATGCAACCTTCACACGTATATTCATCCTTCATGGTATATTGGTCCACATCACGCAAGTCGCATAGCCGTGGCTCAGTTAGTAACACTTGCTTCTGAGTCAGAAGGTTGTGGTGTCCCACTCTAGAGACTTGAGCACAAAAATCTAGGCTGACACTCCAGGGCAGTACTGAAGGAGTGTTGCAGTGTCAGACGTACCATCTTTCCAACAAGGCATTAAGCCAAGGCTCCATCTACCTTCCCAGATGGACATAAATGATCCAATGACATTATTTCAAAGAAGAGCAGGGGAGTTATCCCCAGTGTCCCGGCCAATATTTATCCTTCAATCAACAATCATTAAAACAAATTATCTGGTCAAAATCACATTGCTGTTTGCAGGAGCTTGTTTCATGCAAATTGGCTGCCACGTTTCCCATATTACGATAGTAATTACACTTCATTAGCTGTAAACGTTTTGGCACATCCTGATATCATGAAAGGTGCTATATAAAAGCAAGTCATTTTTTGCTGTCATCAGGCAACAAAGCTTTCAGTCTTTCTACAAAAGGTGTAGTCATCAAAAGTTCATGGCTGGAGATAAGTCAGAAATCAGGGCCAGAGGAAAACAATATCAGAATGGTAAAAAAAAAAATGGACCACCTTCAAGCTCCTGGAAATTTAAGGCTCAAAGCTCAGACGCTTCATCACACCTTTAGTATTTATTTTTCAATCCTCAGTAATTTGGCACCACTCAGAGCTGGCAATCAGGCAGTACAGTACCTGCAAACAAGTCAGATGTCTAAATTTCCCTAAAGGCAGACAAAATACAAGTATTTGTGACAAAAGGGGTTAGTTCAATTCTCTCATGCTAAATTGATCAAAAACGAAAGCCATCATTGATCTGGAACTGCAATTTAAAATAGTGAATCAAAGCCCCCTCGATGGTTCAGCAGGTTTGGGCAGTGAGTAGCCAGACCATGATCAAAAGAAGGTCCAGGTTGGTGGTAGTGATGCGACAATTGGCCTCAGCACCCAGGGTTGAGAAAGAAAACACCGAAGGATTCCTGCTTGAGATTGTGATCCAGGAATCCCTGCTGTATACGTGCATCGTGTGGACTTTTTGCAAGGACAAGATCAGATTGTTTTTGTTTTCTTTAAATCAAGGAACAGACTAGTAATGGTAACTTGGAGCCATATAAAAATGAGAAATGGCATTCATGAAAAGACACCTGAACAAGGAGCCAATGCATTCCCTAGTGAAGTGGCACAGAAAGAATGAAAAACTTGGAGACAATGAGAAGATTGGAGCAGGAAATGCCAGATTACCAAAAAGGGCAACATAGAAATTTGCAAAAGGATTGAACTACAACTCACCCACCACAAACAACCATGGGAAAATCCTTTTGAACTTATTATCCAAAGGCTGGTCTAGTTGGAAACAAAAGGCACTACAAGTCAGACAATTACTGCATCCTCCCCATATGAAGCCTTGAAGTGCAGGTAATCAAATAGTGCAGGCAAAGGACAATTTTTCTACAATTCGAGAAATAAACCTAATTGTAATGTTACCTATCTTTCCTCTTCTACAATAGCACCAAGCTATTAAATTTCTAGGGGCAAAATTTCTGTGGCAGTTCCCTGATCTCCTGACAGAACATTGGCAATAGATCAGTGAAAACCAGAGATTAAGGGCCATTTACGCTGCTTCTCTGGGTTTTCTGCCGACACGATGGAGGGAAACAGGAAATTACTGTCACTCACCTCTCCTCTATACTGCAGCAAAATGGTAAGAAATTAACTGCAAATTCTGGTACAAATTTCTCAATAAAACCTGGTTCAATCTGACAGTTGGGAATATCAGCTTTTATAGGGTCCCATTAGAACCACACAAAAATTACGGCACAGAAGGAGGCCATTCAGCCCATCATGTCTGTGCCGGCCAAAAAATCTAGCCGCCCAATCTAATACCACCTTCCAGCACCTGGTCCGTAGCCTTGCAGGTTACAGCACTTCAAGTGCACGGCCAGGTACCTTTTAAATGAAAGCAAAATACTGCGGATGCTGGAAATCTGAAACAAAAACAAGAAATGCTGGAATCACTCAGCAGGTCTGGCAGCATCTGTGGAAAGAGAAGCAGAGTTAACGTTTCGGGTCAGTGACCCTTCTTCGGAACGCCGAAGAGTTCCGAAGAAGGGTCACTGACCCGAAACGTTAACTCTGCTTCTCTTTCCACAGATGCTGCCAGACCTGCTGAGTGATTCCAGCATTTCTTGTTTTTGTACCTTTTAAATGAGTTGAGGGTTTCTGCCTCCACCACCATTCCTGGCAGTGAATTCCAGATACCCACCACCCTCTGGGTGAAAATGTTTTTCCTCATGTCCCCTCTAATTCTTCTACCAATCATCTTAAATCTGTGCCCCCTGGTAATTGACTTCTCTGCTAGGGAAAACAGGTCCTTCCTGTCTACTCTATCTAGGCCCCTCATAATTTTGTACGCCTCAATTAAGTCACGCCTCAGCCTCCTCTTTTCTAAGGAAAACAATGCTAGCCTATCCAATCTTTCCTCATAGCGGCAACTTTTATGCCCTGGCAACATTCTTGTAAATCTCCCATGTACTCTCTCCACAGCAATTATGTCCTTCCTGTAATGTGGTGACCAGAACTGTACGCAATACTCCAGCTGTGGCCTAGCCAGCATTTTATACAGTTCCAGCATTACATCCCTGCTTTTGTATTCTATACTTCAACCAATAAAGGAAAGCATTCCATATGCCTTCTTCACCACTCTATCTACCTTTCCTACCACCTTCAGGGACCTGTGGGCATGCACTCCAAGGTCTCTCACTTCTTCTACACCTCTCAATATCCTCCTGTTTAATTGTGTATTCCCTCACTTTGTTTGCCCTCCCCAAATGCATTACCTCAGACTTCTCAGGATTGAATTCCATTTGCCACTTTTCCGCCTACAAAACCAAACCATTGATATCTTTATGGAGTCTACGACTATCCTCTTCACTATCAACTACGCGGCCAATTTTTGTGTCATCAGCAGATTTCCCAATCATGCCTCCCACATTTAAGTCCAAATCATTTATATATACCACAAACAAGGGTCCCAACACTGAGCCCTGTGGAACGTCACTGGAAACCGCTTTACATTCACAAAAACATCCGTCGACTACTACCCTTTGTTTCCCGTTACGGAGCCAATTTTGGATCCAACCTGCCACATTCCCCTGTATCCCATGGGCTTTCATTTTTCTGACAAGTCTGCCATGTGGAACATTGTCAAATGCCTAACTAAAATCGACGTAGACCACATCCACTGCACTACCCTCATCAATCTTCCTTGTTACTTCCTCAAAAAACTCAATTAAGTTAGTAAGACATGACCTACCCTTAACAAATCCACACTGACTATCCCTAGTTAATCCATGCCTTTCGAAGTGGCAGTTTATCCTGTCCCTCAGAATAGATTCTAATAATTTACCCACCACCGAGGTCAGAGACTGACCAACCTATAATTATTTGGCCTATTCCCTCGCATCCTTTTTAAATAATAGTATAACGTTCGCAGACCCACAATCCTCTGGCACCTTGCCCTTGTCAGGATGTGAAGATCAAACAAGAAATGCTGGAAATACTCAGCAGGTCTGGCAGCATCTGTGGAGAGAGAAGCAGAGTTAACGTTTCAGGTCACTGACCCTTCATCAGAACTTCATTGATTTGAAGATGACCCTCAGCGCATCTGCTATTTCCTCCCTGGCTTCCTTTAACAATCTGGGATGCAATCCATCCAGCCCTGGCGATTTATCCACCCTCAAGGATGTCAGACCCTCTAGTACTTCCTCTCTCATTATGCTTATCACATCTAATATTTCACACTCCTCCTCTTTTACTACAATGTCTGCATCATCCCTCTCCTTTGTGAAGACAGAGGCAAAAAACTCATTAAGAACCCTGCCTACATCTTCTGCATCCACATGTAAGTTCCCTTTGTACATCTCTGATAGGCCCTACCCTTTCCTTCGTTATCCTCTTGCTCTTAATGCACTGATTAAATATCTTTTGGTTTCCCTTGATTTTACCTGCCAATAATTTTTCATGCCTTCTTTTATCCTTTCTAATTTCCCTTTTTACTTCACCCCTGCACTTTCTATACCCCTCTAGGCTTTCTAAAGTATTAAGTTTTTTGTGATCATCATAAGTTTTCTTTTTCTGTTTTAACTCACCCTGTCAGCTTCTAGATAACCAGGAGGCTCTAGATTTGGCCGTACCACCCTTTAACTTTGTGGGGACATGCCTACGCTGTGCCTGTAGAATCTTGCTTTTGAATGCCTCCCACTGGTTTGCCACTGATTTTCCTTCAAGTAGCTGTATCCAGTCAACTTTTGCCAGATCACTTCTGTTTTGTAAAATTTGCCTTCCCCCAATTTAGATTTTACTCCTGTTTTATCTTTATCCTTTTCCATGATGATGCAAAGACTAACTGTATTATCGTCACGATCTCCAAAATGGTCACCCACTGCTACTTCATCCAGTTGCCCAGCTTCATTACTGAAGACTAAATCTAGAATTGCGCCCCCTCTCGTTGGACTTGTTCCATGCTGGCTAAAAAAGTTCACTTGAATGCAGTTCAAGAATTTTGTGCCCTCTGTGCCCTTCACACTGTTTGTATCCCAATTGATATTAGGGTAGTTGAAATCCCCAACCATTATTGCCCTACAGTTTTTGCACTCAGATATTTGCCTACATATTTGTTCCTCTATCTCCCTCTCACTATTTGGGGGTTTACAGTACACTCCTAGTAGTGTGGTTGCCCTTTATTTTTTATTTCTGATCTCCACCCATATGGCCTCATTTGATTCATTTACCAACAATGCTACATCACCTTTCTTATCTCCCTCTCTATCCTGCCTGAAAACTCTTTATCCAGGCATGTTGAGCTGCATTCTTGCCCCTCTTTAAACCAAGTTTCTGTTTGATGGACTGTAGGAAAAAACAATCTCTAGCTCCTAAGCTCTGAGCAGTCCAAGTAACTGCTTAAAACAATTGGATCTGATGAGATTAACCTAATCCTTTCTGGATTCCATCTTCTACATCACAAAAGAGGTGGTTTAATTTCCACAGCTCACAAGAGAGCTGCTACTACTTCAGCTAAAGGACAAGAAGAGCTTGAATTTTTATAGTGCCTTTAACAACAAAAATGCCTCAGATGAGCATTTGAAATGCCATAGCATACAAGGCCAAGTACTGGAAAATGGGATTAGAATAGTTAGGTGCCTGATGGCCGGCACAAACACGATGGGCGGAAGGGCCTGTTTCTGTGCTGTATGACTCTATGACTCTAAAGCATTTCACTGAAACAAAGAAAAATGGGTGCCCAGCCAAAGAAGGAAATAGAACCATAATTAACAGCTTGGTCAAAGAAGCAGGGTTAAAGGAGCGTCTTAAAAAATGAGAGGCAAGTGGAGAATTAGAAGGGTTTAAGGAGGGAAATCCAGAGCGCGAGGTTTATGCAGCTGAAAGCGTGGTCAATGGTAGCACAAAGGGAGAATACACAAGAAGCCAGAATCAAAATAACGGAGTTTAGGGCAGAGGAGGTTTGTAGGGCTGGAGATATTCCAGAGATAAGGGTGGGTCAAGGCCATACAGGGATTTAAATACAAACACAAGAATTTTAAATTTGATTGGCTGGGAGACTAGGAGCTGATGTAAGTCAGAGTAGAAGGGTGATGGGCACAAACAAGTAGGGGATAGAATATGCACCAGAGTTTGGACGAGTTAACGTTTACTGAACAGGACAGAGGATGGGAGGCGAGTCAAGAGAGCATTAAAGTATTCAAATCTGGAAGTAACAAAGCCATGAGAGAAGGTTTCAACAGATGAGCTGAGGTATGGATGAAGGCATGTGATGTTACAAAGGTAGAAATACATTTTCATAATGGAGGCAATATGAGGTTTGAAACTTAACTCAAGAGCCGAATTAGATATAGAGGTTATGAACAGTGTGCTTCAGTCTGAGATCACGACCAGAAGGATGAAGCTACTACTGAAGGCAAGATGTTTGTGTCAGGGGCAAAAGTCTTGGGCTTCAGTCTTCCTAATGTCTAGGTAGAAGGTAATTGAGACTCAGACAAGACAAAAAGTTAGTCTGATAGCACAGAAGCAGTGAAGGACTTGAGAGAAGTGGTGGCCAAGTAGAGCGGGATGTCAGTGCAAACGTGGAAGCTGATCCCATGCCTATGGATGATGTTACCAATGAGCAACAAGCAGATTAGGAAGAAAAAGGAAATCAAGATGGATCTTTGGAGGTCTAGTGACATCACAGCATGGCAGGGAGAAGAGATGCTGTTGCTGGAGTTGCACTGGCATCTTTGTTTATCCCAGGAACACAAGCTGCCACAGTTAAGCTCTAATATGCTGCATCAATTCATAACATCCGAGCAAAACAGCAGCTGGGAAGCTTCCCATATGGTTTCCCAGCCCGTGGAATTCTTTCTGAATTATTGTGCTCTGTTTGGCAGGCTACATCTCTTGGTCTTGGATTCTGCATTATTTACGTGACTCAGAGGAATATAATATTCTTGAATTTCTTCTGTGTGCCAGGGCACCGCAGAGTTGTCCTGTGGATTTAATGCACAGTTCAGCAGGAGGTTATTAAATCTGTTCTTGTCATGCTCCTCTACAATCCACTTTTGCTAACTCTTACCATACTTAAAATAAATACAAGATGTTCTGGCAAACTAATTATCTTTCATCACTTAAATCTTTAAGAAATCAGCCAGTCAAGAACTACTGCAGTCTGATAAACCCAAAATATTGCCCAGATTTCTCTTTCGGATGTTGACCTCACTGCTGTATATTTTCAGCAATTTTTGTTTCATGGTCTGTAACCTTTTCTGTTGTATTATTAGCTGAAAGGTGAAAGTTGACATTTCAAGTAGTGCTGGTCTCACTCATGCATAACTGTTCTGCTATTGCTGAAATTCTGCCATAGGATGCAATTCAGCACCAGGAGAACCACTACTTATTATGAAGCTGCTTCTATTGGTAGTTGTTCTGTAAAATGAATGAAATATCAAAGTATCTCTTGGTGCTGTGTACTATAAATGGTAGACAAAATGCTGCGGATAGGAAGGATAGATATAATCACCTCCTATTAAAATGTTCATTAAAACCCCAGCTACAACAGAAATTCTACAGCCTTGCACTGCTCTGAGCCACCTGTATACAATACTATGTCCATGACCAGGAGATGCAGCCTGTTGGATATATTGGAGAGATAAGGGTTAATAAATCAAACTGACCTGCATAACTATGACTGGTCATAGAACAGGCTTTCTAAAATATTCAGGGAAACAGCAGGATGCCTGTGCAAGTAAATAATTGACTGGGACAGCAACCACAAGTGATTAATGTATAAATTTAGTACCTAGTGTAATAAACATAGGCAAAGGAATCAATTAACCATGGTGGAGATGAGAAGTTTGGGTAAGTAAGCTCTCAATAAGCTATTCTTGAAAGGATCCCTTCTGTGCTGTAATCATTCTATAATTCTAGGATTCTATAAGATCTTATCTGTGAAATGTACCTTTGAAGTAAGCAAACTGAGTTGTGTAAAGGAGGATGGTTTTTCAAGGTGTTGGAGAATTGAAAAAAAGAGGGAAGCCCGAAGCTATCCCTTTGCATTTGATTCGTCACTTATGCTGTATATGAATAAAGTGTAATAAAAGCTAAATACTGTGGGTGCTGGAAATCTGAATTAAAACAGAAAGTTCTGGAAATACTCAGCAGGTCTGGCAGCATCAGAGGAGAGAGAAGCAGAGTTAATGTTTCAGGTCTGAACAGATGAAAGGTCACTGACCTGAAATGTTAACTCTGCTTCTCTCTCCACAGATGTTGCCAGACCCGCTGAGTATTTCCAGAACTTTTGGTTTTTATTTATGAATAAAGTGTATTCTGTACACTCCACTGTCAAACGTCTCATGCCTACTCGAAGCATGTCGTTGTGAACCACAGAAGGAAGGAGGTTGACTAATGCTTGACTCAACACAGTCTGCCAAACAGAATAACTCAAAACTGGGCTCTGTAAACACCAGCATCAATTTTACATCATATCTGTCCTATTATATTTGTTTCCCACAGCATCTGAGTCACTTGGCACCAAAAATATTTTGCAACCCAAAATCAGGAACAATAGCAGACAGCAATTAAATGTGAGTTTTCTTTTTCCTTGAATTGTAATCAACAAAGGGGAGAAAAAGAACTTGTTTGAGGATTTCAAATCAAGTAAATGTCTCGTTCAGATTAACAACAGTATCAGAGAATGGCAAACATTATTAAAGTAAAGATACAGCGGGGGATTTGCAGCTGCCCCACTCACTAAAGTCACAAGTTCCTCAGAAACTCAAAATATTAAAATTAATTCTATCCAATACAACATCTAAAAGAAACAAAATCATTCCTTCAACCCAGGATTGTACTAAGAGTAGACCAGAAAATTAAAAATTATACAGAAGGGAAATTTCCTGACAAAGACAGATATGATCAAACAAACCACTTCTCCTTGTTGTGCTAAAGATACGGGATTCAAAGTCAAACATTATAGTGTTAAGACAAAGGCAAAGGATTCGCCCTCTCATATTCCATCTATGCCAACCTTTACCATATTCAGCATAGGTATAAGCTGTTCTAGCAAACGAAGCATCTTTCATAACTTATATCTTTCCTTTTTAATAGGCCAGTAAAGAACTACTACAATCTGATAAAGGGTTCCACCCAAATTATTGCAGAGATGTTTCTTCGAGATGCTTATCAACCTGCTATACATTTCCAGCATATTCAAAGAGCAGGGAGTTTTCCTTGTCTCCTGACCAAGATTTTATTTCCTCAATTAAGACCACCAATAAAAGATTAAGAAGCTATTAATTTCCTTTATTGCTTGTGGAACCTTGTACACAAATTGGCTGCTGTGTTTGTCTACATAACAACGAGTAGAATATAGAATAAAATACAGCACAGGAGGCCTTTCAGACCATCGTGTCCATGCCAGCCGAATAAACAATCCACCCAAACTAATCCCACCTTCTAGCACCCTGGTCCACAGCCCTGCAGGTTACAGCACCTTAGGTGCATGTCCAGGCACCTTTTTAAAAGAATTGAGGGTCTCTGCCTCCACCAGCTCCAGACACCCACCACCCTCTGGGTGAAAAAGTTGCTCCTCGAGTCCCCTATAATCCTTCTACCAATCATCTTAAATCGGTTTCCACTAGTAACCGACCTCTCCACTAGGGGAAACAGGTCCTTCCTGTCTACTCTATCTAGGCCCCTCATAATTTGGTACACCGCAATCAAGACACCCCTCAGCCTCCTCAATTGCAGGGAAAACAACCCCAACCTATCCAATCTTTCCTCATAACTGCAACCCTCAAGCCCTGGCAACATTCTTGTAAATCTCCTCTGCACTTTCTAAAGAGCAATTATGTCCTTTCAGTAATGTGTTAACCAGAACTGTTCGCAATACTCCAGCTGTGGCCTAACCAGTGCTCTATAAAGCTCTAGCATCACATCCCTGCTTTTGTACTCCATACCTCAGCCAATAAAGGAAAGCAATCCATATGTCTTCTTCACCACTCTATCTACCTGTCCTGCCACCTTCAGGGACCTGTGAACATGTACTCCAAGGTCTCTCACTTCTTCTACCCTTCTCAATATCCTCCCGTTTATTGTATATTCCCTGCCCAAATGCATCACCTCACACTTCTCAGGATTGAATCCCATTTGCCAATTTTCCGCCCACTCAACCTAACTATTGATATAATTTTGGAGTCCACGACTCTCTTCCTCACTATTAACTACCCGGCCAATTTTTGTGTCATCAGCAAATTTCCCAATCATGCCTCCCACACCTAAGTCCCAGATCATTAATACAAACAGCAAGGGACCCAACACTGAGCCCTGTGGAACACCAGTGGAAACAGCTTTCCATTCACAAAAACATCCATCAACTACTACCCTTTGTTTCCCTTCACTGAGCAAATTCTGGATCCAACCTGCCACCTTCCCCTGTATCCCATGGGCTTTCATTTTACTGACCAGTCTGCCATGTGGGACCTTGTCAAATGCCTTACTAAAATCCAGGTAAACCACATCCACTGCACTACCCTCCTCAATCCTCCTTGTTACTTCCTCAAAAAACTCAATTAAGTTAGTAAGACATGACCTTCCCTTAACAAATCCTTGCTGACTATCCCTGATTAATCCGTGCCTTTCTAAGTGACAGAATCTATTCTGAGGGACAGGATAAACTAACAATTTACCCACCACTGAGGTCAGAGCAACCTTCTCAAAGTAATTACAGTATTGTCATGCAGGCCCCCACCTGCCAAGAATGAGGCATATTAATTTTGTCATATGAACATTGATTTTAAACTATTGCTGGAGTGAAGAAAGGACTTGTTAAAAAAAAAAATCACCGGACACTTGGGTGGAAGGACATTAGCATACTAACAGACATTGCTTGTGGAGATAAAGGGTTATTCCCTGGTCCAATTAACCCACAATGGATTTTGATCACCAGACATTGAAGGTGTAAGGAAGAGCATTCCAGAGACTGCTAAGGTCCACAATCCACAAAAGCCAGGACTGGTTAAACCAGCTGGTCACATGACTAACTGGCTGGTCCAAGATCTTTTTTTGAACTAGCCACAGAGAGTTTGAACTCAGAGGGAACCCAAGACCCCTTTCTTACCTGATCGTAACAGTATCAAATCCCAATAATTCAGCTATTTTGAGCAAAAAAAATTGAATCATGAAACATTTGAATTAAGTAATGTAAATATCACAGCAATAGAGATCACTTTTCAAATTGTAATTTCTTCTGTAGGATCAATCCAAAATACAAGGTATTCAGCGCAGCTATGGCTAATGTCAGAAAGCACAATACATTTCATCAACACAAATCTTTAGGGGCAGTTCCAATTATTTTGCAGTTAATGATACCACGATAGTGGTGAAGAAAGATGAGAGAATAATGAGCAATTACAATTCGTGTTCTGCCATTAAATTCATTCCCCATTATATCATCCTTACTTCATGGTGAATCAGTAGTTCAACTGGGTTTTCCACTTTAATTGATCTCACTGTGTGCCACCCTCACTCTCCCATCAAATAGTAAATCAGACCAAACAAATCTATTTCCATGTTTTTATGCAACTCTTATAACACCATTGCTGATAGCATGGCATTGGGTACATCTTTCAAAAACACAACCAGGTTCCACATCTATGCTGACGACTGCCAACTCTACCTTACCACGACCTCTCCATCTCTGCACTGCTTCCGATTGGTCACACTGCTTGTCCAACATCCAGTATTGGAAAAGCAAAGAATTCCTCCAATTAAATATTGGGAAGCCCCAAGTCATTGCCTTCAGGCCCCACCATACAATCTGTTCCCTAGCCACAGACACCATCCCTCTCCCAACCATTGTGTGAACCCGAAACAAACCACGCAACCTTGATGTCCTACTTGACCTTGAGCTAAGCTTCCGACCCCATATCTTCGCAATCACCAAGTTTGTCCATTTGCACCTCCATAACATCACCTGGCACATCACATCTGCTGCTGAAACCCTTGTCCACGCCTTTGTTACTTCGAGATTCGACTATTCCAATGCTCTCCTGGCTAGCCTCCCACCTTGAAATCTCCCTAAACTTGCGATCATCCAAAACTCTGCTGCCCATATCCTAACTTGCACTAAGGCCCGTTCACGCATCACCACTGTGCTCACTGACCTACACTGGCTTCCAGTCCAGCAACACCCTGATTTTAAAATTCTCATCCTTGTTTTTAAATCTCTCTATGGCCCTGCCCCGCTGTATCTCTAACATCCTCCAGCTCTATAACCTTATGAAATCTCTACACTCCTTCAATTCTGGACTCTTCACATAAATCACAGAATTGCTACAGCACAGGAGGTGGTCATTCGGCCTGGCGCATCTGTGCCAGCTCTCCAAAAGAGCAATTTACCTAGTGTCACTCCCCTGCCTTCTCCCAGCAGTACTGCACATTCTTTCTTTTCAGACAACAATCCAATTCCCTCTTGAATGCCTCAACTGAACCTGCCTCCACTATACTCTGAGGCAGTGCATTCCAGATCCCAACCACTCGCTGCATGAAAAGGTTTTTCCTGATGTCACCATTGCTTTTTTTTCCCCATTACCTTCAATCTGCGCCCTCTTGTTCTCGATCCCTCCACAATGGAAGCAGTGATTCCCTATCTACCCAGTCCAGACTCCTCATTATTTTGAATAACTATCAAATCTCCTCTCAACCTTCTCTTCTCCAAAGAAAACAATCCCAACTTCTCCAATCTGTAACTGAAGTTCCTCATCCCAGGAACCATTCTCATGAGTCTTTTCCACACTCTCTCCAATGCCATCACATCTTTCCTAAAGTGTGGCGCCTAGAACTAGACACAATACTCCAGCTGAAGCTGAACCAGTGCTCTAAACAAGTTCAACATAACTTCCCTGCTTTTGTACAGTATGCCCTTATTAATGAAGCTTTAGGATGCTGTATGCTTTATTAACTGCTCTCTCAACCTGTCCTGCCACCTTCAATGATTTATGCATATATACACCCAAGTCCCTCTGCTCCTGCACTCCCTTTAGAATTGCACCCTTTATTTTATATCGTCTCTCCGTGTTCCTCCTACCAAAATGAATCACTTCACACTTCTCTGCATTATATTTCATCTGCCACTTGTCCACCCATTCCACCAACTTATGTAAATTCCTTTTGAAGTTCTACAGCATCTTCCTCACCGTTCACAATAATTCCAAGTTTTGTATCATCCTCAAAGTTCGAAATTGTGCCCTGTACACCAAGGTCTACGTCATTAATATACATTAGGAACAGCAAGGGTCCCAACACCGACCCTTGGGGAACTCCATTACAAAGCTTCCTCCAGTCCGAAAAACATCCATAACCCACTATTCTCTGTTTTCTGTCACTCAGCCAATTTTGTATCCATGTTGCTATATAGGGAGCGTGAGACCACAAAGGAATGTAAACCCAAGGATGAGAATTTTAAAGTTTGAGGCATTGGATGAATGGAAGCCAATGCAAAACAGTGAGGACACGGGTAATGGGTGAGCAGGACTTAATGTGGGATAGGATACCTGCAGCATTGTTTTGGATAAACTGGTTAACAGAGGGTGAAGAATGGGAGGCCTTCCAGGAAAGCATGGGAGATGACAACGGCTGGGATTAGGTTTGCAGCAGATGAGTTGAAATAGCGGCAGGAACAGAGGCTTATTTTAGGCAAAGCCTAGAGATAGCATACACGGAGACAATCATTTACCACCTTGTTATATCAATAATTCATTTTCCTACCACTGAGAAAATGGAGATTGAATCATAGTCAAACTGCAGCTGGATAATGAAGCGTATATGCTCAATAATCAACAACAACTTGTATTTATATACAAGTCTTTATGTCTATTATGTCTATTATATCTTTAACATAATAAAATGTCCCAAGGCACTTCACAGGGCGTTATCAAACAAAATTTGACACTGAGCTACATAAGAGATGTTACAGAAGATGACCAAATGTTCGGATTTTAAGAAGCGTCTTAAAGGAGGAAAGACAGGTCGAGAAGCAGAGAGCTTCAGTAAGGGAATTCCAGGATTAGGGCCTTGGCAGCAGAAGGCACGGCCACCAAAGAGGCCAGAATTCGCAAAGCACCTCAGATACTTGTAGGGCTCGATGAGATTACAGCAATAGGGAGGGGCAAAGCCACAGTGGGATGTGAAAAACAAGGATAAGAATTTGAAAATCGAAGCGCTACTTAACAGGGAGCCAATGTAAATCTGTGAGCATAGGGGTTATAGATGAAGGTGGTGTGAGTGAGAACACAGGCAGGAGAATTTACGGAGTGTGGAAGATGGGAGGCTCGCCAGGAGTGCATTGGAATGGTCAAGTCCTGAGGTAATCCTCAATTATTCCAAAATTTTTTTTGCATATAGTCACATACATGAAAGAAAAGAATAAGAAACTTCATTTGGCAAGGAGATTAAATAATGTATTTAATCAACAAAGAAGGCAGAGAATCTATAAACAATATTGTGTATTCTCAGCTATCAGCATTTGGTCGAGAGATGCTCAAACATTGAAGCTTTCACATTAATTGCATTTCACAGCCATAAATACTGGAACCATCTCTGTGAACTTACAATAGTTAACACTTTTGCCTGAAACCCTGCATGCCAGTGTAATTTAAAGCATGCAAAGGCAAAACCTTAAGGCACTTTCTGTCCTCACAGCTTTCAATCACCACCACCAAAGGCTACAGACAAAAGCGGTCATCCTGCCATAACAAAGCACAGATCTTTACCAACAGCATTCTCAGATTTCATTACCCTTTTTCTATACTTCAATATACTGAAAAACCATTCTCATCTAAAATTGCAAGACATGCCTCCAGAATAATGTCTGCAATTTGCCCATGACTAAGAATGTGCAATATCCTTTTCAGGACATGTATTCACTTTATGGGTGTGGTGGAAGGCGAAGACCACATGAATCAAAGACACACCTGAAGGATTCAAAAGATAAAAATATTAAATTGCCACAACAATCCAAGAGGAGGATCAAGCATAGAACACTGACAGTAGAACTCCTAGAATATTTCTTTCTCCCCATATTTTTCTGTATTTGGCTGTTTATGCAACAAAATGAAAACAGGTCAAAATAAACAGCCACACTTACTTTTATGTAGTGCCTTTAACATAATATAAAGTCCCAAGACGCTTTACAGAAACATTATAAAACAAAATATGACACTGAGCCACATAAGGAGATATTAGGTCAGATGATCAAAAGCTTGGTCAATGAGGTTTTAAGGAGTGTCTTAAAGGAGGATGGAGAGGTGGAGAGCTGTAGGGAGGGTATTCCAGAGCTTGGGGCCAAGGCAACTGAAGGCTCAGCCACCAATGGTGGAGCGAATAAAATCAGTGTGGCACAAGAGGTGAGAATTAGAGAAGCGCAGCTATTTCGGAGTTGAGGGGCTGGAGAAGATTACAGATAGGGAGGGGCGTGGCCAGGGAGGGATGTGAAAACAAAGTTGAGAATTTTAAAATCAAGACATTGTTTGACCAGAGCCAATGTCAGCTCTACCTCATCACCACCTCCCTCAAATCCTCCACTGTTGCTAAATTATCAGACTGCTTATCCGACATCCAGTACCAGATGAGCAGAAACTTCCATTAATGGGAAGACTGAAGCCGCTGTCTTCGGTCCTCGCTCCAAACTCTGTTCCATTGCTACCGACTCCATCCTTCCCCCGACAAAAGTCTGAGACTAAAACAGACTGTTTGCAACCTTGGTGTCATATTACACCCCGAGTTGAGCCCCATATATCACCACTAAGACCACCTACTTCCACCTCAGTAACATTGCCCAACTTTGCCCTGCCTTAGCTCGTCTGCTGCTGAAACTCTCATTCATGCCTTTGTTATTGCTAGACTTGACTATTCCAAAGCACATCTGGTTGGCCCCCAAATTCTAGCCTTCTGTAAACTTGAGGACATCCAAATCTCTGCTGCCCTCATCCTTACTCGCACAATATCCCATTGCCCTTTCACCCTGTGCTCTCTGACCTACACAGGCTCCTGGTCACGCAACGTCTTGAATTTAAAGTTAGAGTTATACAGCACAGAAACAGGCCCTTCAGCCCATCGTGTCCGTGCCGGCCATCAAGCACCTAACTATTCTAATCCCATTTTCCAGCACTTGGCCTGTAGCCTTGTATACTAAGGCGTTTCAAGTGCTCATCTAAATACTTCTTAAATGTTGTGAGGGTTCCTACCTCTACCACCTCTTCAGGCAGTGCTATCCAGATTCCAACCACCGCCTGGGTGAAATTCTTTTCCCTCAAATCCCCTCTAAACCTCCTGCCCCTTACCTTAAATCTATGCCCCCTGGTTATTGACCCCTCCGCTAAGGGAAAAAGTTTCTTCCTATTTAACCTATCAATGCCCCTCATAATTGTGTATACCTCAATCAAGTCCCCCCTCAGCCTTCTCTGTTCTGAGGGAAACAACCTGAGCCTTTTCAGTCTCTCTTCATAGCTGAAATGCTCCAGCCCAGGCAGCATCCTGGTGAATCTCCTCTGCACCCTCTCCAGGGCAATCACATCCTTCCTATAGTCTGTGTACAGTTCTGGGCATCACTACTCCAGCTGTGGCCTAACTAGCCTTTCATACAGCTCCATCATAACCTCCCTGCTCTTATATTCAATGCCTCTCATCCTTGTTTTCAAATCCCTCCATTGCCTCACCCCTCCCTATCTCTGTAATCTCATCCAGCCCCACAACCCTCCAAGATACCTGCTCTCATCTAATTCTGGCCTCTTGAGCATCTTTGATTTTAATTGCTCCACCATTGGTGGCCATGCCTTCAGCTGCATAAGCCTCAAGCTCTAGAATCCCCTCCCTAAACCTCTCAGACTCTCTGCTTCTCTTCCTTCCTGTACAATGCTCCTTAAAACCTACTTCTTTGGCCAAGTTTTTAGTCATCTGCCCTAATATTGCCTTATGCGGCTATGTCGAATTTATCTTTATGACATCTTGGGGCGTTTTATGATGTTAAAGGTGCTTTATTAATATTTGTTTTGTTGTGCACGAAGCCACTGCATTTTTGAATAAGCTGCTTATCCAGGCTCCAAATTAAATCAATCGGAAGAAACTCAATACATACTCAATATTGCATTGTAAGCTGCATTCATAATCTTAGGGATTCTGTAATAATCTTGAATACCCGAGCCCAGAGCAGAAATTTACAGTAACTAACCAATGTTTGGTCATATGTTGGATGGTCTAATACATCAGCATTTCACTTTTACATGGTTGGATTATAATTTAGGATTCTCATCATTAATATCTCTTTACAAAAGCATTAAAAATACAAATAGCATCCAAACAGAAGAACATATATCTGAGTCACAGATCTGAAGACACTCAGATTCAGCTGGTTGAGCTAAATCAGCAGCCAAACAGACCATGCTGGGGATTACTGAATAACATCCACAGCAGTTAGATGTACATGATCCCAAGCCTCCCAAATGAAGCAGCACATTCAGGTGAAAACCTGCTAGTCAACAAAAAAATCTGAAAGAAATTCAAGAACTTCTTTCACAACTGCAGCTTCCCCACCCCCATTATACCCATTTCCTTAACAAACTACAGGGTTTATCAGTTTTGCCTGAAGTTGCAAACAATACAAACCTATAATTTATTTGGGGGAGGAAAAAAAGAACAGCAGTAGTTCAATTCAGGCTATTATCATAGATACGAATCATAGAGTTATACAGTACAGAAACAGGCCCTTCGACCCATCGTGTCCACACTGGCCATCAAGCCTATCTATTCTAATCCCATTTTCCAGCACTTGGCCTGTAGCCTTTTATGCTCTGGCATTTCAAGTGCTCGTCTAAATACTTCTTAAATGTTGTGAGGGTTCCTGCCTCGCCCACCCCTTCAGGCGGTGTATTCCAGATTCCAACCATCCTCTGGGTGAAAGATTTTTCCTCAAATCCCCTCTAAACCTCCTGCCCCTTACCTTAAATCTATGCCCCCTGGTTATTGACCCCTCCGCTAAAGAAAAAAGTTTCTTCCTATCTAACCTATTTATGCCCCTCATAATTTCGTATACCTCAATCAGGTCCCCCCTCAGCTTTCTCTGCTCTAAGGAAAACAACCCTAACCTATCCAGTCTCTCTTCATAGCTGAAATGCTCCAGCCCAGGCAACATCCTGGTGAATCTCCTCTGCACCCTCTCCAGTGCAATCACATCCTTCCGATAGTGTGGAGACCAGAACTGTACACAGTACTCCAGCTGTGGCCTAACTAGCATTTTATACAGCTCCATCATAACCTCCCTGCTCTTATATTCTATGCCTCGGCTAATAAAGGCAAGTACCCCATATGCCTTCCTAACCATCTTATCTACCTGTGCTGCTGCCTTCAGTGATCTATGGACAAGTACACCCAGGTCCCTCTGACCTTCTGTACTTCCTAGGCTCCTACCATCAATTGTATATTCCCTTGCCTTGTTAGTCCTCCCAAAATGCATCACCTCACAATTCTCGGGATTAAATTCCATTTGCCACTGCTCTGCCCACCTTACTAGCCCATCTATATCATCCTGTAATCTAAGACTTTCCTCCTCACTATTTACGACTCCACCAATTTTCGTGTCATCTGCGAACTTACTGATCATACCTCCTATATTCACGTCTAAATCATTAATGTACACTACAAACAGCAAGGGTCCCAGCATCGATCCCTGTGGTACACCACTGGTCACAGGCTTCCAACTGCAAAAACAACCCTCGACCATCACCCTCTGCCTCCTGCCACTAAGACAATTTTTGATCCACTCTGCCAAATTGCCCTGGATCCCATGGGCTCTTACCATCTTGACCAATCTCTCATGCGGGACCTTATCAAAAGCCTTACTGAAGTCCATGTAGACTACATCAACTGCTTTACCCTCATCTACACACCTACACACCGCCTTGAAAAATCCAATCAAATTTGTTAGACATGATCTCCCCCTGACAAAGCCATGCTGACTATCCTCGATTAATCCCTGCCTCTCCAAGTGGAGATTAATCCTGTCCCTCAGAATTTTTTCCAATAGTTTCCCAACCACTGATGTTAGACTCACTGGCCAGTAATTACCTGGTTTATCCCCACTACCCTTCTTGAATAATGGTACCACATTCACTGTCCTCCAGTCCTCTGGCACCTCTCCTGTGGCCAGAGAGGATTTGAAAATTTGTGTCAGAGCCCCTGCTATCTCCTCCCTTGCCTCAAATAGCAGCCTGCGATACATCTCATCGGGGCCTGGGGACTTATCCACTTTTGAGCCCGCTAAAACCTCCTCCTTTTCAATGCTAATTTGTTCAAATATATCACAACCCCCCTCCCTGATCTCTACACCTACATCATCCTTCGCCATAGCGAACACAGATGAAAAGTAATAAAAACAAGAAATGCTGGAACCACTCAGCAGGTCTGGCAGCATCTGTGGAAAGAGAAGCAGAGTTAACGTTTCGGGTCAGTGACCCTTCATCGGAACAAAAGTAATCATTTGTAACCTCACCTACGTCCTCCGGCTCCACACACAGATTGCCACTTTGGTCCCTAATGGGCTCTACTCTTTCTCTGGTTACCCTCTTGCCCTTAATATACTTATAAAACACCTTGGGATTTTCCATTATCTTGCCCACCAGCGTTTTTTCATGTCCCCTCTTCGCTCTAACTACATTTTTTTTTAAAGTACCCCCCTACACTTTCTATACTCCTCTAGGGCCTCCTGTTTTCAGTGCTCTGAATCTGCCATAAGCCTCCTTTTTTTTCCCTTATCCAATCCTCTATATCCCTTGACATCCAGGGTTCCCTGGACTTATTGGTCCTTCCCTTCACCTTTACAGGAACATGTTTAATACTTTAATAATTTGGCTTTTGAGTTAACCTTTTAAACTTAAAGATAACTTCCCAATCTACACCTGTTTTATATAACCATAATAATTTTCTGAATGACTCAAGAAAAAGAAACAGATGGAAAGGGCTTGTGATCTGGTTAAAAGATATGTGCTCAGTATTCAGCCATATGGTATACTTACGCTTTCAAAGCAAGCCACATTGTTATTTTTTACTGGCATGGACACATAATATCCCTTTTTTATATTGCCAATTTCCATGCAATTACTGTAATTTCATTTTACACCCTGCAGCCAAAACCTGTTGTATTTTTACAAATAAACACAATAGACAATTTTGAAATGTTATCAAAATTACTTAAAGGAAATCGCTAAATCGCTATAGGATTCTAAGTTACATTTATATTTATAAATATACTTTTTTAAACAAAGGTATGTTACACTTTAGAGCTGCCTCATGGAATGGTGAATATGCCTGGTAAATAAATACCATACTGTTCATTTATAAACGCAAAAGATTTACAAATAAAATCTGTTGGGTGTGTTAAAATCTAACTTCCCACCAACTGTACAAGAAAGTAATGTATAAACAAATTAGTTCATTTTACACTGCTAAAGAGGTACCAAAAAATGCTGGTAATGAGTGTGTTCTTTAACTTGTTATTTCAAAGCCTGCAAGAAAGGGACATTCAAGCAATATTTTACTAAATTATGTTGAAGATTTGGTTACATGATTTAATCGAACAACAACACATCTATTTCACAAGATACACTAAATAAAAATACTTTGATTTTTGACTGACACAAATGTGTCTTAAATATTGGAATATATCTGCTGCCAGTTTTAACAAGTTAGCCACTGAGTTCTAGAATTTCCTTGGCACCACGCAGGAGACAAACATCAAGCAAGATAATCTCATTGGTTAGATAATGCAAAAAAAAAGGGGAACGGGGGTGGGGGGGGGGGTGCGGTCCTGCCAGTATCAAAATCTATCTCAAAAATACAATCCTCACAGAAAAATTTAGACTTTAAGAATCATTTCAAGCCCGGATGTAATTCCATACAGACCAATGACATCTGGAGTCCGAAAGCACAAAACACAGCCAGAATGCTGTATAAACTGGACTTCAACAGACTCAGTATTGTGGAATAAAATGAAATCTGTTCAGATTTCCTGTTAAACGACTTTGAGACGAACTCAAACATTTACTGCATTCTTCTTAGAGTACTGGCCCACACAAAAAAGCAAATTCAAACTATTGCAGTACCGATCAACGCTGCCCTAAAACAAAAATCAACCCAGAGCATGCTGAAATAACCAACATTAAAAAGGCGTGCTGGCGAGGAATGAAACGACGTAACAAACACACTCAGGCATGTCCCCATAATAAACAACAACGATATTTCAAGTGAATCACTGATCTACCCGAGCAATAAAACTATAAAGGCATTACATGCTGTTATTGCCCGGCTTTGATAAGAAAGGCTTTGCAACGGTGGAGAAATGAAGGATAAACTTAATTGGTTGCAAGAAAATACACCAGACCATGTCCTCCCCACAGCTACAAACACAAACGCACAACACCAGACAGACTTAAAATCGAACAGCGCCGATTCGTACCTTCTTTTTTTAAGAGGGAAATGTCAATTAAGGAGATACAGACCCAAAGGCAGATGATCCGTTATTGAGATGGTAAAATAAAACCAATAATCCCGCAGTGAGATCCACCAGAAAGGTGCAGCACAAATCATCAGGTTGCAGCAGATGGAGCACGGAGCGGATTGCGAGTACAGACAACGAGACAGAACCGAGAGCAACACAAGCTCTGGTGTCTCTATCCTCCTGCATCGGCCACTAGACACGGGCAAAATGTAAACATTCAGCCCAGTGGTTTCTGGGCATTTCTGTAAATACGGATTAAACTGATTTTATATTGAACCTGTTCCAGTCATTCACAACTACGTGCTATGAAAAGCCATTCACAATCTGCCCAAAACAAAAGTGAGCCGAAGTAACAGCTCCGACCCTTTGTACTTGGTCATCTGTACATGAATTAACAGACTACCCCGCCCTCTGTAAACAGAGCTTACAATCTTTCTGCTGATCTTTAACTTTAATTAAAAAATGGCCCCATCTTATTAATATACATCGACCTCTGCAAGGCTGCAGACGCCAAATCCGATGCGCACTCGCTGGTTTTTGAGGAAAGCGTGAGAATGGATGCATTGGGATTCTCAATATTAACGAACCCCGGCATCGTCAACTCTTCCAGTGCTTTCCGTCCAGCTGTTAGCTCTCCGTTTCCCACTGGTACACACATCGGTTCGCTAGATGGTGCGCACTCTTTCTCCGCAGTTTCACTACAATCGAGTCAGCTTTACCTCCCGTTTACAGAATCTCGCTGTTGAGTATCTATCTCCTGATATTTTTGTATCTGAATGTTTGCGATCAATGCAGTAAGTGGCGCAGTACCGCTATGTGTTATTCAACACCTTTACACTGCAATACTAAGATGGGAACGTTTTAACCAATCGCTATATTCTGGCCCTTTTATAAACAAATTTCCTCAGCGAACTTGCTGCGTTTACCGCTATTTGCATCTTCGGTGTCTCTTTTTTTAAAAAGAGATTAACGTCGTTGCTATTATTTTCCACTCACACTATTCCCATTCCTATTTCCTCTCTCCCGGTCCATTCTGTCACCTCTAAACCAGTCGACAAGAAACCGCAGTCACTCAGTCTCCGTCCGCCTCTCGCTTTCTGCCGCAATCTCTTTCCCCGTTGCCCCCTGGTGTTGTCAGAGGACCCGCATTTCCCGGTGAGCCCGCCGGGCACTGCCCGGACACCAGCAGCAAACCAGCGCCACTCACCCGGCCGCCTGCACCATCCGCGCGCAGGAGCCCGCTCCGAATCCGAAGGCGCCGAACGTTCCACCGCTGCCAGCACAGAATTCTTCACATTCCACGCGCCTGGCGTGCTCTGCGTCCCAATTCCAGCTTCCAAAAATCACTGCAATCCCGGAAGAAATTCCCCGCCTCCAAACCCTCCCCCCTTCCTCCAAACCAATGCGCAATCCGGCGGAAGTGATCCTTTCCCTGCGATTGCGTAAACGGTGGGAAAGAATTCCGCAGGGAATAACGGCGAAAGGGTTGTGCGGGGCTGGGCTGCCACAGACACGTGGAGAGCTTTGTTGTGTAGCAGTGGGACAGCATTGAGTGTGGTGGGTGGCTTTCTTCCAAATACAAGCGTTCATTTAAAAATGCAACGCTATGTTTGCTTTTTAACAGAGCAATTTATAGAATTTTTCTTTTTTGACCATTGTCTCGTCCTTATTCTATGGAAAAAAATTCCATAGTAAGCACGAAAATATTTGTATCAGGATTACAAAATTGAAGTTGATGTTTGCTTGAAAGTATTCAAGATGGAGAAGTTAAGGGAGTTTTTTCATTACCCAGAGGATTGTTAGGATATGCAACGCCCTACCAGAAACTGGGGGAACAGAATGCATTATCACTTTTAGAGAAGTGAGTAAAAATTTCCATAAGAAACTAAAACAGTATAGGTAAAAGACAGGGGATGGGACTAAATAGAACGTTCCTTTAGAGAGATAAAAACAAGAAATGCTGGAACCACTCAGCAGGTCTGGCAGCATCTGTGGAAAGAGAAGCAGAGTTAACGTTTCGGGTCAGTGACCCTTCATCGGAACCTTCCTTTAGAGAGCACTTGGGCTGAATGACCTGATCTGCGCTGTAAAATGCTATGCTTCTATTATTGATTAACCACAAGCAGGAGAATATAAATTCTAATGTACATGTACCGGGAAGATCATGTTGAAACAAATTATAAGAAGAAAATGAGCACCTGGGTGTAATCTAGTGGAGGGATTAAAATATAAATTCAGAAATGAGTAGTTTATAACATTTGAATCCTGCTGAGACTACATCCTTAAAATCACTACAAAATATCTAAGATTAGATATAAAAGCAAAATACTGCGGATGCTGGAAATCTGAAATAAAAACAAGAGATGCTGGAAATACTCAGCAGATCTAGCAGCATCTGTGGGGAGAGAAGCAGAGTTAACGTTTCAGGTGGCCAGATGCAAGTACTGGGGTTGGGAATATATTTCCACACTGCTGCCTCTCAGAATATTTTTGCCATGGACTGTTCCTCCACTGCGGTTGCTCCAAATTCTGGTGATGCCACACCTCGCCACATGATATATTGTATCTGATAAAGAGTTTTCTATTTGTCAATTTTGCTATTTTTTATTGATACCAGTCACTAGCATTTTCTGCATTAATTTATGACTAATTTGACAAAGTATTCAGTAGTCAATTGTTCATCAGAAGTAAAATATCTCAATTGACAAAGGGAGAGCATCGTTTTTTCTGATTTGTAGGATTTAGACATCATTCCAGAACCTGATGTTAACCATCACTTCAACAGGCTTGAAATCAATGGTGGGCACATAGAGCTATGCTTCATTGATATACACGTGGAAGTAGATTCCATGTTTGTGAATAATGGCTGGAATTTTACGCCCCCCACCCCCCAAAAGAGGGGGAGGGGTGGGGGGCCTAAAATGGAGTGGGAGGCTCGGGGGTCCTTCTCAATCCGTTCCTGCCTCCACTGCCATTTTACGCAGTGTGGCAGTGGGAAAAGGCCTGCCCACCCCAAGCCTACCAATTAATGGCCACTTAAGGGCATCCACCCACTGCCATGAGGATTTTACTGTTGGCAGATGGATGGCCCAGGACTGAGAAAAGCCACCCTGAGGGCCGACCCTGATGCCCCAACCACTCCCAATGCCCAACACATCCCCTGCCCCCCGGATCAAAACCCTTGCCTCGCCAGGGTCTGACCGATCACCCCCAGCAAGGCCTCAGAAACCTACCTTTTTCTGGGTGGAAGCTGAATTGCAGTCCCAGCAGTGGCCAACACTCCCGATGGCGCTGCTGGGACTAAGAGCTGCCAGCCCACTGATTGGCCGGCAGTTCTATTAGGTAGGACTTCCTGCCTCAATGATATCCTGCTAAGACCAATTAAGGGCCCGGGGACCATAAAATCTGGACTGGATCCCCAGGCCCGGCAGAGGCTGGATCGCCACCGACTTTTGGTCGGTGGACAGCTCCTCTCCACCATGCGACAAATTCCAGCAAAGGGTAATCTGAATATGAGCACACCAGAAGTTATTCTGTGAGCACCAGAGGAAAAACCTCTCTCGGCTGCTTCACTACATCTGATTAGTCATGCTGCTTGTCTGATATCTAGTATTTGATAAATAGAAATTTCCTCCCAATTAATTATTGGGAAGACCAAAGCCATGGCTTCAGACCCCACCACAAACTCTGTTCCCTAGGCACTGACTCTGTCCCTCTCCCTGGTCACTGTCTGAGGCTGAAACAGACTGTTCATAACCTTGGTCACCTATTTGACCAATATAGAAAATTTACGGCACAGAAGGAGGCCATTCAGCCCATTGATTCTGTGCTGACTGAAAAAAAGCTATCCAGCCATTCCCATTTTCCAGCTCTTGGTCAAAATGCATATCCAAATATTTTTTTAAATGTGATGAGGGTTTCTGCCTCTACTACCCTTTCAGGCAGTGAGTTCCAGACTTCTATCACCTCTGGGTGAAAGAATTTCTCCTATCCTCCCCTCTAATCTCCTCTCATCATGAAAGCCACCTAATTCCACATCTGTAACTTTGCCTGCCTCCGCTCCTATCCAAGCTCACCTGAAATCCCTCATCCGTGCCTTTGCTACCTTGAGACTCAGATATTCCAATGCTCTCTGGGCTGACTTCCTACTTTGCACCTCTGTAAACTTGAGCTCTTCTAAGCTGCCCATATTCTAACTCATCCATCATCCCTATGCTCACTGACCTACATTGGCTCTCAGTCGGGCAATGACTTGATTTTAAAATTCTCATCCTTGTTTTCAAATCCCTCCATGACCTCGCCTCTCCCTATCCCTGTAACCTCTTCCAGCCCGACAACTCTGTTGAAATCTCTGCCCTCCTGCAATTCTGGCCTCTTGTGCATTCCTGATTTTCTTCATTCCACTGTTGTCATTTGTGCCTTCAACTGCCAATACCCTAAGCACTGGAATTCCCTCGGTAACCTCTTTGCCACTCTACCTTTATTTCTTAAATGATCAAAACCAACCTAACTGGGTAGGTAGTATTATTGTATGATATCTTCCCTAGTCTTTGGGCAACGAAATGAAGACTGGAGGGACAATTGTAACAGAGGACTAGTGTGAGTGGAAATGGGAGACTATTCAGGATTTGGTGAGGATAATGATGTTAAAGAGAAGCTGTCAATGTCATTGCAAGTGGTGGGCCATTATAGTGGAGTTGGAGAGGGTGATAGTGAAGGAATTATGTGATAGTTTTTTCTTCAAAGGCAGAAAGAAGGTGGATTGGTTAGAGGCAGAGAAGAGGATCCAGATAGTTAGAGATGAAGAAGTAATCATAAATAGCCCTGCTGGTGATTGTGCATTTGAAGGTGGTGAGGTTTCATGATAGAAATAGGGCGGCACAGTGGCGCAGTGGTTAGCACCGCAGCCTCACAGCTGCAGGGACCCGGGTTCGATTCTGGGTACTGCCTGTGTGGAGTTTGCAAGTTCTCCCTGTGTCTGCGTGGGTTTTCTCTAGGTGCTCCGGTTTCCTCCCACAAGCCAAAAGACTTGCAGGTTGGTAGGTAAATTGGCCATTATAAATTGTCACTAGTATAGGTAGGTGGTAGGGAAATATAGGGACAGGTGGGGATGTTTGGTAGGAATATGGGATTAGTGTAGGATTAGTATAAATGGGTGGTTGATGGTCGGCACAGACTCGGTGGGCCGAAGGGCCTGTTTCAGTGCTGTATCTCTAATCTAATCTCTAATCTAAATATGAAGAGAATGGGTAGCTGGAGACATGCTGGAGTTTGGTGGCTGTGGGGATGAAAAGGGATGCAAGGGAATTATAAAAACTGACCTCCCAGAAATTAAATGGAGAAGGTAAATGCTGGGAGAGGCAGCTGAACAAATCAGATGGGTACTGAGAGAAAACGTATGATATGTAATGGTGTGCAGCCAGGTTAGAATATTAGGAGACAGTGGACCTGCCTAATAAAGGCAGGCAGAGACCTGGCAGACAAGGAGGTAGAGGAGCATGAGTCTGAGGAGCTACATAGAAGAGATTTTCCTGGATCTGCACCAAGGCTCATTAGAGTGCCTGGACACAGCAAGTGTCAGAAAATTGAGGAGATTGAATCAAAGGTTTATAAAGGAATTGACCCAGTTTTTCTTTCAATAATTTAACCAGAAGGAAAATCATGTAGGTCTTTTACCAGTGTGCACTCTAGCTTGTCTGATTTTCCAATATATGTTGCACTTAAGATATACAGAGTACCTGGTGGTATATCCAGTCCCCCCTGTTGTCTAAGTATTAAGACTATTAGACTTTGATTCTCAGCTTTCATTTCATGCTTGCTATAGGCTATAACATGCAAGATGATTGGCTCCTGAGACTGTTAAGAGGGTAGAGTATAATTACACAGCAGTTTACACCAGATACTTGGTTTTTCCACTGGTTGTTGGTAATATTTTCCCCTCTTAATGTAGGACATATTGCTCAATCTAATTCTTCACTACGTTCATAGTCCCACTGGTAATACTGACAATCACACCTTAGTATTTCCATTTACGTTTTAATTAGGAACTAAAGTGGCTTTTCTCAATCTATGCATGAAATTTTCATTGCTACTGATAGTCTTAATAAAAGCTAACATTCTGAATTTTTTGGCAGTATAAAATGCAGGCAGAAGTATACATATCAGTTAGTGGTAATCATAGAAATGGTTACAGTACTGCCTATACTGAGATAGAATTTAACCCAACCCAACTCCACCCCCATCCCTATGGCCCTCACCCCCGCCCAGCAGGAATATGTGGGAGTGTTGTATTGCATCATGTCAAAGAACAAAGAACAGTACAGCACAGGAACAGGCCATTCGGCCCTCCAAGCCTGCGCCGATCTTGATGCCTGCCTATACTAAAACCTTCTGTACTTCCAGGGACCGTATCCCTCTATTCCCATCCTATTCATGTATTTGTCAAGATGCCTCTTAAACGTCGCTATCGTACCTGCTTCCACCACCGCCCCCGGCAGCAAGATCCAGGCACTCACCACCATCTGTGTAAAGAACTTGCCTCGCCCATCCCCTCTAAACTTTGCCCCTCTCACCTTGAACCTATGTCCCCGAGTAACTGACTCTTCCACCTTGGGAAAACGCTTCTGACTATCCACTCTGTCCATGCCGCTCATAACTTTGTAAATCTCTATCATGTCGCCCCTCCACCTCCGTCGTTCCAGTGAAAACAATCCAAGTTTATCCAACCTCTCTTCATAGCTAATGCCCTCCAGACCAGGCAACATCCTGGTAAACCTCCTCTGTACCCTCTCCAAAGCCTCCACGTCCTTCTGGTAGTGTGGCGACCAGAATTGCACGCAATATTCTAAGTGTGGCCTAACTAAGGTTCTGTACAGCTGCAGCAACACTTGCCAATTTTTATACTCTATGCCCCGACCGATGAAGGGAAGCATGCCGTATGCCTTCTTGACTACCTTATCCACCTGCGTTGCCACTTTCAGTGACCTGTGGACCTGTACACCCAGATCTCTCTGCTTGTCAATACTCCTAAGGGTTCTACCATTTACTGTATACTTCCCACCTGCATTAGACCTTCCAAAATGCACGACCTCACATTTGTCCGGATTAAACTCCATCTGCCATTTCTCCGCCCAAGTCTCCAACCGACCGATATCCTGCTGTATCCTTTGACAATCCTCATCACTATCCGCAACTCCACCAACCTTTGTGTCGTCCGCAAACTTACTAATCAGACCAGCTACATTTTCCTCCAAATCATTTATATATACTACAAACAGCAAAGGTCCCAGCACAGATCCCTGCGAAAAACCACTAGTCACATCCCTCCATTCAGAAAAGCACCCTTCCACTGCTACCCTCCGTCTCCTATGACTGAGCCAGTTCTGTACCCATCTTGCCAGCTCACCTCTGATCCCATGTGACTTCACCTTTTGTACCAGTCTGCCATGAGGGACCTTGTCAAAGGCTTTACTGAAGTCCATATAGATAACATCCACTGCCCTTCCTTCATCAATCATCTTTGTCACTTCCTCAAAAAACTCAATCAAATTAGTGAGACACGACCTCCCCTTCACAAAACCATGCTGCCCCTCGCTAATAAGTTGGTTTGTTTCCAAATGGGAGTAAATCCTGTCCCAAAGAATCCTCTCTAATAGTTTCCCTACCACTGACGTAAGGCTCACCGGCCTATAATTTCCCGGATTATCCTTGCTACCCTTCTTAAACAAAGGAACAACATTGGCTATTCTCCAGTCCTCTGGGACCTCACCTGTAGCCAATGAGGATGCAAAGATTTCTGTCAAGGCCCCAAGGCCCCAGCAATTTCTTCCTTTGCCTCCCTCAGTATTCTGGGGTAGATCCCATCAGGCCCTGGGGACTTATCTACCTTAATGCTTTGCAAGACACCCAACACCTCCTCCTTTTCGATAATGAGATGACTGAGACTATCTGCACTCCCTTCCCTAGGCTCATCATCCACCAAGTCCTTCTCTTTGGTGAATACTGATGCAAAGTACTCATTTAGTACCTCACCCATTTCCTCTGGCTCCACGCATAGATTCCTTTCTCTGTCCTTGAGTGGGCCAACCCTTTCCCTGGTTACCCTCTTGCTCTTTAAATATGTATAAAAAGCCTTGGAATTTTCCTTAATCCTGTTTGCCAATGACTTTTCATGACCCCTTTTAACCCTCCTGACTCCTTGCTTAAGTTCCTTCCTACTGTCTTTATATTCCTCAAGGGATTTGTCTGTTCCTAGCCTTCCAGCCCTTACGAATGCTTCCTTTTTCTTTTTGACTAGGCTCACAATATCCCACGTTATCCAAGGTTCCCAAAACTTGCCAAACTTATCCTTCTTCCTCACCGGAACATGCTGGCCCTGGATTCTAATCAACTGACATTTGAAAGACTCCCACATGTCTGATGTTGATTTACCCTCAAACCCGCCGCCCCCAATCTAAATTCTTCAGTTCCTGCCTAATATTGTTATAATTAGCCTTCCCCCAATTTAGCACTTTCACTCGAGGACTACTTATCCACAAGTACCTTAAAACTTATGGAATTATGGTCACTGTTCCCAAAATGCTCCCCTACTGAAACTTAGACCGCCTGGCCGGGCTCATTCCCCAATACCAGGTCCAGTACGGCCCCATCTCGAGTTGGACTATCTACACATTGTTGCAAGAAGCCCTCCTGGATGCTCCTTACAAATTCTGCCCCATCCAAGCCCCTAGCACCAAGTGAGTCCCAGTCAATATAGGGGAAGTTAAAATCACCCACCACTACAACCCTGTTACCTTTACATCTTTCCAAAATCTGTCTACATATCTGCTCCTCTACCTCCCGCTGGCTGTTGGGAGGCCTGTAGAAAACCCCCAACATCGTGACTGCACCCTTCCTATTCCTGAGCTCCACCCATATTGCCTCGCTGCACGACCCCTCCGAGGTGTCCTCCCGCAGTACAGCTGTGATATTCTCCTTAACAAGTAATGCAACTCGCCCACCCCTTTTACATCCCCCTCTATCCCGCCTGAAGCTTCTAAATCCTGGAACATTTAGCTGCCAATCCTGTCCTTCCCTCAACCAAGTCTCTGTATTAGCAACAACATCATAGTTCCAAGTACTAATCCAAGCTCTAAGTTCATCTGCCTTACCTGTTATACTTTTCGCATTGAAACAAATGCACTTCAGACCACCAGTCCCGCTGTGCTCCGCAACATCTCCCTGCCTGCTCTTCCTCTTAGTCTTACTGGCCTTATTTACTGGTTCACCCTCATTTATTTCACTTGCTGTCCTACTGCTCTGGTTCCCACCCCCCTGCCACACTAGTTTAAACCCTCCCGAGTGACGCTGGCAAATCTCGCAGCCAGGATATGTGTGCCCTTCCAGTTTAGATGCAACCCCTCCTTCTTGTACAGGTCCCATCTGTCCCTGCAGAGATCCCAATGGTCCAGATATCTGAAACCCTCCCTTCTACACCAGCTGTTCAGCCATGTGTTTAGCTGCACTATCTTCCTATTTCTAGCCTCACTGGCACGTGGCACAGGGAGTAATCCCGAGATTACAACCCGAGAGGTTCTGTCTTTTAACTTTCTACCTAACTCCCTTAACTCCCCCTGCAGGACCTCGTCACTCTTCCTGCCTATGTCATTGGTACCAATGTGTACCACAACCTCTGGCTGTTCACCCTCCCCCTTCAGAATGCCCCCTGTCCGTTCAGAGACATCCTTGACCCTGGCACCAGGGAGGCAACATACCTTCCTGGAGTCTCTTTCATGTCCACAGAAGCGCCTATCTGTGCCCCTGACTGTAGTCCCCTATAACTATTGCTCTTCTGCACTTTGTCCCTCCCTCCTGAACAACAGTGCCAGCCGTGGTGCCACTGCTCTGGCTGCTGCTGTTGTTTTCCCCTGATAGGCCATCCCCCCCAACAGTATCCAAAACGGTATACTTGTTAGAGAGGGGGATAGCCACAGGGGATTCCTGCACTGACTGCCTGCCCCTTCTAGCGGTCACCCATCTATCTGCCTGCACCTTGGGTGTAACCACTTCTCTAAAACTCCTGTCTATGATGCTTTCTGCCACCTGCATGCTCCTATGTGCATCCAGTTGCTGCTCCAACCGATCCATGCGGTCTGTGAGGAGCTGCAACTGGGTACACTTCCTGCAGATGTAGTCGTCCAGAACGCTGGAAGCGTCACGGACTTCCCACATCTCACAGGTGAAGCACTTCACCCCTCTAACTGACATTTCTAGCGCTAATTAATAAATTAATTTAAGAAAAATAAATACTTAATAAAACCTTACTAAATTGTTATAATAACTATATGGTCCCTAGTGCTAGATTCCTAGTATAAATATTAAATGCTAACTAAATACAGTAATCTCCTCCCTCTGGTTTAGTTACTCTACTTATTAATTAGTTAATTAGGGTTTTAATCAATTTTTATCAATGTTTTATTTTCAAATTCAATAAAAAAAAATCCCTACCAGCCAATCAGGTCAAAGCTTTCCTGTGACGTCACATTGTTTTTTTTACCAGAGGTAAGTTTTTTATACTTACCGGTCCGGAACTCCACCCTCCGAGTCTTCTCCCAGTCAGCTGTGCTCTTTCAAAGCTCTCGGCTCCCCTCACTGAGGACAGGTAGGAAATGAAAGGAGCTCCTCACTCCCTCCTTACCGAACTTCCTTTATATCTTTACTTACCTTAATTCAATCATGCGAAGGTCACCCACCCCCAGTAGGTGGGGGCCTGCTCACCAATCTGTGCCAAAACAACATTTTAAGTGTTGGACAGTGTGTTCATTGGAAAGTTTTGTAGTTTGCCATTTCTACAAGTACATACATTTACTTGTATTTAGAATGACTGTGACACCTTCTAATTTCTAGATGTCTCTGTTGGAAGTATTTCTTTGTTTGCAATGAAGTAAGTACATTATGTTAAAATAGCAAATAAAAAGGAATGATCAAAGAATGCATGGTATTTGATTTAAGTATAATAAAAATGTGGTAGAACTTGATTATCCACACTTTCACTATCTGCATTCTTGCTTATGGCCAGTTTGTGGGAGCCAGTAAATTTTGCAATAGCCAGTTAAAACACAATTGAGCATTTTAAATGGATTTTTCACTAACTGGTTTCATTGATCCAGCAAGATAAGTAGTTGTTTTTGTAGTCTAGTCTCTTTTGTTACATAAGCAATTGTTACTGCCTATTTGTACACCGAAAGGTCCCACAAACATCAATGTGATATATGACCAGATAATCTGTTTTAGTCGTGTTGATTAAGGAATAAATGTTGGTCAGGACAAAAGGACAATCTCCTGCTCTTTGAATATTGTCATGAAATGTTTTACATTCACCTGAGAGGGAAAATGGGACCTCACTTAACGTTTCTTACAACAGAGTATTGCATTGAAGTATCACTTCAAATATATGCTTAAGACCTACAGTGGACTTTCAGACTTAGAAGCAAAACTGCTCCTGCTATGCAGAGCCAAGGCTGATACCCCGATTGCAGATAAGTTGTCATGCATTTAGATGAGTTATACAGAATTAAATAACTGCAGCAAAGTGACAGAAACAGTCACTTGATCTAAAATGGATACATTTCTATACAAATATAGCAGGGTGCATGATGGAAAAGGGGCTGCATTATCCAACCAAGTTCTGAATAAGGGGCAGGTCTGGCATATCATGTTTTTAAAGTCAACACTCACAGCAATCGCTTTGATGAAGTACATTTACCTGTATTATATTTTCTACAAAAATTAGTACATGTGGCTAGAATGGTATTGTAGCCACACCTGTGGCTAGTGTTACAACCTCAATGAAACCGTTAATGTTAAAATACAAGATATTAACCCCCAGAACAATTTAAAGAATTACACAAGATTTCATGTTTTAAGACTTTTATGATAACAACTCAACTAAAAGAAATCCCGATTAACTATATAATACTTTGTAAGTAACTGATCTCCCAAATTACAAAGAACAGTATTTTCTTCCCTTATTAAAACACTTGAAAACCTCACACCACACTTATACGTTACACAGTCCTCCTTGATGGCAAAATCTTTGCAGTTAAAAGTCTCAAACTCCTCCCAGTTGCAATGGGTTGGATCTCCAAACCTTCTTTAAAAGTCAATGTCCTCTTCACTCACTACTCCCGGCACTTCCGACCTGGACGTCCATGAATAAGGCGATCCCTGGTGATCCTGTTGGTCATTTACTTCTCCATGAATCACAACTTTTAAAACAGGTTCAAGTGTTCACAGCCTTTTGCTCTATCAGTCTTCTCTGAGACCACGTGTTCCCTCTCTCTCCCACCCTTGAGGCTGCCACCACTGCATGTCATTTTCATAGCCTGCTCTGAGGCTGCAACCACAGGTCTCCTTTCTTACAGTATGTCGGCCTTCAGAAAATCTGTTAAATTTATCTGGAATCAAGAGTCAATAGCCATTGCCTTTTCCAATATGCAAAGCCCACAAGTATACCTTCACCAGAGCCACCCAGGCTTCCCATTGTTTCCATGTGTTAGCAGCTGCCATGCACATTTGCATTCTCAGAATCAATGACTCCTTGTTTATGATCTGAAAGTCTGGGAGGCTGAAACCCATTGTTCTTAAGGTGTTATACTGCTGAAGTCTCTGCTTTTCAAAAAAAGCTCTTTGATCTTGGTAACCAGGATTTCCATCTTGTCTTTAGCATAGTTGTTGTGAGGTCACCTGACTTCTCTGATTCCATCTTAAACTTTTAAAAATCACAGTTTTAGGAACATAGGAACAGAGTAGGCCATTCAGCCCATCGAGCCTGCCCTGCCATTCAATATGATCATGGCTGATCATCCACTTCAGTGCCTTTTGCCCACACTATCCTCACATCCCCTTATGTCATTTGTATTGTCAATCTCTGCTTTAAACATACTCAATGACTGAGCTTCCACAGCCCTCTGGGGTAGAGAATTCCAAAGATTCACAACCCTCTGAGTAAAGAAATTTCTCCTTGTCTCTGTCCTAAGTGGCTTCCCCCTTATTTTGAAATTGTGTCCCCTGGTTCTAGACTCCCCAACCAGGGGAAACATCTTAGATACATCTACCCTGTCCATCCCTTTAAGTAATTTGTAGATTTCAAATGAGATCACCTCATTCTTTGAAACTCTAGAGTATACAGGCCCAGTTTCCCCAAACTCTCTTCATAGGACAGTCTTGCCATCCCAGGAACAAGTCTGGTGAACCTTCATTGCAGTCCCTTTATGGCAATAATATCCTTCCTAAGGTAAGGGGACCAAAACTGCACACAGTACTACAAGTGCAGTCTAACCAAGGTTCTATACAATTGAAGCAAGACTTCATTACTCCTGTACTCAAATCCTCTTGTGATAAAGGCTAACATACCATTAGCCTTCTTAATTGTTTGCTGCACCTGCATGTTAGCTTTCAGTGACTTATTGACAAGGACATCCAGGTCTCTTTGTACATCTACACTTTCTAATTTCTTACCATTTAAGAAATACTCTGCACATCTATTCTTCCTACCAAAGTGGATAACCTCATATTTTTCCACATTATATTCCATCTGCCACGTTCTTGCCCACTCACTAAGTCTGTCCAAATCCCCTTGAAGCGGCTTTGCATCTTCCTCATAACACACATTCCCACCTAGTTTTGTGACATCCACGAACTTGGAAATACTACATTTGGTCTCCATATCCAAATCATTGATATATATTGTGAACAGCTCGGGCCCAAGCACTGTGGTACCCCACTAGTCACAGCCTGCCAACGCAAGAATGACCCATTTATTCCTACTCTCTGCTTTCTGTCTGTTAACCAATCCTTAATCAATGCCAGTATATTACCTCATTTCCCATGTGCTTTAATTTTGCGAACTAACCTCCTGTGGGGGACTTTATCAAGTAGAAAATCCAAGTAGACCACGTCCACTGACTCCCTTTTATCAATTCTGTTAATAACATCCTCAAAAAACTCCAACAGGTTTGTCAAATATAATTTCCCATTCATAAATCCATGTTGACTATGCCCAATCAGATCATTATTATCCAAGTGTCCATTTATTACATCCTTTAGAATAGATTCTAGCATTTTCCCAATGACTAATGTTAGTCTGACAGGTCTGTAATTCCCTGTTTTCTGTCTCCCTTCCTTCTTAAATAGTGGGGTGACATTTGCGATCTTCCAATCTGCAGGAACCACTCCAGAATCTATAGAATTTTGGAAGATGATCACCAATGCATTCACTATCTCCATAGCTACCTCTTTCAACACTCTGGGATGCAGAATATCAGGTCCTGGGGACTTATCAGCCTTCAGCCCCATTAATTTCTCCCATATAACCTTCTTACTAACACTAATTTCCTTCAATTCCTCATTCCCCCATATCTCTTGGATCTCTAATTCTGGGAGATTTCTTGCATCTTCCTCAGTGAAGACAGACACAAAGTAATCATTCAGCTTCTCTGCCATTTCTCTATTCCTCATTATAAATTCTCCTGATTCTGCCTGTAATGGACCCACATTTGTCTTAGTCAAACGTTTCCTTTTTATGTACCTGTAGAAGCTTTTACAGTCCATTTTTATATTTTTTGCTAGCTTACCTTCATATTCTATTCTCCCTTTATCAGTTTCTTCATCCTCCTTTGCTGTATTCTAAAATCCTCCCAATCCTCAGGTTTACTACTATTTCTGGCAACTTTATAGGCCTTTTCTTTTAATCTTATATTTGTTAGTTCTGATGAAGGGTCACTGACCTGAAACGTTAACTCTGCTTCTCTCTCCACAGATGCTGCCAGACCTGCTGAGTATTTCCAGCATTTCTTGTTTGTATTTCAGATTTCCAGCATCTGCAGTTATTTTGCTTTTATATTACTGAACTATACAATAGTCTGACAAATGGAAGGCCATTGATCAAGCAACTGAGATGCTTAGGCCGAGGATGCTACACTGAGAACCCCCATCAGCAATGTTCTGGGTCTCTGATGATTGACCTTTCGCAACCAGGACTATTTTCAAATGTGAAAGATATAATTCTAGCCACTCGAGGTTCTTCCCATTGACCTCAGCTTCGCTAGGGTTTCTTGGTTCCATCTGGTCTTTAAGATCCACCCCGTGCTCCCTTTGCCCCATTTCCAACTGACCACCCAACTATCCTTCCTGGCCACTCTCCTCAATTACTGTCCCTCTCCTTTTCAAAACCACTATTATTACCCTCTCCTCAAGAAATCTACCCTCAACCGCTCCATACATGCAAAGTCTAACCCCTCTTAAGCCTCTAAAATCTGTGCCCATCTTTCCTATGATTCAATATTTAAATCTCTGCAATCAGGTTTCTCTCCAACCGAAGCACTAAAATAGCACAAATCAAAGTCATAAATAACATTTCTGTGACTATGAACATGGTGCATTATCCATCCTCCACCTCTCAGCAACCTTTGACATGGTCATCCACGCCATCCTCCTTCAACACCTCTCCTCCACTGTCTAGCTCAGTGGGTCTGCTTTGGTTCCATTCTTACCTGTATAATCATAGCCAGAGCACCCCTTTCAATGGCTCTGTTCCTACCTCAGGAGTCCCCAGGATCTATCCTTGCACCACCCCCCTCCCCCCCCCCCACAACTTCTGTATGTTACCTGTTGGCGATACCATGTAAAGACATTTAGTCAACTTCCACATGTACAATGAATTCCTTGCTTATAACCTTTTACATTTCTAATATTTGCCAGTTCTGAAGAAGGGTCACTGACCTGAAACGTTAACTCTGCTTCTCTCTCCACAGATGCTGCCAGACCTGCTGAGTATTTCCAGCATTTCTTGTTTTTATTTCAGATTTCCAGCATCCACAGTATTTTGCTTTTATATTATTGTACAATGAAGACATCTGGTTCTACCTTTCCACCACTTCTATCAGTTTGTCTACTGCCTTTGTGCTGTCAGAGCTGCAATTTTCTCCAGTTAACCATTGAGTAGATCAAAGCTTTGGTCCCATCCACAAACATCATACCTTTGCAATCAATTCCACCCTCCTTTCTAGCCACTGTTGCCAGATATTGACACATTATCCAAATTTCTGCTGCCTATATCTTATTCCACATCAATGCCCATTTGCCTGTCACTCCTATTCTTGCTGACCTATATTGGTACCCGATCCCCTGATACCTCCAGAATAAAATTCTCATCCTTGTGTTTAGATTCATTCATGGTCTTGCCCCTCCATATCTCTAACACCTTCTCAATTCCTACAACACTCCCTCACCCCCAAAACACCCCATCCCTCCTCTTGTTCAAGCCTATTCCTTTACCCCAGGATTGGGAGATGCACTTCAGCTGTCTAGGGCCCATGGTCCAGAATTCATTCCCTAACCCCCTGCCCCCCCCCCCGCCAACTCCCCCAGCTTCCCACTTCCCTCTTTTCCTTTAAGACCATCTTAAAACCATCTCTTTGTTCAAGCTTTTTGGCATCCCTCTTAATATGTCTTCCATTGGCTTGGTGCCCATTATCACCTGATTGCACTTCTGAAAAATGCTTTTGGACACCTTTCTACATTAAAGGTATCATATAAATGCAAGCTGTGGAAAGGAAAGGCATTTAATGCTGCTGTACTCAGAAGAAATGACTGATCTTCATTGCACCAATACTGCCATGATGATGGCATTCCTTGAAGCACATTTTTAATTAGAGAAAAAGTGTAACTTGTGCATCTGGTTCTAATAATAACTTACCCTTTGCAAATGGATCAAATACTTGTTCAGATAGAAAGGTTTTCCCTGTGCAGATTGTCAGCTATGTGGATCAGTATTTTTAAATTTTCCTGATGAAACATTGAAAAACTTAACAGATTATATAAATGTAATTATTTTCTTTGTGCCCATCCACTTGGAGATCTGCTGCTAATTCCACCAAATTCAAATATAACAAATATATCTGAGCGATATCAGCTTCAGAATTCCAGTATTTTATTCCAGCAAACTGTGCACAACATGGATTTGCTGAGATTGTTATGTTTCACCGTTGGGAACTATCTTTCACAGAGGGATTGCATCAACAATGGGTAGGAAATTTAGGTAAGTCAACTGTTCCTTGTGCTCTCTGATCTGGTTAAGTGTCTTATAAAATGAAAACCATCAGTGGTCCATGTAGTCCCTTTTCTGTTCTGGCACTGGCCACATAGACTGAAAAGGTAAGAATGGTTTAGCTGGACATGCTACAACTTTGTTCCTTATATTAACATTTAGCTTTTTCCAAGGTATTTTGAAGTAAAAAGCTGTTCTTGGGGACACCGGGACAGGGTTGTTATTGGAGGAAACTAATGGCTGTCTGACAGGGACCGCTAGTAGGTTTAATTGTTTCATTTGCAGATGATTGAATGGCAGAGAATAAATTAAATGATCTGTCAACAAGGGTATCTGGATAAAGTGAAGGCTAAAGGTGACATTCAACACTGCAAAGCCAATTATAGATCTACTAATGAGCACACTGTAACGGCTGAGATATAGGTTGTGTCAATCCCCAGCCCTCACTCTCCCCATGAAGACAGAAATGTGTTTTGGGGAAAGTGTCTATGAGAAGGACTTTCTCTCTCTCGATGCTTTTATGTTGCTTCATTGGTTAGGAGAGTGTACTGCTGTTTTCACCTGACGGATCTAGTGAATTCAGCAGCTGTTTACATGACCCACAAAATATGTCAATGTTGTTCATGCACAGTGCCATATTTGTACCTGATTGGCTCAAAGAACATATACATAAAACAAAAGCAAGTCACAATTGAGCAATATTGAACAAAAAAGCTTAGAACTGGGAAGAAAAACCACACAAAGCCTTCTGGTCTGTGCTGACCTTGACAACCTGGTCTCTGCCCAAGGGGAGTAGCCAGAGATTTACAAGCAACTGCTTAAGAGAATAAAAGCAAAATACTGCGGATGCTGGAAATCTGAAATAAAAACAAGAAATGCTGGAAAAACTCAGCAGATCTGGCAGCATCTGTGGAAAGAGAAGCAGAGTTAACGTTTCGGGTCACTGACCCGAAACGTTAACTCTGCTTCTCTTTCCATATATTATTAAGAGGCTTGTTTTACTGAGGACTAGGAATTATTGTGACTTAAAGTGTGGGCTGGGAGGGGGTTAGTTAACAGACCATCTTTCCTCAGCAATCAGCCACTAATTAACCTCAGGAAGTTGTTATGACCTCAGTAGAGACCACTAACTTCAAAATAGAAATTAACCTCCCAGATCAGTTAAACAAACACACGACAAGATTTCACGTTTTACGACTTTTACTATAAAAACTAGTCTAAAACAACTTTAACTAAACAGTACTTAGCAGATAGCTAATACACTAAATTACAGTGAAAGGTATTTCCCATTAACTTATTAACACACTCTAAAACCCCCACAGCACATTTTTACGTTACACAGTGTTCTCATCGAAAAGATGTCCTTGCAGTTAAAAGTCCCAAACTTCTCCCAGCTGCAATGGGTTGGATCTCCCAGTGTCCTTCTCAAAGCCAATGTCCTCTTCGCTCAATTCTTCTGAGCACATTCAACTGGACTTCCATTAATAAGGCAATCTCTGGCGACCTTGTTGGTCTTTTCTCCTCCTCAAACCTCGCGCCTTTGAACTGGGTTCAAATCTTAGCAGCCTTTTGCTGTATCAGTGATCTGAGGGTAGCTGTTTATCAGAAACAGCCCACTGGTCTCTTTCTCTTTCTTTAGGCTGCACTGCTGACTGCTGGTCAGCCTCCAGACCAAGGAAAGCCTCTCGAATTTATCCAGATCAATAGTCAACAGTTGTTTGCCTTTGACAATTCTCAGAAACCATAGTTATGACCACAGCAAAACCACTTGGGCCTTTCTTTGTTTCCAGGTGTTAAAATTGGAACTCAAATCTGCATTTGAGAGCCTCTGTCTCCCTGTTTACAATCTGAGAGTCCGGGAGAGCAAAACCCATTGTCCTTTAGGTGTTACAAACTTGTACCCTGCTTTCAAAATGGTGTTTGATCTGGGTTCCTTGTTCTCATGGTAACCAAGACCTCTGGAGGAAAGAGAGGTATGGAGGTGGTGAGGTTTAAGGAATGAATTCTAGAGCTTAAGGCCTCAGCAGCTGAAAGCATGGCTGCCAATAGTGGAAATTACACTTTGTTACCTTAAATGGTTAGGTCAGTTAAAAAAAAACTCCATCTTAGCAGCAGGCACCTTTCCTTTTTATATCTATTAGGAAGGATCTATCAAAATGCAACACTCCCTTCATTAGATTATAATATTGTGTTATAATATTCCTATCATTATAAAAGTGTATACTCAGACTTAACATGAGCAATGTCAAAGCACAGCTGCTAATATTTACTTAGTTTTTTTTTTAAACTTCAATTCTTTTAACCTCAATTGAGGGGTCTCCCAACCTTACCTTTTATTCTAGGCTGTTCTTGTAACATCAATAATTGGAAAAGGTCTGTATTTCCTGGAGCCAGTTTGATAGAGTTATCTGATTCTAGGAAAACAACCTACTGGTGAAACATGTAGCAGTTCATGCTGAATTTGTGGAGTTAATGTTAGGGCTGTGGACCCTGCATCAAATCTCATTTGTTCACTCTTATCTAACTCCATAAACTTGAGCTCATCCATATCTCTGCTGCCTATATCCTAACTCACGTCAAGTCCCTTTCATTCACACCCCTGTGCTCACTGACCTGCATTGACTCCTAATCCAGCAACACCGTAATTTTAAACTTCTCGTCCTTGTGTTCAAATCCCTCCATGGGCTCACCTCTGTAACCTCCTCCAGCCTTACAATCCTCTGAGATCTTTGCACTCCTCCAATTCTAGCCTCTTGAATGACGCCAATTTTCATCACTCCATGAATGGTGGCCAGGCCGTCAGCTCTCTTGGCCCTAAGCTCTGGAATTCCCTCCCTAAACCTCTCTGCCTCTTTCTCTTTTATGTTGCTTCTTAAAACCTACCATGCTTTTACTTTTCCTAATATCTCTACGTGGCTTGGTGTCAAAGTTTGTCTCATAATGCTCCTGTGAAGCACCTTTGGACATTTTTACTACATTAAAGATGTCGTATAAATGCAAGTTGTTGGTGTTGTCTAAGTTGTATTGATTGATGGCCTTCCCCCCATACCTTAGTAAACTGCTTTTGTTTTCTTCATCTGTCTCTTGTACCACTTGAATTTGGTAGTGAAAAAGGGGACACAGTATCCCCAGGGAGAGTTCTTCCAGTGTAAACACAAGTTACATAAGAGCCGACTAACCTAGCCAAACAGGATTCACTCACTTTTTTGTAAGCCTATAAAAGTTGCTATGTGAGAATGTGTGTGCATGGTTCTTTAAGCTGTGATATTTTGCAGCACACTTTGTTTAAACCATTAAATTTTATTAGGTTAACTTTCAAATCAAGCTGTCTATTCTGGCAGCAGTTTATTTTTGCAGCCGATTTCACCAGAGGAAGTTAATACTATTATTTCCCTAGGAAACTAATACTGTCTCTTCCTCTTCCTGCAAGTAATATATCCTTATCGCTATTTAAACATTCATACTGATGAAATTATCCTGACAAAACTGTATGTGTAAATCTGGATGAATGCAGCCATTAATAAAGTAGTTCTTGCCTAACCTATGGATTTTTTTTCCTCATCCATCATTATTAACTATTAACCTGCTGGAAGTACATTTAAGTGCACAGTAAAATACATGAATAGCAAACCATGGGGCAATATTTACTAATGCAGAAAATAATACAGCAACTGACTCACCATTCTGTCACCTCTGATATTTGGTTTCAAATCCAGTTAGGCCTGATGAGAGAAATGTTAAGAGTCTTTGATTATATTGAACTGAGCGTGAACATTCACAATTCAGTTACACAGCGTAAAACAAATCCTAATTAATTTAAAGATGCCACAAGACCTGGGTACAATCCTTCCATCCTTGGGATGATGTGTGGTGCAGGTTGACCCAAGAATGGTCTAATCCAAGAATAGGTCCAGTCTTTTTGGGAAGAAAACTCCAAGTAGCTCAGACTAATGGGATGATGATCTCTGGGTTCTCATAGGTCCTATGCAACATGTGTTTGAGCATTTTCAACTCAATTTGAAAGTGGAAGTGGGCTGACTGCATCAGTTCTCGAGTCCCTTTTTATACTCACAATGAACACACTGCACTGTTGCTTAAGAGTGAAAAGGTTATCCTCATCAGTGAATTATAAATAGATATTGCAGGCTTGCCTATTACATAGCCTCTATTTTTGACACGGGAAATGCATCAGTTCGACATTTCATGTCATCTGAGATCTTAATCTGTATTCTATTGCTTAACAGAAATTTACACGGTGCATATATATACTCACGACTCCATTTAAGTGAAAACACAGTAACTATTTTAGGTAAGAGGAGTAAATTAAAAGTCTGTGTTTTTCTATATAAGGTGATTGTTTTAGCAATGAAGTAAATACCAGCTTTTGCCTTCCACGATAATGATGGTCTCTTTCTTTAGAATGTTTTCCCCACGATTTTAGCTTTCTCTTTGCCAAATCTTTCCCTTCGTGAATCGGAACGTATACATGTAAATATGGAAACAAGGCAACCATTAAATATCTGATGTCCAGAAAAAACACTAATTATAGGAGACAAATGTATAAATTTATGACAAAACAAGTGGTATACAGCAATTTAACCTTTTATTCTCTCATCTTGTCTCAGCCTCTGCGTTTCCGTCTAGATTTAGATTTTTCCCCTTTGTCTCTATCGGAGTGCCTTCCATTATGATGCTTTTAACTGTTGCTACATTTTACTTTACATGCCAATAATTCGTCTCCGTCTCTTCATACATTCCTTGCCTCCGTCACTGTACTTGTTGCATCTATTTATTGTGCACTTTCTCCATGCAACTAATTATGAGACATCTGGACCGACTTTAACTGGGTACCAGTTTTCAGTGGGTGAGCTCTGATGCCAATTTAAAACGCATCCACCCTGGCAAAGAGACCCTGGGCATTTTAACTCAGTATCTCATTTATAGGTTGTCGACTGATTTCCTGGAAGCTACTCGGTGAGCAAGTAAATCTGCGGGATTGCTGACGGAATATCCCATGGGGATCACTGCAATGGGCGGGAATGGGGACAAAGATCTCGGTACAGTTGCTTCTCCTGACCCCACGAAGAAATTTTTCATATATCTTTACGTGTTCTCCTGGCTCCGATCCACTCCCGCGCTGGCTTGCCCTGATAGAAAACTTACTCCTTTTTCCCGTTCAGGCCTCAGAATAAACATTGCAGTGGATCCACTTATATCATCAAGATCCTACAAGGATATGCTGAGAAAGGTTGTTGCTGGCTTTCAGCAATGTCTTTGCTGTCTGCTCAGTGAATCAGGTGAAATTTTCAGGTCAACTCCCAGCAGCTCCAGGACTGGTAGATGCCTTGGGGAATTTTAACTGCCCACCTGTCCAGTTTACACCATGCGAGGGTGGTATTAAAATCACTTTCATTTCCAGGAACAAGTCAGTTTTGATGCTGGGGATCGTCGCACACAATCCACAGGGAGGTTCAACTATTTGACACAGATTCTTTGAGAATCCTGCCAACCATTTTGTAAAGAGGCAGAACGAATAACAACATTGCTATATCAGGACTTGCTATTTTTCTGTCTATAGCTGGAATAACGTCATGTTTCTCTTTAATGCAGTGGGATGCTAACTTTTTTTGCTCAGATAACACATTTTATCATATTTGCATCCCAAATCACAATCATCTATTGACTTTGCTGTTTTAACAATCTGCCAATGGTATGGTGGTGGAAGTAATAACAATATGAAGCACTTTACATTTCAGCCATGGGAGTCAATAGATGCAAAAAGTGCAAAAATTGTGAGTTCATGAAAGGTGAATCTATTGTTTAAAACAGGCCATTTGTAAAATAGAAATTGATTGTAATATGCTCTGATAGTATTTTTTGACATAAAGTAGTGATCAATGAGCAGCTAGAGGAATTCTGGATCAAGATGATTGATCTGAAAGCCGAACTGCAAACACTGCGCAACATCAGGGAGGGGGAGATTTACATGGACACTTTGTACCAGATGATGGTCACACCCCTCAGAATAGGTTGGTCAGCGGTGAGGGACAGGAGGGTGTGACCATGAATGAGGTAGGTAAAGGGACTGAGCAGACAGTAGTGGAGGAGCCTCAGCCTTGGCAATTGTCAAACAGGTTTGAGGTGCTTGCAGCCTGTATGATGAAAGCGAGGTCTGCAGGGTGGATGAGCAGACTGGCCATTACACCATGGTACAGGAAGCCGCTCAAGCGGGAGGAACAAAAAGGAAAGGGACGGTATAGTGAGGGGATAGACACTGTTCACTGCAGCAAAGAGCGAGAGTCCAAAAGGCTGTGTTGCCTGCCCAGTGCCAGGGTTCGGGACATCTACTCAGGGCTGGAGAGGAACCTACAGTAGGAGGGGGAGGATCTGGCCTACATGGTCCATGTAGGTACCAACGACATAGGCAGGACAAGGAAAGAGATTCTGCATAGTCAGTGTGAGGAGTTAGACACAAAATTAAGAAGCAGAACCTCAAAGGTATTAATCTCTGGATTAGAGTCAGACTCCCTTCTTCAGAGTCACTGACCTGAAACGTTAACTCTGCTTCTCTCTCCACAGATGCTGCCAGACCTGCTGTGTATTTCCAGCATTTCCTGTTTTTATTTCAGATTTCCAGCATCCGCAGTATTTTGCTTTTATCAAATTTGGGAAGATGGGGTGAATCAAAGAGTAGAGATAAGGCAAGAGAGAAAGGTATTATGGGAAATGATAAACAGCATATGACAGGAAGGGACCAAGAGTAAATCAGCAGATAAGGTGAGAGGTTACAAAAATAATAAAAGAACAAAACTAAAGATTCTGTATCTGAATGCACGTAGCATTCAAAACAAAACAGATGAACTGATAGGATAAATAGAAATAAATAAGTACGATCTGATAGCCATTACAGAGACATGGCTGCAGGATGACATAGATTCGGACCTGAATATCGAAGGATACATGACATTTAGGAAGGACAGAAAGCTAGGAAAAGGTGGAGGGGTGGCTCTGTCAATTATTGATGGTATTCACACAGAGAGGGATGACCTAAGTTCAGGAAATCAGGATGTAAAAGCAGTTTGGGTCGAGATGAGAAATTATAAAGGCAAGAGGTCACTTGTAGGAGTGGTGTACAGGCCCCCTAATAGTAACCACATGGTAGGATAGGGTACAAGGGAAGAAATAATGGGAGCTTGTCAGAAGGGTATGGTGATAATCATGGGGGCTATTAATCTACATAGAGACTGGAAAAATCAGATGGGCAAAGGTAGCCTAGATGAGAAGTTCATAGAATTTTTTCAGGATAGTTTCTTAGAACAGCACATCCTGCAGCCAACCGGAGAGCAGGCTATACTAGACCTGGTATTGTGCAACAAGATAGGATTAATTAATGATCACATAGTGAAGGCGCCCCTTGGTTACGCAATCATAATATGATCAAATTTTACATTCCGTTTGAGGGAGAGAAGAATGGGTCTAAGACTAGTATTTTAGACTTAATGTCAGAAAGAATGAGGGTATGAAAGCAGAGCTAGCTGATGTGAACTGACAAATTAGCTTAAGGGATTGGTCAATAGAGAAGCAGTGGCAGACATTTAAGGGGATACTTCTGAATACACAGAATAGATACATTCCAAAGAGAAAGAAAAATTCCAAGGGGAGGATCCACCAGTCGTGGTTAAATAAAAAAGTTAAAGATAATATCAAACTTAAAGAAAAAGCATATAATTGCGCAAAGATGGATGGCAGGTCAGAATATTGGACAGAATATAAAGAACAGCAAAAAATGACTAAAAGATTAATAAGGGAAAAATTAGAGTACGAGAGAAAGCTAGCTAGAAATATAAAAACGAATAGTAAGAGTAGGCATAAATAGGTCATTTTCTGGTTGGCAAGATGCAATGAGTGGTATGCCACAGGGATCAGTGTTGGGCCCTCAACTTTTTACAATTTATATAAATGACTTGGGTGAAGGGACCAAAGATATGGTTGCTAAATTTGCCGATGACACAAAGATAGGTAAGAAAGTAATTTGTGAAGAGGACATAAGGAGGCTACAAAAGGATATAGATAGGTTAAGTGAGTGGGCAAAGACCTGGCAAATGGAGTATAATGTGGGAAAGTGTGAAATTGTCCACTTTGGCAAGAAGAATAAACAAAACACATAATCTAAATGGTGAGAGATTGTAGAGCTCAGGTGCAGAGGGATCCGGGTGTCCTACTGCATGAATCACAAAAGGTTAATATGCACATTCAGCAAGTAATTAGGAAAGCTATTAAAATGTTATTATTGATTGCAAGGGGAATTGAATACAAAAGTAGGGAGGTTATGCTTCAGTTATACAGGCATTGGTGAGACCACATCTGGTGTACTTTCAATAGTATTGGTCTCCTTATTTAAGGAAGGAAGTAAATGCATTAGAAACAGTTCAGAGAAGGTTCTCTAGACTAATACCTGGAATGTTCTTATGAGGAAAGGTTGGAAAGGCTAGGCTTGTAGCCACTGGAGTTTAGAAGAGTAAGAGGCAACTTGATTGAAACATACAAGATCCTGAGGGGTTTTGACAGGGTGGATGTGGAAAGGATGTTTCCCCTTGTGGGAGAATCCCAAACTAGGGGTCACTGTTTAAAAATAAGGGGTCGCCCATTTAAGACAGAGATGAGGAGAAATTTTTTTCTCTCAGAGGGTCATGAGTCTTTGGAACTCTCTTCCTCAAAAGGCGGTAAAAGCTGATGGTATGCATCCCAGAGTACTTAAGGAAGTGGCCGAAGAAATAGTGGATGCATTGGTGGTCATCTTCCAAGATTCTATAGACTCTGGAACAGTTCCTACGGATTGCAAGGTAGCTAATGTAACACCACTATTTAAAAAGGCAGAGAGAAAGCAGGAGATTATAGACCAGTCAGCCTGATGTCGGTAGTGGGGAAAATTCCAGAGTCCATTGTCAAAGATTTTATAGCAGAGCACTTAGAGAACAGTGGTAGAATCAGACAGAGTCAGCATGGATTTACGAAAGGGAAATCATGCTTGACAAATTTACTAGAATTCGTTGAGGATGTAACTGGTAGAGTTGACTAGGGGGTGCTAGTGGATGTGATTTATTTGGACTTTCAGAAGGCTTACGACAAAGTCCCACATAAGAGATTAGCATGTAAAATTAAAGTGCTTGGGATTGGGGGTAGTGTATTGCGATGGACAGAAAATTGGTTGGCGGACAGGAAACAAAGAGTAGGGATAAATGGGTCTTTTTCCGAATGGCAGGCAGTGACTCGTGAGGTACCGCAGGGATCGGTGCTAGGACCCCAGCTATTCACAATATACATTAATGATTTAGATGAGGGAACGAAATGTAATATCTCCAAATTTGCAGATGATACAAAACTGGGTGGGAGGGTGAGTTGTGAGGAGGATGCAGAGAGGCTTCAGGGTGATTTGGACAAGTTGAGTGAGTGGGCTAATACATGGCAGACACAGTATAATGTGGATAAATGTGAGGTTATCCACTTTGGTAGCAAAAACAGGAAGGCAGGTTATTATTTGAACAGCTATAAACTGAGAGAGGAGTATATGCAACAAGACCTGGGTGTTCTCGTACACCAGTCGCTGAAGGTAAGCATGCAGGTGCAACAGATGGTAAAAAAGGCAATTGGATGTTGGCCTTCATAGCGAGAGGATTCGGGTACAGGAGCAGGGATGTTTTGCTGCAATTATATAGGGCCTTGGTGAGGTCACACCTGGAATATTGTGTGCAATTTTGGTCTCCTTATCTGAGGAAGGATGTTCTTGCTATAGAGGGAGTGCAGCGAAGGTTTACCAGACTGATTCCTGGGATGCTGGGACTGGCGTATGAGGAGAGATTGAGTCGGTTGGGATTATAGAAGCTGGAGTTCAGAAGAGTGAGGGGGGATCTCATAGAAACCGATAAAATTCTAACAGGACTTGACAGGGTAGATGCAGGAACGATGTTCCCGATGGTGGGGGAGTCCAGAACCAGGGGTCATAGTCTGATTTGAGGTAAACCTTTCAGGACTGAGATGAGGAGAAATTTCTTCACCCAGAGAGTGGTGAGCCTGTGGAAATCACTACCACAGAAAGCAGTTGAGGCTAAAACATTGTATGTTTTCAAGAAGGAGTTAGATAGAGCTCTTGGGTCTAAAGGGATCAAAGGATATGGGGCGAAAGTGGGAACACGCTACTGAGTTGGATCATCAGCCATGATCATAATGAATGGCGGAGCAGGCTTGAAGGGCCAAATGGCCTACTCCTGCTCCTATTTTCTATGTCTCTTTGAATATTTGTAAGGCAAAGGTAGATGGATTCTTGACAAGCAAGGGGGTGAAAGGTTATCGGGGGTAGGCAGGAATGTGGAGTTGAGGTTACAATCAGATCAGCTATGATCTTGTTGAATGGCGGAGCAGGCTCGAGGGGCCGAGTGGCCTATTCCTGCTCCTAATTCATATGTTCGTATGTATGAGCATTCGTTAAATGAGCCAGTGGATTCATGTAGATCTTTCTGATACAGGAGGACTTAGGAGTACTTGCTTAGTAATAATATTGAATGACAACTGACGGGCAGTTGGTACAGATTAAGTCATTGAATATGATAGAAAGCACTGAACTTTAATGTTCCAGCTCTTGTCATTGTATGTTGCAATGTCGGCTAATTGTACTTTGGGGTGGAAAAAATCCTCAGTTTAGCATTCAAAATATCTAACACAGTATATGCTTTTGCTGATGTCAATTTGCATGTTTTTAATCGTGGTCTTTGATTTTTTTTATTCCTTTGAAATTGTCTATGATTGTCTCCAATTCAGACATCTGTATGATTTGCTGTTTTCTCTCTCCATGGATACAAGGTTCATTGTTACTATATGGTTGGACTGTGAGGCTATGAAATTCAGCTCCATAATGCCCGGTTTCTCAATGCTACGAGTGCCAGTTTGCCTCCAAAATGGCGTCCGCAGCACGTGTGCACACTTCTCATGCTCACCACACTGGATGCAATTTTGGTGAAGAGGTTAGTGCACACACAGGGAGCATCCGCCAGAAGTATGCAGAGTAGGCTGACCGTGACACAATCCGCGTGTAATGTTAATCTGACATCAACGCCGTCTTTTTGGAGTTCATTGCTCCAACTACTGCCCTCTCTTAACCTTAAAAAATGGCCAACTTTATTTAAAGGGATCATCAACTATTTTCAGGTTAATTGTTGATTAGTTTCTTCTACTGGCTGTTGCTGTGATTTTTTTTATTTGTAATGTTTGTGGGATGTGGGCGTTGCTGGCTACCACCACCTTCTCAAGGACAATTAGGGATGGGCAATAAATGCTGGCCTAGCCAGGGACGCCCACATCCCATGAATGAACAAATTAAAAAAATGTGTTTGGTGTTCCCCATAGTTGTTTCAAGTTTCTGAAGTCTACAGGGAGTAGTGGCAGGTGCTGTAGGACTTTGTCCTGTCTTCAAGGGATTTGCACAAACCACATGCTCCCAGACATGGATGCTGTAGTTTGCAGCCCCTTTGGACTGCAGCATTTCAAGGAGAATGAGTAGAGGCAAACGTTAACTAATCACTCTTGTGCATTCCCTTAGTGAATGTCTTTCCAGGCCTTTGCCTATCCTAGTGCTCCTATGCAGTTAGCATGGCTGGTCGAAGGCTGATTTTCAGTGGGGAAGACTACAGATGGCTTTGCATCTTGAGTAGCTCTGGCCCTAGTAGACCGAGCATCGGACTTAGCCATCTTGACATGGGCGACAGTAGTCTGGACTAGCTAGCTGACAGGCAAGGGCGGAGCCCAGTGGTGGAAGCATGAATGCTGTCATCCTGAGAGAAGACAGCAGGTTCGTGCTCCACTAAGTCACTGCCACTGCCCTGGGTGGTGCCTCAGCAATCCTAGTAATAGGTTGGAGAACAGATTACTGTGGCACCTTGCATTATATAAAAAATGGAAACTGCCTAAAGAATTAATTAAATAAAGAAAAATATAATTTATGAATACAAGAAGTAATTCTGCATTCCCAGTAGGGAGTGGATCTCAGAAAATCGAAAGCTGTGTCCCCACGATCTCTTAAAAATGCAGTCCTGCGAGTGACACTCCTCACTGGGAGCACCAGATTGCATTATCACCTCTCGTATCTCATATTATTCAGTTTTAGAGGATGAAATAAGAGTAGAAAACTGAAACAAAACAATTCTAATTCTGCACAACACTATAGCTGGAAGAATACAAACAGTATCTAGAGTAGATTACAGCCTGGCGTTGTCACAAGTAGGATTAATAAAATGAAGGTCTTCTACTTTATTGGCTGTAAGGGTCCTCTATCAAATTAATTTGGCAATACTCAGTCCCGTTACTTATAGACATGAGCCCATAACCTAAATGTTTTCAAACTGTGAGTCTCATAAAGACAGGCTGCCTGATACGGAAAATATTCAGTGGCCCAGTCAGGAAATCTGTGTGAGACTGGACATTACAAATCCAGGAAAGGGAGATCACCATTTTAGGAGCAGACTTGCTGAAAAAGGTGCCCTTACTGACATCACCTCAATGTTTCTGCACCAACTTAGGCTGCAATGCACATTAACAAGGCTGCAGAGATGAAGCATTTCAATGAAAATTTAATAAAACCTTTTGTTTGACCAAAATAGGAGAATTTATCGATCCAGTTATGAAATCCAAAATACTTACAAATCAAAAATGGGTATCAGCAACAGTTCCCAATTAAAAAAGGCAACCAATCAAATTGTTCAAAATGTTTTTTTGAAAATTGTTTTGGTCACCTTCTTGGGTTCTCCATTAAGCTGAGAAATTACTGCCAGAAAGAAGGTTCATAACAACTTGCAGTTATGCAGCACATTTAACATATAGAAAAGGCCAAATTTCTTCACAAGAAAACAATGCCAAATCAGAAGGTGCAAGGTTAGGATGGGTAACTGAAAGTTTGGTTGACGAGATTGATTTTGAGGAACTCTTTTTTTCTTTTTCTTCTTCTTTGGCCTCCTTGTCTCGAGAGACAATGGGTAAGCGCCTGGAGGTGGTCAGTGGTTTGTGAAGCAGCGCCTGTATTGGCTATAAAGGCCAATTCTAGAGCGACAGACTCTTTCCACAGGTGCTGCAGATAAAATTGGTTGTCGGGGCTGTTACACAGTTGGCTCTCCCCTTGCGCTTCTGTCTTTTTTCCCGCCAACTGCTAAGTCTCTTCGACTCGCCACACTTTAGCCCCGCCTTTATGGCTGCCCGCCAGCTCTGGCGATCACTGGCAACTGACTCCCACGACATGTGATCAATGTCACAGGACTTCATGTCGCGTTTGCAGACGTCTTTAAAGCGGAGACATGGACGGCCAGTGGGTCTGATACCAGTGACGAATTCACTGTACAATGTGTCTTTGAGGATCCTGCCATCTTCCATGCGGCTCACATGGCCAAGCCATCTCAAGCGCCGCTAGCTCAGTAGGGTGTATATGCTGGGGAAGTTGGCTGCCTCGAGGACTTCTGTGCTGGAGATACGGTCCTGCCACCTGATGCCAAGTCTTCTCCAGAGGCAGCGAAGATGGAATGAATTGAGACGTTGCTTGGCTGACATATGTTGTCCAGGCCTCGCTGCCATAGAACAAGGTACTGAGGACGTCTTTAAGATACAGAAAAATGTAGGTTGAAAATTCCAAAGAGTAGGGCAAAGGTTGCTGAAGGTTTAACCATTGATGGGGAGATAAAGGAGTGATAGGAGGAGAAATATATCATTCAAGTAATGATTTAGGCCGGAGGAGGTTGCAGCGTTAGGGTGGGAGAAGGCTATGGAGGTATTTATTAATGAGGACAAGGGTTTTCAATGAGATGCATTGGAAGCTGGGGAGACAGTGTCGGTCAGCAGGAATGTTGGTGGTGAAGGAGTGGAACTTAGTGTAGGATAGGATATGTGCAACAACATTTTCAACAATATAGAATTTGTGCAAGTTGAGAGGTCAACAAGGAAAGCACCTGGACATGATGAAGGCATGTATAAGGGTTTCACTGTTGAAGGCACTATGATAGGGGCAGAAGTGGGCAATGTTGCAGAGTCGGAATAGAGATGAATGGGAAGAGTGATAAAGGAACACATGGTTCTGCATAAGGCAGAGATGAAAGATGGCATAGCTGCAAGAGAGGAAGAAGAGGAGAGAGGTTCATGAGGGGCTGAAAGGAAAAATAGGAGTTCTGGTCTCAGGAATGGGTATCAACCAAGTAGTCAGAGAAACCTGAGTTACATGAGCATAACACAGAGGCAAGAGAGGAGACAAAGTCCAAAATCTGAAGGGCAGGAGGCAGCATTGGAATGAGGTCCTTTTTATAGAATGGAGTGGGGAGGAAGCTTGCAACAGACAAAAAAGTGAAGCTTATTTCTGGCCAGTCTAGAAAATTAGCTACATTATGAGCCCTATGATAACATGACAAAGCCATAAACAAATATATGAAAATTACTGTATAATGGCATTTACTGTGTTTGAAATGTAACAATATTAACTGTTGGATGCCCATGCCTGTTGAAAAGTCTCAGCCTGGTACTTATGTGGAGCTTCACAACCATTTCTCTCAATAATAGGAAATGCTGGAAGTACTCCTCAGGTCTGGCAGCTTCTGTAAAGAAAGAAACAGAGTTAGTTTTCGGGTCTGTGTCCTTTCACCAAAACTAGGAAAAGTTAGAAATGTGATAGGTTTTGAGCAAGTAAAAGAGGGGAGGGTGGGAAAAAATTCAAAAGGGAAGATCTGTGATAGGGTGGAAGGCAGGACAGATTAAATGAAAAAAGGATTCATCATGGAAAACTAAAGGGAGTGACAATGGTACAAGTAAAGAAACAAAAGATGTGTCTAGAGGAGGTGTGAATGGCAGCATCACGAACAGCTGCTGTCCAAAAGCAAAGGAAAAAGAGAAACAAGAAAAAAAACAACAAAGAAAAAGGAAACAAAATGGGGACCTATGGTTGTGAAAAAAACTGTTGAACTCAGTGTTGAGTCCAGAAGGCTGTAAAGTGCCCAGTAGAAAGATGAGATACTGTTTCTCAAGCTTGCATTACAGTCAACTAATACAATGAGAGCCAAACAATGATACAGCTGAGGATGAAAAGGGGATGGATAAGGAAATAAAAAAAATAAAGAGTTGCTTTCATATGGCAACCTTTGCGGCCAGGGAGCTGGTCTTTATTTGTTACTCTATTCTAAATGGTTACAGTAGCTGCTTTTCATTAATGTTTATACTGAGAACTGAAATACAACCATTGTTCGTAGACGCAGTAGCAAGTTCTGGAAGCATTATATCATTTTTCAAGTTTGAAGGGAAGTCTTGAATAAAAGACCTGATTAAACCTGTATATTTAAGTGGAACATTTTTGGTAACACTAAGTACTATGGCATGATACTTGGCAAAGAAAGAAATGTATTAATTAGTTCAATTATTTCCTTCCATTTTACAATGTTTGTCATAATAACCCACACCATGGACAAACGGACAGGAAAGGTCAGAAGCTGCTCCCCCATATTATATGCAATGATTTTGTCATGCAAGCCCCCTCCTGCCAAGAATGAGGCACATTAATTTCGCAACATGGACATTAAATTTCAAATTGTTGCTGGGAAGAAGGGAAGGCCTGTTACAAGGGGTTGCCAGGCCCCTTGGCTGGTAAGACATTTTTGCATATTAACAGACAGTGTTTGTAGACAAAGGACCATTCCCTGACACACACAACATACAGAGACAAGACATGGTTACCATAGCCTTCCTTTGCTTTTGTTCTCCACCAACCACACCGCTGCCCCCCCCAGCAACCCCCCCACCACACCAACCGTTGGCGACTGCAAGTGCTTGATGCACCACAGTCCTCCGCGCAACCCACATGCCTCCACTTGTGCTAGGCACCGCCCATCAAATAAAGCCAACAACAGACATCCCCTTTAAAGTGGCCAATCAAAAGAGTCTGGACAGACAAAAGAGTATTATTCTAAATTTAATAGTCCTGGCACTACATCCTAACAACCTATTCACTATCAATATACCTTGTGACACAGGTCATAGACCTTCAAAGATTTACATGCTATAAAACCCAAGTACTTCTCCCACTCAGGAGCCTTGAACACATAATTGTGCATGATGTATACATGCTTGGCAATACCCCTACCCAACTGCATTATGCTACCGTTATCAATACTATATATCAGGAGAAGCTCCACAGAAATGTATCCTCCATATATTTTTAAGAAAAAAAATGTCAAATATGGATGAGAGAAGATCAGAGGAAAAAGAAAAGGCAATCAAAGAAAGAGACTCAGTCATAGAGTCATACAGCACAGAAACAGGCCCTTCAGCCCATCGTGTCTGTGCCGGCCATCAAGCACCTAACTATTCTAGTCCCATTTTCCAGCACTTGGCCCGTAGCCTTGTATACTATGGTGTTTCAAGTGCTCATCTAAATACTTCTTAAATGTTGTGAGGGTTCCTGCTTCTACTACCACTTCAGGCAGTGTATTCCAGATTCCAACCACCCACTGGGTGAAAACATTTTTCCTCAAATCCCCTCTCATCCTCCTGCCCCTTACCTTAAATCTATGCCCCCTGGTTATTGACCCCTCCGCTAAGGGAAAAAGTCTCTTCCTTTCGAACCTATCAATGCCCGTCATAATTTTGTATACCTTAATCATGTTCCCCCTCATCCTTCTCTGCTCTAAGGAAAACAACCCTAGCCTTTTCAGTCTCTCTTCATAACTGAAATTCTCCAGCCCAGGCAACATCCTGGTGAATCTCCTCTGCACCCTCTCCAGTGCAATCACATCCTTCCTATAGTGTGGTGCCCAGAACTGTACACAGTACTCCAGCTGTGGCCTAACTAGCATTTTATACAGCTCCATCATAACCTCCCTGCTCTTATATTCTATGCCTCGGCTAATCAAGGCAAAGATCTCATATGCCTTCCTCATCACCTTATCTACCTGTGCTGCTGGCTTCAGTGATCTATGGATGAGTACACCAAGGTCCCTCTGGCACTCCGTACTTCCTAGGCTCCTACCATCCATTGTATATTCCTTTGCCTTATTAGTCCTCCCAAAATGCATTACCTCACACTTTTCAGAATTAAATTCCATTTTCCACTGCTCTGCCCATCTTACCAGCCCATCTATATCGTCCTGTAATCTAAGGCTTTCCTCCTCACTATTTCCGATACCACCAATTTTCGTGTCATCTGCGAACTTATTTATCATATCTCCTATATTCACGTCTAAATCATTAATGTACACTACAAACAGCAAGGGTCCCAGCACCGATCCCTGTGGTACACCACTGGTCACAGGCTTCCACTCACAAAAACAACCCTCAACCATTACCCTCTGTTTCCTGCCACCAAGTCAATTTTGGATCCAATTTGCCAAATTGCCCTGGATCCCATGGGCTCTTACCTTCTTAACCAATCTCCCATGCGGGACCTTATCAAAAGCCTTACTGAAGTCCATGTAGACTACATCAACTGCCTTACCCTCATTTACACATCTAGTCACCTCCTTGAAAAATTCAATCCAGTTAGTTAGACAAGATCTCCCCCTGACAAAGCCATGCTGACTATCCCTGATTATTCCCTGCCTCTCCAAGTGGAGATTAATCCTGTCTCTCAGAATTTTTTCCAATAGTTTCCCAACCACTGATGTTAGACTCACCGGCCTGTAATTATCTGGTCTATCCCTGCTACCCTTCTTGAATAATGGTATCACATTCGCTGTCCTCCAGTCCTCTGGCACCTCTCCCGTGGCCAGAGAGGTTCTGAAATTTTGTGTCAATGCCCCTGCTATCACCTCCCTTGCCTCGCATAGCAGCCTGGGATACATCTCATCTGGGCCTGGGGATTTATCCACTTTTGAGCCTGCTAAAGCATCTAATGCTTCCTCCCTTTCAATGTTAATATGTTCAAGTATATCGCAATCCCCCTCCCTGATCTCTACACCTACATCGTCGTTCTCCACAGTGAACACAGATGAAAAGTAATCATTTAAAACCTCACCTATGTCCTCCGGCTCCACACACATTGCCACTTTGGTCCCTAATGGGCCCTACTCTTTCCCTGGTTATCCTCTTGCCCTTAATATACTTATAAAATGCCTTAGGATTTTCCTTTATATTGACCGCCAATGTTTTTTCATGTCCCCTCTTCGCTCTCCTAATTACTTTTTTTAAGTACCTCCCTACACTTTCTATACTCCACTAGGGCCTCCGCTCTTTTCAGCGCTCCGAATCTGCCATAAGGCTCCTTTTTTTTCTGATCCAATACTCTATATCCCTTGACATCCAAGGTTCCCTGGACTTGTTGGTCCAACCCTTCACCTTAAAGGGTACACGTTGGCTCTGAACTCTTACTATTTTTGGGTTCGGTGTTATGCTCACCTTGCCAGAGCGAACAAGGTGACTGAACCTCTTCCTGCACTGGTCCCACTTCCTGCAGACCACAAACCGTCTGCTCACTGCCTCTGCCACCTCGAGCCAGGCCTGCTTGATCTGGGAAGATGGCTTCGCCTGCCACCCTCTGGCAAGAGGCCCTTCCTATTCTCCCTCACTACCTCGAGGGGGACATCCTGGTTGGCATCCACAAAGTGAGGGGAAGCCCTGTCTCGGGTCCCAGCCCTCTGCCTGTCCTGCTCCATCAACAACAGCAAATGATTCAGTGAAATGGGAGCCACAGAAATGGCTGCCATGGTGGGTTTAAATCGGGCTTGCGCTCTTTCCATCTCCCCTCTGTTCCCACCACTAGGCTAATTGGCCATCCAACCCAATTAACAGTCTGTCCCGTGAAAATGAGGAGCTGTGACTGCTTCTCCCGCCATACCAAGGGCGGGATCGGGACCCAGAAACAGTCCTGACATCCGTTGCCCATTCCCCGGAAGGAAAATCCTACCCACTGTTTCTAGAAAGCAATAGAAAATTTTTTATTTATTTTATCACAGTGAAGAAAATGATGCATGTTTAGAAACTGTTATGACAGGTATACAAGTAGATACATGGAAATAGAAATACAAGTTCACAAAGTGAATCACAATCATAGGCACTTCAAAAACGTAAAAACATAATAGTAAAGAAGGAGTAATCTAAAATGTTGATTTTTTTTCTTTAGCATTAACATTTTTATAGGCTTACAGATACAGTAATAAAAGCATTTCAACTAGAGACGCATGCTCCACTTATAGCCAGTGTGATTTTTGCAGGAATATGGCGAAATCAAATGCAACATCAGCAACTTTACTTCGCATGTTTAATGTAGTAAAACATGTTAAGATGCTTCACAGGAGCATAATCAGACAAATACTGGCACTTAGTCAAAGAAGGAGACATTAGAACAGATGACCAAAAGCTTGGTCAGAGTTAGGTTTTAAGAAGGCTCTTAAAGGAACAGAAAGAGATAGAGAAGTTGAACATTTTAGGGAGGAAATTCCAGATTTTAAGGTGATCCGGTAAGGTAAAGGATTGTTCAAGCCAAACCCTTTAAGAGTAACACAAGTTCCATCAGTTGAAGTGGGCTGGTTCATCAGAGTATCTGGACATATATTAACTGAGATTTATTGTAATTGGAGGCAATGTGGGTATTTTAGCCACAATCTGACTGTGTCTGGAATCAAGTAGGCAGTGGCATAGTGGTATTATCACTGGACTAGTAACCCAAAGACCCAGGGTATTTCTCTGGCGACATGGGTTCGAATCCCACCACAGCAGAAGGTGGAATTTGAATTTAATTACTAAATCTGGAATTAAAAGCTAGTCTAATGACGGCCATGAAACCATTGTCGATTGTTGTAAAAACCCATCTGGTTCACTAATGTTCTTTACGGAAGGAAATCTGCTGTCCTTACCTGGTCTGGCCTACATGTGACTCCAGACCCACAGGAATGTGGTTAACTCTTACATGCCCTCTGAAATGGCCTAGCAAGCCACTCAGTTGTACCTAACCGCTACGAAGTCAATAAAAAGGAATGAAACCGGACAGACCACCCGGCATCGACCTAGGCACCGGAAATGACAACGGCAAACCCAGCCCTGTCGACCCTGCAAAGTCCTCCTTACTAACATCTGGGGGCTTGTGCCAAAGTTGGGAGAGCTGTCTCACAGACTAGTCAAGCAACAGCCTGACATAGTCATACTCACGGAATCATACCTTACAGACAATGTCCCAGACACTGCCATCACCATCCCCGGGTATGTCCTGTCCCATCGGTAGGACAGACCCACCAGAGGTGGTGGCACAGTGGTACAGAGTAGGGAGGGAGTTGCCCTGGGAGTCCTCAACATCGACTCCGGACCCCATGAAGTCTCATGGCATCAGGTCAAACATGGGCAAGGTAACCTCCTACTGATTACCACCTACCGCCCTCCCTCAGCTGATGAGTCAGTACTCCTCCATGTTGAACACGACTTGGAGGAAGCACTGAAGGTGGCAAGAGTACACAAAATGTACTCTGGGTGGGGGACTTCAATGTCCATCACCAAGAGTGGCTCGGTAGCACCACTACTGACCGAGATGGCCGAGTCCTAAAGGACGTAGCTGCTAGACTGGGTCTGCGGCAGGTGGTGGGGGAACCAACACGAGGGAAAAACATACTTGACCTCGTCCTCACCAATCTGCCTGCTGCAGATGCTTCTGTCGATAACAGTATTGGTAGGAGTGACCACCGCACAGTCCTTGTGGAGACGAAGTCCATCGTGTTGTGTGGCAGTATCACCGTGCTAAATGGGATAGATTTCGAACAGATCTAACAATGCAAAATTGGGCATCCATGAGGCGCTGTGGGCCATCAGCAGCAGAATTGTACTCAACCACAAATCTGTAACCTCATAGCCCGGCATATCCCCCACTCTACCATTACCATCAAGCCAGGAGACCAACCCTGGTTCAATGAAGAGTTCAGGAGAGCATGCCAGGAGAAGCACCAGGCATACCTCAAAATGAGATGTCAACCTGGTGAAGCTACAACCCAGGACTATCTGCGTACCAAACTGCGTAAGCAGCATGCGATAGACAGAGCTAAGCATCCCATAACCAATGGATCAGATCTAAGCTCTGCAGTCCTGCCACATCCAGCCGTGAATGGTGGTGGACAATTAAACAACTAACTGGAGGAGGTGGGTCCACAAATATCCGCATCCTCAATGATGGGGGAGCCCAGCACATCAGTGCGAAAGATGAGGCTGAAGCATTTGCAACAATCTTCAGCCAGAAATGCCGAGTTGATGATCCATCTCGGCCTCCTCCTGAAGTCCCCAGCATCACAGATGCCAGACTTCAGCCAATTCGATTCACTCCGCGTGATATCACGAAACGACTGAAGGCACTGGATACTGCAAAAGCTATGGGCCCTGACAATATTCCGACAATAGTACTGAAGACCTGTGCTCCAGAACTTGCCGCGCCGCTAGCCAAGCTGTTCCAGTACAGCTACAACACTGGCATCTACCCTGCAATATGGAAAATTGCCCAGGTATGTCCTGTACACAAAAAGCAGGACAAGTCTAACCCGGCCAATTACCGCCCCATCAGCCTACACTCAATCATCAGTAAAGTGATGGAAGGTGTCATCAACAGTGCCGTCAAGCGGCACTTGCTTAGCAATAACCTGCTCAGTGATGCTCAGTTTGGGTTCCGCCAGGGCCACTGAGCTCCTGACCTCATTACAGCCTTGGTTCAAACATGGACAAAAGAGCTGAACTCAAGAGGTGAGGTGAGAGTGACTGCCGCTGACATCAAGGCAGCATTTGACTGAGTATGGCCTCAAGAAGCCCTAGCAAAACTGAGGTCAATGGGAATCAGGGGGAAAACCCTCCGCTGGCTGGAGTCATACCTAGCGCAATGGAAGATGGTTGTGGTTGTTGGAGGTCAATCATCTGAGCTCCAGGATATCACTGCAGGAGTTCCTCAGGGTAGTGTCCTAGGCCCAACCATCTTCAGCTGCTTCATCAATGACCTTCCTCCAATCATAAGGTCAGAAGTGGGGATGTTCGCGGATGATTGCACAATGTTCAGCACCATTCGTGACTCCTCAGATACTGAAGTAGTTGGTAGTGGTCGCGGGTTTGGAAGGTGCTGTCGAAGGAGCCTTGGTGCATTGCTGCAGTGCATCTTGTAGATGGTACACACTGCTGCCACTGTGCGTCGGTGGTGGAGGGAGTGAATGTTTGTAGATGGGGTGCAAGAAATGCAGCAAGACCTGGACAATATCCAGGCTTGGGCTCATAAGTGGCAAGTAACATTCGTGCCACACAAGTGCCAGGCAACGACCATCTCCAACAAGAGAGAATCTAACCATCTCCCCATGACATTCAACAGCATTATCATCGCTGAATCCCCCACAATCAACAATCTGGGGGCTACCATTGACCAGAAACTAAACTGGAGTAGCCATATAAATAACGTGGCTACAAGAGCAGGTCAGAGGCTAGGAATCCTGAGGCAAGTAACTCACCTCTTGACTCCCCAAAGCCTGTCCACCATCTACAAGGCACAAGTCAGGAATGTGATGCAATACTCTCCACTTGCCTGGATGGATGCAGCTCCAACAGCACTCAAGAAGCCTGACACCATCCAGGACAACGCAGTTCGCTTGATTGGCACCCCATCTACAAACATTCACTCCCTCCACCACCGACGCACAGTGGCAGCAGTGTGTACCATCTACAAGATGCACTGCAGCAATGCACCAAGGCTCCTTCGACAGCACCTTCCAAACCCGCGACCACTACCAACTAGCAGGACAAGGGCAGCAAATACATGGGAACACCACCACCTGCAAGTTCCCCTCCAAGTCACACACCATCCTGACTTGGAACTATATCACCATTCCTTCACTATCGCTGGGTCAAAATCCTGGAACTCCCTTCCTAAGAGCACTGCGGGTATACCTACCCCAAATGGACTGCTGCGGTTCAAGAAGGCAGCTCACCACCACCTTCTCAAGGACAATTAGGGATGGGCAATAAATGCTGGCCTGGCCAGTGACGCCGACATCCCATGAATGAATAAATCTGCTCTCTGAAGAAATTATATAGGTTTTCCTTGAGCCCTAAACCTTAGATTGTAGCTCATAATTTTGTGGGTAGCCCACCTACGTGGTAATTTTAACCCCAAAAATGGGTGGGAAGGAAAATGTTTTGAAAATTTCAAACACTACCTCCAGCCACCTTGAATTCGTCCACTTCTGGTTTTAATGGAGGCGAGATGAGGGGCAGATGACTCAATCTGCTCTCAGGAGGCAAGTTGGTGGTTGAAAACCTTTCAGAGGACTGCACGCCTGCATTTTAACAAGGTTTATATTTTACGTTGGCAGGGATTCCCTGGCCTCAAGAAACCCGCCGGTGAAAGGAGGTAAGAAAGCTGGATCCTTCGGGTTAGTGCCTTTACAGCATTACTTGTGGCCCAGGAAGAGCAGGGGTTTTTCCTTCAGGTGCAAAAAAGCTAACCATTTAACTCCCCTCCATCTCCACAATCTCCCAACACCCCCTGCAATCTTCCCCCTCAAGACTTGCTATCTTACCCAATACCCACTGTTATGAAGACGCCCACCTGCCAAGAATGAGGCATATTAATTTCATCATATGAACATCAATATTAAACTGTTGCTGGAGTGAAGAGATGACGTGTTTAAAGAGATCAGCAGTGGCTGGAAAATAATTTGCATACTAAGAGACAGTGCTTGGATAGACAAAAGAATTACTCACCGATTCAATTATCAGAGATTGGTCTCGGCAATGATAATCCACATCTTGTCAGTTTAAAAACAGCACTATGCCCACCCGAGAACTTTGGAATCCACAAACGCAGGAGTTTGTTAAAAAAGCGAGTCACATGACTAACCTGCTGGCCCAGGTCTGGTTTTGAACTGCTCACAGGACAGCTTGGGTCAGTCTGCAGATTGCAACTGAACTTGGAAGAAGAGAGCCTTTCTCTCTCTCACTGATTTCCAGTTCCACTGAAGACACTTAAACCATAAGAGAGAAGACTCGTACATCGAAACAAGTTTGAAAGCGTCCACTAGGCCCCAATGAAATGGCAAGATTTACCTACAATCAAAGACTCTACATCGAACTCAAAGGACGGTAAACAAATACCAGAGATTGCTTCAAACTTTTCCCCTTTATTCTTTCTACTTTTCTGTCTCTATCTGCGTGTTTATCGCGTATGCATGCTAGCGTGGTCGCGTCATGAATTCGTATTCGTAGTCGTTAACCCAATTAGAGTTTAAGATTAATAAACTTCCACCTTTCTTGTTTAAATCTAAGAAAACCTGTATGATTGATTTTTTTTTCTTACAATTGGAAAGCAGTGAACAAGGGATTCACTGAGGGGGAGCTAAAAACACTGCGTTTTTAAAATGTTATGGTTAAACCAGAAAAAGGCTGAGAGGGACCCCTAGACTCCTTTTTCTCCTGGTCGTAACAGAAATTTGGGGGCTAGCGTCCTGGATTTGACGCACAGACAAACAAGAAATTGGAAGTAGGAAGCCAAATTGATCCCAATCAAAAAGAGAAAAGATTTCAATACAGGTTTTCTTGTAGTTTTGTGTGTTAGAATACTAATATGTCTGCAACTGAAGCCAGTAGCTCCCCAAGCCTGGGTGAAGTAACTTGGGATAATTTAAAAGCACTGTCTATGGAGGAGTTGAGGAAAATGGCTGAGCAGTGTGGGATCACTATACGTGGCAAGGCTAGGAAGTCTGAACACTTAAGACTAGTGGCCAATCATTTTTTCCTTGAATCTGAAGAAGCAGAAACAGGGTTAGAAGCAGACTCTGACAGGGTATTGCTAGCAAAGATACAATTGGAACACAGTAAACATGAATTTGAGTAAAGAGAGAGAGAGAGAAAGAACCTTCCAGAAGGAACGTGAAGAAGAGAGAAGAGAAAGAATAAGGAGAGAGATAGCCGAGGCGACTTGAGTTAACTAGGGGGTGACAGAGTAGCCCCAATGAAAGCATGGCCAATAATTCAGGGCTGGGTACAGAATTGTTAAAACTTTCCCAATTGATCCCAAAGTTCAATGAGGGAGACGTGGAGGCATTTTTGTGTCTTTTGAGAAACTGGCAAGGCAGTTAAAGTGGCCAGCTGAGGCTTGGACATCCTGCTACAAAGCAAGCTAACCGGAAAAGTCCATGAGGTTTATTCCCTGTTGCCAAATGAGAGTTCATCAAATTATGAACTGACAAAAAATGCTATCCTCGGGGCATATGAGATAGTACCGGAAGCCTATCGCCAAAAGTTTAGAACCCTCAAGAAGCAAGCTGATCAAACCTATCTGGAGTTTGAGAGAAATAAGCAGCTGGATTTTGGCCAGTGGCTGAGGGCTCTTAAAGTGCAGCTCAGCTATGAGAATCTCAGAGGTGATCTTGCTAGAGGAATTTAAAAACTCTCTCCCACTCTCCATAAAGACACATATAGAGGAACAGAAGGTTCATTGAGCCCGGCAAGCCACAGTGCTGGCCAATGAGTTTGCTCCCATTTATAAATCAGTTCCCCAGAGGAAAACCTTTCCTATTCACCCCCACAAATCCGAAAAGGACAAAGGGTGGGAAGGTGATAGAAGCTCAAGCAGTCCCGGGAGAGGAAGAAAAGCAGGAGACATGGGGGCTCTCCTCCAGCCAAAAAAGGTATTGTAAGTAGGAGTGAGACCCAGAGACCTGTGTGCTTCCATTGCAATAAAACAGGGCATCTAAGAGCTCACTGCTGGAAACTACAGGGAAAACCTGTAGGGTTAATCAAGGCACACCCATTCAGAGAAGAAGGGACCCTGATGGAAAGCACAGCAGAACAAGCTGTAGCTTTAACTGCAGTAAGAGTCAGACCCAGGAAGCTTATGGCTGCAAGTGCAAGAAAATTTAATAGAATTCCTGAGGGTCATCAAGGTTTTGAGTCTGAAGGGAGAGTAACCCCCCATACCCCTCAAGTGGGGCAAGCAAGCCCATAGTAATTCTCAGGGACACAGGGTCCACTAGATCCCTTTTACTGGGAAAAGGCCTGACCTTTTACCCAGGGAGTGCAGTGAACACCAGAATGGTGGTGAATGGTATTGGAGGGCAGTGTATGCCTGGACCTTTACACCGGGTGCACTTGGAGTGCAACCTAGTTTTGGGACCGGTGACCGTACGGATTGTCCCTAGCTTGCCTGTGGATGGGGTTGACCTGCACCGAGGTAATGATCTGGCGGTAGTGAATGTGGTAGCTTCCCCAGTAGTGAAGAAAAGACCACAGGAGGTCAGAGAAACAGGGCAGTGGCAGGAGACGGTCCCCTGAAGTTTCCCTGAATGTGTAATGAATCGGGCCATGATCAAATCAGCTCCCCCAGAGGAGACTGAATTGGCACTGCAGTCAGATGACCAGGTCTGTCTGTCTGAGACTGTCTTTGGAAAGTTAGAAGACCCAGGGAATGAGGTAAATGGATCTTCCCTAGCTGAGGTTCAGCGAGCTGACGCCGTATTGGGTTAGCACAGGCTGCCCAGTCTGAAAGTGAAGCAGAGGGAGTCCCTAACTACTACTATTCAAAGATGAGAAAATTGAGTTCTCCTCGCAGACCTGAGTGCAAGGAGTGGACAGAAGTTCACCAGTTGGTGGTGCCGCAGAGGTACCGGAGAGAAATATTAAGAATGGCCTGTGAGGTTACAGTGGCTGTACATGTCGGCATACGAAAAACCAAAGCCTGCATAAGACAGCAGTTTGATTGGCCAAAACTCCACAAAGATGTGGATGGAGTACTGTAGGCGTTGCCACATGTGCCAGGTTGAGGGGAAACCCAAACCTACAGTGAAATCTGCACCCCTAAGTCCTGTATCGGTGTTTGGAGGACACTCCAGCAGAGGGCTGGTGCACTGTAAAGGACCCCTGCCGAGAACAAAAGGCAGGCAGGCACAAGACTGGCATGGTGGTGGATAAAATGTTAGAATCTAATCTGAGGGACAGGATAAACTACCACTTAGAAAGGCACTGATTAATCAGGGCTAGTCAGCGTGGATTTGTTAAAGGAAGGTCATGTCTTACTAACTTAATTGAGTTTTTTAAGGAAGTGACAAGAAGGATTAATGAGGGTAGTGCAGTGGATGTGGTCTACATGGATCTTAGTAAGACATTTGACATGGTCCCACATGGCAGACTGCTCAGTAAAATGAAAGCCCACGGGATACAGGGGAATGTGGCAAGTTGGATCCAGAATTGGCTCAGGGACAGGAAACAAAGGGCAGTAGTCGACGGATGTTTTTGTGAATGGAAAGCTGTTTCCAGTGGCGTTCCACAGGGCTCAGTGTTGAGTTCCTTGCTGTTTGTGGTATATATTAATTATTTGGCCTGAAATGTAGGAGGCATGATTGGGAAATTTGCTGATGACATAAAAACTGGCCGTGTGGTTGATAATGAAGAGGACAGCCGTAGACTCCAGAAAGTTATCAATGGTTTGGTTGAGTGGGCGGAAAAGTGGCAAATGGAATTCAATCCAGATAAGCGTGAGGTAATGCATTTAGGGAGGACAAATAAAGCGAGGGAATATACAATAAACGGGAGGATATTGAGAGGGAGACCTTGGAGTGTCTGTCCACAGATCCCTGAAAGTGGCAGGACAGGCAGGAAGGACCTGTTTCCCCTAGCGGAGAGGTCAATTACCAGGGGGCACAGATTTAAGGTGGTTGGTAGAAGGACTAGAGGGGACATGAGGAAAAGCCTTTTCACCCAGAGGGTGGTGGATGTCTGGAATTCACTGCCAGGAACGGTGGTGAAGGCAGAAACCCTCAATTCTTTTAAAAGGTACCTGGACATGCACCCGAGATGCTGTAATCTGCAAGGCTGCGGACCAGATGCTGGAAGGTGGGATTAGATTGGGCGGCTGTTTTTTTCAGCCGGCAAGGACAAAATGGGCTGAATGGCCTCCTTCGGTGCCGAAATGTTTCTATGGTTCTAAAAGATTAGCAAGGAAAGGGGAAAAAGGGACAAAGGGGGCAGGTTAACGGAAGTCCGGGAGGAATCCCTGATGAAAACCCCTACTGTCCCGTCAGCCAACTACAAAATGTTTGAAAAGTTCGACCCCACTTCCTCCTATGTAAGTGCAGACATGAGAAGCACCGTAACAGAGTTGCTGACAGCATTTACAGGAACCTGCAGAGAGAAAGAAAGTCCTCAAGAGGGCAAAGAAACCATGAGGGTAATGCCTCACCTAGTTGAAGTGCCACAGGGATTGCAGTATAATCTGGACAAATACCTGCAAGCAGGAGTGTCCCAGAGGCCAAAGGGAAGATTAGCAAAGAATCCACCCCCACAGTCAGGAGAAAAGGGAACCAACCATCCCCTAAGGTGAAAAGCCCTTGCATGACTTGTCAAAGCACTGAAAGAGAGTTCAGAGTGGTTCCACCCACTGCCACCACCCATGAGCAGAACTCCAACCTAGGGCTAATTAAATCTAACACCGCCACCCCCCCACCGCTACTGCAAACCTTAACAGGAACAAAGATACCCTAAACAGTCCTGGAAATGTACAAACTGAAAAACTTCCCCAAAAGCCAAATGTTTATTGGGATGCCAAAAGGGGCAGTTTAAAGTAGCACTGCTACCAAGAAAAGACAGCCTGTAACAACTTTTAGGATTTCTGAATGAATGAGAGAGATGCATGGGCGTTTTCCTGTGCCTACTCTTCTCTCGAGTCCCTCTTAATGGAGGCTGTGTTTGCTGACAACGCAACCACTAGGTGGCGCAGTACTTGCACATGTGTAAATGCAGGCCCTTCAACTGGAACGTCAGTGTCTGCGACGTTCAGGCAGCTGTCAGGATTAAAGATGGCGCTGCTCAAGTTATCACAGGAACTAACCTTACAAACCTGCAGACAAGGGTGGTTCTGTTGTTGTATGGCGTACCGACCTCTACCTTGCAGAAGCTCAATGCCAACTCACAGACACTTCTTCCTACCTCCCTCTGGACCACGACCCCACCAACGAACATCAAGCCACTGTCCAAAGGACTGTCACTGACCTCATCTCCTCTGGAGATCTTCCCTCTTCAGCTTCCAACCTCATAGTCCCGCAACCCCGGACAGCCCGCTTCTACCTCCTTCCCAAAATCCACAGACAGGACTGTCCCGGCAGACCCATTGTGTCAGCCTGCTCCTGCCCCACTGAACTTATTTCTTCCTATCTTGACTCTGTCTTTTCTCCGCTGGTCCAGTCTCTTCCCACCTACATCCGTGACTCTTCTGACGCCCTACGTCATTTTGACAATTTCCAGTTTACTGGTCCCAACCGCCTCCTCTTCACTATGGACATCCAATTGCTCTACACCTCCATCCCCCACCAGGATGGTTTAAGGGCTCTCCGCTTCTTCCTTGAACAGAGGCCCAACCAGTCCCCATCCACCACCACCCTCCTCCGCCTGGCTGAACTTGTTCTCACATTGAACAAATTCTCCTTCAACTCCACTCACATCCTTCAAGTAAAAGGTGTTGTTATGGGTACCCGCAAGGGTCCTAGTTATGCCTGTCTTTTTGTGGGATATGTCGAGCATTCTTTGTTCCAGTCCTACTCAGGCACCCTCCCCCAACTCTTTTTCCGGTACATTGATGACTGTATCGGTGCCGTTTCCTGCTCCCGCCCCGAACTGTAAAACTTTATCAACTTTGCTTCCAATTTCCATCCTTCTCTCACCTTTACATGGTCCATCTCTGACACTTCCCTTCTCTTCCTCGACTTCTCTGTCTCCATCTCTGGGGATAGGTTGTCTCCTAATATCCATTATAAGCCCACCGACTCCCACAGCTACCTGGACTACACTTCTTCACACCCTACCCCCTGTAAGGACTCCATTCCATTCTCTCAGTTTCTCCGTCTTCGACGCATCTGCTCTGATGATGCTACCTTCCATGACGGTGCTTCTGATATGACCTCCTTTTTCCTCAACCAAGGATTCCCCCCCACTGTTGTCGACAGGGCCCTCAACCGTGTCCAGCCTATTTCCCGCACCTCTACCCTCACCTCTACCCTCACCCCTTCCCCTCCCTCCCAGAACCGTGATAGGATTCCCCTTGTCCTCACTTTCCACCCCATCAGCCTCCATATCCAAAGGATCATCCTCCGCCATTTCCACCACCTCCAGCGTGATGCCACTACCAAACGCATCTTCCCCTCCCTTCCCCTGTCAGCATTCCGAAGGGATCGTTCCCTCCGTGACACCCTGGTCCACTCCTCGATTACCCCCACCAACTCGTCCCTGTCCCATGGCACCTTCCCCTGCAATCGCAGGAGGTGCAATACCTGCCCATTTGCCTCCTCTCTCCTCACTATCCCAGGCCCCAAACACTCCTTTCAGTTGAAGCAGCGATTTACTTGTACTTCTTTCAACGTAGTATACTGTATTCGCTGCTCACAATGTGGTGGTCTCCTCTACATTGGGGAGACCAAACGCAGACTGGGTGACCGCTTTGCGGAACACCTCCGCTCAGTCTGCAAGAAGGACCCTGAGCTTCCGGTTGCTTGCCATTTCAACACTCCCTCCTGCTCTCATGCTCACATCTCTATCCTGGGCTTGCTGCAGTGTTCCAGTGAACATCAACGCAAGCTCGAGGAACAGCATCTCATTTACCGATTAGGCACACTACAGCCTGCCGGACTGAACATTGAGTTCAATAATTTCAGAGCATGACGGGCCCCCCATTTTACTTTTATTTTAAATTATTTTTTCTTTTTTACATTTTTACAATTTTTTTTTGTTTATTTCATTTCATCTAGTTTGTTCCGTTTGCTTACCACTTTTTTTTTTCATGTTTGTACTTGCTGCAGTTCAATCTTCAGTCCGTTAACACCCAATCTGTACTAATGCTTTGTCTTTCAACAAACCATTAACATATTGTTTGCCTTGCTCCATGATCTTTTGGTCAGCTATGTGGCCTTATCCAATCTACACCTTTTTTGTTATCTCTTGCCCCAACCCCGCCTCACTTGCTTATAACCTTTGACATTTCTAATATCTGCTAGTTCCGAAGAAACGTTAACTCTGCTTTTCTTTCCACAGATCTGCTGAGTGGTTCCAGCATTTCTTGTTTTTATAACCTTACATTAAGTTGGATAGAAGCCCAGTAAAATGCTACTACTGTAATCTTCAGATCCATTTAATATTCCAGTAATCCTATTAAATACAAAATCAATTTTATGGTTGAATTTCCATTGGAAGATGGTAAATTAGCACCCCGATCAATGGAAAAGAAAATCGGGCAGAGTATAAAATGTGTTGCCGATTCGTTATTGTGATTCGTTTATATGACTGACCAGGACTGATTTCACCCGAATGCAGCTACTAGCTCCCACCCCATTGGCCACTCTTCCCTCTTGGCAACTCGCTTTCCTCCCCTCCTCCCCCCTGGCCACTACCCCCACCACCCCCCCCCCCCCCCCCCCGCTCCAGACCTCGCTGCCCGCCCCCACTTCCCTGGCCGCTTGTTCCCCGCTCGTGCCACCCCGCTCTCCGATCGCTTTCTTGCTCCCCGCAAACCCCTCCCCCCAGCCGCCAGTTATAGGCTGTGCCGCTTCCCTCCTCTCGGTCACTTGCTCCCACATTTGATTAGTCACCACACACCACCCAAAAAAGGAAGGCGGGCTGCAAGGGGCGACGTAGGAGCGAGTGGCCGAGAGAAGGGAAGTGGCGCAGCCTGGAGCTAGCAGCCGGAGGGAGGTGCGGGGGGAAGCGGGAGCGAGCAGCGAGAGAGCGGGGTGGCGTGAAGCGAGAAGCAATTGGCCAGGGGAGTGGGGGGCGGGAGCAGCGAGGTCTGGAGCAAGCGGCTGAGAGGCGGAAGCGCTGGTGTGGGGGGGGGGGGAACTTCCAGTTCCGAAGAAGGGTCACTGACCTGAAACATTAACTCTGCTTCTCTTTCCACAGATGCTGCCAGACCTGCTGAGTGGTTCCAGCATTTCTTGTTTTTATTTCAGATTTCCAGCATCCGCAGTATTTTGCTTTTATTTTTAAACTGTTGCTGGAATGACAAGATGACTTGTTTAAAGAGATCAGCAGTGGCTGGAAAAATATTTGCATACTAAGAGACAGTGCTTGGAGAGACAAAAGAATTGCTCATTGATTCAATTAACAGAGATTGGTCTGGGCAATGGTGATCCACATCTTGTCGGTGTAAGAGACAGCACTACACCCCACCCCACCCACCGAGAGCTTTGGAATCCACAAACGCAGGAGTTTGTTAAAAAAAGCAAGTCACATGACTAACCTGCTAGCCCAGGTCTGATTTTGTACTGCTCACAGGACAGCTTAGATCAGACTGCAGATTGTAACTGAACTTGGAAGAAGAGAGCCTCTCTCTCTCTCACTGATTTCCAGATCTACTGAAGGCACTTAAACCTCAAGAGATAAGACTCCTACATCGAAACAAGTTTGAAAGTGTCCACTGGGCCCCAATAAAATGGCAAGATTTACCTGCAATCAAAGACTCTATATCGAACTCAAAGGACAGTAAACAAACCCCAGCTGTTGCTTCAAACTTTTCCCCTTTATTCTTTCTACTTTTCTGTGTATCTCTGCATGTGTGTTTATCACATATGCATGCTCGCGTGGTCGCGTCACATATTCATAGTTGTTAACTGAATTAGAGTTTAAGATTAATAAACTTCCACCTTTCTTGCTTAAATCTAAGAAAACCTGTCTGATTGATTTCTTTGCCTTACAATTGGAAAGCAGTGAACAAGACTTCACTGAAGGGAAGCTAAAATAACAGTGTTTTGAAAACTAAACCCTGTTACTGTTAAACCAAGGCTGAGAGGGAACCCCGAGACCCCTTTCTCCATTGGTCGTAACGCCTACCCCACTCAATCTGTCTGCGATCACCATCCTGCCCCAACCACACTCTACCCACACCACTGCGATCACCAACCTCCAAAAACTGTTAAACCTGCCTGCTCCTCATCTTTGGCCTAGTGCTACACCCTTCCCTGTCGGACAGGCAACCAAGGGTATGAATCAGACTGGCATTCAGGCGAGGAACCTGGGTGAAAAGAAAATTCACAGAGACCCTGGAGTTACAGCTTCACAGTATTTGGGGAAACCTACACTTCCAGCTTTCCCAACCATAACTCCTCACCCCCACTTCAAAAGCACGTTGCAGTAACTATTGGGGCCACAGTTTGTGATTAAGTGGGACAAAACATTTTCTATGTACCAGGACTGGTGCAATCAAAACTCAATTTAAAGAATCAAAGAAAGTTTACGGCACAGAAAGAGGCCACTTGGCCCATCATGTCTGTGCCAGCCAAAAAACGTTCCACCCGTTCTAATCCCACCTTCCAGCACTTGGTCTATAGCCTTGCAGATTCCGGCACTTGAGGTACATCTCCAGACTTCTTTTGAATGAGTTGAGGGTTTCTGCCTCAACTACCCTTTCAGGCAGTGAGTTCCAGACACCCACCACCATCTGGGTTAAAAAATGTTTCCTATTCTCCCCTCTAATCTTTCTACCAATCACTTTAAATCTATGGCCCCTAGTCACTGACCTCTCTGCGAAGGTAAATAGGCCCTTCACCTCCACTCTTCACCACAACCCCAGCCTATCCAATCTTTCCTCATAGTGCATTTTTCCAGTCCCAACAACATCCTCGTAAATCTCCTCTGTACCCTCTCTAGTGCAATTACATCCTTTCTGTAATGAGGTGACCAGAACTGCACACAGTACTCAAGTTGTGGCCTAACCAATGTGTTATACAGTTCCAGCATAACCTCCCTGCTCTTATATTCTATACCTCGGCTATTAATGGAAAGGATTCCATATGCCTTCTTAACTGCCTTCTCGACCTGTCCTGCTCCCTTCAGGGATCCGTGGACATTCACCCCTAGGCCCCTCATTTCCTCTACACCGCTCAGTATTTTCCCATTAATCATGTATTTCTTTGCCTTGTCTGAACAGCCCAAATGCATCACCTCACGCTTATCCAAGCTGAATTCCATTTGACACTTTCTGCCCACCTGACCAGACCATCAATATCTTCCTTGCTATTTACCACACGGCCAATCTTTGTGTCGTCTGCAACTTCTTGATCGTGCCCCCCACATTTACGTCCAAATCATTAATATATACCAAAAAAAGCAGGGGACCCAGTACTGAGCCCTGCGGAACGCCACTGGAAACAGCCCTCCAGTCACTAAAACACCCGTCAACAGTTACCCTTTGTTTCCTGCCACTGAGCCAATTTTGTATCCACTTTGCTGCATTTTCCTGGATCCCATGGGATTTTATGTTTTTAACCAATCTGCCATGTGGGACCTTGTTAAAAGCCTTGCTAAAATCCATATAGACCACATCAACTGCACTACCCTCATCAATCCTCCTTGTTACTTCTTCAAAAAATTCGATCAAGTTGGTCAGACAAGATCTTCCTTTAACAAATCCATGCTGACTATCCTTGATTAATCTGTGCCTTTCTAAGTGACAGTTTATCCTGTCTCACAGAATAGATTCCAATACTTTGCCTACTAGTGAGGTTAGACTGACTGGCCTGTAATTATTCTGTCTATCCCTGGCTTCCTTTTTAAACAGGGGAACAACGTTAGCAGTCCTCCAATCCTCCGGCACCACACCTATATCCAGTGAGGACTGGAAAATGATGGTCAGGCCTTCTGTTATTTCCTCTCTTGCTTCTTTTAACAGCCTGGGGTACATTTCATCCGGCTCTGGTGATTTATCAACTTTCAAGGATGCCAATCCCATTAATACTTCCTCTCTCCCTATGTTGATCACATCCAATACTTCATCCCCTCTTCCTTAATTACAATATCTGCATCACCCCCCTCTTTAATGAAGACAGACACAAAGTATTCATTAAGAACAGTACCAACATTTTCTGCCCCTACACATTATGAAAGAGATATTTATACAGAGGAAATCATCCCTCCAATATTTTATATCAGAAATTATATAGCTGACCAATTAAACAAACTGACAAATATCTACATGGATGCATTTTAAAGGTTCAGAATAGCTGTCTATAGGTGATCATCATTGAACGTTTGTTAAACTGAATAACTAAGTTCAGCATGGATCAGCTTGTGAATGAAGCTCACACGCCACCCTTTTGTTCTCCTCCCTCCCCACACCTACTTCACCTATTACATTTCTAACCTTTGACAATTCTGATGAAAGGTCACAGACCTGAAACGTTAATTCTGCTTCTCTCTCTATAGATACTGCCAGACCTGCTGAGTATTTCCAGCATTTTGTTTTTATTTCAGATTTCCAGCATCCGTAGAATTTTGTTTTTATTTGAGTGTTTAAGTCACTGCCACTTCTCTTCCAGGTATGCCTACCTTGAAGAAGTTCTGCTCTTCCCTCAGACATGATTTGTATTTGTCTTTACCTTGTTCACCTTCATTCCCATGGCATCTTTGTCATTTAATCTCTCCTGCCCTATCACACCTTCCTTTTTGTTCTCTTCCCCCCACCCCTGCTTCACTTGCTTAAAATCTATTACATTTCTAACCTTTGCCAGTTCTGATGATAGATCACTGACCTGAAAAGTTAACTCTGCTTCTCTCTCTCCACAGATGCTGCCAGACCTGCTGAATATTTACAGCATTTTCTGTTTTTATTTCACACTTCACCCTGCTCCTTAGTGTGGATAAGAATTTTTTCTGAAATATTCAAAAGGGGCAATTTTAAACCTACCTGCCTGGCTTGACTACAGACTTTTTTTTAACCCTAGCTGTAAAATGGGCCTTCTTCCAATGGATTCATTTTAATTTAAATGCAAACACTTTGTGTAAAAATGTCAAAAGATCCTAAAGTATGAGAATGGCTCAATTAGCACTTCACAGAAAAATGGGAGAAGATTGGGGAAAATATACAAAAGGAATTGACTAAAGGATACCAAACTACTGAAATGATGACCAGCACTGGTGTTAACCCATTCACAGTTAGCCTATTCACTGGTCTTAACCTATTCATAGGCATTAATCATTCACTAGTTTTACACTAGTTGTTCAAGATGGCTCCTGGGCTGGAAGCTCCCTAGGAAGCTCCCTTGCTGTTCAACTCTATCCATGGCCATCTGCTCCCATCCCTAACGTTTTCTCCCCCAATCTGCCCTCTTAAACTGTTTAAATTCCCCTGGCTCTTTAAATCAGTTCATTTTAGCCCTATCTAAAAGTTAACAGTTAGTTTAGTGTATGTTACCTGGGCCCACTGCCCTCCCCCAGCCACACCTGCTGTTTGTTTTCTCAATGAAATTGATCCGGATGAAACTGACGAGCACAGCTGCCGATACTTCAATCTCCGATCCTGCTGTCTTCACAGTCCAGAGTGTCTGCAGCCACGGCATGCGGTAAGTCCATTGAGGTGAAGAAGGAGCTGCGGGACCCGAGAGAAGTCCTGTGAAAAGGTGCCCCGAACACCCAAAACATCCACGAACGGCCCCCCCGGCCGCAACTTCAAAGCGCCCGCGGGAGATGGCTCGGAGAGCATCTGCAGCGCACTGTCGGCAATGCTGCATGCCTTTATTTAAACCACTGCAAAAAAAAAACCCTTAGCAAATGTAATCACCTCTAAGTCTGCCAAATGATGCTTCACCTCCCGAAGGACGTGGATGAGCTTTCCGGACGTCGATGGTGGGCACTGAGGAAATGGCTTATTACCTGCACCAGATTCCACCCCCCCTCCCCCCCCTTTACCCCCCTTCCACCCCCCCCCCACCCCCGTCCCCTTCCCTGCTCCACCCTCTCAGCTCACCCCCGTCCCAGCCCGCCCCCCCTCGCACCATCTTCACCCCGCACCCCCTTCCCCTGCACCCCCCCCCCCACCCCCTCCCTCTACCCCTCCCCCCTTGCATCCCCTCCTCCCACCGGCACCATCCTACACCTGTGTAGGGGCCCCAACAACCCCACTGCCTTGTGGGCGTCTCGGGAGAGACCAAGGCTAAGGGAGTAAACCCTAACAGAAAATCCGGAGCGGAACCCCGTAGGCGGTCATGTGTCACCTTTGGCATGTTTCCGGCAGTTCCTGCAGCCATACTGGTGCCAAACGTCGTGTCCTGCACTCCTTTGGACCCCACCAGAAAGGCCGAGAGGGGGGTTTTGACGACTGGGCAACTCTCAACCTCCATAAATTTTCCCAGGCATGCGCCATGTAGAGGTCACTCCATAGTTGCCTCACAGCGACTAAAACAACACGGAAGGCAGCAGTTACGGGTTATAAGTCCAGATAAATTGGCGTAGAAACTGGGCGCCACGGGTTGCCTTTGTCGGTGGGAGAGGTCATTGCACCTCACTGGACAGCTACCGCCCGCCTCAAACCGGGCAGCCCCCGGTCAATAAGGTTCTGTCCCGCCACAGTCTGTCTGCTTCAATGGGTGCTTGGAGCTCAGGGTCATTGCCCGAAAGGTGGACTGATACACCGCACCAAACAACATGAAAAAAGGAAAGAAGGTACCAGCCCTTCGCTTTGCAAGCTGGAACGTCAGAACTATGTGTCCTGGCCTGTCGGAAGACCTTACACAAATCAACGATTCTCGGAAGACCGCCATCATTAACAACGAGCTCAGTAGATTCAATGTGGACATTGCAGCACTTCAGGAGACTCGCCTCCCCGCGAGTGGCTCTCTAGCAGAGCAAGACTACACCTTCTTCTGGCAGGGCAGGGATCCTGAAGAACCAAGACAGCATGGAGTGGGCTTCGCCATCAGAAACTCCTTGCTCAGCATGATAGAGCCTCCCTCAAATGGCTCGGAACGCATACTGTCCATCCGACTGCTCACCACCTCTGGTCCAGTACACCTACTCAGCATCTATGCTCCAACACTCTGCTCCGCACCTGAAGCTAAAGACCAGTTCTATGAACAACTCCATAACATCATTAGCAGCATCCCCAACACCGAACACCTATTCCTGCTGGGGGACTTTAATGCCAGGGTTGGGGCCGACCATGACTCATGGCCCTCCTGCCTTGGGCGCTATGGCGTTGGAAGGATGAATGAGAACGGGCAGAGACTGCTTGAGTTGTGTACCTATCATAACCTCTGCATCACCAACTCGTTCTTTCACACTAAACCCTGTCACCAGGTTTCATGGAGGCACCCAAGATCACGTCGTTGGCACCAGCTAGACCTCATTGTCACAAGGCGAGCCGCCTTAAACAGTGTTCAAATCACACGCAGCTTCCACAGTGCGGACTGCGACACCGACCACTCCCTGGTGTGCAGCAAGGTTAGACTCAGACCAAAGAAGTTGCATCATTCCAAGCAGAAGGGCCACCCGCGCATCAACACGAGCAGAATTTCTCACCCACAGCTGTTACAAAAATTTCTAAATTCACTTGTAACAGCCCTTCAAAACACTCCCACAGGGGATGCTGAGACCAAGTGGGCCCACATCAGAGACGCCATCTATGAGTCAGCTTTGACCACCTACGGCAAAAGTGCGAAGAGAAATGCAGACTGGTTTCAATCTCATAATGAAGAGCTGGAACCTGTCATAGCCGCTAAGCGCATTGCACTTTTGAACTACAAGAAAGCCCCCAGCGATTTAACATCCGCAGCACTTAAAGCAGCCAGAAGTACTGCACAAAGAACAGCTAGGCGTTGCGCAAACGACTACTGGCAACACCTATGCAGTCATATTCAGCTGGCCTCAGACACCGGAAACATCAGAGGAATGTATGATGGCATGAAGAGAGCTCTTGGGCCAACCATCAAGAAGATCACCCCCCTCAAATCTAAATCGGGGGACATAATCACTGACCAACGCAAACAGATGGACCGCTGGGTTGAGCACTACCTAGAACTGTACTCCAGGGAGAATGCTGTCACTGAGACTGCCCTCAATGCAGCCCAGCCTCTACCAGTCATGGATGAGCTGGACATACAGCCAACCAAATCGGAACTCAATGATGCCATTGATTCCCTAGCCAGCGGAAAAGCCCCTGGGAAGGACAGCATTACCCCTGAAATAATCAAGAGTGCCAAGCCTGCTATACTCTCAGCACTACATGAACTGCTATGCCTGTGCTGGGACGAGGGAGCAGTACCCCAGGACATGCGCGATGCCAACATCATCACCCTCTATAAAAACAAAGGTGACCGCGGTGACTGCAACAACTACCGTGGAATCTCCCTGCTCAGCATAGTGGGGAAAGTCTTTGCTCGAGTCGCTCTGAACAGGCTCCAGAAGCTGGCCGAGCGCGTCTACCCTGAGGCACAGTGTGGCTTTCGTGCAGAGAGATCGACTATTGACATGCTGTTCTCCCTTCGTCAGATACAGGAGAAATGCCGTGAACAACAGATGCCCCTCTACATTGCTTTCATTGATCTCACCAAAGCCTTTGATCTCGTCAGCAGACGTGGTCTCTTCAGACTACTAGAAAAGATCGGATGTCCACCAAAGCTACTAAGTATCATCACCTCATTCCATGACAATATGAAAGGCACAATTCAACATGGTGGCTCCTCATCAGAGTCCTTTCCTATCCTGAGTGGTGTGAAACAGGGCTGTGTTCTCGCACCCACACTTTTTGGGATTTTCTTCTCCCTGCTGCTTTCACATGCGTTCAAATCCTCTGAAGAAGGAATTTTCCTCCACACAAGATCAGGGGGCAGGTTGTTCAACCTTGCCCGTCTAAGAGCGCAGTCCAAAGTACGGAAAGTCCTCATCAGAGAACTCCTCTTTGCTGACGATGCTGCTTTAACATCTCACACTGAAGAATGCCTGCAGAGTCTCATCGACAGGTTTGCGTCTGCCTGCAATGAATTTGGCCTAACCATCAGCCTCAAGAAAACGAACATCATGGGGCAGGATGTCAGAAATGCTCCATCCATCAATATTGGCGACCACGCTCTGGAAGTGGTTCAAGAGTTCACCTACCTAGGCTCAACTATCACCAGTAACCTGTCTCTAGATGCAGAAATCAACAAGCGCATGGGTAAGGCTTCCACTGCTATGTCCAGACTGGCCAAGAGAGTGTGGGAAAATGGCGCACTGACACGGAACACAAAAGTCCGAGTGTATCAGGCCTGTGTCCTCAGTACCTTGCTCTACGGCAGCGAGGCCTGGACAACGTATGCCAGCCAAGAGCGACGTCTCAATTCATTCCATCTTCGCTGCCTTCGGAGAATACTTGGCATCAGGTGGCAGGACTATATCTCCAACACAGAAGTCCTTGAAGCGGCCAACACCCCCAGCTTATACACACTACTGAGTCAGCGGCGCTTGAGATGGCTTGGCCATGTGAGCCGCATGGAAGATGGCAGGATCCCCAAAGACACATTGTACAGCGAGCTCGCCACTGGTATCAGACCCACCGGCCGTCCATGTCTCCGTTATAAAGACGTCTGCAAACGTGACATGAAATCGTGTGACATTGATCACAAGTCGTGGGAGTCAGTTGCCAGCATTCGCCAGAGCTGGCGGGCAGCCATAAAGACAGGGCTAAATTGTGGCGAGTCGAAGAGACTTAGTAGTTGGCAGGAAAAAAAGACAGAGGCGCAAGGGGAGAGCCAACTGTGCAACAGCCCCAACAAACAAATTTCTCTGCAGCACCTGTGGAAGAGCCTGTCACTCCAGAATTGGCCTTTATAGCCACTCCAGGCGCTGCTTCACAAACCACTGACCACCTCCAGGCGCGTATCCATTGTCTCTCGAGATAAGGAGGCCCAAAAGAAGTTTTACACCAGTGAATGGGTTAACACCAATGAATTAATGAACCCATTCATTGACATTAACCCATTCACTGGTGTTAACTCGTTCACAAGTGTTAATCCATACAGCATTAATCCATTTACTGCTGTTAACCTTCACAATAATGGGCTAAGAATGCACTGTAATTTCCACCCTCATATTATTCTTTTAAGGAAAATTTGTTCAAGCAAAGTCTAGTGTGAA